>NC_141135.1:42955415-43655415 GCF_053477565.2 Lygodium microphyllum | reverse complement strand
GCTTCCTAGATACTTGCATAAATTGACTCACAAGTCCAACATCGTCGCTCAAGTTTGGCCTTGTGATGGTTATATAGGTCAAACTCCCTACTACCTTCCTAAACATAGTAGGCTCTTCTATCTCATCCCCAACATTAGCACTCTTTACATTTTACTCCAATGGCATTGAAAGAGACTTATATGCTATCCTGCCATACTTGGATAACATATCCAAACCATATTGCCTTTGGGACAACCATCCCTTGTAATGGAGACAGACTAGTAATTTGCTCTTGGCTGGCATTGGGGGTTAGAGGGCATGGAGTAGAGAAGATCTCTCTCTCTCTCTCTCTCTCTCTCTCTCTCTCTCTCTCTCTCTCTCTCTCTCTCTCTCTCTCTCTCTCTCTCTCTCTCTCTCTCTCTCTCTCTCTCTCTCTCTCTCTCTCTCTCTCTCTCTCTCTCTCTCTCTCTCTCTCTCTCTCTCTCTCTCTTTCCTAATGGGCCATGGACAATGGTGGATAATCAGGCAACAAAAGGGTGGGTGGTAGTAGCATGGGGTAGAAGTAGCAGCACACAAAAGTACAAAGGTGAGATAAAGTGAGTATTAAGGTTAAGGACCACTTGTGCCTAGTCGCCTACACTTGTACTTACTGCCTACACACATGTATACTACAGGTAGGCTGCCCCTCTCATTGTCACTTTATTCTTTATTCTTTCTATGACAATAGAATAAGGGAAGGCAGATCATGCATTTATGAATGTTGGAGTTCCCACATATAGTCTTTCTCTCTCTTTCTTGAACCTCCATAGCTTTTATAACTTCTTTCTTCCTCATGCTCTCACCTCTTGCTCCACCTTTCAATTGGTATTAGAGCAATCGGTCAAGGAGATTCACTGACATTGACCTTAGCTCAGGAAGAGAGCTTCTTTCTTAACTTCCATTGTTAACCCCAACACGAAGAAAGAAAAAGGAAATAAAAAAGACGCAGGGCAAAGGCGGAAAAAAGGTAGCCCGACTGAAGAAAGAATAGGAGAAAAGGCCAAAAGCGCAAGGGCAACCTTAAAAGTCTAAGGCAAATACAAAAGGGGAAAGGCGCATTTTAAAATAAAAAGGCGCACCCTGAAATCTTGTAAAAGAGCACCGGGCTCTCACCCGTGCAATTTGTAAATGTAGACGAACGGTGGAAAGGAATCTAGTAAGATAGAAGGACAATGGGAAAAAGGGCCTAGGCTACGGCCAACGGCCATGTAAAAAAGGGGAAAAGGGGATGATCGCCCAAAAGGGATTTAGGGTTTTGTATATAAAGTTGAAAAGTGAATGAGAAGCTCATTCTTGTGTGTGGCCAAAAGTAGCTCTCTCTCTTCTTCTTCTTCTTGCTTGCTTGAGCTTGTGCTTGAGAGAGGGAGTGTGAGAGTGTGAGGGAGTGAGTGTGTGAGGGTGAGGGACCGAGGAGGAGAAGCTCACCATCTTCTCCTCTCTTCTTCTCTTCTCTTCTCTTCTCTTGTCTTGCTTGCGGCAATGGAGCTTGGAGCGTGGAGCTTGAGGATGGAGCTTGCTTGAAGCTTGCACTTGGATCGTGGAGCTACCGAAGTGCGCGGGAGAGGAGGTAACTCGAACGGCACGGAGGTAAGCTCACTACACCCTTAGATATGGATGGCGAGTTGGTGATGTGAGAGGTAGCCATTAGTACTCGGCTTGGAACGCTTGAAACAATAAGCGGTCCGTGGGTCTTGGCGATTGAGTGAAAGCTCCCACATTTTGGTTCCATTGTCGGGACCAACGGATTCAAGCCTTGAGCACTTGCGCGCTTCAAATTGAGCATCGAAGTAAGGGTTTTCCCTGAACCGGTGCTTGAGATAGGTAGGAAGTGAGGGGGTTGAAGATGGTATTTGATCTCCTTGGCAAGTAGGTTTTTTGTTTTTCTTGAGATTTATGTTGTGAGATGGAGTAGTGTAGGTATTTACTTTGTGATTTGGATGCATTAGAGTAGGAGAAAACAAAGAAAAACAAAGAAAATAAGCATTAGGGTTACTGTTGCAAAACAAGGTAGAAACAAGGCAAGAATCGTGCAAAAGTGGTAAAAAACTTACTTGTGATGCCTAAGGTCGGTAAGTGAGTTATTGGGGATGCCAATACCATACCCGGAAGAGGGTATAAGGGCCAGAAGTGGCAAGAAAGGCCACATTGTGCATTGCAGGGTTTCAGGAGAGCAGGAGAGAAGAGGAAAGCTTGGCGAGGAAATCCGCTTCAATCTTGGCATCAGGGAGATCTTCAGCTAGCCCAGGTAATTCTACACCTCCCCCTACAATAATAGGACCAATCTGGAGTTGCACGACAAGGGGGAAGACCCCTAGCGCCCTGCACGTCGAATTTTGCGAGCTTCGACGAAAACACGCATGTCGTTCGACGCATCCGAGTCACGTCGACTCTAGTCCGAGGCCCAAACTCGGCCCTCAGACCACCCAGCCCACTCGGCCAAACCCTAGTCGGCCTCGGACCATCCGAGTCAACCCATTCGACCGTCCAAGTCAAAAAATTTTGCCACGTGGCACATTTGGCCTCGGCCCGCCCGAACAACCCGTCCGAGACTCAAATTCGGCCCTCAGCCACGTCCCACATTCGGCCCTCAGCCCAAGTACCTCGGCCCGCCCGAGTGACCTCATCCGAATTCATCCGAATCGTTCGAACTCAGCCCTCGACCCATGCGCCTCGGCCCATCCGAGTGACCCACTCGGAACCTGCAATTCGGACCTGTTAGGCCAAATTTAGATTTTCTCATGCTTTAACCTGAAGGCAATGAAATTAACCAAGAAACCATATAGAGTCGAAACCATATCATGGATCCATTACCGGGCTAAAACTTAGAGTAAGTGGTTCAAAATTTGGCTATAAACGGTCCTCCAAATTGTGCATGGCTTTTACCGTAACGGCCCTGCGGGCTGGGGGGGGACTGCCCCCCGGACCCCCACAGAGGGGCCCCCTCCGCACCTCCCCCAAGTAGGTTGGAGGAAAAACGCGCATCGTGACAGGTCCTCCAAATTAAACCCTAGTGTAGTAATGGCTCTACACGAGCATGGATCCTCACTTGTAAAAGAGCAACCAAAAGCCCATACCCGAACAGAGAGAAACATAGACCCTAGAACCTGAACGGGCGAATCTAGCCATCTAGGGCAAAAAGGCCACACCACAAGAACACATGTACATTGTGTTCAAACTGTGTCTAGTCGAAGCAGAATGCAACATCATCAAGCTATCAATGTGAGGATGACTAGACATGACACTCTTGACGAGAGATGTACCCTAAGCAACACTGCACAGACAACCCAAGACATTGGTGGAGAATCCACGTCTGATCATGCAAGTGGGGACTCAAGGGCATCTGTCAGAAGGCTTAAATTTACAAGCTAGGACCCGAAAGATGAAGACATAGTACCACCTGTTTATCTTAGGGTCAAACTCACCGCAAAAAGAGAGCATACTATCAATGCTCTGATTGATGAAGGAGCAGATTTTAACATCTTGACCTATGAATCATGGACCCTACTAGGCTAACCAGAGCTCACACCGACTAGTGCAACTCTTAGCCCTTATGGGGGACACCCACAAGCACTCATAGGGAAGTGCAAAATCCTTGCGACAATTGAAACAGAAAGCTTTCCTATCCTATTTCATGTTCCTCCAAATAGTGCTAGCTGCGGGAAAGAAACCCTCCTAGGAAGAACCTTTAAAAGGGCGACCAAGTGTGAGGCCGACTATGTAGCACAAAGGATACACCTGACACTACCAGGTGTGAGGATAGTCACAACCTTTAGCAAGGGTAACCTCATCAAACCTCGAGGGAAAGGCAAGCAAGGTGCTGACATAACAGTCAAGCTTGCTGACGAGAGCAAGGACTTGTTGGAAGAGTTAATACAAGCACAGGTCGAACAACGAGAACCAGTGAGTGAGGCCATGCTTGAAACAAGAAGGTCAAGAGACAATGCCAAGGACGGGCTTTGGACTTACAAATATCGTAGAAGACCTCAAAAGAAGCCCAAGCCTTATAGACGCAGGCATCGATGGAGGGTCAGCACAACGCCGCGATGGATATCCAAAGCGTTGCTATGTGCTCTAGGGTACTATGCAGGTAACCAATGGATTTGGGTACCAAAATCCCCTGCTAAACCGCCTCTATCAGCTGAAGGACAGAGTGCATCAAAAGCAATGAAGCACAAGAGGAAATCTAAGAGAAACTCTAGGTCTCGAGGCAAGAAACCAGACATGATTGTTCGAAGGAAAGAGCCTCATCCTAGCATGCTAAATAGACAGATGTCATATGTAGCCATCGAGCATGCACAAAAATCGTTAGTGCCCAAAGAGCCTTTGATTTCCCAAGGGGAGAACAAGCATCATAGGCACAACATTGCTCAAGGCAAGGCTGATCGCTCAACAAAGCAAATGGCACAATCGTCTAATATCCTCGAGCCAATCATTCAGCCAATGCCAAGTCCACCTAAGAGTCCTAGATCTCCTACATCCTCTTTTTCCAAACAGACACAAGAAGCACAACAGTGGTTGTCAAGGGAAACTGCTCAATCCCAATCTCTATCTCCATCTAAGCTTCCAAATGTCCAAGAGGTGGGACATGACGCCATCTGTAGCTCTCGACCCAAGGATATGCATGAGCAACCTAATGTGACTAGATCAACTCATGCTCAGTCTACACAGATGAGTGCTCAAAGGGCAACAAAAAAAACGGCCACTTCCAATCGCCCTAAGGACTTGGCGCCGCAATCCACCAAGGGTAGCCAGCCCACTAAACTAGCTGCTACTACTTCCAATAAGGGATCACAGCAGTCACAGCCCTTAGCTCTGACAATGCCCCTTGTGGAATGTATCCTTAGTAGTTTACCTGTGGAGGAGGTGTCACAACCAAATCCCTCGACAACTCCAGCACTTTCAAAGTGCCTAAAGCCTAGGCTGGAGGAGTTAAACACAAGGGAATCGGCTGAAGAGCTAGACTCTCCGAAAAGGGAGGTAGTTGTGCTCTCACAACCTAGCGAGGCTATTCAGCAGGCCACGGCCATGTCCCATAAGGACACACTAGAGAAAGAGGATGTTGAGGCCCAACCAAGCACATCAACGGTTGATCTAGTCCAGGGTCCTGAGTCGTTAAGCAATGCACCTTCACTAACCAAAAAAAAGAGGAGAAAACAACGAAGACAACAGCAATCACAGGTGGTTGTGGACCCCAAGAGCATTGAGACCAAGAGCGATGGAGAGCTGGGGAATAAAGCATCAAGTCCATCCACTAGTGAATCCATTGATGTCTCTTCTAATAGCAGTAAAACCTCAGACACATCCGTGTGCTTTGAAAATTTGAAGCAGCTGTTGCCATCAACAGTTGCTTTCAACACTCAATCCACTGACAATAGAACTCACATCGATCAATCAAGAGTGGATACAACGTCGTCACAACAGGGTGACAAATCTATACCAGTCGCATCCGAGAAGAACCATGACAAAATAGCAGCAAAACCTCAGGAAAAACGCACAATCCCTGAGAGCATAAGCAATCCTAACGTTGACCAATCTTGCTCATCTAGGCCTGAACCCCCAGCTATGCTAAAGCCTAGACAAACTCCTAGAACTTTACATGAGATAGCAACCGAGCAAGCCCTCGTTGAACATAGAAGTGTCACAGAACGCTTAACTGAGTTGGATGCTAAGCTCAAAGTGGTCGCACGTGTCTACGTCCTTGCGGACATGGGCACAATCCCCAAGGAGCAGCTTGGAGATTACTTGCCCTTTCCTCTATCTTGGGAAGAGCAAGAACATCTTAACGAGCACTACGACAGGCTCCTGCATGAACGCATGCGACTCATCTCTGACGAGGAGGCTGACGAACTGCGCTTAACCGTCACGTTCAATAAAGTGCTCTGTCGACCGAATCACGTAGACATAGAGCAACTAAAGCAACTGTCAGCAGGCCAGAGTCAATTTGAGCAGCGTTGGTGCGAAAGCCGCGTTGTAATGGCCGAACTAGGGGCTCAGATCATGATGGTCTCTAAGGAGCGATTGGCCAAATGGCGATCCCAAAGGGACCCAACCTATGTAGCACCAACTTCCCTTCGAGTGTTGACTGCCATTCAGGGTACGGACTTGGCTGGACCTAGCCAAGAAAACTCTTTGTTTGATAAGGTTCTCACTGAGGAGGAGTTACACATTGCCAGTAGACTCGGACAAGGTTCCATGCTGCGCGATGTGGCAAAATATCTATCGGTACTAAGTAAGTTGCCACGAGTGCTGGATGCGTGTGCCACGCTCCAGTACAACCCCAAGTTCTACAATTGGTTCTTATCCTCGTGAAGTGACATGGATTCATAAATATGTATATAAGTAAACACTGATTTTTGTGTCACTGTGTATAAACAATATCAACACACACAAGTAATGATAGTCAAGCGCAGGGAGAAGAGTTGGGTCTGACAGGCTAAGCTCCTCAAGTCCTCCTCTCATCACGCATTTAAAAGTCGTGTGACCATCCCCACCTCCAAGTGAAGGGCATGCAACCCACATGACCACCATAGGAAGCCTTGACCAACAACTCTGATGGTGTAGACAGGGTGTAGTCCCTGTCTATACACCTTCTTCCCTTTTCGGTCTATCCTTCCGAGGAGGAGCCCTGCCTAAATCCATGATCGCCAGCCGACGTAACTTGGCGTGAACCAAGATCTGCTAATGGCAGGTGGCTAAATATACATCACGGGGGCCATCCCTCTACAACAACACTGCATGCCCCACCCCTCCCCTTCTCGTCCTATATGCTTGATAACCTGCACTATAATCCCTTACATATGAATGGTCTTATCATGTGACAAATCTTAATCCTTGATTCGCATCTTACAGGCCCCCCGCGAGGAAAACATGGAGAACTAAGGGCAACTAGCTTGCAAGGACGCTCTCCGCAACCAATGGGAACATGCAGCACATGCCCCTCCGCCAGTGCGCTACGTGCCCACTCTTAAAAGGTACACCAAGAAACGCGGCCCCAAGCGACACCGCCCCGGACGAAGGCCGAAGAATCCGCGGGCCAGGGGAGCGGACGCTCAAGGAGGCACACAAAATGTGGCAACACCAGTTGCACAAACCCCCAACGCATGCTCGCGCACCAGGTGCTCACGAAGTGACAAGGCGACCAGGGATAGGGCAGAATTTAATGAATTGTTTAAAGACATTCTGGAAACGGTAGTGGCCTGGGACTACACCATTCATGTCCCAGCTGACATTTCCCTGCCCAAACCCACGGGAACCACGCACCAGCAAAGCCTCAGTCGCCTGACCAACCGGACTCACCCCGCCTCGTACCTATCGACTAAACCCCTATGATGTACAAGTAGCTTGACAAGTCAGCATGCCAGAACATTTTGTTTTTTGATGAGTAAAGGGGCAAGATCCCCACTTGTACACATTCCCGTTACCTCTCGTTAATGTATGTGACCTTAACAAGCAATGAAATAGGCATCCCAATAGACATCATAGAATTCTAAAAAATTATGTCTTATCATGATTGCATTTGTTCGATGCACTTAACACAAGCGAGCATATACTCTCACGAAGTGACAAGTGGATGCAGGATAATACAGGTCCTTGTGCGAAAGTGTTCAATGCCCGATCACTGTAAGACCATTGACCCCACAAAGAGCCATGACAAAGCCACGCTGCCAAAAGCAAAAATCACCCTTGCCGACCACCCACATCGCATGGCCCAACACACATTCATGGGCCACGCTCCCTTTCTGGGTCAAGCTCTATAGTTGGCTCACGGCAGTCGTTACCTCAATTGTACCAACATCGCGTGTGTCGCAAGGAGGGTTGCAATATCTCAAGTGTATCTCCCCATCTCAACAACTGCTTCTCTAACAACGAGGCTAGGGCACAATCATCGCTGTAATATCCATTTCTTGAGCCTTCGAAGCTTGACATTTTCCAACCCATTGAAAGGCTGCTAGCCTCAACATATTGTAATGGTTGTACTCAAGCAAGTCCCAAAAAAAAAAAAAGAGAACAGAACGAAAGAACGAAAGAAAGAAAAAAGCACAAGAAAAAGAAACAAAAAGAAAGAAAGAAAGAAAGAAAGAAAAAAGCACCCACGATCATAGCACAGCACCTAGGGGTCCTCAAATTAGGTACATCCAGTGACCTTGGTCGACTGGCTCCATCCCTAGTCCCCTAGCCCTTTAGCATCACCCACAATTGTTCAGGGCACATCAAGGATAGGACATACCTAGGGATCTTGTCTCGCCTATGGTTAGACCTGTCACCCTGACCCACTTGCACAATTCTCTCTTTCACTCTGCCTTAGTACCATTGCAATTAGTGGTGGTAAGCACCGCACGATTGGCCATGAAAAGTACACCGCCCTCATCAAGCAAGTCCAATAGCTTCCAGCTACCAAAAGTGCAGTGTCCCTGTATTCAATTATGCTACGTCGTGCAGTCACAATGCAAAGGATGTCTCATATACCTTCACGTGTACTTCTTCTCAACATGGACAACTTTGCTTCATCCACACATTGTTACGAGAAACTAGCCCACGGTCTTCTAACTATGTAATATCTAAGTATGCACGAGCACTTACATAATATCTGCACCGAAGTATATACACAATTTGGGTCCTCAAGTGCAGGACAATACTTTCAACTTGCTTAGAGTTCGACCTGTCTCCCAAACTAATCAAATATGTTTTGTGCACGATAAGAAGACTAGCACTACCCCTTAGGGAGAGACCACACGAGAGGTTTTCAAATTGCAGGTATTGAAGCCTCCAACGAAATTTCAATCGCTCTTTAGCGACACCCAACTCCGAATGCTTATCCCTTACCATCCGACAAGCCCGCAAAGAATCATCATGTGCAGAATCCCCAACAAACCTACACTTGTGCTAGCCATCAATGCAATCCCCAACACAGAACAGCCCTACCAACAACTCCAACAACCCTTCCACCAGCCACCTTGGCCACCAACAAGCCCCCGGGACGTTCTTTCACACCACCACCAACACTCCTCCACAGGCGTCCTTGTCACCCACGTCTTCGGTGCATGCTACAGCCTGCTACCTCTGACGGTGAGTGCCATGGGACTGGCACTCGTCTAGGAGGGGGGTAATGTTAACCCCAACACGAAGAAAGAAAAAGGAAATAAAAAAGACGCCGGGCAAAGGCGGAAAAAATGTAGCCCGACTGAAGAAAGAATAGGAGAAAAGGCCAAAAGCGCAAGGGCAACCTTAAAAGTCCAAGGCAAATACAAAAGGGGAAAGGCGCATTTTAAAATAAAAAGGCGCACCCTAAAATCTTGTAAAAGAGTGCCGGGCTCTCACCCGTGCAATTTGTAAATGTAGACGAACGGTGGAAAGGAATCTAGCAAGATAGAAGGACAATGGAAAAAAGGGCCTAGGCTACGGCTGGCCATGTAAAAAAGGGAAAAAGGTGATGACCGCCCAAAAGGGATTTAGGGTTTTGTATATAAAGTTGAAAAGTGAATGAGAAGCTCATTCTTGTGTGTGGCCAAAAGTAGCTCTCTCTCTTCTTCTTCTTCTTGCTTGCTTGAGCTTGTGCTTAAGAGAGGGAGTGTGAGAGTGTGAGGGAGTGAGTGTGTGAGGGTGAGGGACCGAGGAGGAGAAGCTCTCCATCTTCTCTTCTCTTCTCTTCTCTTCTCTTCTCTTCTCTTCTCTTCTCTTCTCTTCTCTTCTCTTCTCTTCTCTTCTCTTCTCTTCTCTTCTCTTCTCTTGCTCGCGGCAATGGAGCTTGGAGCGTGGAGCTTGAGGATGGAACTTGCTTGAAGCTTGCACTTGGATCGTGGAGCTACCGGAGTACGCGGGAGAGGAGGTAACTCGAACGGCACGGAGGTAAGCTCACTACACCCTTAGATATGGATGGCGTGTTGGTTATGTGAGAGGTAGCCATTAGTGCTCAGCTTGGAACGCTTGAAACAATAAGCGGTCCGTGGGTCTTGGCGGTTGAGTGAAAGCTCCCACATCCATGGTAGCTACTCATTGAAATATGCACTAGCCCCATTGCTCTCGGATGAGATCCCTACCTTCCTGGTGGCCTATTTCTCACCCTTCCCCATGTTTTTTCTAAGTGCTAGGAGCCCTAGCACAATCAATATCAGCTACAAAGAGAAGGAGATCAAGGAACAACCTACAAATTTTGGCACATTTTTACAGCTGCTTCATGCTTGTTCCACCTAATCCATTTCATTATGTTGCTCCTATTGGTCATTGTTTGTGGTCCTTTCCAACTTCCATTGGCTCCATATTAGCACCCTTTGAAGAGTTTTGGATCAATCATTCCTCTATAGTTCAAAGAAGACTATTGTTCATTTTTTGGGCAACAAGTCTTTCATCAATTAATGCTCTACTAATGCTTATTGGGTAGATTTACAATGCTCGAATGATGTATTAATTCTCAAGAAAGGATTTTGGATCAATTAGAGCTTGTTTAGCCTAGTTGAGGCCTAGTTGAAGGATTTTTTGCAATAATACCTTGTAGGAAACAAGCATTCACTGTTAGGGCTTATGTGTTGAATGCCTACACATGCTTTGGGGATGTTACATTGATGTATTGATACTTGGCATTAATAAGTATGCCCAAATATGCTTATGTTGAGCTCTAGGCTTTGGATTTGGGATTCGATGGTTGCATACTTATTGTGGCTATTTGCTTCAATGGTTTTCCATTTACAAGTTTGAAGGAAAATTGTGGGTACATTCTCTCGAATGTATTACTTCATGTCATTGGACACTTGGATGCTATGAGGCATATATATTGAGCTTTGCTATGCTCTTGGACATTCTAATTTGGTTCTATGGGAGCACATTGATATTTTTTTTAAAATACCTTGGACTCTTGAGTCAATGGGAGACTCTTATTTGCTTACATGTATATGCTCAATTGGTTATGGTCTACATTATTGATGTAAATACTAATGATTTTGGGTTGATTTAGCTTTGGTTTATATATCGAGGACTTCCTCATGTCAGGCAAGTTTGTCAACTTTGGATGCATGCTTGGTTATGTACTGGAGCCTCATCGTTCATATGTAGTGAGTTAGTTTTAGATTGGTGGATCTTTATTGCTTATGGAGATCTTGTATGCACAATTGGCTTATATACATACTACTCTTTTGTTTGGGATTGCATCTATGTCTCTAAAAATTTCCGGTCTCTCATAGCATTTGGTACTTTAGTGGTTTATGCTCTATTTTGTACTACTAGTTACCTTGTATATCCTGGTTGCTACCCAGATATTCTTGGCAATGGGAGCTTTATCTTTTGCTTATTTTCTTGCATTTCAACAGTCATTTACTATAGTTCTATGACTAACCAAGCTAAAATTTCGGTTTTGAGTAGTTTCTTTAAGAGATGACTATTATATTAAACACTCTACTTCTTCTTGCTTATGGAGAGCTATGCATTGGATAAATCTTTCTCTTGTTGTATGCATCTTGGCTTACTTTTGGGGCTGATTTTCTATTACTACAATAGCATGTATTCTCTTTGGTTGGCAAACATAATGTATGTGTTTCAAACACATCCAATGATAATGCTATCTTTAACATTGGCAAGTTGGATAGCAATAACTTCCAATATTGGAAGACTTAGATTTGGTAGATATTGGTGCAAAAGAAACGAGTTAGGCCATTAAAAACCAAGGGACTAAAGCCAAAAATTTGGGATATAGAGGATTGGGATGAGCTTGATAAGTTATGCAAGTCCACCATTATATTTTCTTTGTTTAAGTAGGTGTTCTTCAATGTTATTGCAATGACTAAAAGTGGTGCTTATGATATATGGAAAATGATATGTGATCTTTATGACAAGCAGAGTCTTACCCCACAATTGTATTGGTTAAAGAAGCTTGTGGACTTTTTCATGAAGGAGGGCACTCTTATATCCACTCATTTGAATGAGTTTCACTCCATTTTCAACTAGCTTATCTCCTAGGGCATTCAGTTTAAGGATAATATAATGTCTCTGTTCTTGCTTGTCACATTACTTGAGTCTCGGGATACATTCCGTACTGCTATGAGTTCTAATCCCCTTGAATATGGATTTAAGTATTCTAATGTAGAGAGTGCATTGCTTACAAAAGAAGTGAATAAGAAGAATATTGATATAACATGTACTTCTCATGCACTTACAATTAGAGGCAGACATGATGGTAGAGGGGAAAATAACAGTGGTAGAGACTCATAGCCCAATAGGGGCAACTCTAAGTCTCGTGGGCAATCACTCAATAAGTCCCATGGTCCTAAGTTCTCTCTCACTTGTCATTATTGGGGTAGTAAGGTCACATAAGGCCAAATGCCATGAGATGCACAATGATATGTGTGAAAACGGAAAAGGAAAAGTAGAGGATAATCCCAAGGCTTTTGATGATCACAACATTGTTCCCAAGTCTAGTGTTAAGATAGAAGAGGTAAATGCCCTAGAGTACAGCTTGGATAATTATATACTTGCTAATTTTTTACTTGATGCTGCTTGGTTACTTGATATTCAATCTGCTTACTCTCAATGTTGGCTTCTTGATTCGGGGGACTTCCTTTCATGTTACCCCACATGGTCATTGTTTTTATACCTATTGCACTATTACACGTTCAGTCAAATTGGGTGATGATCATGTAAGTGACATGTTGGCATAGGTGATATGTGACTACAATTTGATATTGGTGCTCCATTTGTGCTACATGATGTATGTCATGTCCCAACTTTGACTTAAAGCCTTATCTTATCATAGTAGCTAGACAGCTAGATGATGACAAGTATCATGTATCTTTTGGTAAATCTACATAGAAGATTATATGTGGCAACCTCATTTTTGCTAGAGGTGCCAAGGTTGGCAATCTATATCCCTTACTTGTATCTAGATCTATTGATCATGTTCCACATGTATCTCGTTGGCATTCCTGTCCTTGGCATATATTCCTCTTAAAGGAATGAAAGTCCTCACTCATTTGTAGTATTCATTGCCTCTTGTCTACTCACGTTTTGACTCATGTAATCATTAATGACATGTAGAGTCATAACTCACATAAAAAGTTTGGTTCTATGTGTGTGGGTAACGCATTATCTCTTGTGCATTTAGATGTTTGTGGTCCCATGACCTTTAGTCATTTACACGATATTAAGTATTTTGTCTTATTTATTTATGATTATTCACATAAGATTTGGGCCTATCCCATAAAGCACAAGTCAAAAGTTTTTCATGCATTTCAATGCTTTCTTACTATGGTTGAGAACCAATCTAGGCATAGATTGAAATTCTTTTGATTAATAGATCCCCATGCACTATTCTTAGTGGTAGAATTGTAGAGGAATTATTGTCTAGTAAGCCTCCCTCGTATACATACTTGCGACTCTTTGGATGTGAGGCTTTCTGCCGCCATATTTCCAAAGACATACACAAGAAGTTGGGTCCAAAGTTTGTCAAATGCATCTTTCTTAGATATGGTGATGCAGGTGAGATAGGCTATTACCTTTGGGATCTACAAGCTTGGAAGGTTATCTATAGCCATGATATTTTATTCCATGAGGAAAAGATGTATATAAGACTAGAGAACATAGTTGAGAGACTCATGGTGATCTTTCAGGATGAGCCTCCTATTATAGTACATTCAGCCCTAGCTAATAGATAGCATGTAGTAGTAGTATCTCATGATGTAGTGGCCAAGGATCCACCTATTTTATAGGATCATGATGTTAGATAGAGAGGACAAGCAGTACATTCTCCACAACCAACTTTGAGATGCTCTAGTAGAGCCTCACATCCTCCTGATTGTTTTTTGAGCCCTCTATGCATGATGTCATGGTGAGAGAATTTGGCGAGCCTCTTGGGAGACGGCCATGCAGTCTGAGTTTGACTCATTGTAGAAAAATCGTACATAGGATTTGGTTTCCTTGCTAGATTTAGACATGCATTGCCATGCAAGTGGATGTATAAGTTGAAGAGCACTTGTGGTCACCCTAAGCCAGCATACAAGGCACATTTGGTGCTAAGGGTTTCAAATAGGAAAATGGAGTTGACCTTGATAAGATATTTTCCCATGTAGTCCAAATGATGACCCTTCACTTGGTATTGGCCTTGGTTGTGCAAATAGATTTGGACTTGTACCAAATGGATGTTTAGAAAGCTTTCCTACATGGGGACCTACATGAGGATATCTATATACAATATAGCCTAAGGGCTTTGAGGAAAAGGGTAGGGAACACCTAGTGTGCAAGTTGAAGAGTCTTTATGAACTTAAGTAGGCACCTAGGGAATGGTATCATAAAATTGATGCCTTTATGCATTCACATGGTTATTCTCACAGTGATATGGATCCCTGTTTTACATGAAGAAGGTTTGTGATGGTAGCCTTAGCATTTTGTTGCTATATGTTGTGATGACATGCTGACTATTTTTGCTACAAAAACAAAAGTAAGATAATCACACTTTCAAAAACTACACATATACACAAAGAGAGAGAGAGAGAGAGAGAGAGAGAGAGAGAGAGTGTGTGTGTGTGTGTGTGTGTGTGTCCACACGCGTGCACGCATGAATGCAAGCACCCACAAAGGCACACTACACACACATTTGTATATACATACACATAGGCATACATGTAAGAAGTACACAAGCATGCATGCACGGATTCATGAGAGAGATAGAGAGTTAAGGCAAGCACACATGCACGTACACACATGCATAGAGACATACACACAAATGCACACATAACAAGTTCACATGCATTTGTGTACACACACACACACACACATAGATATATATGACCACATGCACGTGAACATATGTGAATATGTGCATACACATATCCACACATACATACATGCATAGATGCACAAGCATAAACATATGAGAGAGATAGAGAGAGAGACTGATGATGATGATGATGATGATGATGAGAGGGAGAGTATATGACAAGAGAAGAACATGAACTCAAACACATATATATAGATGCACACATGGACACATATGTGTACACACATATACACAAATGCACACATAACAACTATATATGCACAGAAAGAGAGAGAGAGAGAGAGAGAGAGAGAGAGAGAGAGAGAGAGAGAGAGAGAGAGAGAGAGAGAGAGAGAGAGAGAGTCCAAGCACACATGCATGTATACATGCACACATATACGTATACATATACACACAAATGTACACATAAAAAATGTACATGCATATGTATATGTGCACACACACACACACGCACGCACGCACATAGACCTATATATGACTACATGCATGCAAACATACATATATATTTTCATACACATATACACACAATATGCATGCATACACAGATGCACAAACATAAACATATTTGAGAGAGAGAGAAAGAGAGTACAACAAGAGGAAGAGTTTGAACGCAAACACACACACATGTATACACATGCATGCACACACATATACACAAATGCACACATAACAAAACTCTCTCTCTATACACACACACACATGCATATATACATACACATTAACATATATATATGACCACATACATGCACACATAACATGCATACATGCATAGATGCATAAACATAATAATATTTGAGAGAGAGAGAGAGAGAACACAATGAGAGGGAGATCACAAATGCAAACACACATACTTATATGGTTGGTTGTTGTAATGATGTGCCTATTGGTTTCTCATTTCAATGTAGCTTATGGGTGCCTTGATTTCAAGTTTGGTGATTGTTCCAATCTCAACTAGGCTTGAAAAGAGATAAAGTCACCACATTAGACATAGTTAATGCAGTGATCCTCATTCCAATCTCAACTAGGCTTGAGAAGAAAGTTAAGGCCACTAAATGTAGCATATGGTTTCACACAACTAAAGCAATAGCTTGCCCTAATATGTTGACAATGACAACAAGTAATAAGTTGGTAGGTTTTTTTAATCAACAAGGAGTTCACTTCTTACGAATGGAGATTTATCATTCTTAGTGACACCACAAGTATAAACACGTATATCTACTCAACCTAAGCTTAACCTAAGGATGCTTGGCCCCCCTAATAGCTTCAAAAGATATACAACCACCATTATTTAGTTGCAAGTGTATCATCACATTGAGGACAACTGCCTATGCCTTCCTATTATTGCACCAAATAATTGTTGTGATGACCATTGCAACAAAGAGAATATACTAAGAGAAGAAAAATAATGCATCATGAATAAAAAACAAGATGCTACATATGATGAGAAGGGGCATCCAAGTTGCCATGTTGATAGATTAGTGGGAGTAAGAAAGAAAAGGGGAAATCCAAGTACTTGGCAATGGTTTTCCCATGGGCCAATTAATAAAGTAGAAAGTTATGGAGATACCAAAACTATCTAGAGCCTAGTACCTCATTATCTTGGCTCTCCCATTGATTGCTCTTGATGTGCCCTAAGCATGAAGTGGGGAATCGAAAAAGGGCTAGGGGGTTAGGGGCGGAGCTGCCGACCGACTGAGGCCACTGGGCACACCTAACTTGAGAGACACGATATGAATGTGTCCGCAATAAACATTAAGAATTTGAGGCTGACTTTGTTCCCCTTTTTCGGTTTATGTTGACTCACTAGAATCAAAATATTTTATCATTATGAAACCTGGTCAACATAGAAGAATGGAGTTGATCGTGTCTGTGTAACCCTCTTTTCACTAATCCTTACTTTATTCTAATTTCACTTTAGAATCATAAGTTGCTAAAGAAAACAAGATAAAACGGTAGTGAGCTTTTACCTTTCTCAAAATTCGCACCAAGTTCAAAATAATAAATCTATCATAGTGCCTTGAAGACTCAAGATGAGAGCAAGGCAAGGCAACTTTGTACACATGATGTGGAGTTTAAAAAACACTCAACACCAAACCTATTAGTGTGTTAAATGGCAATACAATATTTACTATGTTTATCTTGTTTTGGACGAGAATAAACATTTTAATATGCCATAGGAGATGCACAACCCAAGGTTTGGATAACATCCTTTAATAATTAGAACATATCAAATTAATGAAGACAAACCATAGTATGTAAGTTTCATTAGCACATATCATAATATGGAAGTTTAGTTAGAACGTATCAAATTAATAAAACTTGAAAAGCATGCTATGATCTTAAAAGTACACACGAAAAAATAATCCTTAATAACTTGGATGAATACATAATGTTAATGTTCTCATGACCATAAGAGATATAATAATTTGGGAAATCTCCTCCGAGCGTAGGATCAAAAGGATTGTAAAAGATATTTCTAGATGCTACTAAGTAAATAACGTTGATCACGTTCTCATGGGGGGAGTAACTAGGCAAGTCTAAGCATGAGGGGGGAGCAAGTGCTTAAGTTTATATTGCTGAAGTTCTCACGAGGCGGGGTAACTAGCTAAGTATATGTAGCAATGAGAAGCTCATGAGGGGGAGGGGGTGGAAGATCACTTTTATCTTTATTCAACAATGAAGTTTCCTCTTGAATAGGCTGTATCAAACTAGAGGAGGAGGAAAAGTTAGGGGTGGGGGCCGGCGGAGCCGCCGGCATTGGCGCCCGGCACGGAGGAGCCGCCAGCGCCAGCGCTGCCGGGAGCACCGCCGCCACCGCCTATTCTGCAGTTCTGGGGGGCGGAGGCGGCGGCGGTAAAGTCGGAGAGGGAGGCGCGGCTTCGGAGGACGGCGAGGACGGCGGCGAAGCAGTTGGGGTCCATGTTCAGGACGGCGTAGCAGCAGGAGAGGGGGTTCATGGACCAGTTGTTGCCCGCCTGGCCCGCCGCCACGGCGCTCGCGAAGTTGGGCATGCACCCCAGGAAGGACAGCATGTCCCCGAGGCACGCCTGCAGGAAAGGAGCGTTCACACCGGAGCCCTTCTTCGCCGGGGGGGCCGGCGGCGAGCCGGGGGCCGTCGCTGCGCCAGCTGCAGGTGCAGCCGGAGACAGTATCTGATAATAATTCACAACATGTTTCTCATCATTACTATCCTTCTTATTATCATTCGCGTCGATAAGACTTCTCCTAGCAGTGCTCGTGCCCATCATAGACTGATCAGGCCTTGCAGTCGAAGAAGAAGAAGAAGAAGAAGACGATGAAGACGAAGCTGCAGCAGTCGGCCATGGCGCCATCATCATCATCATCAATACTGCGGCCACCTCCATACACACGCCTGCAGCTGATAATAATTCCCTTCTCCTCATCATCGTGCAACTCATCTCCCCGAATCAAATTCCTTCTCCGCTTCTCGGTCTGTGTAACTCTACATATATCTACTGCAGCAGCTATCGCCCTGTCGCTGTGTGTAATTACGGTTGAATGATACTGATGTAGTGGCGGCTTCCCTTCCCTAAGGTATTGCCCTGTTTCGTATTATATAGACCATCGATCCACGATCATCTATATCAAAAATATTCAAACTGCCACCATCTCTGCGGATGACATGAATACCAACCCTCTTGCTGACAGGCCGACGCGGTCCCATCAAATTTGCGGCTTTCGTTTACGGCCCACAGTTTCGCTACAGCCTTCTAGCGGAACAACTCTCGGGGGTATGCTCGCATCATGCATGGTGTGTGCATATTTCTATGCGTATGAGCCTCATAGTGTATTACTACGAGAAGGGTAGTAGGGCTAGAACCCTTTATTAGAAACATTATCCATTTGTTTGGCTCACTTTCTCCTATAAAATCAAGGGTTTCCTGAGAAGCGAGGTTGGCAAATTGCTCTTGCACTTATGGTGAAGTGTTTAAGGGGAAATGCTTTGTAGACAAGCTCAATGATAGTGAGGGAGAAAGAGAAGAATAAACAAAACCCTATTTGCATTTCTTCCTTATGAAGAAGAAAAAGGAGAGGTGAATTTTCATTAGAAGCCTATCATTAGACCCTTCATGCATCTACATACATGTAGGGGAAACAAGTACAGTGTCATTGTGCAAGTATAAAGGCTATGAAGAGCTCAAATGGGGTATGGGGTAGGTCAATTACGATTCTATTTCTTTGTAAACTCAAACTTTCAAATTAAGACACTTAGTGTGGCCATTGCAACCATTGATAGCAAAGCTTCAACAAATTTGTAAACAAAAAAAGGCAACATCAAAGATCATGATTATGTGTATGTTTCTTCAACAATCCTTCTTTCTATATTATCTCTGTGGCCACTTTCGTATTACATTGAAAAGATTCTTCGGAAGAAGAAGTTCTAAAGTAGTTTGCTCTCAATGTGTTTACATGCTAGGCTTATTTGGTCTTGTGCTCCATCTAGGCCTCAAAGAAAACGCTAGAGGGTTTTGTTAGTATAATTCATTATATCAATATTTTAGGTCCTTATAAAACAGGTATAAAATTAGCCTTCCAGCATCAACTTCTCTTGATCTAAAGTCCAATTATCTATATTGCTCCATTTAGATTTGCCATGCCTCCTTATATTGTGGGCTAAATATTCTTACCATCACCCTTCTAATTGCTTGATCTAGTTGCTCAAATAAGCACTTGCACTACATCATATTGAGCTTATAGCAAGGCATTTAACAATGCTTGTAGCCTAGAAAAAAAACCTTCCCCATTATTGCTAACAAGTCATTATTAGCATCACCATAGAACCATCACTATTGGCAACATCGCTATTCTCATTGCTATAGACCAATACAAATAACGACAGTTTTAGTGATGCCAACAATGCCAATAACGACAGTTTTACCAATGCCAATAACAACAGTTACAGTAAATTAGTAACACAAATAGCAATGGGTACAGTAAACTTAGTGTTGCTAATAGCAACTGTTACAGGAAAAAGATATTCTTTTGGGTGGCAATCCTTTGTAGCCTTGCCACCCTGCTAGCCTCATTAGGCTAAGAACCATAGTAAAGAATTGTTTTGTGCTCATCGCTATATGATATTGTGCATCTATGCAAACGTATGTAATCCATTTTGTATTGAGAGTTACACGCAATAACTCCACAATAACATACTTCTTAACATAACGAAAGTTAAAGGGTAGAAAACTGATTGATGAAACAATAACTGGAAGACTAGTTACAAGAAGCCCAACTTTGGCTTATATACAATATCTTAGGATTGAAAGCTACTAAATCCTAATATGCATGCCTTATTGGAGCACGTGGGGCTTCCTTTCGGGAAAATGCTTATTTTGGATGAGGATTAGGATCTCATCCTATCTTGTGAAATATCATTCTCCATGTGAAAGCTCTAGATATAGCCCGTATTGTTGGGACAACTTCAAGATGATGTGGACATGGTGACAATGTCATTAGCAGAGAGGGATCCAATAAAACTTTTAGGTATAGAGAGTAGTCGATGCATAGGGAATAGTATCCTCAATAGCAAGAACAACGTTTTCCTTGAGAAGTATAGCTTTGAGTGTGTTTTCAGAGCCATATGAGATTCATAAATATGAGGGGAGTTATCAAATCATTCTTGTTTTGGTTGAGCTTAATAGTAAAATCAAAATTTTGAGACAATGCAATGAAATCAAGGGCATCAAGCGATGGGTTATATATGAGATCACCAAATGAGCTCGATGAGAAGCCAAAAAAGATTTCAAGATCAATGTGACTGAGGGGGAAGGCAAATGGGTTGTATATTGTGCTTCTAATCTACAACTTCTGTGAAGACCCTAGGACCAAATTCTAAAGTATTTTTCTCCAAAAAAAAAAATCTACGGTTGGTCATTTGATCTTTGGTAAATGTTCCGAATGAGTTATAATTGATGCTTACTTGGAATCACCTCAAAGCGAGAGAACTTCCATGTTCTCAGCGAAATTGGATACGCTAGAGGGGCCTTCTAGTAGTGAGACTTCATCGAGTGATGAATCAAAAGAGGAGTCTACTATGGAGGATGTTTACCAAATAACTCTAAACAAGCCTATAGAAGCTCAAGATAGATAGAGATGTAGATGGGAGAAACATAGACCTTGGTTCATTGAACGATTTGCGATGGATTAAATTAGGGTCTATTCTTAGCATGAAGAAAGGAAGGACTATGTCCTTAATCTAGGAATTTCACCATATATTCTCCTAGACTTATGATAAATTGAGGGGTACTCCCCCCAGTTTAGTCATGCATTCTATTCCCTTGAAAGAGGGAAGTTGACATGTCTAAGAAAAAGTGAGGTGCATATCTTTTGAGTTAAGGGACAAGCTATTTGAAGAATTATAAAAATTACATAAAGATAGCCTGATATTTCCCCTACAACACACTTAGTGCTATTCACCGGTGGTTATCAAGAAGAAGAATAAAAATCACATTTGGCTTTGCATTGATTTTAGAGAGCTTAATAAAGAACACGAATGATAACTTCGATTCGGTTCAAAACTGGTGCAAAAAAAGCTGGAGAGCAATTTAGTAAGGATTAAATCAAGGGGTATCGAGAATCGGGTTGCCCTCTTGTATTCATCAACAGAGCATGAGACAGAGGGGGGACTGGGTGTGACTAATTTTTCCTTCAAATAATTGAGAGGTGAATTGAAGGGACGTTATGACCACTGGAAATCATGTACATTTTTGTTTCCATATCCACACACAGGATGAGCCTCAGTCATCATCATAGGACACATCACTGTCACGAATCGCGTGGTGGGGGGACTTGCTCAAGATGCTACGCCGAACACACGCAGAATGCACAGGAGAAACTCACTCAAGAGATAAGAAGAGAGATGGAGGCCAAAACGTTTTCTTGCTGGTTTCTTCTTCTTCTTCCACACACTTTACAATGTACACAAAGTATAGATAAGATACAACGTAAAGGAAGTGGCCTACTAAGTCAAACAATGCATAACCGACTACACTAGTCAACTAGCGCTATAACTATGCCAGCTGTAAATAGGTGTAACAACTTGAATATAATAAGTAATGAGTCAGTGGCCATGTGAGAGTCATAATGACCACCAACATGCTAAGTGTAGATGTGTGGACCCATCTAACCGGACTGTCCATCATTAATGTCCGCATGTGTTGAGCTTATCATCTCAACACTCCCCCTCAAGCTCAACTGCTTCTCTGAAACTCCAAGTAAGCTTCAAAACTTTTAAAGCTTCTTTGTACCCAATGCCTTCGTGAAAATGTCAGTTAACTCATCCTGTGTGCTGACATATACCAAGTCAATCTCTCCTGCAAGTACCTTCTCTCTCACAAAGTGGTAGTGTATCTCAATATGTTTTGTCCTGGCATGGAACACAGGGTTCCTAGCCAACTGTATACTGCTCATGTTGTCACAATAAATGACAACTGGACCTTCCACCTGCACATCTAAATCAACCAATAACTTTTGCAATCATACTACCTCACATATTGCAACAGCAGCACCTCTATACTCAGCCTCTGTACTCGACAAAGCAACTGTAGATTGCTTTTTGCTGCTCCAAGTAACTGCTGCACTACCAAGAAAGAACATGTATCCGCTGGTAGATCTTCTATCAGACATACTACCAGCCCAATCTGCATTTATGTATCCAAACACCTGTACATCTATACTTGCCTCATAGAAAAGTCCATAATGTAATGTGGACTTCACATATCTCAATATGCGCCTGACTGCATCCAAATGTGGCTTTCTAGGTACTTGCATAAACTGACTCACAAGACCAACAGCGTAGCTCAAGTCTGGCCTTGTAATGGTCATGTAGATCAAACTCCCCACTATCCTCCTAAACATAGTAGGGTCTTCTATCTCATCCCCAACATCAGCACTCAACTTTACATTCTGCTCCAACAGGACTGAAAGTGGTTTGCATGATGTCATACCATACTTGGACAACATATCCAAGCCATACTGTCTTTGGGACAGCCATATACCATCATCACATCTGATCACCTCAATGCCAAGGAAGTACCTTAGCTCACCTAAATCCTTCATCTTAAACTTCTTCTTCAAAAAGTCTCTGACTTCAACAATCCCACTATCACTATCACTTGTAATAATCAAGTCATCCACATAGATGACTATGCTGACCAAACCTGCATCTCCCTTTCTCACATAAAGTGAGTGATCAACATCAGAAATATAAAAGCCAATATTGACAATATACTCTCTGATCTTGTCAAACCATGCTTTAGGTGTTTGCTTGAGCCCATAGAGTGCCTTCTTCAACATGCACACATATGTGGAATGCTCTAAATCTTCATAACATGCTGGCTGATCTATATACACTTCTTCCTGCAAATCACCATGCAAGAAGGCATTCTTCACATCCATTTTCTACAACCTCCAACCTTTGGCTGCTGCCAAAGCAATCACACATCTGACAGTTGCCATCCTAGCAACTGGACTGAATATCTCTTCATAATCTATGCCATATGTTTAAGCATAGCCTTTTGCAACCAGCCTAGCCTTATACCTACTAACTGAATCATTTGCATTATGCTTGACTTTGTAAACCCACTTACAGCCAATAGCTTTCTTACCCTTAGGTAAAGGTACCAAATCCCAAGTCATATTGGCTTCTAATGCAGCCATCTCCTCATCCATTGTTGCATCCCAATGAGCATGACCAACAGCATCCTCAAAACAAGTGGGCTCAACATCCTCAACTAGTTTCACCATATAAGCATAATGGTGAGCTACATAACCTTCAAAACCAAATCTTTTAACAAGGTATCTGACCGTGTTAGATCTATGTACCATCGGATCACTCAATGGAGCCTTTGCATTACTATGAGCTTTCTGTACACCTGGTGTCCTAACAGAAGGAATACCAAGATCATCATCCAAGCTCTCTGAACCACTAGAATCTCCATCAAATCCCAAATGACTGGTAGATGCATCATTACTATCCAGCACTTTCTTCTTTCCTTTGTCCTTCCCTGCAACACTTATAGATCCACCTGAAGATGCGGGGCTACTCCTTAGTCTCCCAGACCAAGGGCTCACTGTAGGTGTAGTACCAAGTGATATTTCTGGTCCACTAAGACTCCGTGATTCTTGTTTATCTTTCTGCACATAGCTGTCCTGATCATTATCATCATCCAAAACATCACCAATAGGTGTATACCAACTTTCCATCTCATCAAAGATAACATCCCTGCTCACTCTGAATTCACCTGTGATAGGGTTATAATAGCGATACCCTTTCTGCTCTAAAGAGTATCCAATAAAAACACATTTTTCTACCTTTGGATCAAGCTTCTTCCGTAGCTCATCTAGCATATAAACGTATGCAACATAGCCAAATACCTTCAAGTGCGATACATCAGGCTTCTTGTTAGTAAAGCATTCTTCAGGAGTCATCCCATGAACTGCAGCTATGGGAGTTCTGTTCATAATGTAAACAGCAGTATGGACAGTCTCAGACCAAAAATATTTGGGCATATTCTTTTCAGCCATTAATGCCCGTGCAACTTATATGCCTGTTTTTTCTTTCTGCAACACCATTTTGTTGTGGGGTATACCTACAAGTAAATTGCCTCTTTATCCCATGTCCTCAAGAAGCTACTAAACTCATTAGAGAGGTACTCTTTTCCTCCATCTAATCTCAAGCATTTTACTTTTAAGCCTATTTCTATTTCAACAGCTGCCTTAAAAGATTTTAAGTGCTCAAACACATCACTTTTTTCCTTCATAAAGTATACCCATAGCTTCCTTGAATAGTCATCAATAAATGTGACAAAGTATTTGCTGCCACCATGAGATACATTCTGTGTAGGCTCCCAAACATCAGTATGCACTACATCAAGTATTTTTCTACTCACTTCTCTATCATGCGAGAAGGGTTGTCTTGCCTGCTTACCAAACTGGTATGCTTCATAGACTTTATGCAATTCTGCACAACTGTAAAAGAAGGCAACCATGTAACCAATCCTCTAAACTGCATTAATTTCAACCTTTGCACATTTGCATGTCCAATACGTTTATGCCATATTTCAATATCTGCAACAACTCCTTTTTCTTTAGCATACATAGCAGCATCCATTGCAGGAATTCCAGCATCTAAAGTGAACATTCGACCAACTCTACTTCCTTTTGCGACCAACCTACACTTATCATTAAAGTCTTCTACAAAACAACCTTTTGCATTGAATCGGACCTGCAACCCCTACTCTACCATTTGGCCAATAGATACTAAATTCTTTGTAATTGATGGAACATTTAATACATCTATCAGACTCTTTGTCTGGCCATCATACAAGGACAAGGGAACCTTTCCAATGTGTAAAATTGGGTGGCATGAATCATCACCCGTCTGCAGATAACCTGGATTTTGTAAGTCTTGCATCTCTCCAAACCATTCAACATGACTGGTTATATGATTAGATGCACCTAAATCGACATACCATACATTATCATGTGTCCCCTTTCCTATAACTATATTCATCATATGTTGCATAACAAACCAAATCATCATCATGCGGTATTGCATCAATCGCTGCTAAGGCATCTGCAATGCTCCTCACCTTCAAAACATACTCATTGACAGTCATTTTTCCTTTCTTCAAGGCATTCAACTCTTGCTTGAGTTGAATCTTTCGTGCCTTTGTATTTACTGAAAACATGCTCTCAAAAATTGTCCAAGCTGCATGTGAAGTTTCTACATTCCTGATATGTCCTAGCATAGTATTATCAATTACTGCAGATAGCCAGTACATCACTTTTTTGTATTTCGCATTCCACTCTTTCCATGCTTTTAACTCATCTGCAGTCCAGCTCTGGCTCTTTTTCTTCACCTGAGACAAACTCATAAAGGCCCTTTCCAATGAGGAAGTTTGTCACACATAACTTCCATGAAGGGTAGTTGTTCTTGTCGAACTTCTCAATAATGGGATTTTCACTATTCTCTACCATTATCACAAACAAGGATATAACACAGCAAGCTAGTCTTCTGCAATCTTCCACAACACGTGCACAGTAATACACCAAGCAACCTTTTTCACTGATTGCTCAACAGTACATGTAATCTGCAACCTATTTGCAGATAAACCTTATGTTTGCTTCCTGCAAACACCTCAAAAATTACAGATTCGCAATCTATAACCTATGCACCCACTTTCGATCAATACAGTCGAAATCACAGTGTACCCTGAAACTATTGTCCGCAACCTTGCGGCTCTAAAACGGGGCCTGAAACGGCCTCAGATGCCCAAAATAACTGCGGGCAAGTCCAAAAGGGCTTATTTGCAGAATATACAATGATATGCTTGCACACCAAATCTCACAGCAGTCTGAGATTTTTGCTCAACCCTGCTTCTGGTGCCTCCACAGGCACTATCCAAGAAAGAGAGTGGAAGAATGGGAGAGCTTCTTACCCGTGGCTTGCTTGCTCGAACCTTGCTTCTTCTCCTTCACTTCAACCTTTGAAATCAGCCTCTCTCCGTGGTGCGGCTGTGATACCATGTCACGAATCGCATGGTGGGGGGACTTGCTCAAGATGTTGCGCCAAACACACACAGAATGCATAAGGAGAAACTCACTCAAGAGACAAGAAGAGAGATGGAGGCCAAAACGTTTTCTTGCTGGTTTCTTCTTCTTCTTCCACACACTTTACAATGTACACAAAGTATAGATAAGATACAACAAAAAGGAAAGTGGCCTACTAAGTCAAACAATGCATAACCGACTACACTAGTCGACTGGTGCTATAACTATGCAAGCTGTAAATAGGTGTAACAACCTGAATATAATAAGTAATGAGTTTGTGGCCATGTGAGAGTCATAATGACCACCGACGTGCTAAGTGTAGACGTATGGACCCATCTAACCAGGTGGTCCATCATTAATATATGCATGTGTTGAGCTTGTCATCTCAACAATCACTTTGTTCTGTACACTACATTATAAGGCTTCCTAGCCTTCTTGCACCTATGCCAAATATATTGGGGCATGTCGATGCACCATCAATTGTGCACGTTGCATACTTCCTCTACATCATTCCCCTTGTTGAATTCTAAAACGGGTGTGAGATATGGATTCCATTTCACTTCTCTTCGAGCGATGTGAGTTATGGGATTGAGCTTGGTCCCTGAATGCTGACTAATTGATAATAAAGATAAAGTAATGAGCTAGTATTTTGAGCTTCTATTCTCCTTTTCCAAGGTCATGAGGATGCTTCCTAATTAAGTGTGAGGATATATTGAGTGCTGAAATGACTGTATTTTTAGCTATTTTTTGTTGATTTTTGGATGGTTTTTGGTTGATATGAGGGTGTGTTGATTGAATTTCAATGACTTGGGAAGTTTTTTGGGATAGTTTGATTATTTTTGGGAGAGTTGTGATGGTTTTTGGTTGAGATTTAATGTTTTGATAGGTTTTGTGATGAGTCTCTTTGGTTCTGTTATGGTTTGTTTTGTCTCTGTTTTGATATGTTTTCTTTCTGTTGGTAAGGTTGGGATTGTGAATAAGTCTTTTCGGGATTTATTGAGAGCATGTTGAATGGTTTTGGATGGTTTGAAGTGGTTTTGATTGAAGCTATATGATTTTTATGCTTTCAGTTGACCCTCTATTGAGCTTTTGTAGATCCTCTATCTTTGTTATGTTTCAAGTTTGTTTGCTCTATGAATGTTCTCTATGGGATGGATGTTTAGCTTGGGAATGTTTTGTAATCTTGGGAGAGGAAGGATACAAGCTCAAAGTATCTCGAAGAAGCGGAAGAAGTAGTTGAAGAAGACTTGAAGTGAAGACTAAAGTGACAGTGATAGTAGTGAGCTTCGATGGGCATTGTCGTGGCTCTAATGACTCTCTATATCAAAGATACCTCTCGGGAGGGATATCCACAAGAAAGAGAGGATTGTTGATTGTAATTCCATTGTACTATTGAGTGACAACACTTGTGAGATAGATCAAGTATGAGAGATAGTCATTTCTATGCTAAAAACATTGTATCTACATGAGAGACTATGAAGGCATTGAAGATGAATACTATGTGATGAAATTCCATTCAAAGTGGAGTATTATTTTGTGTTTTTGTGATTCTTTGATAGATTCTAAGAAGAATATGAATAATGTGATTAATTTTGTTAAAGATAAATCCATGGAAGATTCAATTTATAATGCTGCATGAAGACTCAATGTGAAGATTTGTTGTGTTGGTGTTCTTTTTCTTGTTGTGGTTACATAAAGAATAAAAACAAGCTTTTTGGTGAATATAAGATAGATTTTCTTGTATTAAGATCCCTATTTCCTTGGTATTCTCTTGAGAGCTCCACTTGCATATTGTAATGTTTTACAAGGTTGTCTATTTTGTCAAAATGTCTCATAACTTCAACCACAGACTGTTAGTGAGAAGCTAGATAAAATCAATTATCCCCCATAAAAGTTCAGGATGATAAATCTCTTGAAGAGCAAAGATACTTGGAATTACATTGAAGAAGATATAGTAGTAACACCTGAAGTTCCTACGTGAAATACTACTATAGAATAAGAAAAGGCTAGGAAAGATTGGGAGAAAACATAGAGTAAAGTCATGAATTGTTTGTTTATAAGTATCATAAATAGTATGATGGGATATTTGTAGGAATCTGATACCCTACTCTTGCATGGAAGAATCTGGCAAGGCTGTTCAATGTAAACATAAATACTAAAAAGTTAGAGCTCAAGTCAAAGCTGAATCAGTGAAAAGAGAGAACCTATCCATTAAAGATTATGCCTTGATTAAGAGTATTGTGGAGGATCTTGGATCTATTATTATGGTACTTGATGATGATGTTGTTGTGCATGCATGCTTAGATGGACTTCGAAATAAATACAAGAGCTTTAAGTTATCTATGAATATGAGGGATGATATCCCTAATTTTGCAAAATTTATCTCTATGATGATACTTGAGGACAAGAACCTTGGCTTGGATTCCTCTTTTTCTCAAAGCAAGAATAAGTTTGAATAGATGTTTTACTCTATTGGCAGAGGTAGAGGTCAAGGTAGTGGTTGTGGTCAAAGTTATGATATACAACAAAATAGAAAATGTCAATCTTGAGAAAGGGGAAGTCAAAGAGGCCAAGTTGCATATTCTAATAGGCAATAGAATTATAGTGATAGCATGGAGTGTTAGCATTGTGGTAAAAAAGATCACATTTTTAAAAACTACTTCAAGAAAGAAGATTGTTTAAATTAGAAATGTGAAAAAAAAGCAACATAATTATGCATCTAGTAACACAAATAATGATGATAGAAGTGAACAGTTGTTTGTTATGCAATAATCTATGAATACTCTGACTACCAATGTTTTATCAAAGAATAATATATAGTATGTAGACTCAAGTACCTCTAACTACATGACTTCTCATGGATAGTGGTTTAGCAAGATGCATAGTCTAGAGTCTCCAAGCTATGTGGAGATAGGGGACGATATAGTGTACCCCATTGCTTATGTTAAAAATGTTCCTTTGAGTATGTAAGATGGTAAAACTAAGTATTTACAACACTTTATGAATACTCTGACTACTAATGTTTTGTCAACGAACAATACATAGTATGTAGAGTCAAGTGTCTCTAACTACATGACTTCTCATGGATAGTGGTTTAGCAAGATGCATAGTCTAGAGTCTCCAAGCTATGTGGAGATAGGGGATGATATAGCTCATCCCATTGCTTATGTTAAAAATGTTTCTTTTAGTATGCAGAATGGTAAAACTAAGTATTTGGTTGATGTATTGCATGTACCACATATTACAAAAAACTTGGTTTTTGTTGGTTAGATGGTAGAATAGGGATTGCAGGTTTGGTTCACATCTGATGGTTGTCAACGGTAGAGGATGTAAAAAAGAATTACATGATGATTGCAAAAGGCATACATATTGGTAATTTTTTTATTATTTATGTAAGTCTACCTAAAATGGATGCTGCTATGTTTGCATAAGGTTCATGTATTGTGGTTGATATTAAAATTTGGTATAAGAGAATTGGTCATATGAATATGTAGTGGTTGAAAGATATGCAGTAAAATAGATTGTGAATGGCTTGCCCAAGTTTAGGGTTGATGGGGTACATAAAGTATGTGAAACATGTCAATTTGGAAAGCAAGGCATGTGTCTTCACATGAAAAGAATGTATGCAAGAAGCCACTTGAATTGATGCATTCTGATATGTGGGGTCCTACAGAGACTACAATTTTAAGTAGTATATTATGCTTCCTTCATTAATGATCATACTCGCAAAGTATGGGTTTACTTTCTACATGAGAAAAGTGAGGCTTTCACTTACTTTAAAAGCTTTAAGACTTTGGTTGACAAGGAGATAGAGTTGCATATTAAATACCTAAGATTAGATGGAGGGAGAGAATATCTCTCCAATAAGTTCTCTAATTTTTTGCAAACAAATAGTATACGGAGGTAGTATACATGTAGATATACTCCATAGAAAAGTGGAGTTGTTGAGTGGAAAAATAGGCATATTGGAGAGGTGGCTTGTGCATTGATGTCAAAAAGAAACTTGCCTCATTAGTATTGGGCTGAAGTAGCTGCTCTACTGTTGTATACATTATAAATAGGACACTCACTACTACTATATATGATATGATACTCGAACAAAAGTTTATGGACAGAAGGACAAATCTTTATCATTTGAAAGTATTTAGATGTATTGCTTATATATATATTCCTGATGAGTTATGCAGTAAATTAGTTTCCAAAGCAAAAATATATATATTTGTTAGATATTCTCTTGAGAAAAAGGGATATAGATGTTATAACCCTGTTACACATGATCTGAGAGTTAGTAGGGATGTTGTTTTTTTTAAATGAGTAGCTCATACAATAATGTGGAGAATGTACTTGGGGTTGATAGGCATGAGTGTGGCTATGCAATAGGAAAAAGAATCAACAATCACAAACATTGAGTGGAGCACAAGAGTCTACTAGTCATGGTCTAGTTGATAGACCTTGGAGTGGTAAGTTGAGGTCATAAGTTAATCCCTAGAGTACATCATGGATGTCAAGAAAAGGTAAATAGAAAGTTGGGGACTCACCTATTATGACAGATGTATCATCAAGTTTCTCTCATATTGATGTTGATTCAAATGGCTCCAAGTAGATCTTGGATGAGGAGTTTTGGATTCCATCTATTAAAATGCATGGTGTGCAGAAGGCACAAGAGGATGTTAAAACACCTAGTAGTGATTCATGTCTATGCATGTCAAGCAAAGTAAAAAACCCAATGCAAAAATTGACATATGATATCTATATAGCTCATCATTATGTATACATGGCTAAGGTTGTGGAGGATATGGAACCCACTTATTTTGAGGATGCAATGGATAATAAGTATTGCGATCATACTATGTATGAAGAAATGGCTTCACTTAAAGGTAATGACACATGGGAGTTGGTACCTTTGCCTGAAGGCAAGAAAGTTATTGGTTGCAAAGTGGGTTGACCTTAATGCTAAAGCACATGGTAGTGATTCATGTCTATGCATGTCAAGTAGAGTAAGAAAGCCAACACACTAATATTAGATGATAATGGGCTGCTCTTGCAAAGAAGGCGAAGCCCTTTTTGAAATACACGTATGCAGTCATGGTTTATTGCGGGATACTATGTTATGTTGTGGCTAGGACTTCAACAGATTATAGTAGACTTTTTGCTAAAGGGATTTTGGGTAGGCATATGGTCATCAATGTTGAATTGGTATTTGACTCTTATCCTTCAGCTACTATCACGTAATATACAAATTGATATTGAGCAATGTCTTTAGTTCTTTTATGATAAGGTGTGGTGCTATGAGGACCTGCAAATTGAGCATCCCTATGAGCCAAGCCATGGACTATTTACAAAACCTTTTGCATATATAGACATTGAAATCAATCCTAATAATACAATGTTTATTGACAAAACGCCAAAAAACCAAGGTACAATCCAGTTGGAAGCCTCATTAAGGCTCCTGGCTTTGAGGGCGATGAGGATGATGATTTTTTTGAGAGATTGAAGCCATATCTTTTGCGGTTATATTGGTTTCTAGGATGTGCTACTGAGGTGCTATTGAATATGTATGGTCGAATGATATAATGTAAAAACACATTATTCTTTGATTGTTAAAGACATGTGCAATATCTTCTTTGATATCTTGTGAATTTAAGAAAATTTTTGAATTACATCATCTTTGTATTCCTCAAATGCAAGCACTGTTAAACACACCAAAACAATAAGATTACCAACAATATCAGAAAATTGACACATAGAACCAATTCTTAACAAAAGGGTTGTGTGTTACAAGGTACAACTTGTTGTGCAATTACATCATGTCAATTACACCATCTCTGCACTCAAAAATACACCAAAACAATAATGCAACTAATTGTAGAGAGGAAATTGACAGGAATGATCCATAAATTATCAAAGGCTTTGTGTTACAAAAGATCCATTCTATAAAAAAATGTGTGTTATAAAAGATCCCTTAACAAAAGGGTTGTGTGTTACAAGGTACATCTTGTAAGAGAAGCTCGGGTTACAAGGTTGCGTGTTAGAAGAGCGGCTCAGGTTGGTTGTAGTAAGCTTTGGCCTGAACTCTACCTTGAAGGTCCTTGCACATCATCTATGATTCCCTTATTTTCAATACACGCTTTCTATTGTGTACGAAGTAGAAGTCTTCTGGTAGCATATTGGGTGCCTCATCGTTGATGACTTTGCAAAGCTCGACCAAAGCACATTCCTCTCTTATGCTTATAATGGTCAATAGAGATGAGGCCTCATCTACCACCTCAATGTCTATAACCTAGTTGTCTTGCAAGCTTGCAACCTCCTGGTCCATTGGCACAAGCACTCAATTGATATAGTGCTCCCGACAATACCAAAACGATAGCATAAAAGTCTAGGTTGTGCTCATGTACTTTGCCACAACTCTATCAAGGACAATGTGACAGTGTACATGTCCCACCTATTTCATAAACCATTTTCTCTGCAGTATCTTTGCCAGTAATTTGTTGTCCATTCGCGTGAAAACTAGCATTGTCTTGGTAACGTTAACATCAAACTCTCGGAACAGTTCCACAAAAATGTTGACAGACATAGATAGCATGATCTTCACTAATTTTGTTGAAATGGTAGCCTGTAATGATCGTTGGCTAAATGTTAAGTAGAGAATGTAAAGCTAGAAATTTACATACATATTTTGCATATAGCGTGACATCTACAAGACTCTTATATAGGCTCTAATGATGACTGAATCATGAATGACATAGCCTGAGACAATGTAATATGTCACAAAGATCCCTCAAAGTGACCCTTACTTTTTGTCTTTTCTTTCCAAATGCTATGCATGACAAAACTATCTTTTTTGCCTAAAATTGTAAAGAAAAATAGGAAATAAAGAAAATTATTTAGTGTTTAATGTTTAAATTGTATATTATCTTCCAAAAAATAGAAAAATATACTTTTAACATGACTCAAATAATCCAAAAAATGATACTTGATTCACCTTCTAATTCTTCATCCAATGAAACAACTTTCTCTTCGTGTTTAGACCTTCACTTCGTTGTACCAACCTCATTTGATTCAGTTATATTGCCTGGGAAATGTAAAGCTAACAAAATAATACTTTAATAAATTGACTCGTCAAATGAAAACCCTAAACTCTACCATTCATGCAAATTGGCTTATCCTTGCCATGCTCCAATGCATCATCTATCATTGTGGGGATATCTTTTCATTTTCGTATGGACTTTTTCTTCACTATAGTATCAACAATTGCATCACTAATGGTACCTAAGTAGTGTGAAGTCAACAAAATACAATATTATATTCATGCAAATTAGAGACAAGGCTACTTGGATCAAACTTAAACTTTGCATTACATCCAATATACCCTTTGCCATGCTACCACCACAAGTCGCCTTTATCCCCACAACATGAGGGACCATGTCTATTGTATTGGACATTTCTAATTTGCAAAAACAAAGTTAAGAAAACACACAAGTCTAAAAAGTTATGATAACTTTCATGTTAAACAAATACATCTTTAGAAAGTGCCATTTCCTTCATCCTCTAATTTGTGCATAGAAATTACTCTATTTTGTTCCACAAACCCTGCATATAAGGCAAGTATTACTGAAACAAATAGCTAAGAGTAAGAGTTACCACATATTTACTATGTTTGGCTCTCAAAGTACTTACTCTCTCTTAATTAAATCTCTTGCCATGGAATGTCATCCAATGGATAGTCTATCCACCATGGACAATGTAAAAGAGTGGGGATAGACGGGTAGGACTCGGGTTAGCATGGGAATACCCAGTTATATTGACAAGGTATATAAGGTGTTGAGAGACCCAATTAGGGGGCAGTTTTTCAATAATCAAGTCTCTTTTCTCCTTCCTTCCAGCTTTCATGGCTTCCCTCCTCTTTCTCTCTCTTTTCCTATCTTCTCTCTCTTCAGCTAGTCTTTTCTCTCTTCTTCTCTCATCTTCTTCCTCTTTCTCTCTCCTCTCTGCAGTCTCTCCCTTCTTGCTCTTCTTGGGTCAAGGCGTAAGCTTCTTGCTCGCTAGTGTCTTCTTCATCGGTGTGGGAGAAGTCAAGGAGGTCATCTTGCAGAAATGGCCAGCTTGTTTACAGGCAATCCTAGCGCTGTGGACCTCCATTATCCACAGCATGCAGTGGTAGCGGAGAAATGGTCAGTTTGGTGGTTTGCTTCTAAATACATCCAAAGCTTCTGTGCAAACTCCAAGAAGACTGTCATTTTTGGTACCCCCTGATTTCTATGGCCTTTCAATGCTATAGCCGTCATGATGTACCTGTGCACCTGAGTAATTAGGGTTCCTGAACTAAAAAGAAACTAAAACTAGAGGGAGAAGAGAGAGAGAGGAGGATCAAAGACCGGAGCTCTGATACAAACTATAATGAAAAAGACCTAGGAGAGAGAAGGAGAGAAGGGAGAGACTACAGAGAGGAGAGAGAAAGAGGAAGAAGATGAGAGAAGAAGAGAGAGAAAGACTAGCTGAAGAGAGAGAAGACAGGAAAGAGAGAGAAAGAGGAGGGAAGCCATGAAAGCTAGAAGGAAGGAGAAAATAGACTTGATTATTGAAAAACTGCCCCCTAATTGGGTCTCTCAACACCTTATATACCCTGTCAATATAACTGGGTATTCCCATGCTAACCCGTGTCCTACCTGTCTATCCCCACTCTTGGTGCGCAGATCGGTCGCTGTATGCTCACGTAGTGAATCCCGGAAGGTCCCCAAGAACAATGAACTCTACCTTTTTGCACAAATTACAATGTAAAAAGCATGAACGACAAGAGCAAGAGACCAATTGGGTTCAATCTCCCCCCATGCCTTGTGTGAGTGCTTCACAAAGCATGTATTTTATGTATATTTCCATCTTCATGCTCAATAATAGCCCAGTTTACAAAAATATGACAAGCTTTTAGCTTTTGAGTTTGCTTTTACAAAAATAGGAATAAAGCTAATGGACGGTGCCCATAGAGTCTGGCACGCCCAACACAATGTCCAAATAGAAATAACATATCCGTGCGCATAAGCGCATACAAAATAATAATAAATAATCAATGCCTCAATAGACATGACAAAATATAGGCATGGCGCCTATCAAAATATAATCCATAGGTCGAATACTTGCTAGACTCCAATGCTTTCCTCCGCCACTGCTGCTATCTCTACACATCAACTGAAGCATTCACAATCGTTAGTAAAATAATACAATTAAATCGACAAAAGTGAATACCTAGCAGTCTTCAGCTACATAAATAAATCAACTGGTTAGAAATAAATCCTAACCTTAATTTATTACGAGTGCGCACTCTAAACTCATAAACGTTTATTAATTTAATATGTATTTTGTGGAATCACCCGCTATGGAATCACCCATGTACACACTAAATTAATGAAACGCCGGAAAAGGACAGGCGTCCCCATCAACTTCTCGCACAAAGAATCCACTTTGTGTATGAACCCCGGTCATCAAAGTTTACGGAATCCACCGTAAAACCTCACGGAATCCACCGTGGCATGGAATCCACCGTGAAATATGCCTCCTGGCATCATACCCCCGGGGTGGGATAGCAATTGACCTCAATTGCTATTAGCTCAATGTGGAGCTAACAGAGTGGGGAAAGCATTTAAGTCTCTAGCGTGCATCCATTGTGCTTCCTCTACATGATGGTTCTTAAATTTAACTAGATATCTAGAATACCTTCGGCCGGTTCTAGTAGTCATAAAGTCAGTGTCTATAATAGCTTCTGGTTCAAGTATTTCAGTCTCTTCCTCTAATAACGGTGGGTTTTCATAAATAGGGTGGACAGGTAATTGGCCTCTAAATGGCCTCAATAAACTAATGTGAAATGTATTGTGAATTTTCCGATGAGATGGTAATTCTAACTTGAATGCATTATCATTAATTTTATGAATGATTCTAAATGGTCCATAGAATCTAGGAGCTAGTTTGACAACTGGATGTCTATCTACACTTTGCAGTCTACGTTTTTCTATTCTCAGCCAAACATAATCATTAACTTTGAAATTCATAGCTTGTCTTTTCTTGTTGGCTTGTTTGGTATATGATTGCTGGGCTTTAGCAATCATATCTTTAACCTCATCAAATATACTGTTATGCATACTAGCAATATCATCAGCACTCTGAATTCTATTAGACAAAGATGCAACAGGTGTAGATAATCTATATCCATAAATGACTTCAAACAGTGCTTTCTTTGTAGATGTGTGCGGTGTATTGTTATATGCAAACTGTAATAAATGTAAATGAGTGTCCCATGTCTGAGGTTTAGAGATAGTATATGCACGTAAAAGATCTAGAATGGTGCTGTTTGTGGCTTCTGTTTGTCCATTAGTTTCTGGATGAAATGCAGATGAGAAATCAATCTTTGTGCCTAGGTTAGCAAACAGTGTAATCCAAAAATTGTTACAAAATCTAGAATCACGATCTGAAATGATAACTTTTGGCAATCCATGGTTAGTAAAAACAGTTTTCAAAAACAATTGTGCTGCTTGTGATGCTATTAAAGTTTTCTTACATTGAATGAAATATGATATGCTTGTTTACTAAATCTATCTACAACTGTCCAAATCATATCATGGTTAGATTTAGTATTTGGTAAACCAGTAATGAAATCCATAGAAATTTGTTCCCAAGGTTTAGATGGAATAGACAAAGGCATAAGTAATCCATACTGTTTACCATGATGTCTCTTAACTCTTTGACAAATCAAACATTCAGAAACGAAGCTAGATACATCTGCATCCATATGCGGCCAATAAAAATCTTCAGTTAACATACGTAATGTAGATATGATACCTCTATGACCTTGATATGGGGGACAATAAATTTCATTCAAAACAAAAGATCGGAATGGAATGGTAACACACAATCTCTTTTCATAAAACATAAATCTATCATTATATGACAATGAATCAACAGGAATGAAATTATTTTGAACTAATTTATTCCAATCAGAATGAAAAGTAATATCCTAGTGATATGTATCTTTCATAGCAATCAAAGAATCAAAAGATATGACAGAAATATTATGAATGGCAGGTCGTCTACTCAATGCATCAGCCACTACATTTTCTTTTCCAGGTTGGTATTGAATGATAGGATGAAAACTTTGAATAAAGGAAGCCCATTTGATATGACGGTCAGAGATTTGAGGTTGGCTAAGTAAATGTCTAATACTTTGCTGATCAGTTTTTATCATAAATTCTGAACCCATTAAGTAGTGTTTCCACTGTCTTAATGCTTGTACAACTGCTAATAGTTCTGGAATATTTCAGCTCAGAGGGTTTCAGCTTACAACTAGAATATGCTATAGGATGATTGTCTTGCATAAGTACGGCTCCTATTCCTGATCCACTAGCATCGATCACTACTAGAAAGAATGGTCTATTAAAGTCAGGCAACTGTAAAACAAGGGAATTGGTTAATGCATGTTTCAGTAAGTCAAAGGATTTCTGTTGATTTTCGGTCCATTGATAAACTATTCCTTTCTTGAGAAGTTTGGTTAATGGTAAAGCAAGTAATGAAAAATTACGTACAAACTTCCTATAGAAACTAGCAAGACCAAGGAATGAGCGTAACTCATGCATGTTTTTAGGAACAGGCCAATTCAATATTGCATCAATTTTCTTAGGATCAACTTTAATTCCATCAGATGATACAATATGACCTAAATACTCAATTTCTGTCTTAAAGAATTCACTCTTGTCAAGATTTGCATACAGTTGATTTTCTTTCAATAACTGAAAAACCAAGGACAAATGCTCATAATGTTCTTTCTCATTTTGACTAAACACCAAAATATCATCAAAGAAAACAATTACACAATACTGATATTTCAAAAAGATACGGTTCATCATTCTACTGAAGGTAGCAGGTGCATTAGTCAATCCGAATGGCATGACTAAAAATTCGTAATGACCAAACTGTGTTCTGAATGCAGTCTTGAATATGTCAGACTTATCTAGCCTCACCTGATGATAACCAGACTTAAGGTCAATTTTACTAAATATAGAAGATCCTTGCAGTTTGTCCATAAGGTCATCAACTCTAGGAATAGGATACCTATTCTTTACAGTGATCTTATTTAAAGCTCGGTACTCAATACACATACGATAGGTATTATTCTTTTTCTTGACTAACAATACAGGTGCACCAAATGGAGAACTGCTAGGTCGAATTAAACCTCTATTTAGTAATTCCTCAACTTGACTCTGGATTTCTTTTTGCTCTATCTGGTTATGCCTATATGGTGCTTTGCAAGGTGGTTGTGTGCCAGGGATCAAATCTATCTTATGGTCTTCTAGACGTGAAGGAGGTAAACCTGGTGGTAGGTCTTCTGCAAAACAATCCTTAAAATATGCAAGAAATTCCTTATGCCTAGGGTGCATATGATTTTCCTTTACTTGCAGTTCATTCACCCAAATGAGATAGGATTTACTACTCTTGCGTAATGCACGTTTAGCTTGAGTATGCGAAAGCAGTGGATAAACATTAGATGCATGCATACCATATAATGTAATAGATTTTCCTTGAAAACTAATATTCATTGTATGTGTGGAATAATCTATATCTGGATTATGCTAGTATCGCCAAGGCATACCTAAAATAATGTCACTCGACTGTAATGGAACAACTAAGAATTTTTTTCTTTCAGTGTATGAACCAATTTGAATCTCTAAGTCTTGCACTTCCTGTGTACCATTATACCTAGCGCCTAAAAATGCAGCTTTTATGCGATAATGCGTAGGTACAGTCTGTAATTTCAATTCCTTTACCAATTTTGCTGAAATAAAATCATGGGTACTACCGTCATCATGCAAAATAGTCTTTTCCTTTCCATGCACCAAACATTTCATAGTCAATAAAGAATGTGGAGTAGGCATACCTGGTAAAGTATCGGAAGTAGTAGTGGTGTCGTCCTCATCTTCAGTGAAATCAGGCATATCCTCATGTTCGTCTTCGTCCATGGCTCCAAGATAGTTGATATGAGCTAATGGCTTCTTTGAATGACAATTTGCTGCTAGATGTCCAGGGTGGTGACATTTATAGCATACTATTGGCTTGGCTTTGGTTACATTATTTGCAATGGCAGGAAGTCTAGGTACATTTGGATTTGGCTGTGGAATAGGCTTAGGATTTGGATTGACATTGGATGGTAATGCAGGTGGTTTAGCCCAATTCTTGCAAAAGGATGATGAAGAGAAACGACCTGGATTAAATCTTCTAAAATTGGAATTGAATTGTTTAGATCCATAATTACCATTGGCTTGGAATTGTTGTGGTCGTCTGTCTCTACCGCGTAGCTTATCTTCAGTGTCGTGAGCTAGTGAAATGGCATCTTCAAGGGTAGCAGGCTTGAACATGTTCACTTCAGCATAGTAATGTCCAAGAAGTCTAGACATATACTTCCGCTTATATGTCGTCTCTGGTACGTCTTCAAGCATGCGTAGCTGGAGGAGTGCATTCCAAAAACGCTCTGTATACTGAGGAATAGGCTCACGATCCCGTTGCTGGAGTAGATCCCATTGCTTGATAGCTTTCTCATGAAATTGCGGTGGAAGGAAATTCTGCATGAACTTCTTCTTGAAATCTTCCCAAGTAGCAGGACATTCTATGCTCTTACGTACTGCAATCGGGTGTATGCTTTGTGCTTGTGCAAGAGCTTGATGTGGCTTGTTTGGGAGCTTCACAAGGCTTCATTGAGCACCTGTGAGTGGCTAGTTGACATCAAAGACATCATATCTAAAAAAACATCATCCAAGGGGACTGTGATTGCAACTTGTTTTTTTGTAGAAGCAATATCTTGCTACAGAAATGGATTTTGGAGAAACGGTCCGCAGTTCTTGACTATTTTGATATGATCTAAAACTTTGCAAAAGAAGTTTTTTCAAATTATTCATGGATTTTGAGATATTTGGCACAGACTTGTGTAGAGTGGCAGTTTACTGTAGAAAATGGCATGTGGTTCTAGGGCATTGGTGAGTTTCATCCTAATAATGGAAATAGTCATCAAACTGACCAATGAATGCTAGAACAGTCTTTCCTTCTCGTATGTCATTGAAAGTATGGAATTTGAAACTTCGTTTACTTATCTTTGATTCCTTGCGAATGGTTTGAGCTTCAAGGGTAGCGTCGATGGTACGTCGAATCAAATCTTCAGCTTGAGGTTCTTCTTTGTCGGTAGACGCTCTTTGTAATTTTGTTAATTGCGCTTGCAATGCTTGCCTAGCCTTTCGTTCTTCTTCCAATTGCATCATGATTAAGTCCAGCTTTTGCTCCATCATAGGCTCAGGTAGGTCATCTTCAGCCATAAGATCATCCATATGTGGTTCCGTCATCCTGTAAAACTCAAAAGACCTTTCTCACTCAAAATCAGGTTAGCGGGATGAGCGTAGCTCAAAGTCGGGGTTACAAGGCTTATGTGTTTTTGGGTATTTCTTTCTCAATCTTTAGAAAATCTGTATTTTTTCCTTCTTCCTATGCTGAAAATGCTTCAGCAAACCTGCGTATGGGTAGAATACCTTCCTACGAACAACTTTGCAGTTTGGAGTTTCTGCGCAGGAACAGCCCTTCTAGGAGTTTTGAGCACAAGTCAGTTCTGACTCCAGTTGACTAGTCTGACTTGCAGAGTTGCAGACTTACAGAACTTAGCCGACTTAGTGAACTTGCAGAACTTGATCACACAAATGACTTGCAGAACTTGATCTCTGAGGTGCGGGACCTGGAGTTGTTGACTTGCAGAGTTGGGGAGCTTTGAGTAACTTAGTGGATTAAGAAGCTTTTAGCTTCTTAATCTGCCGTCGATTTTAAGGACAAGAGTATGTCCTTGGCGGAATTTTCGCCACCCAGAATAGCCTCACGCCGCTTTGCCAACGATTGATTTGTTGAAGCTTTCTCAAGCTTCTAATCCAGCTTATTAAATTTTAACTTTAAGCTTTGAAGCTTAATGAAAAAGAAAGTTAGTCTTTTTCTCTGTTTATCCACGATTTTGGTGAAGAAGATGAATGAGTGGTCCTCCGCCTGTACAGCCCGGTCCTTCACGATCTGATGACAGAAACAGGGGTTCTTGATCGCCAGAAGTCTGCCTGTATCGACGGTTCGCGAAGAGATTGACTGTAGAGCCCGATCGTTCCAGGAGCTCCGCCTTCGCACGAGATGGGTAGCGATTGGAAGCTCTTGATCTCAGCTCCACTCTGATACCACTGGTGCACAGATCAGTTGCTGTATGCTCACGTAGTGAATCCCGAAAGGCCCCCAAGAACAATGAACTCTACCTTTTTGCACAAATTACAATGTAAAAAGCATGAACGACAAGAGCAAGAGACCAATTGGGTTCAATCTCCCCCCATGCCTTGTGTGAGCGCTTCACAAAGCATGTATTTTATGTATATTTCCATCTTCATGCTCAATAATAGCCCAATTTACAAAAATATGACAAGCTTTTAGCTTTTGAGTTTGCTTTTACAAAAATAGGAATAAAGCTAATGGACGGTACCCATAGAGTCTGGCACGCCCAACACAATGTCCAAATAGAAATAACATATCCGTGCGCATAAGCGCATACAAAATAATAATAAATAATCAATGCCTCGATAGACATGACAAAATATAGGCGTGGCGCCTATCAAAATATAATCCATAGGTCGAATACTCACTAGACTCCAATGCTTTCCTCCGCCACTGCTGCTATCTCTACACATCAACTGAAGCATTCACAATCGTTAGTAAAATAATACAATTAAACCGATAAAAGTGAATACCTAGCAGTCTTCAGCTACATAAATAAATCAATTGGTTAGAAATAAATCCTAACCTTAATTTATTACGAGTGCACACTCTAAACTCATAAACGTTTATTAATTTAATATATATTTTGCGGAATCACCTGCTATGGAATCACCCATGTACACACTAAATTAATGAAATGCCCGAAAAGGACAGGCATCCCCATCAACTTCTCGCACAAAGAATCCACTTTGTGTATGAGCCCCGGTCATCAAAGTTTACGGAATCCACCGTGGCACGGAATCCACCGTGAAATATACCTCCTGGCATCAACTCTTTTATGACTGAGGGCACAAACAAGACAGAGAAAAATAGCCCAGAGGCTTTTCTTTTGCCGCAGGTGGTGGCCTGCCAACCTACCTCCAGTGGCCTTTGCTGAGGTCAAAGGTTTGGGTTTTTCTCAGAACCCAAAGCCGAAAAATCCACGAGCAGAAGATGGGCATCCACCAAATTTAGCAAATGCAGGTCGAGGGGGACTTTTAACCAAGCCTCCTGCACTATTCCACCAGCCATAGCACCCACTCGAGTCCCACCAGGAGCCACACCATAATTAGAACCATGCCCTGCTCCAGATGCAGCTGTGCGTCCAACAGATTCAGCCGCCGATGCAGGTCAAGGGGGACTCTTAACCAAGCCTCCTGCACCATTCCACCAGCCATTGCACCTCAATGGTTTGCTGCACTTCCTACCCCCCAGATGTTCTCTGTTTGTCAGTACATTGTGTCTCCATTTCCCCTCTTCATTAATTTGCAAGGGCTTTCTCAGCCATGGCATCTCAGAATCCTTTCGAGTATACACTGAAAGAGCTTCCAAATGATGAAGGCGGAAGCTATGGACTATACAAGAGTTCCTACAGTTGTGGATCTTGCAGCTATGTGAGATCCCATAAAGCGGATTGGAGGTGATGCAAACAAGATAAATCCTCTTGTCCCAGTCGATCTAGTCATTGCCACTTAGTTCAGGCTCGGGTATTGTCCATCAGGTTAACCTGGAGTATCTTGGACGTGTAGTTTTCAACAGTGATGGGATGCTTTACCCTGATAGTCTTGTTGGAACTAACTCGCGCACTACAATGATTGATGGGCTAGGTGTTGCTGGCTGGGGTGTTGGTGGAATTGAAGCAGAAGCCACAATGCTTGGTCAACCTATGAGCATGGTTCTTCTTGAATTCATTCATTGGAATGTGGAGATGCTTTCCCATACATAAAGCAGTCGATGGGGCACACCCAATACCTGCAAAGATTTCCAATTTGGATTCAAGATCTCCTTTGCACAGGGGATGTTAATGCTCCTTCCAAGAAACCACTATGTCAACACAAATGTGGTGGTTGGTTCAAATAAACTCCTATAGATTGAGAAGTGCACAACTCTGATGTTTGTTAGCTGATGATGTATTACAAAAAGTAAGCAAACACAAGTGGTCACAAGTACAGTACAAATATATAGAAAGATTACATAGACATGAGAAGATAATCAATACACTTGTTCTTGCTCCAGAGACTCTTCGAAAGATAAATGTAAGTGAATTTTCAGGACCTATGGTCAGCAAAGTGAAATCATGAACCACTTGCGTGAAGCAACAGTCTCAACAAATCCGTCATGCTTCCGGAACAATTTTCATCTGCAAATCTAACTTTGTCTAAACATTCGATACAGAGTCTGTCAGCTCAAAAAAATGTGAACTATATCATATGCGAATGTCCAGAAAAGTACAAAAGACATGAGTCCAACTGTTATGCCATCAAAAGTGACACGGTTCCATGAGTCAAAAAAAAACTTTTGCACATCCATACAAGCTTTGACTGCAATAGCAATTGATGTTGCGATCATTATGGAAAATTAGAAAAGGAAGCCTGCAATTCGTGTGAGCCCTAGGATCCTTGCCATCACTCCACCAATTAGCATGGACAGAATCCCTGTATCTTTGAGGCAAACCAAAGAGTTGTCACTTGAGATCTTCTGCCATGGTTTCATTGTTGCATACAAAAATATACCGTCCCAATGTTTCATTCCTCGGAAGAGTTTCTGCAAGTGGAAGGACTTGAATCGTTTATCTGCACTACTTGCAAGCTGAGTATGAAGAGGGGGCTCTTTAACAATGCAATCTTCCTCCTGATTAATCTTGAAAGTCAAACCATGGCTTCCTACATGCAGCATACAGAAGGGCATGTCTGAGCATCACACTCATGCACAATAGCAATTAGCTATTGGCATCAGCATCTTCTTTGGCTGCATCCTTAAAGGGAGATTTGGCAGATGGGCAAAGGAAGCTGCTTGCACTTGTTGAAAGTACGGGTACTGCCCGTGGGAACTATAAACCTTCAAATGGCCCCACAAAAGTGATTACAGCAAAGCCCTGATCATTTACTGTCAGTAATATTTTTAGATAGCCTCGTAGAGGGGATCAAGGGCTTTCATTTGAATTAAAAATTTTGGCGATCAGAGCTTTCTAGCTCAAGATATCGTCATTTTTGTGACAAGGGGTCTAGTGGACTGCACTGGGGATGGCATGCCACAAGGGTAAAGCAAAGGCCCAGGAGGACTTCCAGTGTGAAATAAGGGACTCTCATGCATCAATGAATGATCCTAGCTTAGCCCAAGAGGATCGTGAAGACATGTTTGAAGAGGGTACCCTCGAGATAGACCGCTTATCTATGCTCAACCAAACCTTATGCCAACATGAGACCCGTCATGCTGAGCAACATCGAGAGATGAAGCAATGCCACAGGGAGCTGGAAACCCACCAGGATCACTGTCATTACGAGATGATGGCCAAGATGGACTTACTCATAGAGTGCATGGATGCCCTCATCCCCGCCATTGCCCCCCTCGGATCGACCCAAGGAGTATGTCCCTCCCCGTGAGGCTAATCGCCCTCCCCCCTTGGAGACTGGGCGTAGCCCACAAGGTCTCCGTGGCACCCATGGCATTCCCCATAGCACTTATGAGACGTGTGAGCCTTCCACCCGATATGATGAACCCCTCCTTCCCTCCCCCATTACGAATCCTTCAAGCCCATCCTTGGCACCCCAACTCCCCCATAGTGGAAGCTATATGCAAGGGCAAAATGCAAATTTTGGGTAGCATAGTATACAAGGTGCACATGGGCAGCATGCACATGGCAGTTTTGGGCAGCAAGGACCCAATGTTCAGTTGGGTTTGCATGTACTACATGGGCAGCATGGAAATTTTGGGTAGGAAGGCCCCAATGCAAGTGCACATGGGCAGCATGGGAATTTTGGGCAACAAGGCCCTAATAATCAGTTTGGTCCACATATAATGCATGGGCAGCATGGCGCCCATGGACATTTTGGTCAGCAAGGCATGTATGGGCATTCTCATGGACATTATGAGTACCATGACCATTGGCATGGGTTCGATGTGCAAAGGCAAGTGCATGCACCTACTTATAGTCAACATGTATATGATGAGTGTGAATATTTTGAGCAACATGCATCTGATGACTATATATGTTCTTATGAACTACATTCTGGTCACATACATGGACAACCATCTAGATGGCATTATGTACATGGACAACATCATGCAAATGTATATGAGTATGTACATGGGGAGCAACATCATTATCAGCAATGGAGTGCTCGATATCATCAGCCACTTGATTATTACTATAAGCAACATGTGCATCCTTATGAGCCACATGATACTTCTCAAGAACGATGCCATGATAAGAGCATCTCACTGCCACAGGCTCATGAGCAGATGCCCCATCAGCCCAAGGCCCTTACCTTTGAATGCCCAGTAATAGCCATGCATGTGAAACTCATGGACATGAAATGCCTAGGGATTGATGCATTGAATGTTGTATTGATTGCAGCCTCATCTGCTCCAATCCAATTTGACCTAGTGGTTCCCAATGAGTTTATGGACAAGTCAATGCATGCTACCGTATGGGTCGGTAAGGATCTTGTGCCACCATCAGTGCTTCACAATGACACCATGAATTACTTCTATGATACAGCACATGCATTGGATCACAATTATCCTTTTGACCCCGGTGGTAGTATGGTGACCCATGCTTATATGGATGACCCTTGTGCTCTTGATGCTTATTATGGAGGTTATCCATTTGATCCCGGGGAATGGAATGGTCTTGGGAAATACCTATTCCGATCAGCATTTCATCAGTGTAGTTCTTTCCCTACTCCGAGAATGCAATTTTGATTCAACAGTAGCTAAATTTGCCCCAGTCTGAAATGCAGACAACTTACAGACAGCATACTATTTCACAACAGTTTTTACCCTACATTAATGACAGTCAAGTGTCACCTATATGGCTTGAAAGTACGCTTCATGAGCTTCGTTTTGACATGTCACACGCCTCAATCGGAGCTGGCCATAGGAAGTTATGACCAGTTTTCTCCAGCAGGCCTGTTCTGGACAGCATGTTGTCCACTGTTTGTCAGCCCCTAATTGTCAAGAATTGGAGGCCAAACTCATATGCTATCAACTTGCACATGTCGTATACATCATATACACAATTCTATGCCCTAATTCCACATGAGATTGTACTTCCCCATACCTATATTCTCCTTTGTAATGCTGAGCAGAGTAGTACTCTGCAACCCCCCCCCCCCCCTTTTTTTTTCGTTGTGAGCCATAAGTCCTCTTTTTGTTTTTGAGGGCAAAAACCTTCGAGTTCGGGATGGAATGTAAAAGAGTGGGGATAGACGGGTAGGACACGGGTTAGCATGGGAATACCCAGTTATATTGACAGGGTATATAAGGTGTTGAGAGACCCAATTAGGGGGTAGTTTTTCAATAATCAAGTCTCTTTTCTCCTTCCTTCCATCTTTCATGGCTTCTCTCCTCTTTCTCTCTCTTTTCCTGTCTTCTCTCTCTTTAGCTAGTCTTTCTCTCTCTTCTTCTCTCATCTTCTTCCTCTTTCTCTCTCCTCTACAGTCTCTCCCTTGTCTCCTTCTCTCTCCTATGTCTCCTTCATTACAGACAAACATTTCCCATTCTGACAAACCCCTCTCAAGCAATGCTTTTGAGAACATACAATTTTCACATCCCAAGTCCATCCACTCCTCCATTAGAGGAGGAAGGCTTTCTAGCACCCCACTTTCCTGTAGACTACACAACATCTTTTCCAAAAACATAAGAACAAACAACAAAAGCACTCTTAAGTTAGAATACATTTGTACATATGCTATTTAGAAAATATGATTTCTTTATACTAGAAATACTTATACACCACCCTCTTCCTTGATTGAGTGAGCTCTGGAACCTTCTCGAGCCTCCAATATTCTTCACCTCACCAAAAATATTTGCAAATGCCTTTAAAATATGTAAACATCTTTGACCTTTTAAAAAAACATAAAATCCTCCTAGAATCTCAGTGCCATCAACTTGTAAGCTCCTGATCAATAAGGAGCATTCTCTAATCATATGAAACCAATACACCTCTTGCTTCATGTAGTTGTGAAATATCCTTACATCTAAAGTGTGACATAGTGGAGTCCTTTGCCTTTGTGACAATCATGAGAAGTAAAATCTCCCTTTTCCTAAAATATTGGTTATTGAACAAAACATAACTTCAATATTGTTGAACCAAATTAAGTTCAATTCCCAAAAATAAGAGAATATTAGTCCATGAGGAAAACATGCCTCTCCGTAGCAATATTAGCACTACAAATGGCATACAATTTGTCCTTGGTAATAGCCATCATGTTCTTTTCATCCCAATTCAATGCAAACAAAACAAAAAAGAAATCCTCTCCATGCATAGGATTAGTTATTCCAAGGTACTTGTATCCTTTGCCCCTCAATTTAGCTTGCTCTTTGTTTATGAATTGTTTTCTTTTTGCCTCATAATTTGCCTGCGGCAATGCAAACTCCTTGAGGTGGGCCTCCTCTTTGAGTATGGCAAAGTTATAGTCATCCTAAATAAAAAACCAATACACTATTCTTAGTTATTGTTAAATTCAAGATACCACAATTTGTTATATTGAAAACTAAAATACTATACCGAATTTTTTACCTTCCATACCAAAAGTGATATTAGCAAACATGGGTTCTTGTACCATGGATCATTACCATGGTTACTTTTACCTTCAATTTCATACTCTATTTCAACCCACCATCTTTGAGAAGGGCTCATCCTTTCCAAAATGCTTTGTTTATCAGCGATGCCAAACTTTTGGAACATGAAGATTTCATGGCCTAGGTTGGGTTTGGCATGGCTCTTGTTACACTACAACATTGAAAATTGTCTTTAAATTTTAAGATTCGCACATAAATAAAATCTATTCACATTCACATAACTAATAAATGAAACCTATTTGCATTCACACATAAATGAAACCTATTGGTATAAATAAAATCTCTTGAGATTCACACATAGATTATCTTTATATTTTGATATTCACACATAAATAAAAACTATTGGCATTCGCACATAATTGATAATCTATTAACCCATTTGAAAAATTTAATAGTGATAAGTATACTTATGCATTTGATGTACCCAATGCTAACAATAGTTCTCCTTCTTTCTTCTTCTCCACTTGAATGAATTGACATAGAACTCTAACATGTCATAAAATATCTTCACTATAAACTACATACATCAAATAATTAATTAATTAATTAATCAAAGAATGAAGTATCATCATAATAAACAAGAGAAAGCAAGACAATGCATAGTTACCCTCCTTTATCCTCTTCATCCATGTCTTCAACCTATGATTACTGTCCCATACCAAAAACTTGCACCCTCTTAAATCAGCCCACTCATCAGTCAATTTATCTTCAAACCTTTGGTTAACATCTCTCCAAAGAGGGCGCCACTCTTTCCAAATTTTGGGGAGATACATCCATTAGCTCACCAGTAGGCCTTCTTAAAGAAACTAAAAATTTGCCCATTGTTTCCATATATGCAGCATTATTGAAAGATGAAATCAACCATGTAGCAGAACTAGATGCAAGCCTTATAGCCTCATAGGGCACAAGTCTATACAAAGGGATAGGAGGAGGAGAAGTAGACCTCCTTACAAAAAATTAGGTCAACACATCTGAATAAGCCCAAACTTGACATTCTCTCCAATGTGTCTATCATGCTCACTCACCTCTTTCGTTTTCTCATTAGCAACATCCTCATTCACCTCTTCATTTTCTCCATGTATAGTTTGCAAATCCAAAGACCTCCCCTGTGTTGTTTCACCACACTTCGTGGTGGTAGTGTGGGTGCTCATAGGATGAGCATGAATGTCATTTCTTGCTTCATCCATGCTATCCTCAAGCGCTTCATCATCAATGAAAGGACATTTTTTCCTTGGTTTTTCACTCTTGTTATTTGGAGATTCAGAGAATGCACAGGAGGATGCTTCTTGATCGACACTTTACTGGTCTATTGCATAGATCGGATCTTAACCTTGTAATTGGAGTATCTACAAAAGGAATTTGAAAATAGAATATACCATTTATATGGAATATTAAAAGAGTTGCTTAACCATTAAGAATAGAATATGAAAATTTAAAAGAGTGATTGAATGACTTACCTGGACGGCCCCTTTTGCTTTGATCTCTCCTACCACTACCATGTCGACCTCTAGCCATGCTCAAAAGCACTAAAACAAACCATAAATCCTTTTAAATGAAGATAACTTAACTAAATCACATGTTTTATAAATTGATCTCCACCAAAATATGGTCTTTTGATGCAAATAATACAATTTAATATCATTTGTTGTTTGGTGTTAATAAATGTATTAAATTTTGTTAATCGTTTGAACCTCCTTATAACATTTTCACCCCCGCACCCCCAAAGAGGGGATACTCCCAAACCCTTGTTCATGTCTGCATGGACGCAGACAATGCTAAGTGTCTCACGATTCCCAATCCATAAAAACCAAATCATGTCACATTTATGTCCTTAGAACGATTTGCGTACGATTTAAAAATAGTTTAATTTTTCATGCCTTGGACTCGCGTGGTTTACACCCACTCTATATGAAAGGGGGTGTAGGGGGGGCATCAATCCCCCCACTAGTGTCGTTGGGGGGTTCCAAGGGGGGCCCTCGAAGCCAAAATTTGTATGTAACTTAGTTACAGGAGAGGTTTAAGGGGTAGAGCAATGGTTTAGGGAGGAGGGGCTGAGAGGGGAGTGGTTTAAGGAGGAGGGGCTGCCGCTAGATATGTGATGGTGATAGATGGCCATTCTTACACCCTCCGCAGCTATTGCTCGGATCTGTAGACGACTTCAAAAATGTTGCCTAGGCAACGTGGCAGATAGAGAACTCCGCCGATAACCATGTCATGGCCTTACATCTTCACGAGCGAGGCCTCCAACATAGAGATCTCAAAATAGTTGCACCTCCTTCCACCTTTACTTCCACATGAGAGCACTGGCTTGTTTGCCCCCTCTACCTCCAACGGCACATGATAGCACTCTGACTATCACAATGGAGAACAGGAACCTCAATAATCCCAAGCGTAGCAACCAAACATGATAGCCATAAGGCCTATTTGCATTCCTCAATGGCAACCACATACTCTTCCTCCGTAGTAGATAGTGCAACACACTTTTGCAACTTGGATATCCAAGAAACAAATCCCCCTATGAAGTTAAACACATATCCTGAAGTGGACTTCTTGCAGTCCTCATGTCCAGCATAGTCTACATTAGTAAAGCCAACATCAGATGCCTTTTGCTTACCAAAGTAGATGCACAAATCCTTTGTGCCCTTGAGGTATCTCATAACTTTTCATTGCTTCGCAATGCTTCTTGCCAGGGTTTCCCATATACATGCTAACCACTCCCACTGCAAAGGCAATATCAAGACATGTAGCAACCATAGCATACCTCAAACTGCCAACAACTGAAGCATATGGAATCTTGGCCATTTCAGCCTTCTCATCATCAGATGTAGGATTGTCCACTGCACCGAGTTTCACATATGGAGGCAATGGAACTCCGATTGCTTTCCCCCCCTCCATATTGAAACGCTGCAAAATCTTAGATATATACTCCAAATGAGATAGATAGAGTAACCCCTTTGATCTATCTCTGAGTATTTGCATCCCAAGAATGTGATTAGCATCACCAAGATCCTTCATGTCAAAGCTTCCATGAAGACTTTGCTTCAATGTATCCAAGGCATGAGTATCCCTGCCAATCAACATGTCACCAATATACAAAACCAAGATGATCAGGCTACCATCTGCTACCTTCTTGGTGTATAAGCAGTGATCAGCTTGACTTCTATGAAAGCCTTGAGACTGCATGAAAGTATCAAACTTATGATGTCATTCCCTCAGTGCCTGTTTTAGCCCATACAAACTCTATTTTAGTTTACATACCATCTTCTTGCCTTTAGCAACCAAACCCTCAAGCTGCTGCATATATATGTCCTCATGCAAATCACCATGTAAAAATGTAGTCTTTACATCCATCTGTATGAGCTCCATATCCTTAGCTACAACCAAGCCCAAAATGGTTCTCAAGGTAGTCATCTTGACTACAGGAGAGAATATCTCATCAAAGTCAATTCCATATTCCTGCTTGTACCCTTTTGCAACCAATCTTGCTTTGTACTTTGGTGAGGAACCAGAAGTGACCTTCATCTTGTAAACCCACTTGCATGGAAGAGTTTTCTAACCTTTAGGTAGCTGCACCAAGTCCTGAGTACCATTCTTATCAAGTGATTCCATTTCTAACAACATGACCTTGAACCACTTCTTGCTATCCGGTCTAGTCATTGCTTCTTTGAAGCATGATGGCTCACCACAATATGTCAACATGACATAATCTGTAACAGCATACTATGCACCAGGAACAAACCTGTCAGGTGGTCTCGATGGTCGAGTGTCAACCTACAAAGCAGAGGCTTTTGCTAGAGCTGCTGGGCCTGCAAATTTGCATTTACAGGTTGTTGTCCTAAAATACAGGCCTCTAATTCTGCACATATAGGTTGATGTCCTGAAATTCCAGCATGTTGTCCTAATAGTTCATGTTGTCCTAACTGCATGTTTTCAGGCTGAAACTATGGTGTATCATAGGCAATACCTTGTTGGTCATTTCCAATAACATTTCCTACATTTTTAGGAGTATTTACAGCAAGTATATGATGTTGTCCACTGGGCACAAATGACTATCTAAAAGGTACACCCTCCTTGAAAACAACCCTCTTGACTTCCTCAGTCTTCTCAAGGCTGCTTATGCATATGATCTTCATGAAAGATGGCATCACTATTGCATACTATCTTTCTTTTCTCAGGATCCCAAATTCTATACGCCATCTCACCCTCGTCACCCTATCCTAGGAATATACATTTACAGGACTTTGGTTCCAGTTTGTTGCATTCTTCTTTTCATATGTGCACAAAAGCCTTGCAGCCAAACACTCGCAAATGAGCATAAGAAGGTGGCTTGCCCGACCACTCTTCCTAAGGGACTCTCCCCCCCCCCCCCCAACGACCTATTTGGTGACCTGTTAATCGAATGAACGGCTATCATAACAATCTCTACCCAAAAGCCATGGGGTAATGCAGCATGAGACCATCGTATGGACCTTATCTTGTATGGTCCAATTCATGTGCTCTGTAACTCCATTTTGGGGTGGATTATGAGGGGTAGTGAGCTCCCTCTTTATCAGCTTGCTGTCAAAAAATGCCTGAAAGGCTTTGGACACATACTCCCTATCGCTGTCAGAGCGAAGACACTTAAGTGTCTTATTAGTTTGATTCTCAACCAATGCCAAGAATTTTTAAAACTTGTCAAGCACTTCGTCCTTGCTATGAATAGGGTAAACCCATACCTTCCAAGTAGCATCATCAACAAATGTGACAAAGTATTTCTTTCATCCTAGAGATAATCCCGGCATCTGACAACCATCAAAATGTACTAACTCTAAAGGCAAAGATTTCAGTGAAAGAGACTTTTTATGAGATGCATGCGCATGCTTACCATAAACACAATGATTACAGTGCTCAAAATCAGCATAACGAAGACAAGGCAAGTAACCCAACCGAGAAAGTACTTTCATTCCTATTTGACTCATGTGTCCCAACTGGCCATGCCATAAGGAAACACTTGGCTACTCGATCACAGTGACAACATGGTTGTGCACACTTGATACATGAAGTGGATACAAAGTATCACTCTTGCAACCTTTGGCAATAACCCTAGATCCCTTACAGATCTTCCATTTCCCATCACCAAAGGTGGTATAAAAACCATCATCATCTAGCTGTCCAGTACTAATCGAGAGCTTCTTGAGCTATGGTACATACCTTACATTCTGAAGAGTGAAGATAGATCCATGCTGAAATTGCAATTGCACACTGCCAATGACTGCAATGTCACATGCATAATTGTCCCCAAGATTGACAACACCATGTCGACCTCCTGTATAGTCTATAAACCACTCACGGTGAGGGGTGAAATGAAAAGAGGCACCTAAATCCAAAATCCAAGTGTGCATGTCATCATCCATATCGGCTATCAAAGCATGTGCACTGAAACATGAAGAGACAAAGAGTACATCATTCCCACTGTCACTCTCATGGGCTGACTACATTCACCTCTTCGAACTTTACACTACTCTTCTTAGCAAGTTGACTCTCTTTCTTCTCTTCCTCGATGTCATCCATCTTCTTGCCCTTCCCTTTCTCTTTCTTCCATTTATAATAGTCACGTTTGAAGTGACCCTTCTTGCCACAATGATGGCATTCAACATCCTTACCACGTGATTTACTATGTCCCTTGCTATCAGATTTACCTTTCTACTGTGATCTGCCTCTAGTATGCAAAACATGGAAGACTTATTGGATGCATTGTTCTGCCAATTCATTTCTTCCATGAGTAGAGCACTCTCTACATTAGCATACAAAAGCATAGCATTAGAATTGCTCATAGCAGTCATGAAGGTATCCCAACTCTTTGGCAGAGTGCAAAGCAAAAACCTAGCTTTGAACTCATCATCACTATTGAACTTCAAAGCGAAAAGCTGGCTAAAAATGGAGTTAAACTCAGTAAGGTGAGTAGACATTGCAATACCCTCTTTCATACGCAAATCCATGAGTTTCTTTATCCAGTAGACTTTTCTTAGAGCACTCTTTTGGGCATACAACTCTTCCAGTCGCTTCCAAATGTCATAAGCAGAATCCAACCCTTCAATGTTAAACAGCAAGGCATCATAAATCGATAGCTCAATGGTCGAGTGTGCAAGCTCATTCAGCTCATCCTAGTCATCCTGCTCTACATCAGCTGGTTTCATTTCCTTTTCTTTAATTGGCTTTGCTTACTTCTTCTACAACAAGATATCATAGCACTGCTTTTTCCAAACTGCAAAGTTGTGTGCTCCTTCAAGCTTCTCGATATGCATAAGATGATTGTCACTGCTGCTAGCCATGATTCACATCCAAATAACTATATGAAAATAAATGACAGCTAATGCCAAGCAATGAAAGCTCCAAAATCCACTCATTAGTATGTTAGGAATATCCCCAAGTATGTACATCAAGAGCATACATCAGTTCATTGCCCAAAAGGCCTCAAAAGCATTCAATGATAGTAAACATACCAATTTCCTAACAAAAACAGAGTGCAGTCCTGAAATTCCTGACAATACATGTGGCTATCCTGCAATTCAAGAGTGCAGTCCAAAAATTCCTGACAATACAAGTGGTTGTTCTGCTATGCAAAAAGCTATCTTGAATGTACAGTAGTAGACCTGTAAGTAAAGATGATCCAAAAAATGAGCTCTAATCATTGCTCAAATGCATTATGGAATCAAATCCAAGCATGTAACATCAACCATAAGCATGAAAACATGGTATAGAATACTCGAGACCAAGTTTAGAAGCAAGACATAATGCATGCGTAGTCAAAATGACATTTAGCCATGTTATTCCAACATCCAAATCTCTATCAAAACTGAGTAAAATCTCAGTCAAAATCAGCCCAAATTCACTTCAATACATAGACATATCATTCCTCAATGTCTTGACATTACTTTAGCATGTATAGCATCAACATGCATGTCCAAGAATCAATGTCATTAAAGGACAGAGAGCTGCCTGTAAATTGCAGGTTGTTGTGGATTGTGTATTCTAGCCACAAGCATGTTTGCAAACTGAGCCAAATCCTTACCAAGATTAGCTCAAAATGGCCTCAAGACAATGCCACATGATTCCCAAAGCGTCCAGCATCAAGATATCCAATGGCCATCAAATGAGCATCAATATCAAGAGAGCAAGTGCTTCCCTATTTATTACAAATCTGAATACTGTGTATTTCAGACCTGAAGCTAAATGTATATCAGTCCCAAGTGTACTCCTACACTTCAATGCTCAATGATAAGCATTAGATGCAAAGTCTAGAGCACAACCATGATGCCAAATGAAGAGGAGCAATTGTTGTAGGTTCTGAGCATGCTGAAAACCAGATCTCCATACCCATGCTGATGGCACCTTCAACCTTGAAGGGATTAAAATTCTGGTCCAAGTGTTGGAGATGATGGGGAGGGTCACCAAGTGGCCAACGATGGCTACCAACAAGCTCGAATGAAGAGGGAAGCTTCAAGCTTCAAGAAGAAGCTTCAAACCTTGGTGCCCTGCATGCAGACTCTTCACAATGAATTCTTCTTCAACTTCAAGCTCTTGCAACTGAAGAAATGCCATGCTTCTGATTGCCTAAACCAAGCTCTAATACCAATTTGTTGAGGTAGCTGCAATAGAGCTTCTGTATAGAGATGTAGGTTGAGAGAGAGAGAAGAGATAGAGACACACAAGTTGTGGTACTGAAGAGTGTACCTCAATAATTATTTTAGATAGGTATGTGTACTATGTACAGCGTGGCCCTTAAGGGCAGACACAGGCACTACCCTTTATCCCAACAGATGGATGATGTAGTAAAATTGGAATTGGAAATGCCTTATAAGATAACCTTGAAATCTAACACAAGTATTCCTTTGAGTACCACCATCAACATGGTGGATTATTGGATCATACCAATGGAGAGGTGGTGAATATCCTCATTGAGTAAGTCATTAAAGAGGAAAGAAACGATCAAAAGATTGAATTAATTAAATTTAGATGTCATACATGTATATGAATATTAAAGTGTTATTTACACTTGCAATTAATGTAGGTGGTAGATTAGAGAATGTAGAGAGCCTATAAAGGCTTGAAATATGGATAGTAGGTAGAAGTACCAACAAATATACAATACTATTGAGAGTAATGATAAAAAAGGGTAGCTTGTTTCCTGGCCAATTATTTCTTAGTCCTTGTGATCTTCTTCATTATCTTGATATGGTTATTATCACCATGGATTATTTCAAGCACAAATATTACTATTAGCTATCATAGTCCCCGTAAAAGGACCAACCAAGTTTGATACTATTAAAGAAACTAGCATGACCATATCGTAACTTAATATCACTTACCTCTCTGTCTCCAAAAACATCAACAAAAAACTCACTGTGAACAAATCGTATCATGCACAAGGTTCAACATCTCTATATTGACTCCATTCATTGGTATCCGTCCACCAAAACTTACTCAATGAGCTCCAAGTTGGAGGGTGTTGTGGTAATGAATACTAATAGCCTTGTGTTTTTGAGCAAGCAATTAGTGAGATGCATGACATAGACTAATTCTCCTCGGCATGGGAGTTCCATGATGAAATTTGATCACCCAATCCATGCATGACATTGTTAGGAAGACAAACCACCATGATCTTATTGAGATGTCAAGCTCTACAAGAGCTAGCATCTACTATAGGTCTTGATGATGTGGTAGGATATTATTCACTAGCATGTTAGGTGACCTACATGAGGATATGCTGGTGATTCTATAGCTAGATTACACCCACATAGTCCATCCTTGGTTATGGCACATTCATTGTGCCTCCTCTTCTTTCCTTAACAGGCTTACACTTAGTGATTGCATGTATGTACGTAGTGGTGCTCTCATATTAGTCTTTTATCATGTTGTAGAGTTAGTTATTTGTGTGAAAGAAGAAGAAGGAAAAAAGAAGAAAAAAGTTTTAGCCCTACCTCTCTATATGCTCAAGTCTCCATTGTTGTTATGTGTGCTCTTGGGTTCTTTATCTCTCTCTCCTCTTGTATGTTTTCATAGTATCAGAGTTGTCCCATGGCTATGTGGAGCTCAATTGAAGGCTAGGCTGAAGGCATTGGAGAACAAAAGCAAGGAAGTGGTAAGAAGCTCTTCCACCTTGCTTGATTTGCCTTGGGTTATAGCCGCATGAAGCTTCTAAGGTTGGCAAGGCTATAGTCTCCGATTGCAGTGAAACTTGATGAGTAAGGAGAATAGTTTATATACTAAGATAAGCCCTTTAAGACTTACTGCAATGTTTTTTGGCATCTAAGGTCATTTCGGCCTTCATTCTTGACTTGCAAGTGGTGCCAATAGTAGTTTTTGGATATACTGTAGTTTTAGTTATGTCGGCCATTTATAAGTGCACAGGTTATAGATTTCAAATATGTAAGGTTTCAAGTGTTTTTTGGGTTGTAGATACAGAAAGTATAAATATATAGGTTGCAAATTGCAGTTATTATTGTGTAGTGAGTAAAAAAGGTTGTGTATGTAGTTGTGGTGGACCTAGTATTGGCTTGCTTGCTGTTGAGTGCTAAAATAACTGTATTTTAAGCTATTTTCATTGATTTTTGGATGGTTTTGGTTTATATGAGGGTGTGTTGATTGAATTTCAATGACTTTGGAAGTATTTTGGGATAGTTTGCTTATGTTTGGGAGAGTTGTGATGGTTTTTGGTTGAGATTTGATGTTTTGATAGGTTTTGTGATGAGTTTGTTTGGTTTTGTTATAGACTATTTTGCCTCTGTTTTGATATATTTTCTTTCTTTTGGTGAGGTTGTGATCGTGAATAAGTCTTTTGAGGATTTATTGAGAGCATGATGAATGGTTTTGGATTGTTTGAAGTGGCTTTGATTGAAGATGTACGATTTTTATGCTTTCTGTTGACCCTTTCTCTGTTGAGCTTCTAGTGCACAAATCGGACGTCATATGTGCGCGTAGTGAGCGCCGGAAGGTCCCCAAGAACAAAAGAACTCTACTTTTCCACAAAAAAACAAGAAAGAAAGCTTGCACGACACGAAGCAAGAGACTAATTGGGTACAATTTCCCCCCATGCCTTGTGTGAGCGCTCCACAAAGCATGTATTTTGATCTCCAAGCTCAAAAATAGCCCAATTTACAATTAGCACGCTTTAGCTTTTGTGTTTGCTTTTGTGCCACTAAAGAATTAAAGCTATTGGGCGCCCAAGGAGTCGAGCCGTACCCAAATACAATGTCCAATAGAAATATTTAAATCGTGCGCCCATGCGCATACAAAAATAATAAATAAATGTCAAACGCTTTAATAATTAAGTGCGTCAAAATATTGGCGCCATGCCTAAGATGCGCGCCCATCAAAATTTGATAATAATTTGAATACACGCTATTCTCCAATGCTTCCCAACGCCACTGTTGCTGCTTGCTCTACACATCAACTGAAGCATTCACAACTGTTAGAAAAATAATAAAATTAAACCGACAAAAGTGAATACCTAGCAATCTTCAGCTACAAAATAAATAAATTGGTTAGGACTCAATCCTAACCTTAATTTATTACGAGTGCGCACTCTAAACTTATAAACGTCTATTAATTTAAATATGTATTTTGTAGAATCACCTGCTATGGGATCACCCACTTGCACATTAAATTAACAAGACACCTGAAAAGGATAGGCGTCCCCATCGACTTTTCGCACAAAGAATTCACCTTGTGTATGAGCCCCGGTAATAAAATTTTACAAAATCCACCAAAAAACCTCACGGAATCCACCGTGAAATATGCCTCCTGGCATCATACCCCCAAGGTGGGATAGCAATTGTCCTCAATTGCTATTAGCTCAATGTGGAGCTAGCAGTGTGGGGAAAGCAGTTAGGTCTCGAGCGTGCATCCATTGGGACTCTTCAACAGGATGATTTTTAAACTTAACTAAATATCTAGAATATCTATGGCCAGTTCTAGTGGTCATAAAGTCAGTATCTAGAATAGTTTTAGGCTCAAGAATTTCAATTTCTTCTTCTAACAAAGGAGGGTTTTCATAGACAGGGTGTACATGTAGTTGTCCTCTAAAAGGTCGTAATAAATTGATATGGAAAGCTATATGTGGTGTGTTATTATATGCAAACTGAAGTAAATGTAAATATGTATCCCATGTTTGCAGTTTTGAAATTGTGTATGCACGTAAAAGATCTAAAATGGTACTGTTAGTAGCTTCTGTTTGACCATTTGTTTCAAGATGAAAGGCAGATGAAAAATCAATCTTTGTTCCTAAGTTAGCAAACAAAGTAATCCAAAAATTATTGCAGAATCTAGAATCACGATCAGAAATAATAACTTTTGGCAAACCATGGCTAGTGAAAACAGTTTTCAAGAACAGTTGAGTAGCTTGAGATGCAGTTAAGGTTTTCTTACATGAAATAAAATATGCTTGTTTGCTAAACCTATCTACAATAGTCCAAATCATATCATGATTAGCTTTACTATTAGGTAAACGAGTGATAAAATCCATTGAAATCTGTTCCCATGGTCGTACTGGAACTGATAAAGGCATTAGTAAACCATATTGTTTACCATGGTGTCTTTTAACTCTTTGACAAATTAGGCATTCAGATACAAAATTAGATACATTAGTGTCCATGTGTGGCCAATAAAAATCTTCAATCAGTGTACGCAAAGTAGATATAATTCCTCTATGACCTTGGTATGGGGAACAATGAATTTCATGCAAAACAAATGATCGAAATGAAACAGTGACACATAATCTTTTTTCATAAAACATAAATCCATTAGTGTAAGACAATGAATCAATAGGAATCCAATTATTTGCAACTAGTTTATTCCAATCAGCTTGAAAAGTAGGATCTTGGTCATAAGTATCTTTCATAGGGAGAAGGGAGTCAAATGATATCACAGAAATATTGTGAATAGTCGATCTTCTACTTAAAGCATCGACAACAACATTCTCTTTTCCAGGTTGATATTGTATAAGTGGATGAAAACTTTGAATAAAAGCAGCCCATTTAATGTGTCGGTCAGATATTTGTGGTTGACTAAGAAGATGTCTAATGCTTTGTTGGTCAGTTTTGATCATGAATTCAAATCCCATTAAATAATGTTGCCATTGACGTAAAGCTTGTACTACAGCTAGCAATTCCTTGTCATAGGTAGAATACTTAAGTTCAGTAGGTCTGAGTTTGCAGCTAGAGTGGCTATGGGATGAGAATCTTGCATAAGGACTGCTCCTATTCCAAATCCACTAGCATCAGTAACTACTAAGAAAAATGGTCTATTGAAGTCAGGTAATTGTAATATAGGAGCATGAGTTAAAGCATGTTTCAGCAAATCAAAGGACTTTTGTTGATTATCAAACCAATTATACACGATGCCTTTCTTTAATAGTTTTGTCAAAGGTAATGCAAGCAATGAGTAAATTATCTGTAAAAGCTAGCAAGACCTAAGAAAGAACGTAATTCATGCACATTTTTGGGTATCAGCCAATTTAAAATTGCTTCTATCTTTTTAGGGTCGACTTTAATACCTTCAGATGAAATAATATGTCATAATTATTCAATTTCTGTTTGAAAAAATTCACTCTTTTCTGGATTGGCATATAATTGATTCTCTTTTAATAATTTAAAGATCAAAGACAAATGTTCATAATGCTCATTCTCATTTTTACTGAAAACCAATATGTCATCAAAGAAAACAATGACACAATGTTGATGCTTCAAAAATATGCGATTCATCATATGATTGAATGTGGCTAGTGCATTAGTTAAACCAAAAGGCATAACCAGGAATTCATAGTGTCCAAATTGTGTTCTAAATGCAGTTTTGAATATATCAAATTTGTCCAATCTTACTTGATGATATCCAGATTTAAGATCTATCTTGCTGAATATGGCAGATCCTTGTAGCTTGTCCATAAGATCATCTACCCTACGAATCGGATATCTATTCTTAACAGTAATTTTATTTAGGGCACGATAATCAATGCACATGCGATACGTATTGTGTTTTTCAAACCAATAGGAACAAAAAATGATACCGTAAAAGACTCTTTTTTTCAATTATTTCGAAACCTAGGTAAGTACCAGTGCAGTACATACTACCACCGTCGAAGGAAAAAAATGAGGGTTGAAGCTTTTAAAAGCTTCCCTTTAAGCTTTCTAAGCTTATTCTTGAAGCTTTAATGGCTATGGATAGAAATTTGCTTATCTGATCGGAAGAAATCAACGACTTGATGTAGGATCTTTCTGCATGGTCCTCCGCCTCTGCAGAGGCCGGTCCCTCGCGATCTGAGTGTATAGCAGGGGTTTTGCCACGAGATTAACTGTAGAGCTCGATCATTCCAGGAGCTCCGCCTTCGCGTGAGATGGTAAGCGATTGGAAGCTCTCGATCTCAACTTTGCTCTGATACCACTGGTGCACAAATTGGATGCCATATGCGCACGTAGTGAGCGCTGGAAGGTCCCCAAGAACAAAAGAACTCTACTTTTGCACAAAAAAACAAGAAAGAAAGCTTGCACGACATGAAGCAAGAGACTAATTGGGTACAATTTCCCACCATGCCTTGTGTGAGCGCTTCACAAAGCATGTATTTGATATATTATTGATCTCCAAGCTCAAAAATAGCCCAATTTATAATTAGCATGCTTTAGCTTTTGTGTTTGCTTTTGTGCCACTAAAGAATTAAAGCTATTGGGAGCCCAAGGAGTCGGGCGGTACCCAAATACAATGTCCAATACAAATATTTAAATCGTGCACCCATGCGCATACAAAAATAATAAATAAATGTCAAGCGCTTTAATAATTAAGCGCGTCAAAATATTGGCGCCATGCCTAAGATGTGCACCCATCAAAAATTGATAATAATTAAAAATACACACTATTCTCCAATACTTCCCAATGCCACCGCTGCTTGCTCTACACATCAAATGAAGCATTCAAAATTGTTAGAAAAATAACAAAATTAAACCGACAAAAGTGAATACCTAGCAATCTTCAGCTACAAAATAAATAAATTGGTTAGAACTCAATCCTAACCTTAATTTATTACGAGTGTGCACTCTAAACTCATAAACGTTTATTAATTTAAATATGTATTTTGCAAAATCACCCGCTATGGAATCACCCACTTGCACATTAAATTAACAAGATGCCCGAAAAGGATAGGCGTCCCCATCGACTTTTTGCACAAAGAATTCACCTTGTGTATGAGCCCCGGTAATAAAATTTTACGGAATCCACCAAAAAACCTCACGAAATCCACCGTGGAATATGCCTCCTAGCATCAGCTTGTGTAGAGTCTTTGTGTTTGTTATGTTTCTATTATGTTTGCTCACTTGAAGTGAAGACTGAAGTGACATTAATAGTAGTGAGCTCTCGAGGGACATTATAATGGCTCTGATGACTCTTTATATCAAACATACCTCTTGTAAGGAGTATCCACGACCAAGAGAGGATTATTGATTGTAACTCCATTATACTATTGAGTGAGGATATGTGTGAGAGAAATCAAGTATGAGAGATACATAAGAGACTATGAAAACTGTGAAGGCATTGAAGATGAATACTATGTGATGAAATTCCATTCAAAGTGGAGCATTCTTTTATGTTTTAGTGATTCTTTGATAGATTCTAGGAAGAATATGAAGAATGTGACTAATTTTGTTAAAGATAAAGCCATGGGAGATTCATTTTATGATGTTACGTGAAGAGTTGTTGTGTTGGTGTTATTTTTCCTATTGTGGTTACATAAGGAATAAAAACAAGCTTGTTGATAAATAGAAGTTAGATTTTCTTACACTAAGATCATTGTTTCCTTGGTGTTCTCTCGAGAGCTCCATATTTTTGGTGCATAGCAGGGCAAAACTACCATTAGTTAAGCACCAAGAGAGGCTGAAAATGCAAGAAGTGACACTATTGAAAAGGAAGAAAATCAATGGAAGATTGGAGAATTCCTGCAACTATTGAAGATTTGGAGATCCTCATTGTTAAAGCCACTTTTTACAAGAAGTGCTTCCCTCAATGGCAAAAGTATGTCACTATCTTAATGTGGGATCTATGTGATGGTGGCTAATTCCACTATCTTCTGAAGCTACAGAAAGTTATATCACAATAGCCAATTGTTTCCCACAAAACTGAAAAGTGAAGTAGAAAGAGAAAGAATGACCATCCGTGGGAGATTTGGCCTTCATTGAAGAATTTTTAGACATCATCAAGTGGAGATTGTGAAGAAGCTTTAGGAGTCATGAGTACTTGAAGTTCATAAGAATAAGAAGTACAAGAGTTGGAATTTATTCATGGATGCTCAACAACAATATACACAAGATGCTTGGTGCACTGACAACCTTATGTTTGGCCAATCGGCAACCCATTAGAAGTTAGTAGACAAAGTGTTCTTCACAACATATGCTATTTAATCCCTTTGAAGTTGATATTATCAAGACAATGGCACTATGGCGATCCTTAGAAGAATGAATTTTGATACCTTTAGATCTGAATATATTTTTCTTCGTAGTATTGGAATGAATTTTGAATTCAGAGATGTTGAAAAGAAGGAAGTAGAAGAAATGTTGGCAAGAGAGCCCTCCAGAGACTGAAGCCCTTTTGATTCTATTCTATTGACTATATATAAATTGGGTGGAGCTAACTCCCTAATGAATGACGTGATCAAGATGCAAGCATTAGAACAAGTCCAGAGGTATGTAAGAAGAGAGAAAGCAAAAATCAAAGCCAAGAACAAGCTAGCAAAACAAAATCCTCCTTTGATGCCCTTATGGTACTCTTTACAAAAGTCCCCATGGTGACTCAAGGTCCCCTTCCTAGCCAAATTCATCCTAGAAATATTGATGATAGGCCAACAAATGCAGTCTCTTTGCCCATCTTTAAGAGAGAGTACAATGAAGATCTCGATATTCATGTAGCCGAGTTTGTGGTAGCGTGTATAGCCAATAATACCATAACCCCTGAGCATTGGTTGGAAATATTCCCTGTCACTTACAAAGGTGTAGTGTTTCAGTGATATGAGAGGCAAGCAGTAGGAACTTTTGGCACATGGAATGACCTGAAGCTTGCCTTCCTCACTAAATTCAGGCATGAAGGTTTTGAAGAACAAATGCGAGAGGAGTTCATGAATTCAAGTCAATCCTCTAGTGAATAGGTGAAAGTATATATCTCTAGAATGGAATCCATACTGAAGAGATAGACCAACCATCACTTGGATGAAGGCATCTAGAAGGGAGTTTTTCTAAGAGGGCTACAGCGCGCTAGAAGTTTGTACGTTTGTGAAATTGAGAAGACTAGTCAACCTGCAAGCTAGAATAGAAGGTGCAAGGCTGTATGATGAAGTTGAAACAAGGCTATCAATGACCTCAAGATGATGATTCTTACCTCCTCCCATGCCACAAATGGTATATCCACCAAATGTAATCCCAAGGACTATCCCCTACCCCTACCCTTAGATGCAAATAGTTCCACAATATAGTGCACCAAATCCACCATTTGGTCATCACAAACAACATTATCTCAAATGATGGTTCAACCACAACATTAGTGGCCCCAAATAGTTCCCTCAATGGTAACTCAACAACAATAGTGGAATCCTACCAAACTAGAATCAACAACCACCCATTCTCAATAGGAGCTCTAAATCAAAATGGAACAAAAGACCCTCTGGAACCAACCCAACATGTCTATGTAGTGATTATGGAGAGTTCAGAAAACCCTTCTGCAAGTACTCTAGGAGGAGAAAATTTTAAGGAAGATTTTTCTAATTCAGTCGAAGCATCAAGAAAGAGTTGATGGATGTGATTAACATAACAATTCCAGACGCTCAAGGTGAATATTGCCAACATATCTAGTTATGTAAGAGGTGGAAGAGATGTGATGCATCTAATACATACTGCAACATAGTGCAAAAAGTGCCATCAAGCAAGACATTTAGCTACTAAAAGTACCTAAAAACCAACTGTCCCTAGAGCTTTTTTTTCATATTGTTTAAGGAAGAACCATATAGAGGATATCTACTCTCTAAAGGAGATGCACGAGAGAAGGAAGAAAGATGAAGAAGCAAGATTCAACTTGTTGGAATCTAAGATAAGTGCCCATGATATTGGACCAAAGCCTAGAGTGTTCGGTCCTAATTTTAGTCCAAGGAGGTTTCCCTCTCAAAGTTACAAAGGACGATAGTCTAGTGGTGGCCAGAGATCAAAAGTTGAGTGTTACATATGCAGAGGAAAGGGACATATCTCACCAAATTGTCCAAACCCTCAAAGGTCCGTGGACTACAAATCCTTATGCAACCAATGCAAAAGAGAAGGCCACACTGCAAAAGAATGTCCCAATCCGGCTTCTGTGAAAGCCACTACCACTAATAACCAACAAAAGACCCAAGAACCTACCTCCAACTTGGTGAAATTGGAAGTTGCCGCAATAACGCATGCCAAGAAAAGAGAATCCACAATTCCAAAGGAGAATGTTCCCTCTGCCAAAACAGTGGAGTGCAATCTTCCAAAAGAGAATATTCCCTCTACCAAAACAATGGAGTTCAATCCTTCAAAACATAAACATAATAATACAAGATAGAATGGTCTAGTATAGAGCGGGATAATACCACAAAAGGATACAAAGACGATTACAAAGATAATACCAGAGGTCCAAGAGATAGAGGGGACACAGAAGTATCTCCAGTGATAGAAGAAGTGAAGATGTTGTCACTTCTAGAGGACAAAGGCAAGATAAAAGTAGGTGTTGTCCCATTTCCTAGAGCAAATTGGAGAAGCCCATAGATCCTATCAAAGAGTATGACTTGGTTAAAGATCTAGACACCTTCAAATCAAACCTAATATTCCGATAGTGCTAATGTTTCCCCCTAGTTGTTGTAAGAAATTTAAAAGCATATTCACAAGAAGAGAGGCTTAATAATTGCTCCTACAACTGCCCCCAAGTCCAATAAAGCCCCATAGCCTATGAAAGAAGTCAACGTGGCTAATTCCTTCCTAGATCTTGGTATCCCAGAGATTGGCATTTGGATTGAAGGATGTTTTATAGAGAATGCATTGATTGATGGAGGCTCATCAGGGAACATAATGATGGATGTGACAATGAAGGATATAGGCTTGCAAGGTATGCAGCCTACACAATGGCTTATTAGACTCATAGACCAAAGCAGAATTAAGTCTTTGGACATTCTCCCATATGTGAAGATAACTCTCGCAGGATGAGACTATTGGCTGACCTATCTAGTGGTAAAACCAAATTCCTACAGGACATCATATCCTTTACTTCTGGGAAGATCATGGCTTTTTCAAGCAAGAGTGTGAACAGATTGGTTCATGGGAACCCTAACCCTAGGCAAAGGACCTGACAAGGTGGTAGTTCAGTTGTATGGTTTGCAAAAAGATAATGGATCCACTTCCATCCAAGTATTAATAGACTTCTTCTCAACAAAGTAACAAATGGCACATCAGTAGATGAAGAATCTATCAAACAAATCTTTCCCAAGAAAACAAAGGCATAGTCTCTCGAATAGTGGGCATTGTAAGCCAACTCCCGAAAGAAGAAAATTCATTGTCGATGGGTGAATGTCTCTGTTTCTTGAACCAGTAATGACTTTTGAAATAACCTCGGATAGTGAGATAGAGACCTAGATGTATTGTTCTCCCTATCACATGGCTATAATAGAGCCACAAATAGAAGAAGAGCCAGAGGCAGAATAGGAGGATATAACAAAGTCTATTTTTCTCATACAAAGCTCCTACAGAGGCCATGACAGAGTTTGTTGCAGATGAGAATGAAAGTTAGGATGAAGACTCTGAAAGCAATAAGGAAGAAGCTATACAAGTAGATGAGAATAATAATGAGGATGAAGTTCTAGAAGCAGTTGAAGTTGAAGATCCCATGATGTTGGATAGAATGACTTTGGTATCCTTTGGATTAGTAAATGCATTGCATCATAGGAAAAATATCCATAAGCAATGGATTAAGCAAAATAAGCCTTCCTTCAATAGTGGCTCTTGTTGCCCAAATTCACCCTTCTCAAGAAAGGATGATGACGATTCCCTCCTGTGCCAACAAATACCAATCCTACAACTCAAATAGAACTCAAATGGTTCTTGTTGTGTGACATTATTGGAGACATCTTTAGAAGATGAGTCCTCGAGTCAAGAGCTAAGTAACTCTCCCATAAAATCTAAAATAGCCTCGATACCATTTTAGTATCCCAAAGGGTCAGTAAAATCCTCATGGAAAGAAGAAGTCGCTTCTAGTGGAGCATCAGACCAGGAGACCACTCCCTTAAAGGAGTCTACCCAGAAGTAGTCCATGGGACCTTCATCTGCAAAGTGGAAGGTGAAAAGTAATTAACTTCCATGGATATAGATGGTACTAAACATTACCTGAAGGTAGGTATCAGTCCTCTAGAAGAAGAGTTGTCAGTTCTGTATGACCTATTGAAGGAGAACTTGGACGTGTTTGCATGGTTATATAAAGATATGAAGGGGATTGATCCTAGGGTGTGTCAGCATCAGATCGATCAACCTAATGCCAAACTTGTGAGGAAAAGACAGAGGTGTATGAATCCAAATTACTCCACCTTAGTGAAAGCCAAATTGTTGAAGCTCCTTAAAGTTGAGTTTATCTATCCAGTGGCCAATAGTGAATGGGTTTTACCCATCATGGTAGTATCCAAGAAGAATGGAAAGTTGCAAATATGTGTGGACTTCCAAAAGCTAAACTCCAAGACAAAGAAGGATCATTTCCCTACTCCTTTCATTGACCAATTTTTGGACATATTGGCTAGACATGAGCTCTATTCCCTCTTGGATGGATTCAGTGGATACAACCAAGTCCGGATCACAAAACAACATCAATCCAAAATAACCTTCACAACAAAATGGGGAACCTATGCTTAGAGAGTAATGTCATTTGGGCTCTGTAACGCTCCTTCTACCTTTCAAAGAGTAATGATGGCCATATTTCAAAATCACCTACATGATTTCATTGTGGTATACTTAGATGACTTTTGTATTTATAGCCTAATCTATGAGCATTGGGGCCACCTGGGAGCAGTGCTTTGACAGATGTCAAGAGTATGGGATCTTTCTCAACCTCGACAAATGTGTCTTTGGAGTCTCTTCAAGAGTTCTTTTAGGCCACATTGTCTTTGCACAAGGAATAGCAGCAAACCCTGCAAAGATTGAGAAGATTGTGGCTCTAACACTGGAAACTAACCTAAAACAATTGAGGAGATTTCTTGGCCATGTGGGCTATTATAGAAAATTCATTGCACATTTTGCAACAAAGGAAACTCCCTTATATAAGCTTCTAAGGAAAGATGCACAATTTACATGACCTACTGATCACGACAAAGTGTTCAACACTCTAAAGCAATGTCTAATCAAAGCACCGATCCTTCAACCTCTTGATTGGATGAAGGAATTCCATGTGCACACTAATGCATATGTCGAAGGGTTGGGTGCATAATTATGTCAAAAAGGCTCCTCAAAGTTAAACCAATCTATCTAGTATGGAAGCCATAAGGTCACTAATCGAGAAAGGAATAGCACACAGTGAGACGGACTTAGAGTGCCTCACAATGGTGTTTGCCTTGGATAAATTCTTACACTATCTATTGTCGATACATTTCAAATTTTATGTGGAGCGTGAGGCACTATCCTTCCTGATGAATATGGTAGATGTGAAAGGCCGAATGATGAGGTGGCACCTTTTGTTCTAGGATTTGACTTTGAAGTGGTTACCAAACCTGGTCACTTCCATGTCTTGGCTAATCATCTATCATGAATCCCTTAGAATGACAAAGAGAAGTAGCATGACCCAGATCTCCCTCATGCTTCCCTCTTCCTGGTTAAAATTGTAACCCCATGGTACATAGATATAGCCAACCTCTTGGCCACTCAATAGTATCCTCCTAGCATCTCTAGTCATGAGAGGAATAAGTTTCTATTGGAATCAACCCCTTACACCCTATCAGACAGCGCTTTGTACAAGAAAGGCAAAGATGAAGTCTTGAAAATGTGTGTTGTGAGAGATGAGATTAGGATAGTTCTAAAAGCATTCCATGATGAGCCCTATAGAGGATACTTTGTAGGAGAAGAAATAGCCAAAAACGCTCTACTCATCATAGGATACTAGTGTCCTACATTACACAAAGATCCCTACAACTATTGCAAACATTGTGATGCTCGTCAGTGGATGGAAAGCCTACCAAAAGTAGTGTTATACCACTACAGCCCACATCCTTCCCCTAAAGCTATTTGAGAAGTGAGGCATTAACTTTGTTGGCTCCATTGATCCGCCAACCAAAAGGAAACGAAACATATACATTTTGTTCTATATAGACTATGTGACGAAGTGACGTGAAGCCAAAGCTCTTGAATGGGATGATGGCAATAGCATGGCCCTATTTATGTATGAGAATATCAAGCATTTCTCCATTTTTGACAAGTTTTTCTCCTAGGAAGAAGGACATATACATTTTTTGAGTGTTACTCACCATGCTTTTCTCCCAATGGAACACATAACTCATTTTTCTCTTTGACACTCTCTTATTAGCATCCCCAAACTACATTTTATATACTACAATACAATTAGCATTGGCCTCATCTGCCATGAAACCTTTAAATTCTATTTTTTCAAAGCCCTTACTTTGAGCCACCTCATTCAACATCTTCCAAAACTCAATATGTGCATATATGTCCTCCATCATGAACCCACATGTTGCTATGGACAATAGCTCCCACACATATGGGTCATATACATGTGTAAACACTATTGGCCAACCTAGAACTTTGTGCATATGAGCAAAATGTACCCACATATCTTACATAATTCTAACAAGCTACATTCTATTGACCAAGTCCAATCCACTGTGCCAAGATCAAGAGCAGACATTTTCAAAACATGGGATAAAGTGATGTGACCCTAATTGCCCTAGAAATAAGACACTTTGGATAAAAGGATGTCTACATGCATTTGTGAGATCTAGTATTATCTAAAAACCCTTTGATATAATACTTTAAGACCTTTTGGCATGTTCCAAACTTTTCACAATTCTTTTCATACTTGAAAGATGTATTAGATACTCCATCATGTTGGCAGACTTATCATCACCAATATTTGACCACTTTTTGACTTTATCACCCATTATCATGTCCAAAATAGCATCTTTGCTATGATTGTTTCCAATGGTCATGCAATATAGAACGGATTCCCCTTTGCTTTAGACTGCAATTGCTCTTGAATCATTTGAACATGTGCTCTCTAATGACTGCCCTCTTTGTATGGATGGGTATACTTTCTTGAATGTATAGCACAACTTGTAAAGCTAACATGATCATTTGGAATGTAGTACTAGATGACAACAAGGCAAGTCTCAATGCATTCAAGCATCTCTCAACAATGCCTACAAGTAATGTTCCCATATCCTACAGTTACTAATACTTTTGGACAACTATGCTTTATCCTTCCTTTTCACAGACACTCATTTTGATATTGAGCCCTTATGTAGTGGGAACAATCCAAATTATACCATCTAAATGACTAGAGAACCTACTAAAATGCACAACGCCATAGTACTAATTGCTAGTAATATATTCTATCCACCAATTATAGCAATTATTTTTTTGCTCCAAGGACTTTGAAGCACATGGGGGAAGCTTAAATCCAAGATAACCATTCAAACACCCTGGAAGCTCAAGAAGATTCCTTAATACTCTACATAGTAAGATGCAAACTAAGCCTTTCTCTCCTATGCATAGCCAAAAAAACACTTTTGATAGCTTTCACGTTTAACTTCTTCCTCTTTTCCTCAGGCACATGTACGTAAGCAATGCAACCAAATACTTTTAGGTGACTAATGTCCAGCTTGTGCCCATATAGTTTCTCATATAGAGTCAAATCATGAGCCCCAGCTGTAGGTGTTCGGTTTAGCACATAAACTGCATTAACCATTGCTTCAGCTCAATAAACATTTGGCAAATTCTTTTCATTAAGCATTGCCCTGGTAGCTTCCATAAGCACCCAATTTTTTCTCTCTGCCACACCATTATACTGAGATGTGTAACTGTATATGAGTTGCCTTTTTATGCCATATTTAGCAAGATACATGTCAAACTCTTTAGACACATATTCTCTACCTCCATCAGATCTCAAACATGTGATATAACATCCAAGTTCATTTTCAGCATGCTTCTTAAAGTCCTTAAAGACATCAAACACCTCATCCTTGTGCTTTAGAATATATAGCCATGTGTATCGGTTGAAATCATCAATGAAGGATACATAATACCTAGCATCACCAAAAGATGCATTATGGGCAAGACCCCATACATCCGAATGTATCAATTACAAAGGTCAAGAATTTTTTATGACATGTCTCATGAATGGGAATCTCACTTGTTTCCCAAACTGGCAACCAAAGCATACATGTCCAAGATCAGTATACTTGAACTTTGGCAAGCCAAGCATAACCTCTTTCTACTACTTTTTTTTTACCTTCTGTACATTAACATGACTGATGCATCTGTGCCAGATTTCTACATCCCAAACTACTCCATTATCATGGGCAAACATGGCTACCTTCAATTCTGAGATAGATGCATCCAAAGTAAAAATTCTTCTATCTCTCTTGCCTTCAGCAATCAATTTACAACCATTGCCATATTCTTCAATAAAACAACCATCCCTATTGAATCTGACTTGCAAATTCTGTTCTGCCATCTGTCCCAACCGATTGTAAATTCTTGGTAATAGAAGGTACATGTAGTACATCATGTAGGCTCTTCTTTCTGCCATCGCGCTTGAGCAATGGAACCACACCTATATGCTGAATATCATGCTATGTATCATCATCAATACATACAAATCCATGAGACCTTGCTACTAGCTCATCAAACCATTCACCATGAGAAGTCATATGATTGGATGCTCCTAAGTCTATGTACCACTTCTCATCTTTGCCCTGCTGAAGCGTATTCTTAGATACATGCTGCATAGCAAACAATTGCTCCCTGGTCATCCTAAGTGTACCACTGGAAGATCCATAATGTCCATGTTGCCTACCTTTTGTCTTCATATCAACTTGATTTTTATGGAAATCCTTTGCAATATGCCCATATCTTCTACAATAATGACAATCTTTATCCATGTTAGACTACTCATGTGACTGCCAAGAACCACCTCTGCCTCTAGGTGATCTCCCCCTGTCTCTAAAGTCTCAAGATCCTCCTTGAGCTATGCCAAGCATTTTGCTGATGTTGTCCATATGTGTTTCGAGTGTCTCCTCGACCCCGAAAAGCTCCATGAGCTCTACCACCTCTAGCTCACTGGCTACAGTAAAAGATAGTGTCTCTGCTGCCTTGAGATATGCTTGAACCTGTATTTAAGCCAAGCTTTACTTCTTCATGTAGCAGTAGTGCAAGTAACTCATCCCAATCAGGGGGTTCTATTCTCAAAGAAATAGACGTATCAAAGGCCTTGTACTCTTTGCCTAACCCATTCAATGTCACTATAATCATATCATCCTCTGAAACACGAGATCCAATAGTAGCCAGCTCTTCAGCTATGGTCTTTATTTCAGTTGTGTATGCTTGAATGCTCTTGCCATTCCTACACATGTTGTTGAACTACTGCTTCAGCTGTATCTTTCTTGCATACGTGACATTACCATAATTTTTCAGAGTGCATCCCAAGTATCCTTTAGGGAATAGCAATTGGTAATTTGCATAGCCATCGCATCAAAAATGCATAAAGAAAACCAATGCAGTACTTTACTAGCTCTTTTCAACCACTATCAATGAGCTCTCTGTTGTTCTTGTGTAGGATTCAGTTGAGGCAATTTGGGTTCAACTTCATCCCCCATACATAAATCCCAATAGCCTCTACCAATCAAAAAGTTTTTCATCCTGAACTTCCATAGAGCAAAGTTTTTGTTATCAAGCTTCTCTCCCACAATTTGAGTGATATTGTCAGTGCCTTGAGCATTTTCCATATTTGCAACTAAGGTATTCAATGCAATATGTAATCTATAAGTGCTTAACTCCCTACAGTTCAAGAACAGTTTTCCTGCAGTTCAAGAGCAAACTTCCTGCAATTTAGAAACAATCTTCCTGCAGTTCAGGAATAGTTTCCTGCAGTTCAAGAATAGTTTTCTTGCAGTTCAGGAACAAACTTCCTGCAGTTTAGAAGTAGTTTTCCTAACAACCTGCTTGCTATAAACTATATTCTAGCAAAAAAAAAATTAACACAATCAACTGAGCATAATCCAAGCTCAAATCAATTCAAAACATTCTATGGTAGTGGCAAAATATCCCAGAAACAAAATATGTCCATACAAGCATCAATAGATGCATAGAACTAATGTTGACATTCACTAGACTTTTCCATAGTTGATGATAGGCAAGCAGCCTGTTATGACCAACAACATAAACTCTGCAATAATTAGGATATTCTCAGCTCAAAAATATCCTTAAACCACCATAGACATGTCCATATACATTGGGGATTCAATATGTGACCAAATAAGCATCAATGTTTGTACTCTATGCAAGTAGCAGTACCAAATATAGCCAATCCACTACTATAACCAACAATATTTTCTCTATTAAAACAAGAGCGTTTAGACCTCAAAACAGCCCCAAAACATCTCATTTAGTTGCCGCTATATGCAGGAGTTGATACATGTCCAACCGGTCAGAATATATTGCATGTATGTCAAGTGAAGATGATAGATATGTATCCTTCCTGCATACAATAACCAGTCAATACCCTAGTATAACCACCAACAAATCAGTCCTAACTTTGGACTTTCAGCACTCACAATATCCCAAAAAGCAACTACCACTCAAGTGGTATGATCTAGGCATTTGTCAATAGCACACAAGCATCACAAATACTTCAACCCTGTAGGTATATTGTTTCCAAATTCAGGACAGCAACCAGTTCACTGTTTCCAGCCTGTAAATAAGCTCCAAAATTGAGCATTTAACACTCCAATATGATGCTCAAATGCATGATAATAAGGGCATATACATTGTTAGGATGAAAGCCACCAGTGCCCTGTAACCACTTGTTGTTTACTGCAATAAACAGCCAGTCTGCACAGGTCTGTGCTAAATATCTCAAAATCTGTTTCTCCAAAATCCATTTCTGTAGCAAGATATGGCTTCTGCAAAAAATTGGGTTGTAGGCACAGTCTCCTTTTATGACATTTTTATAGATTTGATGTCTTGATGTCAAATGGATATTGCCAAGCCTTCAGGCTTCAGGCATTTAGGCTTTGATACCATGTTGGAGATTCAGAGGGAGAGAGAGAGACAAAGACATGGAGCTATAATAGGGAGTAGTGAACTCTCTTGTTCTCTTCTTCTTATTCTTCCATAATTCTTACTAAAGTCTAATCACACATAACTGAAAAACACACTAGGTCACCAATTGACCGTACCACTAACTGTGGTTGAGTCTGAGCAACTCAGTTATTGCACCACACATGTAGAGAGATAGCTAAGATGACAGGTGTCTAGATAAGGTCGATCATATCGGTGATACTAATCACGAGCTTGATTCTCAACAGTATCAAGGCAAGCAACAAATGATTACTTGGTGGTTGGAACCAAGTGATGATCTTATGTAGAGATGATGTTTCATCTTTCTCATCTCATGTACAATTTCATTGCTAGCATTGCGAATATAATCTCCTTTGTCCATAACTTGCTTGATTTTTTTTGTTCACTCAAAACATATCTCTCGAATAATAGTCAAACTTGTTCTTCTAGAGATCTCTTCCCTAGCTTAGGATAATGCACTAGCTTGGCACCTAAAACCTCCACATTACATGTTCTACAGCCCAACATTGTAGAAATTCCAAGAATAGCTACAATCTAGGCAATGTGGAGCTTAGTGACATGGCATGTGATGTAGGTCATTTCCAGCCATCTTTCCATCATATACACTAACAATTCATCGTAAAAAATAAAGAAATATTGCTTACTCAAAAATTTGTATATGTACATCTCGTATTTCGAGGAAATGGAGCCACCACTGATGCAATTTTTCAACTACTGATGCATCCAAATTACTCAATCTACTTGCCATTACACTTCCACACCACATCCATCAATGTTTCATCAAATCAACCCTCTCTCTCTCTCTCTCATAAACAGCCATATGAACAAGGAACAAAGATGAGAGAGAAATCAAAGAGAGAAATATGAAATTTCAATCTTGCTGATTACTACATCATTCTTCACAAGAATCAGAGTGATGAAGAGCAAGAAATTGATGCAACTCAGGCCTAAGAGAATGAGGATACTGATGACAATTCAAAAAATACAATTTTTTTAAATGGAGGAAGGGGCACCAAATGAAAATGTTTTGCATGTTTTTCCTATTGAAATTGACAATGCTAGCAAAAACTATAAGTAAGAGTTAAGAGAGAAGGAGAAGAGTAAAAATTTAATTCATATTTTAAGGTCACGTACAACAATTTTACACTAGGACATAGTCATATGTCCAATGCACGAGAGGAGAACAATATGCCAAAAAAGATAACATTACAAATAGTGTTCATTCCATTGGAACGAATGCACCCTACACTACTTGAAGATTTCATACAAGTTGGAAGTCCTTGGGAATTACAATCATGCGCTTCGCATGTATTGCACAACACTGAACATCGGTCATGTCAAGTCAACCAAAAAGGCCTCTGCAGCACACTGTAGAGCATGAAGACATTCTTTTGTGAAGCGATCAGGTCTATCTAATGAGAACTAACTCTAGAACCTCTGGCCAAAACCAAGCAACCACAATAGATCTTCCATGACCTATCCTGAAGAGAAATAGAGTAATCTATATCATGCAACTGACTGATAGAAATCAGGTTCTTACTGAGCATGGGAACATGTAGAACATCCCTAAGCTAAGAGAAGTCCCATTAGGCAAAGCTAGGTGTATGTCCCCTATATCAACAATAGCATAAGTTTGCTCAAGGCCCAAATCAATACATATGTCAACCTCCCTGTAAGAAGACAACCATGTTCTATGAGGGGTAACATGACAAGATGCCATAGAGTCTAAAAGCCAATCAAAAGGCATAGGCCTGATCACTAAGCAAGTAAGTTGTAGGAAAATAAGATGACAAGAGTACATGCTCTACTGAATCATCATGGGTAACCACATGTACCTCACCACTAGAAAGAGTAGTACCACCTGCGGCATCGCTGACTCTCTACTCATGTTGAGTCTGTCTTTGTCTCTGCTGCTCTCTAATCCATCTAAAACATTTTCTTTTAACTTGCCCAAGCTTACCACAATGGAAGCATACAACATCTGTAAATGAAGAACCTGTAGAAGATGAAAAGGAATCCAAGTCATCATGAATAGGGCTATCCATAGCATCCACGGAGCTCAAGGAGTCAAGGGCTATTCCAACAAAGGGAACTTTCTCATAAAGACAATCATTTGCAAGTACATCAGTTGTAGAAGCATGCTACAAAGACTCATGAAACCTCAATGGATGGGAGGACATAAAGGCATCGACCAAGGATACAAAAGCTCCCACATGAAGAAGAGTCATAGCCATCTACATGACATAACCAACCACAATACGATAAAGTATAAGACATCTGTCACAAGAGCATACAATATTCAACCATGAAATCAGCCCATAACAATACACATACACATAGCTCTGCAGTAGATCATGCCATAACATCCAAGTCAAGTAAAGATCGACAAGTGGCAAAGCATCTTGCAAGAGTCAAGCTCTAGAAGAAGCCCAAATACTTGTACAACATCATCCATACAAGTGGCTCTGTAAGGTATACAACAATAGACCCTGTGCATAGACAGGTAAGCATACATAGTATCTCCTCTCTAACATGGACAGGCAATAGTAGCCCAACTAGCATGAAAGCTAGACAACAAAGGAGCAAGAAAGCCATAACTATAGCTAATCCCAAGCACATTAAATTCCACTAATCGACCAAATAACCCGCAATAAATCCAAGTATCAATGAGCAATCACTGCTCAATAACCAAGTTCCAAGACAAGGAAGCAATATTGCTCAATACATGTTTGCATAAACCAAACATCCATGGATCCATTCCATCGGAGCATAAGGCCAAGTAGTATTCAAGGTCATAATGGAAAAATCCAAATCAATGTCCAACTACTCCACAAAATTCCTCAAATGCAAGTCTTGTCAAGCCCAAACATCCGCCATATTGCAAGAACCCAAAAGCATGCACTAAGACAAAAACCCACATGGGTAGCCTAGGCATAAGCAGTCATTAGTGGAATGGTAGCTATAAATAAAAAATGACAATGAACCATAAAATTGATCTCTACTTTTTTCTTAAAATCATTCCGGGAGCAAAAATAACCATGTGGCATCATCCAAATACTTTGGTACATAAACCCAAATATTCGGGAGCCCCCTGGACCAATAGGCATAACCCAACTATAGCATAAAGAGCTTCAGCCATGAATATTTCAGCAGTAAATAACCTCTGTAAACTGAGCAAATCAGTGCTCAAACTAAGCTCAGATCAATAGGAAAACCATAGGCATATATTCCCATATGTATAGGCCCCAAGCAAGCATAATCGGGCATCAAATGACCATGTAGCATAAGCATAATATGTAATGATAGGGGCTGCCCTATTTTGCACTACCTCTAGACTATATAAACCAATCAATGGCTGAGCAAGTTCAGCCCCAAAAGCATCTCACATCATAGGCATACATTTGCTAATATGTAGGCACCATCTGGGCATGATTGGGTATCAAATGATATGTGTAAATAAGTATAGGCATGAAATGTTGGTTGCTTCCCTGTTTTGGACCGATTCTCGGACTGTTCAAACAATCCATGGTTGAGCTAAATCAGCTCCAAGCTTAATGCCAACCATAAATATGAGTGCCCAAACCCAAATCCAAGTGTCGGGCGACTTCAACAAGCCATAACCAAGTGCCAAATAAAGTAAATGAGCAGGGTGCTACTGTAAATGTCTAGGATAGACTGAAATCAAGCCTATTACTATTTATACAACCAAGAGGAGCTCAAGATCAAAGCCCCAAGTCAAATGTAAGTGCCCAAGCTCAATACCAACTCTGACGGGGGGGTCTCAATAGACAATAAACAAGTGCCAAGTGGGTGAGGAGATGCTATAGATCTCTATCATGTTGCAAAAATGTATGTGAGCACGGCATGATTGCACTAGCTATAGATATGGAGTTGGGGGGCTGCTACAAAGGTTGCAAGTGGTGGGGGGGGTTCTCCAATGGGCCAAGGAAGGCCACTAATGAAGGCAAAGGTGGAGTGAAAGCTTCAAGCTTCATGGGCAAGCTCAATAATGGCTGCCCTCTTCAAAACCCTGTTGTCCATGAAAATGATTGAAGTGAAGATCTCATACCTCGTGCGGGAAAGGTTCAGAAGAGGCCGGCAAGTGCTCACGAAGGACCTGCTCTGATATCAATTGAAGGGGATGCAATGGCAGTGGAGAAGGAGAAGAGGAAGATGCAAGAGACTAGAGCACACACAATGTAGGTGCTATCAAGAATAATATTATAGCCTTATTACACTATCTCATATATATGAATAAAGAATATGGGCGGTCACTGTGCACGGGTATGCCCAAGGGCCTTTTAACCCAACAAGAGTTTATGAAAGTCGCTAGTGGTCGCACAGGGAAGCTTTGCAAGATGGGAGTTTCTATTACAAATTCAAAGATTAATCAAATCAAAGCATGAACATAAACTTTGCATCCTTGAATCCATACTTCAATTTATTTTTAAAAATTCAAATTCTTTAATGATAGAAGAGGTTCTCTCGATGAGAATGTATGAGCTTCAATCCAAAGCAGCTCGAACTCCATATAGGAGTTCAATAGCATGTACCGAAAGACAAGTCATCACCCATATGCATCAATGCTATCTATTGCTTACAATTGCTCACAGGTATCGACAGGACTTGCAAGGGTAAACCATCCATTAGAAAGTTCTTATACATGTTTCACTTATCCCTTGTATACATCACATGTTTCATACATCGGGCGTAGCGAGCTTGACAGCATGGCATGTGCAGAATAGATCCATAGATGGAGTCTAATGAATATCAACGGATTCACATGCATGGAGCCAAATTGACTCTACCTTTCTAGGCTTTGCACGAGAGCCAAGGAAATCTTCAGCTCGATCTTGCTATGGATGGCGTGAACCCATTCAGTCTCTACTCAACTTCTTACAGTGTGTGGCCTATAGTCCTTGTTAACTAAAGTATCCCACCATGGCTTTCTACAAAGAAAGGATGCTTGATCCTTAGCTTGCTCATTCCTAGTCACTACAAAGTCAAGAATATGGATGTCTATTTCTATCCATTTTTCATGAGCTTAAGATTTTGTGGGACGAGGGGTTCACCTGGAAGATATGAGCAAGTGTGATGGTCGACGATATGACAATATACGAGCCATTCTCATGAGAACCATGAATGACTTTTTGGGATTTGGGGAGTGCTCAAGTAGATATGCTTCCATTCTCATTGGTCATATATATCATAGCTCTCTCAAGTTTGTACTCACAGGATAGAGGTATTGGGGCAGGTTTGGTTACCTCAGTCATGCATGTCCATTGTGTGGGCCATAGTTAGACTCCGGAAGGTCATGAACCATGAAGAAGATGGTATATCAAGGACATGCTGCTCTCTTGCCAGAGGGTCATGAACTGAGGGAAGGTTTTCTTAGATGAGCTCTAGCACGAATGAATGCCCAAAGCTGGTATGAGTTGAAAATGGTCCACACAAAGTTGCATCCAAACCAAATGCGACAGTTCTCAGTTTTCTACGGGTTGCCATATTGGATCCACTTATAGATCAACCACTTATTGGATCCCATGCATATTTTCAAGAATGTGGGCAGCTTACTATGGGACCACATCATAGGAAAGTGAGACATTGCAAGGGCACGAATGGATTTAAATGAGGTAGGTAAGATGGATCAGGTAATTTGGCCACAGTTGATTGGTCCCACAGTCAAGTGCTTATGGTTGCTTGCAACTACCACGTGCTCCTTGGATTTTCTCCACTATAGAAGAGCTGAAGCAAATTATCAGGTCTATCGGCACTCTGATGGGTATGATGCATTCTCTTAGGAACACGATATGGGGCTCTAAGCGGAAGCTTCTTTGCAACCACCTTAGGCCTAGCCATCTTTCCTACACAAGAGATGTGAGAACTCAATGAATAAGATAAAAAGTGAAACCCTCTCTTATATAACCCTAAACTATAAGACTCATTCACATAGATACACACTCTCTCTTTCTCTCTTAAACAATGAATTGCATTCATACTAAACACATTTTTCACCTTACTATCTTAGCTCTTTTCGAACCCATTTGATGCCTTCTAGAAGCTACGTTTCTAGCCACTTGGCATGGTTTTCTTTGGCACTTGAGGCTTCATAACGCATCTTTTAGTGACACGACGTGATTCCATCATGTTTGCAGCCAATTCATCAACGCTTTCATTTGCTCTCTTTTGTGAGAGTTTAGCTTCATCCACTACTATGATCCTATACTACCAAGATAACAATTGGATCATTGGATTGCTACCATTCACCCCTCCACCATGAATTTTCCATCTCTTGTGTGGATCAAACTCCAATGCTTCCCTTTTCTGCAAAGTATGGCCCATGTGCCTCAAGGATATGCTACAAAGACACATATCACACATGAGTAAAACTATGCTCAATAATTTATACAATTCATATAATTTTAAAATATTGACTTAGTACGCACCATGTAATGTGTGATAGAGTTTTTTTCCCATGCTTCCACCATGTTTTCATAGAAGCTATGTACATCATCAATAAATTCTTGCTTATCTTCATTGTTAAATACCATCTTACGAAGTAAGGGAGCCAATTTGTTAAGACTAATCCAAACATTAGATTTGTCCAACCTTGTTTTTTCTCCATTACTTTGATCAAGAATTGCAGAAAAAAACTTTTTCTACCCATCGTAGTCTTGCAGCCTATGAACCATGACATTCTCTTCCTCATTGTTGATGGATGCCAAAAGAAACTTTCTTAGCCTTTGCTCCTCCAAAGCAAGGCTTTTTTGGCAAGTTACCAAATTCTCTTGATCTCTTCTCATCTTTTTCAATCGTCACTTGATGCTTGTGTAGCCCAATTTCTAATAGCACTCGCTCCACATTCCTACATGTTGCAATGGCTTATTTTTTTTGTTGCATCCTATAAGTAACGAAAATATATTCATATATAAGTTTCTCCATGATTCTTACAAAAGCATGCAATGAACAAATGTGAATACGATCCAATGGAATGTTGAAGATGGGCTTCCAAGTGTGCGCTATGATCCATCCACCCAGGAAACCTTGATCAGTAGGAATGTAGCTTTTGATGAGCTAGCCTCATGGTATGGTAATCCAAATGCAACGGTCTTTGATGGACTATCCAGCCCTACTTATGCTAAAAATTATCCTTCAGCTAGTACCTCTATGAGTGGACCTAGTTCATCTACTGTTAGTGATTGGACACGACGACTCCGCAGTCTATACCAAGGGTTAGTTGGTAACCCATAGCAGCAGGATCTTCTCTATTGTACGTCAGTGCAACACTTGTCACCCTTTGCCAGTTCTTATTTCTGTCCCTCCCTTCCACCCTCTCTATCAAGCAATATAGGCATAGATTATTTGTATTTGTACCATTAGAGATTCCGCACATGCATTTTAAAGTTTTCAAGTCTCCTACAAGATGCCATTTGACCATACCCTTCAACCAAGAGCATCTCACCATGTTCCTGACAATCGATGATGTTTGGAATGCTTTGTGTATAAAGAACACTTGTAGCACCTCAAATGTTTCCTTAGGAACTTCAAATGCAGCGAGCAACCACACATGGTGCTAGGATTGAACACTAAAGTTCCCTGGGTTATTCTTGTCGAATTGTAAAGCTCTATTCATCAAAGTTACACTAACTCTTTCAAGATTTACTCCTTTGACAATCTCACTTTCCTCCAGTTTTATAGCACACTACAATTTACTATTACATTCCTCAACAAACCTTTGCATTAAATTGCTATCAGGCCTCTATTAACTTTGAAGGTTGACGAAGAGGCACAATTCTATTTCTCTTTAGCATACCACCAAACCCAACCTTCACACCTTTGAATATCATTAAGTAAGTCACAATCTACTAATACATTATCCAAGCTCACCCTCACCTAGGTTCTCATTTTGAGCTACCATGCATGCTTTGATATGTCACTTCCACTGGCCGCTATTCACAATTAACTCATTGATTGGCTTCTTCTTTCATTTGCGCTCCTATATTAGCTTGTTATTGATCTTTCTCATATCGTCCAATTGTGCCTTTGCCTCCTTATATGAGATACCAATGTCATGGATAGTGTCTTGCATTGTAATAATTTGATTGTTTTGTTGAATTCTAATGTTATTCAGTTGTACCACTTGTCCTATGAGCTATTGTATATGAAGTTGATGTGCAATGATCACATCATGACAATTTTTTATTGTTGCTTGGCAAGTTGTAAATACTTTGAATGCCTGATCATTGAGCCACCTAGTGTAACCGAGTAACCCATTTTCACCCTCGCACACATACTTCAGCAAATTTGTGATTCTTGAGAAAGTTGGAGGTCTATTGTTTAAAGGATCAATTGGGTAGATTCCCCCATCAACCCACAAGTCCATATGTTTCAATTCCATTTGCATATAACTCTGTAGAACCTAAGGGATGACACCGGTATACTGGGTTCTTTTGAATAATGGGGTGTATTCAATCTCTACCTCAATATATAGCTCCTTATTTCCTGTATTCATTCTACTTATTAATAGAAATGGAGAGCTTACTTGGTTGCCACAGGAGAGGTAGAGTGGAGATGCACAAAGAGGCACACAAAGGTGCCAAGGGAAAGGAGGGTGTAAGTAATTCACTCTATTAATGAAGGTTGCATAAACACAAAGAAGAGGTCACAATAGAACCATGAGAGAGTATAGATATGGGTGAAAATAGCTCAAAGAGTAGGGATGTCCAAGACTTTTCGTATTTTAGAAATTTCTATTTTACCTCCAAAAACATTTCTAAAAAACACAAAATTTGACCAGTTGATTTGTTTTTTTACCAAAAGCTAGAATATAAAAAATCCCCAATATATCTTAAAAGGAAGTTCCAAATTTTCATTTTTCTTGTTCTCGATTTAAAAATCAATTACCTTGTATTATCTACTAATCATTTTGCATTGAAAATGAAGCATCACACTCCTGCAAGTAACTTCTTTTTTAATATAAAATTTGTTTGAAAAATACTTCTTGAATGAGAAGAGAAAAGGAATTTGAGTATATCCTTTATAGATAATATAAAAAATGTAAAACGAGATTGCAAATGTGGAGAGAGAAGAGGATTATTTTACTATTATTCTCTCCTCTTTTCCTTGTTTTAAGGAGGAGAGAGGGGGGCTAAAGGCCCATTTGTGAGTTCATTTTTTTCCTAATGCTTGTAGCAACTTGAAAGTAATCACCTTTATATTTGCACTTGTTCTAGAACCTCTGCAATGCTACGGTCCCACATGACCAAAGTTGGTGTTTGAGTTGATGACCATATGTGCCTAAGGATGGGAATAATTTTCTAAAAGATAATGTGACAAAATATTCATTTGCTTGCACCAAGTCCACCAAGGTTAGTGGGTCAAAGCTATGGCTATGGAGGTCAAGGGATAAGATGAAGAAGATGAAGCCTCATGTGCACTTAGTGATGGATGATACTAAAGGAAGCTAAAGAGATCAGAGATGGCTCTGATACCATGTGTAAAATCAGAGTGAAGCAGCATTGAGATGTGCACAAGAGGGAGAGAAGAGCTCAAAATTACAAGAACAAGTCTTGCTTATTAAGTTGCGCATGAAAGTACAACTTGGGTCACTCTCACTCATCAGTTGTTGATGTAGACCCATGGGCAGTTTATATAGCCCAAATGGCTAGGGTTAGGGTTTCCCCTTCCCCTCAGGACCATTCACACTTAACTACCCTTATCCCCTCTAGCATAAGGAGGATTCATATGTGTACACTCTCTTCCTACCCCCTCACTATGGATAAGATGAACGATCATTAAGAGAGGATGAGTCGAGAGCCACCGAACAAGAACAAAAAGCTAGCACTGCAGAAGGGGAGAAGTAATTGGAACACCATGACCACATAATACCATGATAAGCAGCATGCATATTTTTTAATATGATCATGTTATGCATTAAATAGTGGTGCAAGTGAAAGCTTCACTAGAGCATAGTTGGAAAGCAAAGACCTTGCCTCTTTGCTCCACTTTGGCCACTCACCCTAAGGGAAGGGAGAGCATGCTATGAAGGGGAAAGAGAGTGAGAAGAATTTGGACTACAAACTGTGTTCCAAGCACCGTGGTAAATCTTCATATTTCCTCTAGAGCATGTGTTCTTAATTGCATGAGAGGAGTATGATTCTCTCCTTTATGCGCTGCATTGAATGATGACCATGTGCACTACACTTACAAGCATGAACGCATGTGCAAACACCTCCTTTGTGTGATGCATTAATGGCACTATCAGCATCATAACTATTGGAAGCATCTATATGCACCTTCTCCTTTTAATGATTAATAATATATATTTTCTTTTTATCCTTGTGTGCATGGGATTGTGTAGGATTGTGAGCATGAACCCACAACCTAACAATCCACCCTACAAGGAACAAAGGATTGAAATGAGTATCAGGGAAGGGAGAAGATGTTTGTTGCACCCTTGCCACACACTAGTGCACACGAATACCTATGAATCATAATAGTGCACATCAATCCCCATCTTGTGCAATCTACATGTTGTAATGTGCAGTGCATAATGCACTTGCACATTGTGCTTCATGCACACATTACCCCCTTGCATGCTATTTTTTTTCACCCACCTTTGCACCTTGGGGACACACACTTGCATTCACACCACATAAAACACAACACCTAAGCTTGATAGTGCATACAAAGAGCCCTCCTTCATCTCTGCAACCTTGCATCCACCCTACCGAGAAGGGGGGATCAAAATGAAGTCAAGGGGAAGACAATACTCAATAGTGTGCCCATTGTTCAAACCTGTGCACACATGCACTCTTGTATGTGCAACAGACTTTGAGTCACACACACCTATGAACACTTGTGCTAAAAATCCTTTCTTCCCAACATAATTGATACCTTGAAATTATGTAAGTCCTTTTACATTGTCTTACTGCACTAGAACACATTGCATCCCTACACTCTTGTGCACTAGAAACTCACTTCACACCATAAGCACCTGGGAGCACATATGCACTACACATCTTGCACTAGAGTGCATACTTGTGCACATGCAATAGTGCTTGAACACATCCAATGTGCATCATCATAATGCACATAGCCACACCACAACTACTTACAGAAGTGTCTTTATCTAAAGCTCCTAGACTCTTTTCCTATTAGACAAGGAGGGAGTTCAAAGGGTATTGAGGTGGAAGAGGTATCATGTGCATGTGCACTGCATCATAACTTAGTGCTCTACACTTAATCACTATAGTGCAAACCCCCTATCCACATAATCTAGGGCACTCTTACAGTACACTAAGGCACCACCCATTAGCACACTGTCATAGTTCACCATTGGGTTGCCTAAGTGTATTTCACCCTACATTAATTATTTTTCCACTCTAGTACCACAAGACTACACATGCCTCACTGATGCATTAGAGCACATGCCCATAAGCACTCTACATAGAGCATTGTGCACATTAGATTGCACACACATTGCACGCCCACATCACACTAAACTATTGAATTATTCCCTCCACCAATCTAGTCCAACGACATGGAATAGCCCTCCTTATAGGAATCTTCCACCAACCCATTGACACACATACACTAATGCACCAAGTGCATACACATGCACTACTGCACTCACTCATTCCTGTAAGGTGCCCACCCATCGGTTGTCCAAGCACTAGTGCACTCACTCATTCCTGTAAGGTGCCCACCCATCGGTTGTCCAGGCACGCTTTTAGCAGTCCATCGTCGAGAAATGAATCTAAGCGTCGCCGCCCAGCACTACCAAGGAATGTTCCCGGGTTTGTCGCCTAAGGTTTCCAAAGTCCGCCTCACAATAGAATGTTCACGGTTGAACCCACTAGCATTGACCTAAAATATGGGTTCCTAGTTGTCAAGGTCTCCTGAGAGCATTCTAGCATCGGGTCTTGGACATCCTACATTACGCAGAGATACCCAATCTGAAGCAGATCCATACCGCACTTGGTTCAAAGAGAATGGGAAACGAGAGGGATGTGCCGCTCAACCTCTCTGCCCATAGGGCATAGTCCCATTCCGGTCCCCTAAAACGGCATGAATCAGGTTCTCACCTAGCAATACCTAAAGGTCGAATGACAATAAAATCTTGTAAGAAGCCTCCCAGTTCTCTGGGACCACCCTCGGACCCGTGGGGGTTCCGCCCACCCGCTTCCCTCAATAACTTTAGTTTTCTAATTAGGTCCTACCACATTTGTGTGTGACACTTAAAGTCAACTTCATTAATTAAGCCTTTTGGGGAACATGGTTCATTCGAATAACTTATAGCATAGACACGAAAACAAAGCAAAGCAATCTATTGAAAAACAAGTTTAAACAAGTTCCTTAACTTATCTTCAAGTTAATCTTTGTCTCTCGTCCATACAGGAGAAATTATGTATCCCTTCTGTCCAACAGAAGTATCCCTTCTACCCTGCAGAAGTAACTAGTCCAAATCTCATGGCACCAAAAATTCAATCCTTTATCTAGAAGAGGATCTCCCAACATGCCCAGACGTTGGGGGACACAAAGGTCTTCAACTCCATTCTAGACCTAGCAAGCAGTGTCCAAAGCTCCACTTGACACTCAAGCTGTCTATGAGCGAAACATCATTCCCGTGGTTGGCCTTTTCATCACTCAACCTTTGGCCCATGAATCGAGCAGTGCCCTCTTTGGGTTAATCCACAGTGTGATCATGGAGGTGATCCACCCGTGCAATATATCCTTCCTTAATTAAATCCTTTAAGAATCCAGCACAACAAGGCATTCAGCCCTAATATCAGTTTCTAGGAAAACATTCCTTTATTCCCATGGCAACTTGTCATCACAGACCCTTGCCATGCATTTACCATAACTCACAAGCACTTGGAACAATCATCCAAACAACAAACTAACAACCAGTTGAATGTAAAAGCATTTAGGATGTTGTTAGATCAACCAACAAAAAACCACTTGTATTCTTGCCAAGCAATGCAAGAATAGTCACGATAACATTACCATCGCATATAAGCTCTTCCCTTGGGATCAAAGAGCGATTCTATGTAAAATTTACTTAATACTTGTATGCATAATTTTAATGTCATGATTAAGCCATTCATAACCCTTGACCGATTCCTCCTTGTCATTGCTCTATCAACGAACAAGCCATATGCAACTAGGTGCAATTAACTTTCCTTAATACATGCACTTCGCAAGATCAATCTTTTGAATACATGAGATAAAATTTATCCCTTCCGATGACCTATACTCGTGCATCATAGTATGGGCCTAATGTGTCTCGTACAAGAATCAAGACAAGCATCTATCAATTTGGAAATACATTACGTACGACCGGTACCGTAATTGGATTGACAGTGATGACTTCGCCTGAAGCTTCATTTCTGGTTGTGGGATTGCCATCCGCACATGACATTCTTTGCTTGGGGGCCATCATCTTTTGCAACTAGACTCAAGAGATTGAGAAGATGGAATAAATTTGAGATAGGAGAGTATAAGAGAAGATGGGTGAGTCGAGGATTGAAATAGAGGGAATTGAGCTAACTCTCTTCCTTGCAGCCTCTCAGGGTGACTCTTCTCTCTCTCTCTCTCTCTCTCTCTCTCTCTCTCTCTCTTGGAGGGGTATCCTTCTCTCTACCTCCCTCTTGCAGCCTCTCGGGGTCTCCTTATGCTCCCTTGTGCCTCCTCATGCCTTGTATTTATAGTAAATTAGAGAAGAGGGCTTGTGGAAATGGAGCTCTTTGTGGAGAGGGATATTGGAAAGATCAATGATCTGATGCTCAAATCATAAATTTGATAGTTCCATTGGCTCCGAAAGGGGGGTAAAACCCCAATACACTCAGTTAGAAAGCTCTTAGTTCACTCCTTCTTTTCTCTGTTCAAAGTGTTGTTTTCTGTCTATAGATTGTGATCGCAGCGCGCATGACTTTGCAAAACCTCTCTTTATTTTTTTCTTTTGTGAAGCGTGGAATCACTCACTTGTTCATAGATTTCCCTAAGCAAAAACCAACCACTAGCTCAACAATCATACCATCAATACAATTGGGGCTATTTGGAGTCAAAATGCTCGATGGGGAGGCTACGTCCATCCCATTGCATGTGATGACTCGAGCACAAACAAAATAGGCTAGCATAACAACTACCAGGATGCAGTAACTTAGACGTTGCCTCAATAGGAAAAAAGAGTCGTATATGAAGAGGGAAGAATACTGAAGCAAAAGTCACACTCAAGACTAAGAATGCTACAACGTTGCCCGAGGACAAGAAAGTTACGGATGCAAAAGTGGAGACATCCATTCCAAAGACGGCACAGAAGGGGAGTGCATTAGTCAATGAATATCCGAATCCTAGGTGCCAACTCAAGGCAATAGACAAGGTCAAGGAGTGGGTAAGAGAAGCCCAACATCACCTAAAAGGTGGTGAGCCTATCTTGGAGGATGATCTAGATGACCTCTCTAGTGCAAGCACACTAGTTTCACCAATGCACCTGGGGAAAAGAGACGATATTGCACCTCAAGTAGCTCCTCTTAGGAAAAGCATGAGAACAACAAAACTGCTTCCAAAAGATGACATCATTCCTCTTTACTATTAAAGCCTTTGCCTCTTGCACACTCTTCGATCCCTAGAGGCCCTTAGGCTCTGATACCATATAAAAATTACATGGCACAGCAAACATAATTTGAGAAAGAGATAGAGAGTACACAACAGATAAGAGGAGAATTAAAAAATTCTTTAGCTCCAAACAATTGATACAAAGATGGCTCTGTCCACCCATGCGCTTCCACTGTGAAGCTTAGATGGCAATCTAGACAGAAGATAGGTGAAGAGCTTAAGGCTAGTTGCTGGAACAACTCTAATTGGTGGGTGAAAGATAAATGATTGATGGTTGTGAAGGGGTTTAGCTTTTATAGCTTGTGAAGGGGGTCATGATGGATGACCTTCCATATGCACTTGTGTCTGTTGACCTTCCATGTGCACATGTGTCTAGTGACCTTCCATATGCACATGTGTCTGTTGACCTTCCATGTGCCCATGTGTATGTTGACCTTCCATGTGCACCTCCAGTAGTTGGCTAGGGATTCCCTTTACTATTGGCTAAGGCCCCTGATAACTCCCTTACCTCGCAACTCGATGCAATGTGCCTTGAGTTGCTACCAGCTTAACTACTCCATCTAACCCAAAGATTAGATCCACAATGGTTACCTTTTGGCCATCCGGTCACATAGACCTCATCTGACATACAAGTCAGATGAGGACTCAACCAATATCGGGGCTCACATATGGCTTCTCCTCATAATGGGGGCCTTACAACTTTGAGCACCATGGATGATTGGTGGCACCTTATGAGGGTGGGGCATTGAGCATATCTAAAAGGTATGGTGGGACATGTGGTTAGCCATGTAGTGTTGTTTCCCTTTGTGTACCACCATTGAGAAGTCAAACTCAAGAAGCAAAAGTAACCATCGAGCAATGCACTCTGTAGCGCATGGTTTATTCACTAGATAGAGAAAAACTTGATGATCAATAAAGAAAGTGAAGGGTGTTGCCAAGAGATAATGTCGGAATTTCTTCACAGCAAATACCATGGCTAGTCCTTACCTTTCTGTGGTGGACTAGTTCATCTCCATATCCATGAGTTGTTTGCTAGAGCAAAGCTCATAGGATAATTTAAGTTGTGCTCACCAAGCTGGCACAACACCACCCCCACAGTAAAATTTGAAGCATCAATATGCACATGGAAGGTTATGGTCCAGTCTGGGACTCTTAAGATAGGTGATGTTCTTAGAGCCTTTTTCAACTCCTCGTTATGTGCGCTGGCATTCTTTGGTCCACTAAAATATTATGAGTAGTTTGTTAAGAGGTCTAGCAATCTCAATGCATAGTTTAGCACAAACTGTGCGTAGTATCCTGTATGGCCTAAAAAGCACTCAACTGCCCTATAATCAGTTGGGGGTGGAAGGTCAACAATTACCCTGACTTTTGAGAAGTCCATCGCAATGCCATTCTTCGACATCACATGCCCTAGAATGCAGCTATGCTTTATCCAAAAATGGCACTTAAGGGGTTTCAAAGAGAGATGATATAATCGGCATCATTCAAAGACAGTGTGTAGATTATCTAGGTGTTCTTGCCAACTGGAATGGGCACAAAGATCATCAACGAATACTTCTAGCTCACACCTAAGCATGTCCTTGAAAATGGCACACATGAGCCATTGAAACGTAGCCCGGTGCACTGGTCAGCTTGAAGGGAATGACTACATAGGCAAAGACACCCCACTTAGTACCAAATGTAATTTTATGCCTATCGTCAAGATCCACTTATCTTGAGAAGCCATCCAAAAAACTGTAGGCTTCTTTACCTACCACTCTTTATAGCATGTGCTTTGTGTACAGTAGTGGATAATTGTCTCTCTTCGTGGCAACATTAACCTTCTTATAATTGACACACACTCTGACCTTTCCATTCTTTTTCATAATGATGACAATGGGTGAAACCCAGACTGTGTGCTCAATTTCATAGATGAACCCAGCCTGCATTAGCTTGTCTATTTCCCCCTTCACAGCATGCGCATGTTTGGGATTCATAAGATATGGTCTCTGTTTGACTAGCATTATATCTAGCATCATAGGGATGTTATGAGTCACTATACTCAGATCTATCCCTTTTAGCTCATTGAGGGACCAAGTAAATATGTCTATGTACTCTCTTAAGAGAGCAAAGAGACTTGCTTCCTTCTCCTTGGTCAAGTCATCACAGCTATAAAGAGAGGTCGGGGTATCTCCCCCTCCTTGGCTACATCAACCTCCTTGACTCGAGCTGGTCTATTGGCTCACTCACTTGCCCTTGTCGTTTGTCTCCTAGCAAGATCACTACCCTATCACCGTTCTTGAATTTCATGAATCTCTTTGGTAGGTCTTGTGGTTTCCTCTACTCTTTAGCTTCTAACTCTTGGGTTTGCTTCCTCCTTTAACTGCCTATGCCTTAGGTAGACTCCCTTGGTGCATTTGGTTGTGGGGGGTTGGGGTATTTTGGGGTCATTGTCTGAGATTATCTTTGATTCTAAGTGAAACTTTGCATCTTTGCTAGAAGAGGTAGCCTCTCTAGGTGGTCTTAATTGAGATGATGTCTCTGTCCAAAGCAGTAATGTGGCACTGGGTTGAGTGAGGCCCACTTGCTCATAATTGATTGCTTTTATGTGCTCCAGCCAAGCACGATCACATTCCATTCTCATAATTCCATGTTTGATTCCAAAGGTATTCCCCTCCTGTGGCTTGAGTTTGCTCATATCTGCTCTATTACTCGTCCACCACTATCATACTCGATCATGCCCATGTCCTCTCCGCTTTCGTTCGGCTGAAGGACTGACAATCCTCATATTCATCATTTGAATCTCCTTGGACCAACTACTCATCATCTCCTAGATCTAGATCCTCATTTCCATCAATCAATCACTAAAGCCCAATTGTACATTAAGTTTAGGTCGTGCACTTTGGTCCACTTCCACTCTGGTTTGTCCAAGAGATCCCTAAGAGGTTTCAAATTAGCGGCTAGATTACTGTCTAGCTTGCCTATGAAATATTCAACAATCTCATGGAGGTCTCATTTGTTGTTTGGGACGTGGAATATGACAGGGGTTGGTCATCCATTAGGAGCTCTAGCCATCATGCATGCATAAGGGTACCGAGGACTCATTCCAGGGCATACTTATTGTCTTAGTAGCGCGCTTCTATTCCCCATCTTTTGAGAATGGCAGATTGATAGTGGCAAGCACGTGCATCCAATCTCGCTCATCCTCCAAACATGGGACGCACTTTGTTAATGGCCCATATATTTTCCTAACCAAAGTCAACTAGTGTAGTCTTCCAAGTGTTCATCTCCACCCTCATGGCTACCATTTGATTGCCTAAGAAGATTAGGCCGTTACCCCTGTCTTCTATGACTCATACATTCCTCATCAAGGGTCGGTATCTAGGGTCGGCCTAGCAGGATATCATAGTCCACACCTTTCATGACAATCAAGTCTACTTGGAATTGCACTCTTGCAATCTTCAATGGCCAATTCTTCAACACTCCAAATGGTTTCACCCTCATTTCGTTGGCCAGCAGTGTGAAGTTGAACCTAGCATTCTTGACAGGTGAGTTACCCCAAGCCTAGAGCACTGCATGGCTAAGCACACTTATGCCTGCCCTCATGTCTACAATCCCCTTTCTCGTGGCATCTCCTAGTGCCAAGATTGGTATCCTAGCATTCATCTCTATGCCTTCCTAGAAAGCATTAATGTGTAAGATTTGGGCACCGAGTGCGGCGTTAGACTAGGTATCTGTGTGACTGTGTCATTCTCATGCAAGTCGACTGCTCCAGACTCTATAGCTCCTTCTACCCATTGCTTTAATACTTGCCATTGTGTCATATTTTTCCAAAGCAAGCTTCCTAAGCTCAGAGTTATAGGGGTGTTGACTAGTGTCATAAGAAGATTGCTAGCCGCTTGCCTCTCTCCTAACTCTGCATTCCCTGAAACGATGCAGGAGGTGGTGCTACTGTACTGGGCAATTCAAACACTGAGGATTCGTCTACCAACCTTCAGCAAAGGCAAGTTAGATGGTACAAACTACACCTTATGGAAGTTCAAAATTACAACTATCCTTGATTCTTATGAGCTTTTGGAGACTGTTCCGGGGACTAATGCAAAAACACAGCCTATACCCCCGACCCATCAAATTCTAGTGTGATGATTCCTTCGAATTTAGATCTTCTACGAGCTTGGAAATGAAGGAATGCAGATGCATTGTGTGCCTTAGTTATAAGCTGTTCTGATAGTGTTCTGACTTTGATTTAGCATACAACCAAAGCATCAGAGGCTTGGAATGTACTGAGGAGTCAATATGAAATGCGAAACCAAATAAGGATTCAAAACTTGGAGAATCAAGTAGCAACGAAGAATTTTGCTAAAGGACCGACGGCTGAAGCATTCATCACTTGGATTAAGAATCTACGCGACCAGATGGCTGGTGCTGGGATACAAAAGATTAGCAAGGAGCTAGCTCAAAGGTGTCTTCGGATTTGTCTACAAAGGTTTGATGGACTAGTAACTGCCCTTAATACTCAGGTAAGACCTTAAACTTTGACTTTTGAGGAGTTTTGTGCATTATTGATGGAGGAGGAGTTGAGATTAAAAGCCTGAGAAGTAAGGAACAATGGAGATGCTGCATTCTCTGCCAATGTGAAAGGCAAAGGTGGTTCCTCCACCAAAAATGATGGTGACAAAAAGAAGAAGGGCGGTAAGAAGAAGCTTCAAGGAGAGTGCTTCTACTACAAGAAGAATAGACATACAATTGTAGATTGTCATGTCAAGAAGGCAGATGAAAAGAATGGTACCCTTAAAAGTAAAGGGAAAGAAACAATCAATATGCCTGAAGCCGAGTCTGAGTTATTCATGGTGACCATTGAGGAAGTGTGCTCCTAGGTGCAAGAAGAATCTACTGCTAACTCATGGGTGTTGGATAGTGAGGCCTCCCGTCACATGACCAACAAGAAAGATGTTGTGACCTGTGGCGCGAAGATCGAGACACGCATTGCTTACACATAGAAGCAGAGAGACAGAGAGTGTGTGTGTGTGTGCAGAGTAGAGAGGAGAGTGAGCATGACTTGTGGGTACAATAACGAGTGTATCTCTTTAGGTTTTTAGATAGGTATATATATGAAAGTACAAGTGTGCTAAGGGTGTGTTCACACTCGAGCACATATAAAAGCCATGATGGCCCTTTATTCCCAACAACCTCCCACCTAAAGGCAATGTGCCTTAAGAGGAGAAAAGAATCAACTAAGCCTAGGTATGTACAAAGCTGAAATACATATATCTATCCAACTCCCATCATCTATCAGCAATGAGCAAACCGCTCTGCTGGAAGACCCTTCGTGAGAAGGTCTACAGGATTATCATCTGTATGCACTTTGACAAGCTCAATGCTCTTGCTGTCAAGTACATCTCTAATGAAGTGATACTTCACTTGGATGTGCTTCATCTTTGCATGAAAGACGCGATTCCGTGCTAGCATGATAGCACTCTGACTATCACAATAATGGAGAACAAGTGACTCTGTAATGCAACGCTCTCACACCAAACATGAAAGCCATAAAGCCTCCTTACATGCCTCAGTAGTAGCCACATACACTGTCTCTGTAGTAGACAATGCAATACACTTTTGTAGCCTAGAGATCCAAGAGACTGCTTCTCCTATGAAGGTAAACACTTATTCAAAAGTGGACTTTATAAAATCCGCATGACTAGCATAGTCTACATCCGTAAAGCCAACGACGTATGCCTTCTGCTTTCCAAAGCAGATGCGTAACTCCTTTGTGCCTTTGAGGTATCTCATAATACCTTTCACTACTTTCCCAATGTTCTTTACCAGGGTTTTCCATGTATCTGCTAACCACTCCAACTGCAAAGGCAATGTCAAGATGTGTAGCAACCATAGCATACATCAAACTGCCAACAGCTGAAGCATATGGTATCTTGGCCATTTCAGCCTTCTCATCATCAGATGTAGGGTTGTCCTCTGCACTGATTTTCACATATGGAGGCAATGGAACCCCAATTGTTTTCCCCCCTCTCCATATATGAAATGCTGCAAAACCTTGGAGATGTACTCCTGCTGAGATAGATAGAGTAATCCTTTTGAACTATCTCTGAGTATTCGCATGCCAAGAATGTGATTTGCATCACCAAGATCCTTCGTGTCAAAGTTGCCATGAAGACTTTGCTTCAGTGAGTCCAAGGAATGAGCATCCATGTCGGTAATCAGCATGTCATCAACATACAGAACCAAGATAATCAGGTTGTCATCTACTGCCTTCTTGTGTACAAGCAGTGATCCACTTGACTTCTATGAAAACCTTGAGACTGCACAAATGTATCAAACTTATGATACCATTCTCTTGGTGCTTGTTTCAGCCCAAACAAGCTCCTTTTGAGTTTACATACCATCTTCTCTTTCCCTTGTGCCACAAACCCCTCATGCTGATGCATATTTATGTCTTCATTCAAATCACCATGAAAGAATGCAGTCTTTACATCCATCTATATGAGCTCCATATCTTCAGCTCCAACCAAGCCCAAAATGGTTCTCAATGTAGTCATCTTGACTACAGGAGAGAAGATCTCATTAGAGTCAAATCCATGGTCCTGCTTGTACCCATTTGTAACCAATATTGCTTTGTACTTTGGCGAGGAACAAGAAGTGATCTTCATCTTGTAAACCCATTTACATGGAAGGGTTTTCTGCCCTTTAGGCAACTGCACTAAGTCCCAAGTGCCATTTTTCTCAAGAGATTCCATCTCTAACAACATTGCTTTATACCATTTCTTGCTATCATGTCTGTCCATTGCTTCCTTGAAGCAAGATGGTTCACCAAGTCTATCAACATGACATAATCAACCACATTGTTTGCACCAGGAATAAATCTATCAGGTTGTCTAGTAGCCCTAGACAATCTCCTAACCCAATGATCATTGTTTGGTGGTTGTTGAGCATTTTCAGCTTGTTGTCTTGGCATTTAAGCCTGCAAATCGGCATTAACAGCTTGTTGTCCTGGCTGTTCCTGCACATCTAGTGGCTCATCATTATGGGTAATGGCTGGCTAATCATTTCCAGCATTATTTTTTGCATTTGTAGGTTCATTTATAGCAGGTATTTGATGTTGTATAGCGGGCACACTTTGCTATTATCCAAAATGTATTTCTTCTCGGAATACAACCGTATGGACCTTCTCAGTCTTTTTGGGCTATTTATGCATGCGATATTCCTGAAAGATAACATCATTGTTGTGTACTACTTTCCTTTTCTCGAGATCCCATTATCTATAAACCATTTCACCCTCGTCACCATATCCTAGGAAAATGCATTTACAGGACTTTGGCTCAAGTTTGTTGTGTTTTTCTTTACGAATGTGCACAAATGCTTCGTAGCTAAACACTTTTAAGTGTGCATATGAAGGTGGCTTGCCCGGGCCACGCTTCTTAGGAAACTCCCCCTCCCCCCCCATAAGACCTATTTGGTGACTGATTAATCAAGTGTATTGCTATCATAATAGCCTTTGTCCAAAAACCATAAGGTAATGCAACATGAGATAGCATCGTATGGACCTTATCCTATATGGTCCGATTCATATGCTCTGCAACTCCATTTTGGGTAGATTATGAGGGTCAGTGAGCTCCCTCTTTATCCCTTTGCTGCCACGGTTGGGGGTAAAGGCACCTCTACCTAGCCACCCGTGTATTACTACACTGACAGTCACCACCACTGCACAGTGCAGGTGGCAGGCGCCCATCACCGTCACTTTATTCTTTATTCTTTTAGTGACAGTTTGAATAAAGGAAGGCCCGGACACACATTGTGACTGTTGGAGTTCCCATTTCTTGTCTCTCTCTTTCTTGCTCTTGCTCTCCTGCCATAGCTCTCAAGTATGGCTTCGATCCTTCTCACCTTTCAGTCACAAAATGCCTAAAAGGCCTTGGACACATATTCCCCACCATTGTAAGAGCGAAGACACTTTAGTATCTTATCAGTCTGATTTTCAACCAATGCCAAGAATTTTTTAAACTTGGCAAGACTTTGTTGTTGGTACAAATAGGGTAAACCCATACCTTCCGTGTAGAATCACCGACAAAGGTGATAAAATATTTCTTTCCCCCTAAAGATAACCCTAGCATCTAACATACATCAGAATGTACTAACTCTACAAGAGAAGATTTCAGTGAAAGAGACTTCTTATGAGACATTTGTGCATGTTTACCATAAACATAATGATCACAATGCTCAAAATCAACATAATGAAGACAAGGCAAGTAACCTAAATGAGAAAGTGCTTTCATTCTAGTTTGACTCATGTGTCCCAACTGGCCATGCCACAAAGAAACACTTGGCTGCTCGGTCATGACAACAACATGATCACTCACACTAGATACATGGAGGGGATACAAGGTATCACTTTTATAACCTCTGGCAATCGCTCTAGATCCCTTAAAGATCTTCCATTGCCCATCTCCAAAGATGGTATGTAATCCATAGTCATCTAGCTACCCTGCACTAATCAAGCTCTTCTTGAGCTAAGGTACATGTCATACATGCTGAAGTGTGAAGACAAAACCATGTTGAAATTGCAACTACACACTACTAATATTTGCAATGTCACATGCATAGTTGTCCCCAATATGGACAACACCATGTCGACCCCCTGTATAGTCAGAGAACCACTCACAATGAGAGGTGACATGATAGGAAGCACCTGAATCTAGAATCCAAGTATGCATGTCATCATCCGTATTTGCAAGTAAAGCATGTGTACTAAAGTGGAAGAGACCAAGAGTACGTCATCCCCACTATCACTGTCATGAGTGAATACATTCACCTCTTCAATTTTAACACTGCTCTTCTTAGGCTGACTCTCTTTCTTCTCTTCCTTGCTATCATCTGTCTTCTTGCCCTTTCCTTTCTCTTTCTTCCATTTGTAGCAATCACGTTTAAAGTGACCCTTCTTGCCACAATGATGGCATTCAACATCCTTGCCACGTGATTTACTGCGTCCCTTGCTATTAGATTTGCCTTTCTGCTGTGATCTGTCCGTAGTATGCAAAGCACTAGAAGACTTACTGGATGCATTGTTTTGCCAATTCATTTCTTCCATGAGTAGAGCACTCTCTACATCAGCATACAAAAGGATCGCATTAGAATTGCTCATAGCAGTGCTAAATGTATCCCAACTCTCTGGCAAAGTGCAAAGCAAGAACGTAGCCTTAAATTCCTCATCAACATCAAGAACTTCAAGGCATCCAAATGGCTAAAAACGGAGTTAAACTCACTCAAGTGAGTAGACATTGTGGTACCCTATTTTATACGCAAATCCATAAGCTTTTTCAGCCAATACACTTTGCATACAATTCTTCCAGTCAAGTCCAAATAGCATATATAGAATCCAAACCTTCAATGTTAAATAGCAAGGCATCGGAAATCGATAGCTCGATGGTTTAGCGTGCAAGCACGTTTAACTCATCCCAATCTTCCTATTCCATATATGCAGGTTTTGCCCCTTTGGTCTTAATCGGCTTTGCATGCTTCTTCTACAACAAGATATTATGGCACTCTTTTGTACTACAAAGTTATGTGCTCCTTCAAGCTTCTTAATGTGCATGAGATTACTGTTGTGGCTACTGTCAGCCATGATTTTCAGTCCAAATGTGACCAAAAAATTCAACAAATGCAGGTCCAAACTGCACACAAGCGACCAAGGTACAAACAAGTACCAACTAGCAATAAATAACCACGTAGAAGTAGAAATTTCAGATCTGTAGATAAATTTTCAAAAGCACTAAACCTTGTGTTATAGCACTCCACAAACTAATTACAGCTATTTCAGGGGCAAATACATCACATTGCATGAGAAGTCCCAAATTTTAGCTATAATTTCTGTTGTACATGCACCCACGACCACAAAATTCGACATGCATAGTCAAAATTCCCAAAAATTTTGTGCTCAAAGCATCAACCATACGTTTGCACTATCTCTGACATGCATAGAATAGACCAATTTTGCCAAAATAGAGCAATTTCAACAAAACCCCCAAATTTCCCAAGTGCTAGATGTCCAAATTGCATGGAATTAAACCCACATGTACATAAAATGACCAAATGGCGCACAAATTTTGCCCAAATAGAAAAAGCCCCAAATTGCACAAGGCCCAATGTGCATCAATGTCGAGAAATTGGGTAAATTTCAACCCAATTTTTGCATGTACATGAAAGGCCCCAAATGTTGAAGGTAAAATATCACAAGTTTCTAAAATTTCTGAGACAAATAGTCTTGTTCTACATCACAATCACCAAATCTGGGAAAAACCCCAATTTTTCGAGCCAAGATTGCACAAATCTGCATTCTGTGCTTCCATGTGTGAAACCCCGTCAAAAGAAAAAGGGGATAAAATACATTTTTTTAAAACTGACTTTTGAAAAAATGTGACAGGGAGGTGGATGCGTTGACCTATCGGCCTAGGTTGTGCTGGTCTCCAACCCATCATATGGCTCCTGTCGACTTGCCGCATCCCCGTTGGTCCCCTTGGTTGCATGTCGTCAACTTGTCTGACTTTGCGTAATGTTGTTTCTGCCCGTCTGCCTTCGTCTGACAGTCAACCCTCCCGCCGACTATCAATCTGCTACCTGTCAAGAGCTTGCATGTCAGCTGCCATGTTGCGCCTATAGTAACTGTCGCCCACGACCTCACAGCCTACTCGCCTTCTATAGCCCAGCTCACTTTTGACATCGTGCACTCCTTGCCTGCTTTGATACCGGTTTGTTGTGACTTGTGGTGCGAATATCGAAACACATAGTGCTTATACATAGCAGCAACTGCACAAAGACACAGAGAGAGAGAGAGAGAGAGAGAGAGAGAGAGAGCGAGCAGAGTAGAGAGGAAAGTGAGCACAACTTGTGGGTACAATGATGAGTGTACGTCTTTAGGTTTATATATATATATGAAAGTACAAGTGTGCTAAGGGTGTGTTCACACCCGAGCACATATAAAATGCACGAGGACCCTTTATTCCCAACAAAAGGTCTATATAGTTCTATGTAGCCTCTACAAGAATCCATCACTGTGATGGTTGGAAATTATGCAAAATGCCCTCCTACAGGCATAGATACTATTTCTTTTGTTGCTGCAAATGGTGAAGTCAAAAAGCTTTCAAATGTGTTGTATGTTCCCGAAAATAGGAGATATCTATTATCAATTGTGTTGCCATAACTAATCTTGGTCATGAAGTGAGATTCAAGAAGATAGGTGCAAAAATTATCGACACTACTGGCAAAGTTGTTGGCAAAGGAGAAAGAAGAAACAACCTGTATGAGCTAAGTGCTCTTATAGCCACTACTAAAGTGGGCACAAGTAAGCTTTGGCATGAAAGGTTTGGACACATCAGATTTGCAGTGTTAAAGGAGATGCACGAGCAAGGTATGGTTACTCACCTACCTGCAATGACTGAATTGAAGGAACCATGTGAAGCTTGTATGATGGGTAAGCAACAGAGAAAGGCATTTCCACAGGAAAGCAATAATAGAGCATAGGCTCGTTTGGTGCATGCTAACTTGTGCGGTAAGATGCCTACACAGGCCTTGGGGGGATCTTCTTATTTTATGTTGAGTGTCGACAACTACAATAGGAAGATGTGGGTGTATTTCCTTCATGATAAGGCTCAATAAGTTTAAAGAATGGCTAAAAATTATTGAGAAAGAAACTGGGAAAAGTGTGAAGAAATTTAGAACATATGGTGGTGGTGAGTTCAACTCAAAGGAGTTTGAAGACTTTTGCAGGAGCAAAGGTATCGTGTCAATTTACAAAGCCTCAGCAAAATGATGTTGTGGAACGCAAGAATCACACCATTGTGGAGATGGCAAGATGCATGTTAAAGGGCAAGGAATTGCCTAATCATTTTTGGGCTGCAGATGTTAATACTGCAATCTACATTCCTAAATCCCTAAATCCCTAAATCCCTTTTGGGCGATCATTCCCTTATCCCCTTTTTTACATGGCCAGTCGTGGCCTAGGCCCTTTTCCCCATTGTCCTTCTATCTTCCTAGCTTCCTTTCTACCGCCCGTCTACATTTACAAATTGCATGGGTGAGAGCCCGGTGCTCCTTAAATTAAATCATGATGTGCTTGCACTCTTTTACAAAAGTATTCACTTGCGCTTTTCCTTGTGTGCCTTTTTTCCTCATTTAGGACGTTTCTGCACTTCTTGTGTTTCTAGATTTTTCTTAGCGCACCTTCGTCTTCCGTTTCACTTTTCCCTTGGCCTTGTCTTCTGTTTCAGCTTTTCCGGATTTTCCACCTTTGTTCGTTTGAGGGTTAACATTACCCCCTCCTAGACGAGTGCCAGTCCCATGGCACTCACCGTCGTAGGTAGCAGGCTTTGGCATGCACTGAAGACGTGGGTGAAAGGGATATCGATGGCTGCCGTGGAGGAGTGTTGGTGGTGGTGTGGAGGAAGGTCGTTGGGGCACGTTGGTGGCCTAGGTGGCTAGTGGTAGGGTTGTTGGAGTTGGTGGTAGGGATGTTCTTTTTTGGGAATTGCACTGATGGCCAGCACAAGTGTTGGTTTGTTGGGGATTCTGCACATGCCGATTCTTGGCGGGCTTACAGGATGATAAAGGATAAGAGTTCAGAGTTGGGTGTCGATGAAGAGCGAATGACACTTTCATTGGAGTCTTCAATGCCTGCAATTGAAAATCTCTCATAGGTGGTCTTTCCCAAGGGGTAGTGCTAGTCTTCTTTATCGTGCACAAGACATAGTTCAATTAATTTGGGAGACAGATCAAACTCTAAGCAAACTGAGAGTATTATCCTGCACTTAAGGACCCAAGCTGTGTATATATTTCGGTGCAAATATTATGTGAGTGCTTGTGCATACTTAGATATTACGTAGTTAGAAGACCACGGCTGGTTTCTTGTAACAATGTGTGGATGAAGCAAAGTTGTCCATGTTGAGAAGAAGTACACGTGAAGGTGTAGGAGACATCCTTTGCGTTGTGACTGCACGACGTAACATAATTGAACACAGGGACACTGCACTGTCGGTAGCTGGTAGCTATTGGACCTACGTGATGAGGACAGTGTACTTTTCATGGCCATTCGTGCGGTGCTTACCACAATTGATTGCAATGGTATTAAGGCAAAGTGCAAGAGGGAATCGTGTGACTGGGTCAGGGTAACAGGTCTAATCGAGACAAGCTCCCTAGGTATGTCCTGCCCTTGATGTGCCCTGAACAATTGTGGCTGATGCTAAAGGGCTAGGGGACTAGGGACGGAGCCAACCGACCAAGATCATTGGTCATACCTAATTTGAGGATCCCTAGGTGATGTGCTGTGATCGTGGGTGCTTCGTATCTTTTTCTTCTTCTTTCTTTTCCTTTTCTGTTTTCTTTTTCTTGTACTTTTTTTTCTTTCTTTCTTTCTTTTTTCTCTTTTTTTTTTGGACTTGCCTGAGTACAACCATTGCAATATGTTGAGGCTGTCAGCCTTTCAATGGGTTGGGAAATGTCAAGCTTCAAAGGCTCAGGAAATGGATATTACAGTGATGATTGCGCCCTAGCCTTGTTGTTAGAGAAGCAGTCGTTGAGAGGGGAGATACACTTGATATATTGCAACCCTCTTTGGAACGTGCGATGTTGGTACAATTGGGGTAACAATTGCCGTGATTGCCTGGCGTAGAGTGTGCGACGTGGGCACTCGCATGGGTGATTTTTGCTTTCGGCAGCGTGGCTTTGTCGCAGCTCTTTGTGGGGTCGATGGTCTTGCGGTGACTTGGGCATTGAACACTTTCACACAAAGACCTATGTCATCCTACATCCACTTGTCACTTCATGAGAGTACATGCACGGCTCATGCCACAACTATAATAAACCAGTGCAACACAAGGAGACATCACTTATCTGAATTCCATGGTGTTAACTTAGATACTTATCACATGCGCTTGATTATCTTTTTCTTTTGTGCTAAAGACGTGAAACATAGTAAATGCAGATATGAAAAGTTTGTACAATTGGAGAACATGTTAGTACGTAACCCTTTTAGAGACAAAAAGTCATGGCCAGGTAGCATTTGATAAGCCTTTTACATAACATGGGGTTACTCTATTTGTACGAGGCGGGGCAAGTCCGGGTGGTCGGGCAACTGAGGCTTTGCTAGTGAGGGGCTCCTATGAGGTTGGGCAAGGAAGATGTCGCCCGAGACCTAAATGGTGTAGTCCCTGGCTGCAACTATTTCCTAAATACTTTTGAACAACGCATCAAATTCTTGCTTGTCTCGAGCTGCCCTCTCCTCTTTCGAGCACCTGGTTCCCAAGCATCTGTTGGGGGCCCGCACGACCGGTGTTACCACGCCTTGGGTGCTCCCTTGGGCTTCTATTCCCCTGGCCTGGGGATTTTTTGGCCTACGTTCGGGGCGGTGTTGCTTGGGGCCTTGTTTCTTTGCATACCTTTTAAGGGTAGGTACGTAGCATTCCGGCAGAGGAGCTTGTGCTACATGCTCCCTTCAACAGCGTATAATGTCCTTACAAGCCAGCTGCATTGGGTGCTCCATGTCGGCTACTATAGGGGACTTGCAATATACAAACCAAGGATTAGGCCTTGAGGCAAGATAAAATAGTTCGCATGGAAGGGATTATACAGTGGGTTATCAAGTGCACATGACGAGAAGGGGAGAGGTGAGGCATGCAGTGTTGTAGAGGGATGGCCCCCATGATGATGTTCATTTGGCCTCTAGCCATTAGCAGATCTTGGCTCATGCTAAGTTGCGTGGACTGGTTGTCATGGAGTGGGGCAGGGCTCATCCTCGGAAGGATAGACCGGAAAGGGGGAAAGGTGTATAGAAAGGGATGCTACCCTGTCTACACCATCAGAGATGTTGGTCAAGGCTTCCTATGGTGGTAATGAGGGTTGCATGCCCAGTTGATTTTATAGTCATGAAGGGAGTGGACTATGATATCCTCAGTAAAAATAGCAGGAGTCCAATTCTCATTAAAAATAGCAGGAGTCCAATTCTCAGTAAAAATAGCAGGAGTCCAATTCTCAGTTGATTTTATAGTCATGAAGGGAGTGAACTATGATATCCTGCTAGGCCGACCCTAGATGCACAATGCAAGAGTCATAAAGGACTAAGGCAACGGTCTAATCTTCCTAGGCAATTGAACAAAAGTTGTAAGAATAGAGATGAACAAGTGGAAGGCCATGCCAATCGACCTAGATGCCATCTCCACTATGCTGATGGGTGACGGCCTGAATAGAAAATCTTATGGGCCATTGACTAAGTATATCCCTTGTCCTGAGGACGAGCAGGACTGGATGCTTGCATGTCCTTACTAGAATTGACTTGCCGTTCTCAAAAAATGAGGAATACGAACAAGCCATCAAGGCAATTGGCAAGGCCAATAACGCATCCTCTGTGCTAGTCTATATGATGGCTAGGAGCTCACATAGAAAACCCAATCCTATCACATTCCAAGCATCGAACAATAAGCTAGAGCTCCATCTGATCTGAGAGCACCTGACCAACAAGTTAGCTAGTAACTCATCAGCAAATCTTAAACCACTCGAAGATCTCTTGAAGAAACCTAAGTAGCGATGGACCAAAGTGCACGGCTTAAACTTGATGTACAATTGGGGCTTAGTCACCAATGAGAAGAAGCCTAAGTATCAGGACTTAGAAGATGATGGGTAGTTAGATGAGAGTGATTCTGACAATGAGTACAAGGATTGCTGCTCCTTCAGTGACAAGAGTGAAGGGGAGATTGATATGATAGAATATGGCATTGAGGGATGCATAATCGAGAAAATATGAGCAAACTCCAAACTGTGCAAGGGAAATGCCTTTAGAATTGAAAAAGGAGTCATGCACATGGATTGCAATTGCACTTGGTTAGAGCACATAGGTGCAATAGACTTTGAACAAGCAGGCCTGGCCCAACCAAGTGCCTCGCCATTACTTAGGACGAATTCACCATTGGAGCTACGACCACAGGGAGAGACTCTCTCTTCTAGCGAAGATGGAGAGTTTGATTCCGAATCAAAAGTAAGCTCAAATAGTGATCCCGAGATACCTCAACCTTCCAAGACTAGACACACCAAGGGGACTTATCCGTCCACCTTAGGAACCATAGATTAAAGGAGGGAATAAGGAAGTAGCATAAGGACGTGCAGACAGAGGAGCAAAGAACATTGCAAGACCTGCCAAGGAGATTCACCAAGTTTAAGAAGGGCGATAGGGAAGTGATCTTGCTGGTAGCCAAACACCAGGGGCAAGCAAGTGAACCAATAGAATGACTTGCCAAGGTCAAGTAGGTCAATTAAGCCAGGGAGGGGGAGACACCCCAACCTGTCTTTATAGTCGATGACCTAACCAAGGTAGAGGAAGAAAGTCTCATTGCTCTCTTGCACTAGTATATACACGTCTTTGCTTGGTCCCTGGAGGAACTCCAAGGGGTAGATCCAAGTGTAGTTACTCACAATATACCCATGACAACCAATGCAATGCTGGTCAAGCAACGACATGACCATACCCCATGAATCCAAAGCATGCCCACATTGTCAATGAGAAAATTAATAAGCTAATGAGAGCAGGATTCATCTATGAGATTGAGCACACAAACTGGGTCTCACCCATAGTCATTGTACTAAAGAAGAACGGGAAGATTAGAGTGCGCATTAACTACAAGAAGGTAAACGTTGCTATGAAAAGAGATAATTATCCATTGCCATATACTGAGCACATGCTCAAAAGAGTAGTTGGTAAAGAGGCCTATAGCTTCCTGGATGGCTACTCGGGGTACAACCAAGTGCAAGTGCACCCTGGCGATAGGCATAAGACCACCTTTGCTACTAAGTGGGGAATCTTTGCCTACATAGTCATCCCCTTCAGGTTGACTAACGCACTAGCTACCTTCAAGAGGCTCATGTGTGCTATATTTAAGGCATGCTTAGGAAGGAGTTAGAGATTTTTGTTGACGATCTGTGTGCTCACTCCACTTGGAAGGAGCACGTAGATAAACTTCGAGCTGTCTTTGAATGGTGTCAATTATATCATCTCTCGTTGAACCTAGTAAAGTGTCAGTTGTTTTGGGCGAAACATGGTTGCATCCTAGGGCATGTGGTGTCAAAGAATGGCATTGCCATCGACTTCTCAAAATTCAGGGTCATCGTCAATCTCCCACCACCAACTAATTACAAAGGAGTTCAATGCTTACTGGGCCATACAGGTATTATCGGCAGTTTGTATTGAACTATGCGTTGATTGCTAGTCCTCTATACAAGTTGCTAATCGTATTCGAATGGATCAAGAAAATGCCAACATGCATACGAGCAACTAAAAAATGCTCTAACCACTGCACCCATTATAGGGGCCCCAGATTGGACAATCACCTTTCATATTCACATTGACGCTTTTAAATTCATTGTAAGAGCGGTGTTGTGCCAACCTGGTGAACAAAGCCTAGACTATCCTGTGATTTTTGCTAGCAGATAACTCACAAATATGGAAATGAATTATTTGACAATAGAGAGAGAGGGGTTAGCCATGGTATTTGCTGTGAAGAAGTTTTGGCACTATCTTTTGGCTACACCCTTTACCTTCTTTGTCGACCGAATTTGACTTCTCCATGGTTGTACGCAAGGGGAAATAGCATTACATGGTTGACCATATGTCTCATATTCCCATAGGAAAAGCTATTGGACAAGGCATTATGGACAAACTACCTGATGCCCATTTCTTTAACCTATCCAACAAAGGAGATCTATTTAAAGTTGATTTGGCACCATATTGGGTAGATTATATAGTCCAAGTGCTTGAGCACAAACTTCCTGAACGACCAATAGAAATAGCCTGACTTAGGCGACTCATCCTAAAATCCAACCCTATCAGCTAATAGCAAGCCAACTTTACTGGCTAGGGCAAGACAGATTGTTGCACCGATGTGTGTGCAAACATGAAATGCATGATGTGCTTACTGAAGCACATGAAAAAATCGCAGGAGGACACTTCAATGGAGACATGACAGCCCGTATGGTATTGCAGTCTTAGCTATGGTGATCTACTCTCTTCCGAGATACAACACAATTCGTAAAGCACTGTGACGAGTGCCAACGGACCAAGGTCCCAATTCACAAAGATCAAATGGAGCTGACCCCAATCATCACAAGACGACCATTTGAGAAATGGGAAATTGACTTCATTGGACCAATAAGTCTTGCAGCATAGTATTCACAGGCTAAGTACACCATCATGGCCACAAACTATCTCACGAAGTGGGCGGAAGCATGAACTATGAGAAAGAATTACGCTATGACACTACTAAGTTCTTATGGGAGCAAGTGATCCCACGATTCAGCTGCCCCATCGAATCACTCTTTAAGAGAGATGGGATGAAAAGGAGGCATGGATGGAGCGCTTAGTCGAGTTGGAACGCCTATCGAAGACTCAACTTCTAGCCACCCATGCGCTAATATGCAAGAAGGCAAGATACAAAAGCTAGTTTGACAAGCATGTCAAGATGCTAATTTAGAATATATTTCGAATTTCTATACTTGGCTCATGAGAAAGTAAAACACTAAGATTATGTGCTGAAGGCCCTTCATCCCCCTCTCCTTTAATCCTAGGAAGGATTCTTCTCATTTCAAAGGGGGGGAGGGGGTAAGGTGAATCACACCAAACACATAAGGAAAACAATAAAGGAAAAGCACACATTAGAAACCTCAATCAATGCCTAAAAACAAAAATGAAAGGATGAAACAACTCGTGATTAAGGGAAATGTCAATAAAGTTTGAAATCAATAGACTACTTGAAGGAAAAAGTCTACTTCTACACTCAAGCATTTCAGTTCAGCAAATATGTAGTCGTTTCCTTTTGCTTGTAATTATTCTAAAAATCACTAATGGTAAATATGGCTTCATGATAGGCACCCATCATGGTAGGCTAAGAAAAGGCTAGCAAATTGCCTTTTTTAGAAGAAGAGCATGCAAAATACAGCCTTTCAGTGGAAACACGTAAGTTTTGGCATGTCTTTAACCTAGAAGATGTGGCCATCAAGGAACGTGCCGTGAGGCAAATCACAGACCAATGCCAATTGAAGAAATACATGGAAGCAGTGACCCGAGGAGTCGATTACACTCACTATGCAGAATTTCTAAGAACTTTTAACAGGAACTGTGGCACCACCACCGTACAAGAAGGGGAAGAGACTTGCCAAGTACAAATTGACCTGGTAGAAAGGACCCTGGGATTGGCCAATAAGGTCAAACAGAAGCCAAAGAGAGATGTGTATGCCATGCTAGGAGTAAACAAGGTAAATTTTCATACCAACAATGGCATCAGCTTGGCAGATATCCCCAACACCTTGAGATTCAACTCCAAGCACAAATGGTGCATGTGTTGTTCTCTAGTCATACATACAACACCATCATGAATCACATTAATGTCCCTTTGCTAGAGAGCATCACAGCATGATCACTGGATGAGATGAATCTCAATGGTTTCGTGAGAAATACCATCGAGACCTTGGTCAAGGCCTTGGCAATAGGAGGAGGGCCAGTAGGAGGAGAGTCCCTAGCTGCCAAGGCCAAAAGGAAACCCTCATCTTCTAAGGCCTCAAGCATCGGATTCGATGGGGTCCTTACAACCATTATCAAAGAAGCCTTGGGGCAAGGGCAGAGAGAAGGAGGAGAAGAAGGAGTTGGAGAGACACCACTAAGATCACCTCCTCAACAAGAGTAGTAGACACAAACAAGTGAAGAGACGGAGACTAAGGATGAAGGGGAAGGAGCGATGTAGACTAGCCGGACAGAGGCACAAGGAGCAAAGGAGGAAAGCTTCATAGGGAATGACGGAAGAGAAAAGGAGGAAAAAAGAAAAAGGAGATTTGCAAAGGGCTCGCAAGGAGTCTAAAAAGTCCGAAGAAGAAAGAAAGAAAAAAACTAAAGAAGAGGCAAAAAGGTGGAGAGAAGAATTGAGAAGGTCTGAGGAGGAGAGAAAAAGGAAGGTAGCCAAAGAAGAGGCAAAGCTAAAAAGAAAGGAGGATGAGGATATGTCTCTAGCTATGCACCGATCAATAGAGCAGCATAGTAGGAGAGATGAGTTGGATACCATGAGCCCGCCAAGAGAGGAAGGGCCAAGCTCGAGCACCCATGTGTCAAAAATCACGCCGCCTCCTCCAAAAGAAGGCAAGGGCAAGGAACCAATTGTGCCCATTCCTACCCTCCTAGTGCCAACCACACCCACAGTCACAACCACCCAAGGCTCCGTGCCAAAAGTAGACTCCAGCAATGTCTTAGCCTGGGTGCAGTAGTACCTTGTAAATAAGGAGATGACCCAAGGGACTGGAGAGGGTACCCCGGTGATGATAGGGACCAAGGATGCCAAGTCTAGGCAAGATTCGAAGAGGCAAAAGGTGGAAGTCTCTACCACCTCTGTACCCACGAAGAGTTGCTAGCTAAGGAGTATGATGAATATGTAAAACAGTTGCTAGCACAATTGGAAAAGGGAAGAAAAGGAAATAGGAGTAGTAGAGCTTGAAGCTGAAAAGGAGCCCATGGCTGCATTCCAGTTGGAGAAAACACACCAAATAGCCATGGCCCAAAGGAAGATCAATGAGCTCAAAGAATAGCTCCATGCTAAGGACGAAGTGGAAGCAGAATGGTAGGCAAGACTGGAAGAATAAACCAAAGCCATACGGCGCATGCCAAGACACAACAAAGAGATCGTGGGGCTTTATGAAGATTTACAAGCTGAAATGGAAAAAATCACTAAAGCCATAGAAGAACTGGAGGCATTGAGGGAGGAAAGACAGCGCAAGTACAAAAAAGAGGTGGAAAATTTGTCACAAGAGGCAGCCTTGGCATAGGAAGAGCAACAGAATTTGAGAGGAGAAATGGAAGATCAAGAACGAAGGCTGATAGTGCTAGCTTAGAGGCAAGGGGAAAGCGTCGAAGACATGAAAAAGAGAGCGTAAGAATGGGCCAATCAGAACGAAAGAAGAGTTAAGACCTTGGTGCACCATCTAGCTCAAGTGGAATGAAAGAAGAGTTAAGACCTTGGTGCACCGTCTAGCTCAGGTGGAAAACGACAAAGCATTGGCTGAAAGTAGAGCAGTGGCAATCCACATGAGTTTCGAGGCCCAGCAACGTGCCTTCCTCAATACGCTACTTGATGTCACTCAGACAAAGGAAAGGGAGGCTATTGAAACAATCAAGAAGAAGCTGGGGATTACACACATGGCCTTGAAGGAAGGCCTGCATATGCCGATGCAACCAGTTGAAGTCCGCCTAAGCTCCAAAGAACAAAGAAAGTATCTATTGCAAGCATGCTTGACCCCACAAGAGGTGGATGCATAAGGGTTTGCCGAGGGGGTGCAGTAGGAAGCCCAGCAAGAGGAAGAGGCTAGACTAAACTTTGAGATGGGACCTCATGGAGAGGAATTAGTCCTACCACCTCCTTCTCCACCCCCAGAAGACTAGCAACAACCAATGGACACCTCCGGGAGAGAAGATCACTATTGAGAGAAAAGAGGAAACAAATGGTGGAGGAAGCTAGGAGAAGATTGAATGCTAGACCAATTCCACCAACCTCAGATGAACTTCTGGCAAGCTTCCATGCAGATCTCATCGTCTGGAAGCAACAAGAGAATGCATGGCAACCTTTTGATCTTATTTCCCACTTCCCCGAAAGAGGTGATTGCCATTGGAAGTAGGCTAGGAGACAAATGGGTGGCGGAGAGAGAACAAAACCCCACCCTCTGGGGCAGGAAGGATGCAAAATTTTGGCAGGACAAGGTTTTTGAGGTCCCGAGATCAATCCCGGGCTATGAGTGCCAGCCTACATGGAGAAGGCACCCTTGTGACATAAATATGTACACTTGGGTGGCTTTCTACAACACCCTCCCATTCAAACACAATAACCCGATATTCATGCCATACCCCCAAAGAATGGGAGTGGATTTCGACTCAAGTGTCCACGGTCAGTGTACGACTTTCCAGTGATCTGCAGCGTGAATTGTACCGCAGTGGAGGAGGCCCTTATCACCCCAGAAAATCTAGGTGACTCTATAGTACATTTTGTAGATGAATTCTTCTTGTCCCCCGACCTGCATTCATTACTACTTGTAATTACGTTAGGTTACTTAGGATACTACTTAGCCAAAATCCCACCCCACAAGAACACAATCTTCCACCCCTTTTCTTTGATCCCAATGCAATAGACCTGCGCCATGGCTCCATTAATAATGCACGCCGCTTTTCTCCCCTCGTTTTGTCTATCCCTTCTAGAAGATATAAATGATAGCTGCTTTACATGTTGCAATCATCCAGAGTCGGCAATTCCTAAATAAGCCTCTTAGGCCCCCTTCTCCACCCCATTCGGATGATGAAGCTTAGCTCTTGTCCTGTGCCTATGTAATCAAAAAAAAAAGTGAAGAAATCAAAATGAACAGCAGTTTACCCCACATCGGCCATAGTCACTGCACCTAGGGGTTCTTAAGCTAGGTACATCTGGTAGCTTTGGTCGACTAGCTCCGTCCCTAACCCCCTAGCCTCATTTTGATTCCCCACCTCATGCTTAGGGCACATCAAGGGCAGGACATTCCTAGGGAAGTAACACCTTGTCACCCTAAGCTACACGCACCGCACCTCCCTTATGCACAAACTAGGTCCTCAAGTGTGGGGCAACACCACCAACCCAACTTCGAGTCTCACTAGCACCAACACAATACACCACATGTCAAAGCAGACACACCCCCAGGTAGTGTACCACATCAGAGGCCCCATCATCCATGCAATGCACCCCTAGCCTCCATCACCTTAACTGGGTGATCCCTTTCTTCCCAAGATTGATTCCCCCAATACCCCATCATCTTTGACTCACATGTTCGCCCTTTGTATTCATCGCACCTTCATCAACTCAAAACTATAAGTGCCCTAGAACTAGCCCCTATCTAAGAGAGGGGTCATCTCATGTGACAAAGTCACCAAGCAAACAAAACAAGGCGGAGGTAGACCAAGGTAGCCCCAATCAAAAAGTGAATGAAGAAGCTCATTTGGAACAATGCATGAGAAAAAAACCGCCACGGAGGGCAAAAAGATCGATCCATCTAGCATGATATTAAAATTCAAAGGATTGATCCACCCACAGACAATATCGCAAAGGGACTAGCCCCCATACCATTTTAAATTTCAAAGGCTGGTCCACCCAACCCCAACCCCTGCAAGGGCTTGTATACAAACTCAAAAAAGCCACCCGGCTACATAGATCCCACCTTCTAACCCCTACACATAAATCCCCTAGGACTGGCACCAAACTAGGAGGGGGTGATGTTAACCTCAGCACAAGAAGAAAGCAGAAAAAGTGGAAAAGTATAAGTTGGGTCACCAAAAAGAGATAACCCAGAAAGAAATCAGACGCAATGGAAGAGGCAAGATGGAAAATGACTAAAAGCACAAGGGTGGCCTCTAAAATCAAGCCAAAGTCAAAAGCATATTTTTAAATGCAAGGCGCCCCTAAAACTATTGTAAAAGAGCGCCAAACTCCCTCCTGTGCAAATTGTAAAAGGTAGATGAGCATAGGTAAGAAAGAAGATAAACAGAAGGCACATAGGAGGAAATGAAAAAATGACATTGCCACAACATCTGGTCATGTAAAAAAGGGGATAAGGGGATGGTCGCCCAAAAGGGATTTAGGGTTTTGTATATAAAGTTGAAAAGTAAATGAAGAGCTCATTCTTTGGTGTGTGGCAAAGTGGACTCTTCTTCTTCTCTCCTTCTCTTCTCTTGATTGCTTGCTTGTGAGTGCTTGAGGGAGGGAGTGTGAGTGAGTGAGGAAGTGAGTGTGTGAGGGTGACGAATCTTGGAGGTGAAGCCCTCCACCATCTCCTCTCTTCTTCTTCTCTTTTCTTCTCTTCTCTTGTCTCGCGCGTGGTTATGGAGGATGAAGCTTGGAGAAGAGGCTTGAGGATGCTTGAGCTTGCATCACGAATCATGGAGCTATCGAAGTGCTTGCGAGAGGAAGCAACTCAATTGGGCATCAAGGTAAGCTCATTACACTCATAGAGAGAGTTGGCGCGTCAGCTATGTGAGAGATAGCCATTAGTGCTCGCTTGAAATGCGTGAAGGAATAAGTGGTCCGTGAGTCTTGGTGGTCGAGCAAGAGCTCCCTTTACAGGCATGGGCTGAGGCTATGCCAATAGGGAAGAGAAGGAGAAGGGTTGGAGGAATGGGCCAAGCCCGAACCAAAAAGGGGATGGCCGCCCAAAAGGAATTTAGGGTTTTTTATATAAAGTTGAAAAGTGAATGAGGAGCTCATTATTGTGCGTGGCAAAAAGTAGCTCTCCTCTTCTTCTTCTTCTTCTTATTCTTCTTCTTCTTCTTGCTTGCTTGCTTGAGTTTGTGCTTGAGAGAGGAAGTGTGAGAGTGTGAAGGACTGAGTGTGTGAGGGTGAGGGACTGTGGTGGAGAAGCTCTCTGTCTTCTCCTGTATTCTTCTCTTCTCTTCTCTTGCTTGCAACAATGGAGCTTGGAGTGTGGAGCTTGAGGATCAAGCTTGCTTGAAGCTTGCACTTGGATCGTGGAGCTACTCGAGTGCTCAGGAGAGGAGGAAACTCGATCGGGCATGGAGATAAGCTCACTACACTCGTAGAGAGAGATAATGCATCGACTATGTGAGAGGTAGCCATTAGTGCTTGACTTGAAACTCTTGAAAGAATAAGCAGTCCATGGGTCTTGACAGTTGAGCTTGAGCTCGCCTCAACATTTTGGTTCCATTGCCATGACCAATAGATTCAAGCCTTAAGTGCTTCCACGCTCCAAATCGAGCATTGAAGTAGGGTTTTCCTTGAGAGCTAGATAGGTAAGAAGTGAGGGAGTTTGAAGAGGTATTTGATCGCCTTAGCAAGTAACTTTTTGGCTTTTTGGATTTGGAAAAGTAGGTTGGAGTAGTGTAGGTGTTTGCTTTGTGATTTGAATGCATAAGGATAAGAAAAAACAAAGAAAAAAAAGGAAAACAAGCATTAGGATCTCTGCTGTCATATTTGTTATTTCAAGTATATACAATCTTTCATTAGGGCCTATTCTTACATTCTAGAAGTTTGTGTGACCCCTCACAACAAAAATCATCAGAATCGAGTTAATTTTCGTCATCCCTGGAAACTCACCTACAGGAATCAAACACTGTTACCAGAGTTTGATTCCCAGAATCGAACTCAGACGTTTGGACTCGGACAATCTGATTCACAAAATCGAACTCAGGCGGTTCGATTCCCAAAATCAAATGATCTGATTTTTGGACTCGGACCAATCCATCATGTTCAATTAGACATACCCTGTCCAATTTTTGAAAATCGGACATCCCATAATCGGACACAAAAATTAGACCATTTAGGATCGGACACCTTTCAAATCGGATGCACGAAAATCGAATGCACAAAAATCAAACCACCAGACTCAAACCACTCGGACTCGAACTGTCCGATCGGTTGATTGGACCAACCCAAAATCAAACGTCCAATTTCGATAATCGAACTTCTAAGAATCGAACCTCTGAGAATCAAACAAAAAATTGTCAAAATCGAACATGTGAATAGAATACAAATTTGACACGTCTAACCCTTGAAACCGACCCAGAGACAGTATAGAGCTGAAAGTACACCGTAAATCTATCACTAGGCTAAAATCTAGAGCAAGTAGTTCAAAACTTGGCTATGAACGGTCCTTTAAATCGTGCATGGTATTTAGCGTAATGGCCCTATAGACCCAGGGGGACTCCCCCCCCCCCCCGAACCCCAATCACAGAGGGGGCTCTACCCCCTCCGCACCTCCCCCAAGTAGACTGGAGAGAAAATGTGGGCCGTGATAGGTCCTCCAAACTAGATCCTAGTGTAGTAATGGCTCTACACAAGCATAAATTCTCACTTGCAAAACAACAACCAAAAGCCCATACCCGAACAAGGACAATTAGAGATCCTAGGACCTCAATAGGACAATCTAGCCAACAAGGCCAAAAAGGCCACACCACAAAGACATGTATATGTTACATTTGGACTGCATCTAGTCAAAGTGGAATGCAACAACATCAAGCTGAATCCACATTTGGTTGTGCAGTTGGGGACTCAAAAGCATGTATCAGAAGGCTTAAACTTAAAAGCCAAGTCTCGGAAGATGAAGACATAGTACCGCTTGCTTATCTTAGGTTCAAACTCATCGTAAAAAGAGAGCACGTTATTGATGCTCTCATTGATGAAGGAGTAGATTTTAATAACTTGACCTATGAAGCATGGACTCGACTAGGTCAACCAGAGCTCACACCAACTAATGTAACTCTTAATCCTTACAGAGGACACCCACAAGCACTTATAGGGAAGTTTAGAATCCTTGTAACTATTAAAATGGAAAGCTTGCCTATCCTATTCCATGTTCCTCCAAATAGCACAAAGTGTGGAAAGGAAACCCCCTAGGAAGACCCTTCAAAAGGGTGACGAAGTGTGAGGTCGATTATGTAGCATAGAGGATACACTTGACAGTACCAAGTGTGAGGATAATCACAACCTTTAGTAAGGGTGACCTTATAAAACCTCGAGGGAAAGACAAGGAATATTTTGACATACTAGACAAGCCCAGTAAACGAGAGCAAGGACTTGTTGAAAGAGTTGATACAAGCGCATATTGAACAGAGAGAACTAGTGAGCAAGGCCATGCTTGAAACAAGAAGGTTAGGAGATAATGCCAAGGATAGGCTTTGGACTTACAAATATCGTAGAAGACCACAAAAGAAGCCCAAGCCTTATACATGAAGGTATTGATGGAGAGCCAGCACAATGCCGCAATGGATATCCAAAGAGTTGCTATGTGCTCAAGGGTATTACACAAGTAACTGATGGATTTGGGTACCAAAACCCCTTGCTAAACCACCGATCATATCAAAAGAAAAGAAGCGCATGAGGAAATCTAAACAAAAATCCAAGTCTCGAGTCAACAATATTGGAGTGACTAAGCCCCTCACAATTGAAATCAAGAAACCAGACATGACTATTCGAAAGGTAGATCCTTAGCCTAGCATGCTTAACAAGCAGATATTAGATGTAGCTGTCAAGCATACACAAAGACCACTAGTGCCCAAGGAGCCTTTGACTTCCCAAGAGGATAATGAGCACTATAGGTGTAACATTGCTCATGATAAGGTTGATTGCTCAACAAAGCAAATGGCATCGTCTAACAACCCCCACGAACAAATCTTCCGGCTCAGTGCCAAGTCCACCTAGGAGTCCCAAATCTCCTACACCCTCTTTCCATAAATAGACATAGAAAGCATAACAACAATTGTTAGGTGCAGCTACTCAATCCCAATCTCTATCTCCATCTGAGCTTCCAAATGTCCAAGACGCGGGATATGACACCACCCCTAATTCTCAACCTAAGGATATGCCTGTGCAATCCACTGTGACTCGATCTGCACAAGTGAATGTGCAAAGGGCAACAAAAGACATGACAACTTTTGATCTGCCTAAGAACTTGACACCGTAGTCTACCAATAGTAGCAAGTCCATTGAACTAGCCACTACTACTTCCAATCAGGAGTCACAGTAGTCACAGGCTTTGGCTGTGATGATGCCCCTTGCGAAACGTGTCCTTAGCAATTCACTTGTGGAAGAGATGTCACAATCAACATCCTTGACACCTCCAATACTTCTAAATAACCTAAAACCTAGTATTGAGGAGAAATCTCTCAAAGATTTGGCCAAAGAGATAGTGCATCTAACCAATGAACCAGAGATGAAGTGCATGACAAAGCTTGATCATAAGCTAACAGCTATCATACGTGTGTACATCCATGTGGACATCGGAAGGCCAAGACCAGAGCACACAAAGCTCATAGATGAACCCTTGACTTGGGACAAGCAACAACATGTTTGCTCCCACTATGTAGCTATTGCTGAAGAAGTCATAAAGGACATCCCAAAAGCCATAGCTAGGGAATTGCACTTGATACCCTCACTCTATACTGCTCAATGTGAGACAAATAAGGAAAAGCTCGAAGCAATCAAACAAAAAGGGAAAGGACAAGGTAACTTTGTGCAGAAATGGTACTCCAATCAAAGTTTAGCAGTCAAAATTGGTCACCGATTAATGACACTCATTGAGCAAAGGAAAGCCCCCCTTTGGACATCAATACATGATCCCACGTACGTCTTCCTGACCTCATTAAGAGTGTTGGCAACGGTCCATGAGGTCCAACGTTCTGCCACCACTATCCAAAAACATCCCTTGTACAATAAAATTGCTTCTAGAAGAAGATCTACATGTAGCTAACATGATAGGAGTAAGGAGCATGGTACTTGATGTTAATGCATACGTCTTCTGCCTCACTCAAGACCCTGCAATCCTAGATCTCTATGCTTCCCATCAATACAACCCTAACTTCTTCAGCTGGTTTCATTCAAGCCTATATGATAGGAACCCTCAACCGTCTCTTGATTCTATACTAGAGTCACTCAAACCTTTAAAGCAAGAGAAAAGCAACTCTAAATACAACACCCGCTCTAATAAGAAGCAATGGAGGCATGTTCCAATGGGTAAGGACAAGAGTCTAGAGCAAAGACTTGACTAGGAGAAATTGCCAATTCAATCGGAGGAGGGGATAAATGGAGGGGAATTAGCTAAAGAGCTAGACTCTCCAAAAAGAGAGGCAGTTGTACCCTCACAACCTTGCAAGGTCGTTTAACAGGCCGCATCTATGTCCCATGAGGACACACCAGAGAAAGAGAAGGCTGAGGCTTCCAACCAAGTACATCAAAACAACTGACCTAGTTCAGGGTTCTGAGCCTTTAAAGGATACACCTCCATTACCCAAGAAAAGAGGAGAAAACAACAAAACAACGGCAGTGTTGCAAGTGGCTATAGATGCCAAGAAGATTGAGACCAAGAGCGCTAAAGAGCTGAGGAATAAAGCATCGAGTCCACCCATGAATGAACCCATTGCCATCTCTCCTAATGGTGGTGAAACCTCAAACACATCTATGTATTCAAATAAATCAAAGCAACCATTACCATCAATGATTGCTTGCAACGTTCAATCCACCAACAACAGAACTTACATTGACCAATCAAGAGTGGATACAACATTGTCACAACACGTTGACGAAACTATACCAGTCACATCTGAGGAGAACCATGATATAATAGCAGCAAAGCCTCAGGAGAAACATGAAAACCCCGATGACATGAGCAATCCTAGCATTGACAAATCTTGCTCATCTAGGCATGAGCCCCCACCTATGCTAAAGCCTGGGAAAACTCTTGGAACCTTGCATGAGATGGCAACCGAGCAAGCCCTCATTGAACATAGAAGTATCACAGAGTGCTTGATTGAGTTGGATGCTAAACTCAAATTATTCGCGTGTGCCTACATCCTTGCGCACATGGGCACATTCCTTAGGGAGCAGCTTGAGGAATATTTGTCATATCCGCTATCCTAGGAAGGGTAAGAATATCTTGACGAGTATTATGACAAGCTCCTATATGAACACATGCAACTCATCTCTAACGAGGAGGCCGACAAACTATGCTTAGCTGTCACATTCAACGAAGCGCTTTGCCAACCAAATCTATTAGAGATAAAGTAACTAAAGCAAAAAATAGAGTGTCGAAGTCAATTTGAAAAACGTTGCTTTGAAAACTGCACTACAATGGTTGAACTTGGAGCCCTGATTATGATAGTCTCAAAGGAGTGACTAGCCAAATGGTAGTCTCAAAGAGACCCAACCTATGTGGCACCAACCTCCTTTCGAGTATTGACTATCGTTCGGGGTATGGACTTAGGTGAAACTAGCTAAGAGAACTCTCTGATTGATAAAATTCTCACTGAGGAGGAGTTACATGTTGACAATGGACTCAGACAAGGCACCATGCTACTCGATGTTGCAAAATATTTGTTGTTATTGAGTAGGCTACCACAATTGCTAGGTATGTATGCCACACACCAATACAATCCTGAGTTCTACAATTGGTTTTTATCCTCACGAAGTGACATGGATTCATAAACATGTATATAAATAAACAATGTGTTTTGTGACTATGTATAAATAATGCCAAAAGAAGCAAAGCCAGCACACGACAAGCAATGATAATTAAGTGTAGATGATATGCATCGAAGTCAACACTATGGGATTCAGATAAGGGGTGTCTTTTTGAGCTGCACCTGCTCATTATGGTTGAACCATATGACTTGCATGTACTCTCATGAGTTGCCAAGTGAATGCAGGATGACACAGGTCTCTGTATGAAAGTGTTCAATGTCCAAGTCACCACAAGACCACCAACTCCACAAAGAACCATTATGGAGAAAGTGATAGAAATACCGAGAACAAAGAGCCATGAAGGAAGCCCCATTGCTGGAAGAGAAAATTATACCTGTAGAAAGCACACATTGCCATTGAGCATGGCCCAAAGCATAGTCATTGGCTACTCTCTCTTTCTTGGCCAAACTCTATATCTGATTAGAAGCCATGCTCTCAACAACGACAACTGTTTCTTTATCAACCAAGATTCAATTCGCCAAATGCTCTATCCCTTGTCCATGCACAGCTCACTCCATTTGCTACCTTAATTGGTCTAAAGTCTCACATGTTATAGAGAGGTTTGCAAAATCTCAAGTGTATCTCTTCATCTCAACAATTGTTCCTCTAGCATCAAGGCTAGTAGCACAATCATCTTTGTAATATCTATTTTTATAGCCTTTGGATCTCAACACACAGTTTGGGTCCTCAAGTGTAGGACAATACTCTCAGCTTACCATGCAAATTGTAAATAGTTAGGGACATGGGTTGAGGCCATGCCAAGAGGGAAGAGGAGGAGAAAGGTTGGAGGAATGGGACTAAAAAGGGGATGACCACCCAAAAGGGATTTAGGGTTTATTATATAAAGTTGAAAAGTGAATGAGGAGCTCATTCTTGTGTGTGGCCAAAAGTAGCTCTTCTTCTTCTTCTTCTTGCTTGCTTGAGCTTGTGCTTGAGAGAGGGAGTGTGAGAGTGTGAGGGATTGAGTGTGTGAGGGTGAGGGACCATGGTGGAGAAGCTCTCCATCTTCTCCTCTCTCTTCTCTTCTCTTCTCTTCTCTTGCTCGCGAAAATGGAGCTTGGAGCGTGGAGCTTGAGGATTGAGCTTGCTTGATGCTTGCACTTGGAACGTGGAGCTACCGGAGTGCTCATGAGAGGAGGCAACACAATCAAGCATGGAGGTAAGCTCACTACACTCGTAGAGAGAGATAGTGTGTCAGCTATGTGAGAGGTAAAATTAGTGCTTGACTTAAAATGCTTGAAAGAATAAGTGGTCCGTGGGTCTTGGTGGTTGAGCTTGAGCTCATTGCCTCAACAACGAAAATGTTGGGCTACATGAGCTCAAGGTTGTGGCCAATGAACACATTCCTATTATTTCAAGAGGTTTGACCAATGAAGTACTTAGGCTAGCTCTCACCTATCTACTCATGTGATCTCAAGTATGACAATTCATTTGTAATGAGATTGCTAGCCATTCCATCAAGCATAATTGAAGCACATGGCAAACTCCCTAATGCAAGTTATTGCCCTTTGATTCTTAACCCTCTATGGCCTCCACATGTATGAGAGAAAGCATAGATATGGCAAGAGAGAGCTTGAAGAGAAGATGGAAGATCTTTACTCACTCAGTTCCTCACTCTTACTCTCACACTCTCTCCCTCGCTCTCTCTCACATAATGGGAAGCAAGAAAGTAAGTATATAAAGTTCTCATGCACATCAATGTTGAAAGATAAGCATAGAAACTCTCCCTACATTAGAGAGGATAAGGGTAGCTAGGTGTAAAAGGGCTAGAGGACAGGGGAAACCCTAACCCTAACTCCTCCAGTGGCTATATAAACAGCCTAAAGTACACACTCAAGTAGAGGAGAGTGTACTAGTTGTACTTTGAGCAACTAACTAAACAAGATCTTGTCTTGTACTTGAGCTCTCTCTCTCCCTCTTGTGCACACTCTCTCAAGCCTTCAACTCTAATTTTGATGCCAGGAGGCATATTTCACGGTGGATTCCGTGCCACGGTGGATTCCGTGAGGTTTTACGGTGGATTCTTTGTGCTACGCTCATCCCGCTAACCTGATTTTGAGTGAGAAAGGTCTTTTGAGTTTTACAGGATGACGGAACCACATATGGATGATCTTATGGCTGAAGACGACCTACCTGAGCCTACGATGGAGCAAAAGCTGGACTTAATCATGATGCAATTGGAAGAAGAACGAAGGGCTAGGCAAGCATTGCAAGCGCAATTGGCAAAATTACAAAGAGCGTCTACCGACAAAGAAGAACCTCAAGCTGAAGATTTGATTCGACGTACCATCGACGCCACTCTTGAAGCTCAAACCATTCGCAAGGAATCAAAGATAAGTAAACGAAGTTTCAAATTTCATACTTTTAATGGCATACGAGAAGGAAAGACTGTTCTAGCATTCATTAGTCAATTTGATGACTATTTCCATGAGGAAACTTATCCAGAAAAAGATAAAATCAAGTGTGTTACTAATCATTTGGTAGACAGAGCATCGCTTTGGTGGACTGTAGTACGCAAGAGCATAGAATGTCCTACTACTTGGGAAGATTTCAAGAAGAAGTTCATGCAGAATTTCCTTCCGCTGCAATTTCATGAGAAGGCTATCAAGCAATGGGATCTACTTCAACAACGGGATCGTGAGCCTATACCTCAGTATACAGAGCGTTTTTGGAATGCACTCCTCCAGCTACGCATACTTGAAGACGTACCAGAGACGACACATAAGCGGAAGTATATGTCTGGACTTCTTGGACATTACTACGCTGAAGTGAACATGTTCAAGCCTGCTACCCTTGAAGACGCCATTTCACTAGCTCACGACACTGAAGATAAGCTATGAGGTAGAGACAGATGACCACAGCAATTCCAAGCCAATGGTAATTATGGATCTAAACAATTCAATTCCAATTTTAGAAGATTTAATCCAGGTCGTTTCTCTTCATCATCTTTCCACAAGAATTGGGCTAAACCACCTGCATTACCATCCAATGTCAACCCAAATCCTAAGCCTATTCCACAAGCAAATCCAAATGTACCTAGACTTCCTGCCATTGCAAATAATGTAACCAAAGCCAAGCCAATAGTATGCTATAAATGCCACCAGCCTGGACATCTCGCAGCAAATTGTCATTCAAAGAAGCCACCAGCTCATATCAACTGTCTTGGAGCCATGGACGAAGACGAACATGAGGATATGCCTGATTTCACTGAAGATGAGGACGACACCACTACTACTTCCAATACTTTACCAGGTATACCTACTCCACATTCATTATTGACTATGAAATGTTTGGTGCATGAAAAGGAAAAGACTATTTTGCATGATGACGATAGTACTCATGATTTTATTTCAGCAAAATTGGTAAAGGAATTGAAATTACAGACTATACCTACGCATTATCGCATAAAAGCTGCATTTTTAGGCACTAGGTATAATGGTACACAAGAAGTGCAAGATTTAGAGATTCAAATTGGTTCATACACTGAAAGAAGAAATTTCTTAGTTGTTCCATTACAGTCGAGTGACATAATTCTAGGTATGCCTTGGCGACACCAACATAATCCATATATAGACTATTCCACACACACAATGAATATTAATTTTCAAGGAAAATCTATTACATTATATGGTATGCATGCATCTAATGTTTTTCCACTGCTTTCGCATACTCAAGCTAAACGTGCATTACGCAAGAGTAGTAAATCCTATCTCATTTGGGTGAATGAATTGCAAGTAAAGGAAAATCATATGCACCCTAGGCATAAGGAATTTCTTGCATATTTTAAGGACTGTTTTGCAGAAGACCTACCACCAGGTTTACCTCCTTCATGTCCAGAAGACCATAAGATAGATTTGATCCCTGGCACACAACCACCTTGCAAAGCACCATATAGGCACAACCAGATAGAGCAAAAAGAAATCCAGAGTCAAGTTGAGGAATTACTAAATAGAGGTTTAATTCGACCTAGCAGTTCTCCATTCGGTGCACCTGTATTGTTAGTCAAGAAAAAGAATAAAACCTATCGTATGTGTATTGACTACCGAGCTTTAAATAAGATCACTGTAAAGAATAAGTATCATATTCCTAGAGTTGATGACCTTATGGACAAACTGCAAGGATCTTCTATATTTAGTAAAATTGACCTTAAGTCTGGTTATCATCAGGTGAGGCTAGATAAATCTGACATATTCAAGACTGCATTCAAAACACAGTTTGGTCATTACAAATTTTTGGTCATGCCATTCGGATTGACTAATGCACATGCTACCTTTAGTAGAATGATGGACCGTATCTTTTTGAAATATCAGTACTGTGTAATTGTTTTCTTTGATGATATTTTGGTGTTTAGTCAAAATGAGAAAGAACATTATGAGCATTTGTCATTGGTTTTTCATTTATTGAAAGAAAATCAATTGTATGCAAATCTTGAAAAGAGTGAACTCTTTAAGACAAAAATTGAGTATTTAGGTCATATTGTATCATCTGATGGAATTAAAGTTGATCCTAAGAAAATTGATGCAATATTGAATTGGCCTGTTCCTAAAAACGTGCATGAGTTACGCTCATTCCTTGGTCTTGCTAGTTTCTATAGGAAGTTTGTACGTAATTTTTCATTACTTGCTTTACCATTAACCAAACTTCTGAAGAAAGGAATTGTTTATCAATGGACCGAAAATCAACAAAAATCCTTTGACTTATTGAAACATGCATTAACCAATGCCCCTGTTCTACAGTTGCTTGACTTTAATAGACCATTCTTTCTAGTAGTGATCGATGCTAGTGGATCAGAAATAGGAACCGTACTTATGCAAGACAATCATCCTATAGCATATTCTAGTTGTAAGCTGAAACCCTCTGAGCTGAAATATTCCACATATGATAAAGAACTATTAGCAGTTGTACAAGCATTAAGACAATGGAAACACTACTTAATGGGTTCAGAATTTATGATAAAGACCGATCAGCAAAGTATTAGACATTTACTTAGCCAACCCCAAATCTCTGACCGTCATATCAAATGGGCTTCCTTTATTCAAAGTTTTCATCCTATCATTCAATACCAACCTGGAAAAGAAAATGTAGTAGCTGATGCATTGAGTAGAAGACATGCCATTCATAATATTTCTCTCATATCTTTTGATTCTTTGATTGCTATGAAAGATACATATCACCAGGATATTACTTTTCATTCTGATTGGAATAAATTAGTTCAAAATAATTTCATTCTTGTTGATTCATTCTCACATAATGATGGATTTATGTTTTATGAAAAGAGATTGTGTGTTACCATTCCATTCTGATCTTTTGTTTTGAATGAAATTCATTGTCCCCCATATCAAGGTCATAGAGGTATCATATCTACTTTACGTATGTTAATTGAAGATTTTTATTGGCCGCATATGGATGCAGATGTATCTACCTTTGTTTCTGAATGTTTTATTTGTCAAAGAGTTGAGACATCATGGTAAATAGTATGGATTACTTATGCCTTTGTCTATTCCATCTAAACCTTGGGAACAAGTTTCTATGGATTTCATTACTGGTTTACCAAATACTAAATCTAACCATGATATGATTTGGACAGTTGTAGATAGATTTAGTAAACAAGCATATTTCATTCCATGTAAGAAAACTTTAACAGCATCACAAGCATCACAATTGTTTTTGAAAACTGTTTTTACTAACCATGGATTGCCAAAAGTTATCATTTCAAATCGTGATTCTAGATTTTGTAACAATTTTTGGATTACTTTGTTTGCTAATCTAGGCACAAAGATTGATTTCTCATCTGCATTTCATCCAGAAACTAATGGACAAACAGAAGCCACAAACAGCACCATTCTAGATCTTTTACGTGCATATATTATCTCTAAACCTCAGACATGGGACACTCATTTGCATTTATTACAGTTTGCATATAACAATACACCGCACACATCTACAAAGAAAGCACCGTTTGAAGTCATTTATGGATATAGATTATCTACACCTATTGCATCTTTGTCTAATAGAATTCAGAGTGCTGATGATATTGCTAGTATGCATAATAGTATATTTGATGAAGTTAAAGATATGATTGCTAAAGCCCAGCAATCATATACCAAACAAGCCAACAGGAAAAGACAAGCTATGAATTTCAAAGTTGATGATTATGTTTGGCTGAGAATAGAAAAACGTAGACTGCAAAGTGTAGATAGACATCCAGTTGTCAAATTAGCTCCTAGATTCTATGGACCATTTAGAATCATTCATAAAATTAATGATAATGCATTCAAGTTAGAATTACCATCTCATTAGAAAATTCACAATACATTTCACATTAGTTTATTGAGACCATTTAGAGGTCAATTACCTGTCCACCCTGTTTATGAAAACCCACCTTTATTAGAGGAAGAGACTGAAATACTTGAACCAGAAGCTATCATAGACACTGACTTTATGACCACTAGAACTGGCCGAAGGTATTCTAGATATCTAGTAAAATTTAAGAACCATCCTGTAGAGGAAGCACAATGGATGCACGCTAGAGACTTAAATGCTTTCCCCACTCTGTTAGCTCCACATTGAGCTAATAGCAATTGAGGTCAATTGCTATCCCACCCCGGGGGTATGATGCTAGGAGGCATATTTCACGGTGGATTCCGTGAGGTTTTACGGTGGATTCCGTAAACTTTGATGACCGGGGCTCATACACAAAGAGGATTCTTTGTGCGAGAAGTTGATGGGGACGCCTGTCCTTTTCGGGCGTTTCATTAATTTAGTGTGTACATGGGTGATTCCATAGCGGGTGATTCCGCAAAATGCATATTAAATTAATAAACATTTATGAGTTTAGAGTGCGCACTCGTAATAAATTAAGGTTAGGATTTATTTCTAACCAGTTGATTTATTTATGTAGCTGAAGACTGCTAGGTATTCACTTTTGTCGGTTTAATTGTATTATTTTACTAATGATTGTGAATGCTTCAGTTGATGTGTAAAGATAGCAGCAGTGGCGGAGGAAAGCATTGAAGTTTAGAGAGTATTCGACCTATGGATTATATTTTGATAGGCGCCACGCCTAAATTTTGTCATGTCTATTGAGGCATCGATTATTTATTATTATTTTGTATGCGCCTATGCGCACGGATATGTTATTTTTATTTGGACATTGTGTTGGGCGTGCCAGAGTCTTTGGGCACCGTCCATTAGCTTTATCTCCTATTTTTGTAAAAGCAAAACTCAAAAGCTAAAAGCTTGTCATATTTTTGTAAATTGGGCTATTATTGAGCATGAAGATGGAAATATACATAAAATACATGCTTTGTGAAGCGCTCACACAAGGCATGGGGGGAGATTGAAGCCAATTGGTCTCTTGCTTTTTTCGTTCATGCTTTTAACATTGTAATTTGTGCAAAAAGGTAGAGTTCATTGTTCTTGGGGGCCTTCCGGGATTCACTACGTGAGCATACTGCGACCGATCTGCGCACCAAATTTGCAACATGGTATCAGAGCCTCCTCTGATCCTTTCAGCTTCCTATACCCTCAGCTTCACTAAGGGCACGTGATTTTCCATCATCTTCATCTTTTACCTCTTACCTCCATAGCCAAACCTTGACCCCCTGACCTTGGAGGACCTGGGGAAGCCAAAGGAGAGCATTCCAGCTCTTGACCCCAATTGAGAACTTCTTTCCCAACACTAGGCGACCTGGCACGGCACATCAGAGGGCGACATTATGCGATGTGGTGGGCAGGATTGTCAAAAATGTAGAAACACGCGCAGATCTACAGGTGTGACATTACGAGCTGTTGTGTGTGCTGATGAGGGCGCAATCAATGGGGCCACCATAGAGCTTTTAAAGCCCCGCCAGTGAGCTATCTCCCTCTAAGAGGGTTTACAATTCTTCATGTATTGGCTGAAATCAACCAAACCCTAATTGTCAGTTTTCTAGCAGGCATAGCAAGGAAGCTTCAAGCTTCTTCAACTTTCAAAATTTTCAATGTTTGGTCATTAACAATGATTTTAATCACTGAGTCAACTCTTCCTGAGTTAGTTACTAATCTGAGAACCTTATCTCAGAGGTTATTGTACTTGGAAGGTCATCATCAAGCTCGTCAAGACCGATATCTACCATCTTTAGCAACATGAGTTACATATGAGTGCTTGTAAGCACTAAGCCGCATTGCTCAATCATTATTGCTGCTGGTACTTAAAAATCTAAATGTTTTTCATCAGAAAATTAAAAAAATTGAGTACTTTACTTCATGTTGTAAGGCTATGTGTACAATTATAAACACAAAGACCATTGTACCCTAAACTTGTATTGCATATCTTGTGTGACTTTTTTTCAGGTACACTAGTCAATGAAATCAGAGGGATGAGTGTCATTGTACTCTCCTCGGAATCATCAGCAACAAAGCATTGAAATCATAGACCATCCTTGTCCAACACAAGGTTCATCACTAAGCCATACCACAAGGAAGAGCCCGAAGTCTAGTCTAGGTTCACATCATTGAAGCCTAAAAAGACCATTAAACCTCGGAAGAAGATTGCACATAAGAAAGGACCACCCAAGTCATATTTTGAAATATTACATATGTATGATTTTTAGGCTTTTTCCTCATTACAACTTTGATATCAATTGTTTGATTTGCTTCCGCATTCAGTGGCAAGGTTGTAAGGGACTAGACACTACCATTGTCCTAACAAGTGGTAAGACCTTCCCAATGGCCACAACATATGCTGATGTCCGTTCTCAAATTTGGAAATTTAATGGAAAATATTTCCATCCTTGGCAAGTTTTGATCAAATACAAAATGATGGAAAGAGGATATTGGCCCTTCATAAAAGGAACCAAAGTAATTGACCCATCTAATCCCCTTGATGTAGAAGATGATGAACGGGCTCAGGCCATCATCATGCTTCATTTAGATGAATCCTTAATTCATCACATTGACCAGCTCTCAACTACAAAAGAAAAATGGGACGAGCTCAAAAGGCTTTACGATACTACAGGGAAGAACTCCAATATATTTCTCAAGATTGAGTTTTTTAGCTTGGAATACAAACAGGGAGAAGATCTAAGCAAGTTCACTTCACATATGACGGGGCTTATGGCACAGCTTGCCTCCGTTCAAGCACCTATCCATGATGAAGATGCCATTGACATCTTGCTAAAGTCTGTGAATAAGGTTTTTCCAACCCTTGTGACTACCCTAACTAATATCCCAAACCCAACTTTAGCAAGTGCCATCCAGTCATGCTTGGATGAGGAGAAGAGAAATGATACCGAATGGTCTTATTTACTTCCCATGAGCAAGTGTTAGTTCATACAATTTCTACTAATTGCTCCTTGGTAGGAGCTAGACTCTTAACAAAATAATAGCATATATTGTTACAAAACCATTCAAATTTTTATGGGCCTCTTTTCTCTCTTTTCTATTTATAGTTAACAATAAGTCATAATAGGTGAGTCCCCAACCTTCTCCTTCACTTTCCTTGACACTTGTGATGTACTTGGCGATGTGACCTATTACCATAATATACGATTCCAAGGTTTATCAATAGACCCATGACTAGGAGACTTCTATTGCCCACTCAATGTGTCCATTGACCTATTTTCTATACAAGAACACTCTCATGCACATCAGCCCTAAATGTATTTTACACATTGCTACACTTGCTACTTATTTCATCAAAGACATATCCTTGGTATCTCAACTCGTGTATAATAGGGTTGTAGTATATGTATCCCTTTTACTCATGAGAATATCCCACAAATACACATTATTCTACTTTGGGATCCAATTTACTACACAACTCATTAGGAATGCACACATAATACATCCAAATACTTTCATATGGGACAAATTTGTCTTTTACATGTATACTTCTCCTCAGGTGTCATACCATGTACAATAGCTTTAAGCACCTTTATTTCCAATGTATATAGAAGTAGCAACTACTTCTGCCCAATTGTAATGAAGTGAGTCTCTTTGAAACATTAATGCTTGAGCCATCTCTACAATATAGCTATTTTTTTTCATTCAATAACTCCATTTATGATGTGGAGTGTACTTTTACATAAATTGTCTATGTGAATACCATTTTTCTACAAGAAATCAGAAGACTCATTGGAGAAGTACTCTCCCTTTCCATTTAACCTTAGCATTTAATATGTAAACCTATCTTCTTTTCCACCAAAGCCTTAAAATTGACCTCACTTTTCTCATGCATAAAATAAATCCATACTTCTCAAGTATGATCATCAATGAGGAAGATATAATACTTGCAACCATTTATAGTTGCAGTCGTTGTAGGACCCCACACATTAGAATGTATAAGCTCAAGTGGCTTCTTATATATATGCTTGTTATGTGGAAATGCATGTGTTGCTTGCAATCGTGCTTCATGTATCCATCAACTTTGAACTTTGGTAAGCCATCCACAATCTTTTTTGATTGCATTTTTTTCAAATGCTACACATTCGCAAAACCAATATGCTTATGCCAAATTTCAATGTCATCCACAAATACCTGAACCTTGTGCAAACATAGTAGCATCCATTTCAGGCAAACCTACATCAAGAGTAAACAATCTATTGGGACACTCATCTCTTGCAATCAACTTGCAACCATTTCTAGGGTCCTCTATATAATAACCATCATATGTGAACCAAATCTACAATCCCTGTTCTACTATCAGACCAACAAAAATCAAGTTCTTAATTTTGTTTAGTACATATAAAATATCAACCAAGAACTTTGTTTTACTATGCTTCATACTCAACATTTCCAATGTGAGTATTGGGATGGGTTGTATCATCCCCTATCTCCACACAGCTTAGAGACTTTGGATTATACATCTCTCTAAACCACTCTACATGAGAAGTTGTGTGGTTAGAGATACTTTAGTTTATATATCATATAGCATTCTTGATGAACCATTGGCAGTCACAGTATTCATAAAATGATGTATGACAAAAAGTTATACACTTTCATAATTGCGTTGTTGCTTTTTCTTGTTTCTAATATTGGCCTTTTTTTTGAAATAGTTACTAGAAATATGACATTTCTTACCACAATGTTAGCATTCTCTATTATCGCCAAAATTCTCCTATAATCAATTAAAACCTACTAACTTACCCTCTTCATGGGGACTATCCTCTCCCTATTTTGTTGTGCATCATAACTTTGACAACGACTACTATCATGGCCTTAGCTATGACCTATATCTGTGTTAGTAGAGTAGAATATCTATTCACACTTGCTCGTACTTTGAGAATAAGAGGAATCCAAGCCAAGGTTTTTCTCCTTAAGTATCGACATAGAAACCAAATTTGCAAGTTAGGGATATCATCCTTGATATTCGTTGATGGCCTGAAGCTCTTATATTCATTTCCAAGTCTATCTAAACATGCTTACACAACATCATCATCATCATCATCATCATTAATTGCTATAGGGATAGATCTATGAGCTTCCATAATACCCTTGATATTCAATGCATAGTCATTAATGGTCCCTCTTTTAACTTAATTTAGCTCTGAACTTGAGTTGCAGATTTCTAGTCTTTGTGTTTATCTCAAATAACCTTGCTAGGTCCTTCCATGCAATAGCAAGGATTTCAAACTCCTACAAATAGCCCATCGTACTAGTACGACACTCACAAATAGCCAATACATTACTATCACTACTTCCCATCATACTATTATGACACTCACAAATAGCCAATACATTACTCTCTCTACTCCCAATGCTTCTTAAGCTTTATCTATTTGACAGTAGCATTTCATTGATGGACTTCGTGTTCGCTACCGTGTCTCCTTCAATGTAGTTTCAAACACCTTTGCTCCCTGTTAATAAAAATTTCATCATGAACTTCTAAGTTGGATAATTTTTCTTATCAAGCTTCTAATTGATAACTTGGTTCAAATTGTGAGACATTTTGACAAGACAAGCAACCTTACAAAGTCTCCAATCTACAACCAAGCTAGTACTAGGTGTATTACAACCAAAACATGCAATCTTTTTTACCAATTGCACAACAATAACTATAATCTATAATTTGCATATTGATGCTCTCTATGTTTGTAACCTAGCAAACACGACACCTTACATATCCAAAATTTGTAATCTCTATACCTTTAAACAACAAACATAATGGAATATGTAATACATTCATCTCCACCGACTTGCAGGGCAAGACAACCTCAAATGGCAAAAAACCCTATGGATAAGCCCTAAAGGGTCTCCTTACATTATACACACTACTCTTTATGATCACCAAGTTTCACTGCAATTAGAGATTGTAACCTTGCCAACCTCAGGAGCCTCTTATAGCTATATTCTAAGGTAAATCGAACAAGATGGAATAGCTTCTTGCTTGTTGCTTGCTTACTTGCTTTCATGCTTCATCACCTTCAGCTCAACCTTAGATTGAGTTTTATATGGCCATGGAATTGCTCCAATACCACATAAATAAACAAGAGGAGAGAGAGACGAAGCTACCAAGAGTGCACACATAATGAAGAGTTGAGCATACAAATAAGTAGAGTTGAAATCTTCTTTTTCTTCCACACAAAAGAACTTAGTCTATAATATGATAAAAAATAATCAAAGTACTAGAACATAAGTATATGTAGTCACTAAGTATAAATTCGCTAAGGATAGATGAGGTGGCACAATGAATGTGCCATAACCAAGAGTGGACTATGTGGGTGTAGTCTAGCTATAGAATCATGGGCATATCCTCCATATTAGTCACCTAACATGTCAATGAGTAAAGTCTTGCTATATCACCAAGGCATATAGTGGATGCCAGCTCATGTAGAGCTTGACATCTCAACATTAAGCACTTAAGCATAACTTATTATTGATAATGACCATTAATACAAATGCAAGTTGAAGCATGGGAGAATAGAGCACCCACAACTTTGTGAAATATAGGGCCAAAGCCAACCCTAGCAAGTATGAAATCCAACTAAACATGATCAAGGACCTAATCACATGCCTCATCTAAAATCCTGCAATCATGCATAAAGCAATATTACTTTGCTTGAACAACTTCAACCTTAGGAGAAATTTAATCTTGCTTGCCAACACCTTTGCAAGGACTTTATAGGCCACATTTTGTAGAGTAATAGGTCTCTAGTCTTTACAATTAACTTTTATTAGCAATTTATGGATTAATTTGGTCACCCTAGCACTCACCTTCTTAGATATTTCTCCTTTCTTGCACACCACATTATTCATTTTAGTAAGATCACTTCCACATACCTCCCATAGCTCTTGGAAAAACTCCAATAGCAAACCATCCTCACATGGTGATTTGTTCTTTTTTCTGTGTTTCACCACTTGGTGAAGTTCACCTAGACCTTTAGTGAAAATGTCTATCCAACAAAGATCTGTATGGTGGGATTGTAATTTGCATAGCTTCCAAGTATAGTAAAGCTCAATCATAATAATCATTGCTTCCAAGTATAGCAAAGGTGGTCATAATAATAATTGCTACACACTACATCTTTGCCTACAATGCTTAACAAGAAGTTAGAAAAGACGAAAGCAATGCTTTAGCATACTTGTGTTTCATACCTAATTCAACAATGACTTCCATGATAGTTTCTTGTTCTTTCTTCCACTTAGTTCCAATGCAAAGAGAATTTCCCCTCCATGTGACTAGTCTTCTTCATTAATAACCATGTTCCAATTACCAATAAATGACGCTTTTTCCATGTCCATCACTTTTGATGAAAGATGTATATATAGCTTCTCTTTTTCCCTACTATGATTAGGGGTGTAAATACTCACCATAGCCACAACTAGACCTTTGTACAAAACATTGATCCCAAGGAAATCACTTGCACCCTCGTGATCAACAATTTAGGTATGTGAAACTATTTAAAGAAAAGGAGTGTATCACCACTACATCTAATTGGGGCGTTAGTGAATCAATCATATCTAGGAAGGGTCAATTTAGGTAAAGGATCAATTCCATTCGACCTCTTGCAAATAGAGAATGTTTGGTCTGAACAACTTGCATAGAGCTCTAACCATATCTTTCCTCTCCATAGAGCAAAGGCCTTTGACATTCCAAGAATAGTAGTTGATACTTTTCATGGCAAGATTAAGAGTTTGATCCTAAAGCTGCTAGTGGTTAAACAAGTTTGTGAACCTCACTGAACTCCTTGCCAACTTCTCGATGGAGACCTTTGCTCTATTCTTTTCCTTATTTGTGATTTGTCTTTCCTCCCCTTAGTGACCCATTTGTTTGGTAACTAGTTCTCTTTGTTTGTAGGCCTTGGAGCAAAATGTGCATTTCCATTTTTTGCTAGTGAGTACTTAGGGGCAATTGGTTGAGGTTCCTTAATAGTAAGGAGCTTTGACTTACCTTCATCATTGACCTTTGTCTTGTTTTTCTACTCATCACCTGAGATCATTAGGCTTTCCACAATAGTCTATTTTTTCTTTTTCTTTCTCAAGGCATTCTCTAGCAAATTGACCCACTTGATGACATAGGTTATGTGCATTAAAGGAATGGTGGGAATTTGACCTCATGAAGAAGTTCCATTTATCTTGGGTCCTAAAGATGGAGGACTTTTGGGGTTCCACTACCCTATCCTAGGGCCTTTCAGTCCCCCTTTGGGTTGACATGGAGTGGAGGAGCATATATAATTTTGTTGAGTGAGCTAGCGATCTCCCTAATGCGAGCATCAAAGATCGAATGCAACCTAGGAATGAGACTAAACTAGGCATTTGGACAAGAGAACCTCCAAAGGAAAGAAACTTGCCAATCATGGGACCGTGTGTACCAAGTTTTCCTTGTAACCAACCAAGCATGAGAGCACCCAATCCCTTTTGGCTTTTGATCCAACCAAAACTTGAAAGAATCCTCTCTCAAAGAACTTGCAATGCACTACAGAATAGTGCGCTTAGAAAGATGCATCAAGCCATCTAAGGAACTCCTCTTTAGTCGGTATAGTCTTTCGATGAATAACATGAGAAGGTTGACAATAGCAAAGTTAGGATGATGAGCACATATTGCTTCCATTGGTAGGGCCACACTAGCTTGATGGATCCTTCATTGAGTGGATAGTAGAGAAGTTTTCTTGGCTTCGTTAAGCTTATGCATTTTTGCGGCAAATACATTTAAAATTTTTTTTAGAGTCAACTTGAGTAAAACTCAACATCCATGCATGTCCCATAAGACCTTATTGCCTTTGGAGTCCAACCAATAGGACAATCTTTGTGTCTCCTCTTTCCTTACATGGGTGACTAACATGTGATAAGGGATGTAGAGTTTCCATTCACACAGTTGGCTCGCAATCTATCTCGCAAATAGTCTCTGCAACCTATCCCACAAAGAGTTTTTGTTTTATTTTGTGAGTCAGTTATGCACAAGAAGTTGTGTGACCGCTTTGACCAGGCCAAACCCTTGCACCGTGGTTTCGTGAGAGAATCCTGCAAAATGGTCTAAGAATTACTGAATTAAGTAATAAATTAAATGTTTAACGCCAAAAATTAATTCCTGTGCAGGGTCGAAATTTACACTACAGACCACTCTTAATTATTCTCATGGAAAGGTGACTCATAGGCGCTTGACCATGGCAGGTGCGCGTATCGCCATTGCCGTGCTTCTAATCGGGCTTCTGTACCAAGGTTTGCTTTTAGAGTCCTGCCATTCATTCATTCATGAGCACCATTGCGATTTCCTGCAGGCACATTCTTAACCTGATGAGAACAGACTAAGTCTTTTGTCTGATCCAACTTGCAGGCGCAAATGCAAAGAAGAAGGACGACGCAGAAGTGACAGAACTCCAAATAGGAGTCAAGGTAATTTCGATGCTGCCAAAGGCGGATGTAGTGATGGAAGGTAGTTCATCGTGATGGCTTAATAAGCCTGGACTTTATGGTTCATCCATCAGAATTTGTTTGTTTACATATGGATAACTAATGCATGAACTATGTCTGCTGGTTGGATTCGTTCTTTACAATGCTTTTCAGCCATTTAACAGGACCTCAAGGGGTTTCTTTAATGCCTCAGTTTAATTTTTTCTCCACAGTTCAAGCCAAAAACATGCGATTTACAAGCTCACAAGGGCGATACGGTGAAAGTACATTATCGGGTAAGACAAGGCAGACCTCTATCTAGATAGGCATGATTGCGTTAGTTCATGGTTTTGACCATTATTTCACATAAGCATTACAGTGATGTTTTTTCCTCTGTTACGTTTATTTGGGATATGGCTGTAATTATCACAAGGGTGATACGTGTACATTATTTGGTGAAACAAGGTAGGCCTCCATTATGTAGCTTTGCTGGGGTGTAATTCTTACAAAGGTGATACAGGAAGTACATTACTGGGTAAGACCAGGGAGGCCTCCATTTATGTAGACCTGATTGTGCCATTACTTTGTTTTAGTCATTACTTATATAAATGTTACAGTGGGGTATTATCGTCTGTTATCTTTATTGGGGATATGACTGTCACTTTTCTGTGGATTGCCTTTCCATATGACCCATGATATTACTGGTTTCGGCTCAATGTGTAATTCTTCAGGTTACCACTCTGTATGTGTGGTTCTGTAAGATTGTTATCAAGGCCTCATATTTATAGATGCACATAAACATTGACATTGCTAAGAGGTGTACACCATGTATAGAAACTTCTCCCCGATAATTGCAAGGTTATTGCAGCAAGTTATGGATCCTGCGAGTTATTGCTTAAGTGGGCATAGCTTTGGTGTATCCTGAAATCCCAGGCAAAATCAAATTGACAAGACATTCTTCGTTGGATCAATGTATGCATGTGTTTTTGCTAGTGATGTGTGATCATCCTTCAAATCTATACAGAGTAGAAAGGTATGCACAAAAATAGTGAACAGAAAAGCACATTGCTGGAGCCTTTTTATTCCATTACATGATCGAGTTTTATGCCTATAGTCTTCCTGCAGTTCCTGGCACCTTCCTATGGGGAGAGAGAATGAACAGGGTGGTAGTTTTTACACAGCAAGGTCAGCATTAGCACAAGATGTAAGTCAAAACAGTTGTAGGAGTCCTCCCTGTAGATGTGCACAACCAAAGGGGTGGGATGCAAGATATATGAAATGGCATGTAGTACATTAGCAAATTGTGTGGCAGCAACAAAAAGTACAAGTTTGTAGTTATTGTTCTGCACAGATTTTTATCAGTGAACTTCATGGTTGTTGAAACGTGCAGGGAACCCTTATAGATGGGACAGAATTCGATTCAAGTCATCCTAGGGGAGAACCTATTGAGTTTGAACTGGGAGCTGGTCATGTTATAAAAGGTTTGGCATAGAGGCTCTCTTCCCTTTCAATGTTGCCAAGGATTGTTTTAAAATTATTTATTTGCCTCTGCAGGTTGGGACCAGGGCCTTCTTGGAATGTGTGTGGGTGAGAAAAGGAGATTGAAGATTCCTTCAAAGCTGGGTTATGGTGCGCAAGGGTCCCCTCCAAAAATTCCAGGCAAGTTAGATGAGTTGGTAAATGGTCAATACCTACCTGCACTAATGAGCATGCAGAACTTTGTGATGGTTATGGTCCAGCTAGCAGGCTTCTTGGTCACTACGACTATGACTTCTTTGACTATGATGAGCCAATAGCAGATTAGTGGATCTTTGAGACCGTTTTACTTCAGTTTCAATGGGTGACTGTCTGGCAAGTGGCCCTTTGGAGTCACAGCTTTTGGAATTTAGCACACAGTTCTACTACTCAGAACGTCAAGCTTTGCAGTCTCAGATTTGAAGATCCATTATTCGTAGTTACGGATTGGATTTAGGGTAGATTGTTGAAGATGATGTGTCCAGGGTTAGGGAGTGATCAAATGTTTAAGTTTGTCTGAGTGTTGGAGAATCCAGACTATGCAGAAGATTCCTGTGTAATCCAGTTCTTGGGTGGAGCTATGGCCCTAAGTGCAGATGCAGTTTTACCCGGGGAAATCTTCATTCCATTATCTTCCATGTAACTAGGAATAAATGTAAACCATACAAGATTAGTAAAGGGGGTCGAGTTAATTGACTCGATTTATTCACCTACACATATAAGGTAAGCTAGACTGGGGTCGACTAATCTCAACAGTCTCTTTCAAGCTCAAATCAGATATAATACCTCTAATAGACTCTTTGAAGTGTATGAGTATACATCTACATAATGACACGGTAAAGAGATCCACTCCTTGGTCTTCAGTTTTCACATGAATAAGATCTATCTTTCCTGCCAACACCATCTATCTGATGAAATTGTGCTGCACCTCAATGTGCTTTGTCTGTTCCTGGTGCATTGGATTATTGGCAAGCTGCAACCACTCATGTTAATGATAGTAAAGACTGGATGACTTATCCATATCCAATCCCGAATCTTGTAAAAGCTTTTGAAGCCAAGCAATCCTACATGTACAAAATGCTGCTGCTCTATACTCTTGCTGGATTATGCTACTGCAGATTGCTTTTTGCTACTCCAACTCACCACCACACTAACAAGGCTGAAAGCATATCCATTAGTAGATCTATCATATGCACTTCAAACCTGATCTATATTTGTATACCAAACCAGCTCTATGGCTTTTTCTCCATACTCATACAAGAGGCTGTACCCCATTGTAGCATTGATGTATGTCATAATACTTCTCGTTGTATTGAATTGAGGTTTCTGCAGGTTTTGAATATATTGACTTGTAAGAGTCACGACATGACACAAATCAGGCCTTGTAAGGGTTACTTAGATCAAGCTTCCAACCATTTGCTTGTACTAGTGACATTTTCCATCTTAGGTCTAGCATCAAGCATAAGCTTTAGATTTTGATCCAAGGGGTAATCCGTAGTTTGCATTTCCTTCATCCCAACCCTAGCTAATATATCCAAGGCATATTGCCTTTGAATGAGCCAATGTTATTAGATGTCCTCACTACGTCTATGCTAAGCAAAAACTTTAAGTCTTTTGATCCTTTTGTATCCCCATTTATTCATTATCTAATACTTCTAAGTGCTCAAGCCATTCTAGCTTTAATTTAACTTCGACTATGCTTGCATCAATAAGCAAACCTTACGTCTATGGGTTTGGGATCTATTGAGATTTACTCTATCATTTAACCATCGATATTGTAGTCAACTGAGTCCGTGTCGATGTCATTCTAGGAGTCATGGCCGATACATCCAAGTCTGTAGCCTACTTGAAGCTATTGATGGTGGCTTGGAAGTCATCCAAGGCTCCTCCCAAAGTTTTAGCTCTCTTCATTGCACTTGATATGGTTCCCACAATCTCTTGGTTGATTAATTGGATCACTTGATTGATCAAGTCGTGGATAGGGGTGTTCTATGTATCGAGGGATTGGCCAAAACTAGGGGCTTGATTGGTAATGGGAGTAAGTCCACTTCACAAGTGCATGTACCTAAGTTGAGGGTTCAAGTTCCAAATCCCCTTTGAAGTATTGTTTTTGCTTTACTCATTCCCTTATTGCCAATTAGTATCAAATCATCTACAGAAATAACTAGCACTTAGTTAAGGTGCACTACTTTGACTCTCCCCTCTCATGAGGAGTTGAGCATTTGAGTACTTTCATAGGGATGTTGAGTCAATTGCAGGACTCTATTTTGCAGTCCTTCAGTGATAAACTAAAGGCTATTTCTTGTTGATGATTTTACGTGATAGTTGGGAGGCTTTGGTTGTTTCACTTAGTAATAACATTGCTTTAACCTTTGATGGTGTTAGGGGCTTTATCCTCAACGAGGAGATAAAAAAAAAGTCCAGTGAAGAAAGCAGTAGTTCAGTCTATCATCTTAGAAGTAGGTCAGAGAAGAGGGGTAATGCAATGAATAAAGGCAAAGGTAGGAGTAAAAGCAAGGGCAAACAACAGGATGTTACTTGCTATTGGTGTAAAGGGTATAAAAAGCCCGATTGTCGATACTATAAGAAAGAGCAAGAAAGAAAGAAACAGCAGGGAAAGAAAAAGAAGGATGACAACTCTTTCTCAAAAGAAGTTGCAAAGGCAAATGTTGCATCTAGTGTGGTCATTGAAGAGCTTCTTGATAGTGGAAAGATACTTGTTGCAGTCTCATGCAATGATGTAGATATTATGGCAGTAGTAGCTAATATGCACATCACCAAAAAGGAGGTGATTGATGCCTTCCTTTTAGCTCATGATGGGCTATCCCAATCACGGATAGTGGACAACGGTGCCTCTTTTCATGTTACTCCCTCTTTGCAGTCATTTTTTGAATGCATTGTAGATCGCCTAGGCAAGGTTAACCTGGGCAACAACTATGCATGTGAGATAGAGGGTGTAGGTACCATTTACTTGGTCCTTGAAAACCGCCAAGAGCTGATTTTATAGGATGTCAGATATGTATCTAGCATAAATAAAATTCTACTGTCAGTTGGGCGGCTTGATGTAAGAGGGCATTTTACTACCTTTGGTGGTGGATCTTGGAAGGTCCACAAGGGCTCTATGTTGATTGTTAAAGGTAGCAAAAGGGGAACTTTGTATTATTTGCATTGTAAAGCATTACTTAGAAAGCTCTTGGCTGTGGCTGAAGCTTATTCATAGATGGAACTTTGGCACAAAAGACTTGGCCATATGAGCCAAAAAAGGCCTTTAGGTTCTCTCCTCTTTAGGGAGATTTGATGTGAAAGACTCTGGTCTCGAATTTTGTAATGATTGCATGTATGGAAAACATGTGAAGTCTCCGTATTACTCTGGTGTCGTTAAGAAGTCCAATGCTCTTGATTTAGTACACTCTGATGTATGCACTATGCCTGTTAATTCATATGAGAGTGTAGGGTTTTTGTCACTTTTATTTCAGTGGTCCCCCAAAACCCTAATTTTTTGGGGCACCCTTCAACATCTATAAATAGACAGGCTGCCCACCATTCAACCTTATCCCTTTTCTGCAGGTTCTCACTCCTTTGCTGCATTTGATTCATTTGCCATCGCCAGCCCACAGATTGCCTCCTACTGCTTGCGTTTGACTCTCCATTAGCTAGGCGACAGGTAGCAGCCCTTCCTCTTCATCAGGTGTCAGTGTGCAGCCTGCGTTTGGCCTTTTCTCCTAGGTGGCAGTGGGCAACCATGTCCTACTTGCTAGTGACCATCTTCTACCCATTGGAGGCCTTCCTACAATTGCATTTGCAGCTTCTTGTTGCCGCCTATTGCCCTAGGTATCATCCTTGTTGTCGCCTTAGTCACCTGATCCTCTACTAATCAGCATTTGGTGTTTTACTTGTCTGCCGCGCTCCGATTGGTGACCACAACACTTGGGATTTGTCTCTAGTGGACGTCACTCTCCGACACTCCATTGCTTTGCCCTTGGGCATTGTGTACACTCTTACATTCATTTACACCAATCATTTACTTCAAAGTTCATTCTCTTTTTTTTTTTTGCAAATAAAGTGTGGCTAATTATATTACTTCAGAAAAAACCCAAAATACAAGGAAGTGCCCATGCTCGACAGACTGACTAGAGTTGATATACTGAGTCACAGATATATCAAATATACAAGCCTCTTAGGGCAGTCTAGGGGGGATGGGGGCAAGAAGCCATGGAAGGGGGAGGGGGTATATCGCCATCTGGGGCTGCTTGCCTGCATCACAAAAAACAGGTCCTGGCCGCCCCACGTGTGCATGAAATGGAAATGGAGCTCCTGTTGAGCTCGAGACTCGCCTTACACCTGGTCCCATTGGTCGCGGAGGGAGTGGATGATGGAGGTCCCAGAGCTCTGCTAAGGTCGCCTGTGTTGAGAGTCTCTCCCCGCCAAAAACCTCATGACACCGTGCCTTCCAGATATGCCATTTAGTATAAGACTGCCTATGATCTTTCATACCTTAAGAGTGGTCTATTGTGGGCTCCAGTACCTGGCAGATGGGTAGAGCCTCCAAACCGATGAAGGTGACGGCCTTGGCTTATTGCCTGCCAGTAGAAAGCTCCCCATGAAATATATCCAAGGCTGGGTGCTATACGGCGGAGGATGCGGCATGCTCTTCTCCACGCGAGCTGCGCCGCCTCACATGACCAAAGGCAATGGTTTGGGGACTCCAGAGGTTGCTATGTGCAACGTTTACAACCTCCCTCTTGGATCTAGGCTAACCAGCTCCCCACCGCCAGGCCTCCACGTGCCACCAAACATAAGAAGTACGATACCCTCCTTGGCCTCCAGCTATCCCATAGGCGGTGCCAGAAGGTTCGTCGGAAAGCTTCCGTGATGCTGTGCTCCTCCCAATGCCTGCTGTGCAATGGTGCCCAATCCATGTTCTCCTGTATTAGTACGTGTCTGCCAATCCTGGCTGTGTACTCCAAGAACCTTGGTGGCTTCTTGGCGACTGCAGTGGCCGGCCATAGCGACTCTCCTGGATCCCACTTCAGCTCGTCAAGTGGCCTGCCCTCCCAAATCTAGAGGCGCCACTCCTTGAGCTCCTCCCAGAAGACATAAGGGTCCAGCCGCCATGTCTTTCCTTGAAGGCCAACCACCCGAATTCTCCTCCCTGAAAGGACAACTATCTCCTCATCCTGTTGCCCTTTGTCAAGGGCCAGACGTCCCCCCTCCTGCACGGTGAGGAAAGTCCCATGTGGGGTGCCTCCCACTTTGCCTGCCATCTATAGGGGGATACCTTCTGGTGAAAACTTGGTGCCCATACCTCCCCGGGCTCTATCGGCTCTTGTCTCGGGGGGGCAAGCCACTCCTGAGGTATTGCTGCGTCAATCTTCCTTCTCCTCAACTCAACTCCTCTCTGGCAACTTGATGCCCATTGCAACACCTCCTCGTCCACCCTCTTGTACACCTCTCGCCATGTCCTGATGGTACGAGCTGGGCTTGCCTCCCAACCAGCCCATGGGATGGGGGGGTGCTCGCCAATCTGTAACCCTTCCTGATCTCTGAGCTGGAGGTTTCAAATCACCGGTTGGCGGTCTATCTTCTCTTGGCAACTTGGGGGGCTCTGAATTAGGGCCTTACGGAGACCCTGCCACACACGAAGCAGACTGTGTAGGAAGGGGGATCTGGGGGGGGGGTTTGATTTGGGTTGTCGTGAAAATCCATCTCAAGGACGGCCTCCAGTTACTACCAAAGCCTCGGTTTGCACTCCTGGAGACCCTCCTGAAATAGGATCTTCTAGGTTTGCCCTCCTGGTGTGAGGCCACGAACTACTAACTTGCCCAAGAGGGCCATAGTTTGATACTCTGGGTTGATGAGCCCAAGCTCTCCCTTTGACCGATGTCGAATGATGGTCGCCTACGCCACCTTGTCTCGGGAATCCTTGGAGCCGTCTGACACGGCCCAGAGGAAGTGCCGCACTAGGCGGCAAAGCTGAGCTACAGAAGATGTGGAGAAGCACCAACACGAGGCGATGTACCAAGTTGTCGCTAGGAGGACCTAGTTAACCACCAAGGCTTGGCCTGTTAGGGAAATGTGAGCGGCACTCCAGTAGGTCAGCTTCCTCCGAATAGAATCAAGGACTGGAAGAAACTACTAGGCGGGGCTGATGTCGAGTCGCACCCGGAACCCTAGGTAACGTGAAACCGGTCTATGACTCACATAAAGTGGTAGTTCCTTCAATTAACACTTGGTCTTAACACACACACACATAAGCAGAGACCTCACCCCCTTGCTCAACACTAGATTGGCCCCAAAGACTGGCGCCCCTCTCGGTATTTCTTTATCAATTAAAGGATGGAAAATTACAAAAAAATGATAATGTTCCAAAATACATAACTTGCAAATAGTTGGATTTCATCTATTCTGAGTAAATCCCAGCTGCATAAGAACAGTACAGCATGTCCAGATCAACATCCCTTTTAGGAAAGCATTTTTTGTGACCAAAACTCAATGATTCCTGTCCAGAATTGCAGTCTGCAGTTCTCTGAATTCAATGTTCTTACTATCCAGCATGTCCTGAATTCACTGTTTTTACTGTCTAGCACATTGTTCTTACTGTCCAGCATGTGCGGAATTCACTGTTCTTACTGTTCAGCACGTGACCGAAACTCAACGATTCGTGTAGAATTACAATCTGTAGATCTTTGAATTCACTATTCTTACTGTTTAGCATGTCCAGAGTTCACTATTCTTACTATCCAGCATGTCCTGAATTCACTATTCTTACTGTCCAGCACATTGTTATTACTGTTCAACATGTCCTGAATTCACTGTTCTTACTATCCAACATGTCCTGCATTTTCTGTGACCAATACTCAATGATTCATGTGCAGAATTTCAGAGAGAACACAGAATTGTACCTTTGATGGAATCAGCCCATCATGCGAAGCATTTCCTTTGAGAATAGAGAGAGAATTGATCAGAGGGAGCAAGCTCTACCTCCGTACTTGAGTCAGAGACGTAGAAGTACTCTCCATGGCTGATTTTCTTGCAGCAATCTGCCCTCAGCTCCTCAAAACTTCATTCTCCCATTTGCCCCTTATCTAGTACGTTTTTTTTAATGCTCTCTCTCTTTTGGGAATTTGTGGCACATGGCATGCATGCAACAATTTTCCGATTTAAACCTTTTGGTCTAAAATTCTCCATGATTTGTGCAAATTTTGATGTCGGCACAGACCAGAGAATTAATCTTGTGCAAAAACGAAGATAATGACGCGAACAGATTCTGGGGTCCAAAAATAGTAACTCTCTAAATTTTAGGAATGGTGATCCCTGCATTCCTCAAGTTGTTTTGAGCAACTTTTATCATTGTGACCATATCAAAAAGTGTAAAGTGACTCATTTGCGGTGACTTTTATTCCGTGAGCACTCTCACATGTGCATCTTTTGTCTTGGCCAGGCTCATTGTCCTGCGCCATCTCCAGTGGCTAAGGACACAGTCCCAAATCACTGGCATTCTATTCTTCAGTGCCCATTCAATATGGAACTGGTCCCAAGGCTCAGACAAACCATTAGTCCAATTTGTCCCAGTGGCTACCTCTTCTGGCCATGTAAAGATCCCGGCTTATTCCAAGAGAACTCTGGGGGTAAGAAGGATCATCAACAAAAGAAAAGAAAAATAAAATATTTATATAAGGAAATAAAAAAAGCAAATGTAAAAAGTATCACCACCTGGTGACATAACGGACGGCGTGCTCTCTGCTCAATACCCATCTAAATTTGAAGTGGATGCCCCACTTCGTGCTAGAGTCCGGGTCTGTAAGGAAACCAACCGACTTTCGCCAGTCGATTTTCGCTCCTGTTGCAGTACAGAACACCTTGAGGGCCAGTCTCTCTCTCTCCGGCATCATCGTCCTCTACGTAAAGTGATGTATCATCTGCATACTCTAAGTCTAACAGCTTTGTCTCCTCTCACTGGGAGTCGGAGGCTGTGTAGCTCGCTCACACGTGACTTGAAGAAGTGGGACATTGCCTCTGCAAAGAGTAAGAATAGGTACGGGGCTAGGGGGCAGCTTTGCCGGACGGATCTCTCCAGCTGAAACTCCTCTCGCCTACCGCCTATGAGAACCTTGCTGGTGGCCGATCTGTACACTGTGGAGACCCCACGGATCCATGCCTGGGGGAAGCCGATCCTTACCATAGTGCCCTCTAAGAAGTCCTAGTCCACTCTATCATAGGCTTTCTCGAATGTAGTAGTAGTATAGCCAATCCCTGATCACTCTGTTGGGCCCACTCCGTCGTCTCAAAGAAGGTGAAGACATTGTCTAGGATGCTCATATCCTAGATAAAGCCAGTCTGTGTATCATGAATGATGTTTGGAAGCACAGGGTGGAGTCGCCTACCAATCATCTTTGCCAGTGCCTTATAGGCCACTGACAACAAGGTGATCGGTCTCCATTGGGATAGCTCCAACCGGTCTCCTCCTTTGGGGAGAAGACTGATAAGACTTGCCGAAAGACTCCCTGGCATCCTTCCAGAAGTGAAAATCTCCTGGAAAGTCAGTAGTAAGGGTTCCTTCACCACCTCCTAGTAGATAGTGAATAAGGCCTTAGAGAGACCATTCTCTCTGGCATTTTTACCTGTCCTGTGTATGGAAGGATTCCTCTAGTTCCTTGTCTGTGAAGGGGGGCTAGGAGGAAGTGTCCCATCTCCTTTGTGACGGGGGACGGGATGTGATCCTAGACTTGCTGTCTGCATTGATGACCTCTAGCTGAGGCTGTCTCCTGCTGGAAAAGGCATCTGTAGTAGTCGGTGGCGATCTCCATTACCTCGTCTGGGCTAGAACGAGTCCTTCCATACTGATCTTGAAGACTGCATATCTGCTCTCCTGAGATGTAGGGCTGGTGCACCTGGAAAAACTCCCTTCACATCGTATCTCCCTTCCATGCCTAGAAGGCTGCTGAGGTACGGAATGAAAAATCCAAGTGCCTGTCCTCTAGGCCGACGATGGCTGCTCGTGCATGTACCTCATGTGCGTGTAGGATGGGATCCCCTGGTGCCTCCTGTAGTAATCTCTGCATGGCTGCTAGGTCTTGCCAGAGTGCTCTCTTCTCCTCCCAGCTCTGTTGCCTGGCGTGTAAGGCTGTCTTTTGGCAAATATTGCTCGACTTGGCTAGGACCTTTGCAACCTTCTCTGCGATCCAGTCCGTCCTGTCCCACTCCCTAGTCTAGATCTGCTCAATCTGTCTCTTTATCTCCTCCCTCCTATAGATCGAGTCAGGGATGTGACAGGATTGTGTGTCTAGGGCAGATGCTGGGGGGTCGAGTGACAAGAGAACCGGGCAGTGATCGGGTTCAAAGTGGTGCCTGCTAACTACCCTACTTGGCCTCTGCGAGAGGATCCCCACTCCCGCATAGAACCTGTCCAGTGACCTCTCGCTCCTGTGGAAAGCTGGGTCTCTCCAAGCATCATGTGCTCCTACTGCCAGTAAGAAGTCCTCCCATGCCTTTTGCTCCTCCCTCGCCATGCCTTGCTAGTTTTTGCCTCTGCCCTGCTGGTCCTCTAAGGTCTCCAGGTAGTTGAAGTCTCCTCCAACAATCCAGGAGTCCACCTCTGGGAGTCGTGCTGCGATCTCCACCCAGAACCTGTTGCGTGCCCTAACCTCAGTAGAGGCATAGATATTGAGGACTCCAAGGCACGAGTCCCCAATATCGAATTTGATCCATAGAACCCTTCATGCCACGATCGTCCCGTGGTCTCGTACACAAGCGGTGAGGCTCAAGCCAATCGAGGTGTATACGCCTCCACTCGTGCTGTGGGCACCGATGGCGTGCTCCCAGTAAGTGTGTGAACTGCTCGGGAGTACCTTCCCTACCCGCTAGGCCTGGGTGGGATTGAGCTTGTGCTCCTGTAGAAGTAAGATGTCGATCCGTTCAGCAAGGGCAGGCTGCAGCTCCTATCAGACAATCAACTTCTTGGGACCACGTGCTCCACTATAGTAGAGGCTATTCACATTCCAGGATACAAGATGTAGACTCATGGGGAAACTTGTAATTGACCGAACAAATATCTGTTCGGTGTGGAAGCTGCTGATGAAGAAGAGGAGCTATGAGGCATGCGGATACGCACAAATATCTGTTCGGTGTGGAAGCTGCTGATGAAGAAGAGGAGCTATGAGGCATGCGGATACGCTTCGCTGCGGGCCTGGATGGTGAACTCCATTCCCCCATGGTAGCCCTCCGGTGGACCATGGGGGTGATGGATGTGCCTGGTGGTACCATCGGGGCATCTATCAGTCAGGCTGAGGGGTGAGACCCTATACACTGGTAGAAGCGAGCTACTTGAGCCAAGGACCACTCGATCACATCCATCGGAGCTCTCCACTGTGGAGGGGCTCTAAAGATAATGCTCAGATGTGGGACCTTGGCCCCAGCCCACCAGTTAATGTCCATCATGCAACCTGGCAACTGTTGGGAGAAAAGTACCAATCCACCTTCTCCCATCCACTAGGAGATTGGTCTGCCACCTGGCTCTTCACCTCCTCCTCTATCTGTGTCGTCGCCCAGTCTCCTATGTGAGAGGTTTGAAGGAAGAAGGCATAGTTTGGTCTATCCGGTGTGGTGCCAGTAAATGGACCTTGCCGCTCCTTGACTTGCGCACCACTAAGATTCCCACCTCTAGGGGTAGTGGGAACTCCTCGCGCTCTGTAACTCTTAGGTAAGACCAACGCCCACTGCGAAAAAACTCCTGTGGTAGTAGCTGGACCTGTCTCAGGAAAGTGTAACGGGCGGCATGGACGGATGAGGTGATGGCTATGTGGGGGGAGGAAGGGGTGCTCGATTATCAGTGAGTGGAGGATGTCAGCGTATGGGGCTCCTCCCCTCCTATGGGGGGTCACCTGTACTGGGTGGGGATCAGGGGGGGATGGTCGGCGAGGGTGATGGTGGGGAGGGGGGGAATCGAGGGGTGGTGGGGTGGTCGAGGGCACCCAGTGGGTGTGGGGGGGGCAGTAGCTCTGGAAGGGGGGGATGTGGATTGGGTCGGGGGGGGGACCATGGGGAGAGGGGGGGGGGGGATGTGGGCCCTTGGGGAGGTGGCTTGTGACGCCTCTATGGGGGGTAGATGTGTAGAACTGTGGTCCTTCCGGGTGGGGCGAGGAGGGGGGGGGGGGAAGGTGTCAGAGTGCAGCGGTGCGGAAGCGTAGGACTGAGAGAGAGAGAGAACACAGAGAAAGAAGAGAGAGAAAGAGACAGTGGACGATGAAGATCTGCTGTATAAAGAATGCTGAATACAAAGATATGCAGATATATACACGGGCGCAGTGCGCTGGACTGCGTGTCTCCACCTCGACGATGCAACATGCTGTCCACCTCGAAGTCCGCTGCAGTCTGCACTGTCTGCTGTCTGAAATCTGCGAACAGAGACGGAATCTGCGCGTGTCACCGGTCTGTAATCTGTGAGCAGAGAAGTGTACCAGACTGCTAAAAGTGTCGGGTATAAATAGCTGAAAAACCGGGCAAAAGAGGGCGCCAGAAATGCCCAGTCGGCTGCATTACTGCCTGCTGCAGGTCGGACTGCCGCGTGGTAGTCCGACTGTGCAGTCCGACTGGACCAGGCCTGTCCTGCTGCCCTGATCTGATCTGATCTGATCTCTAACACCCCCTCTCAGAGCCTAGGCAGGGCAGAAGCTTGAGGGATCTGGAATGTCGCTGAAGTAGAGCCTGTGGAAGCGCCTTCGTAAACAAATCCGCAAGATTGTCCTCCGTCATGCAGTACTCCACAGTGATGGTCTCATCCAGAAGCTTTTCTCGGATGAAGTGGTACTGGATCTCTATGTGCTTCGTCCGGGGATGAAAAACAGGGTTCCTTGCCAAGGCAATGCAACTCTCATTGTCACATCACAGCAAAGTAGGACGAGTCTGGGGGCACCCAAGCTCCTCCAATAATCTCCGAAGCCACACAGCCTCGCATGTGGTGGAAGACGCGGCCCGATACTCCGCCTCAGTAGACGAAAGGGCTACCGTGGGCTGCCTCTTGCTACTCCATGAAATAACACCTGCACCCAAGGTAAAACAGTAACCTGTAGTAGACCGCCTGTGGTCCACATCACCGGCCTAATCCGAGTCGCTCCAACCTGCAAGTACAAGATCTGACCCATCTGTCCCTGCGGGGTAATGAATCCCTAAATCAGACGTCCCCCTCAAATACCGAAGTATCCTCTGAGCAGCCTGCCAATGCACCGTCGTAGGTTCACTCATGAACCCTGCCAAGAGCCCAACAGCAAAACATAGATCAACCCTGGTGTTGAGAAGCCAAATCAAAGACCCAATCAACTGTCGATAGCGGGACGCATCCACCAAAGGAGAAGCTGAATGGGAAGTGGCCTTCCAGTTTGGATCCATAGGAGTAGAGAGGGCCCGACAATCCTCCATCTCAAAAGACACCAAGAGCTCCTGTACATATCTCTGTTGAGAGATAAAGATCCCCCTCTGAGACTGATAAATCTCATGGCCCAAAAAGAAATGGAGTAGACCCAAGTCCGTCATCTCGAACGTCCCATGTAAAGCTGACTTCGTCTCCTGGACCTGCTGTGCATCATCACCTGTGACAATCAAATCATCAACATATAAGACAAACAGCACACAACCATCCTCGAAAGTGTATACATATAGTTGCGGATCGGCCTTGGACCGCCGATAGCCCAACTGAGATTGGAGGAATGAATCAATCTTCTCGTTCCACGCACGCGGAGTCTACTTGAGGCCATACAAGGCCTTCTTCAACCTGTAGACTTTCCCATCTGAAGATCCAAAGCCAGGAGGCTGCTCAACATAGATCTCCTCCTTCAAGTCACCATTAAGGAAGGCCGACTTCACATCCAGCTGATAAACAGGCCATCTCCTATGGCCAGCCAAAGCAAGAACAACTCTAATGGTCGCCATACGAGCTGTGGGGGCAAAAGTGTCATGACAGTCAATCCTTGGGCCCTGTGCAAAACCTTTGGCAACAAGGCGGGCCTTGTGCTTATCCAAAGAACCGTCGCTAAGGTATTTGGTCTTGAAGACCCACTTGACTCCAATCACCTTCTTCTTCGGGGGCGAGGCACGAGTGACCAAGTGCCATTCCTCTCAATAGCCTCCAACTCGGCTTCCATAGCCTTCTTCCATGGTGCGGACTGTAAAGCCTCCTTCACGGAGGTGGGCTCTCGATCCTGCATAACACGGGTCATCAAACAATAGTTGGAGCAAACAAGCTCCGTAGAATGTGCTTGGTGCCTCCGTGACCGCCGCGGACCATCCTGCGGTCCCCACTCCTCAGGAACCCCCTCGATCCTTGAATCACGGAGTGTGTCACGGGCCCAGCGAGGAGGAGGCCGAACCTCCCCTCGTCTTTCTCCATCAACAGAAGACTCTGGAATATCCACCGGTGGTAACTCCTCAGAGGTGTCCGGTGGAACAGTAGACTCTGTGTCAGAAACAGAATCATAATCAAAAGGCACGGGCTCCAGTGGAACTGTAGAAGGAGCCCAACTCTCCCCTGGATCTCCAAGAACGGGATGCTCCTCACCCGTTGAAGTAGCCGGAACCTCCACAAACCGCACATCACGGCTAGTGTACACATCCCGCTTGACGGGATCATATAGTCAGTAGCCTTGGGACTGGGAGCTGTAGCCAACAAATACCTGTTTTCGGGAAGCTGCTTCAAATTTATCACGGTGAGCCTTGGGAATGTGAACATAGGCATCACACCCAAAGACCCGAAAGTAAGAAACATCTGGCTTGGTCCCAAAATAATCCTCAAATGGGGTCATCCCTTCCACGGCCGAAGTAGGGGATTGATTAAGGATGTGGACTGCAGTAGCCACAGCCTCGGCCCACAGAACCTGAGGGGTCTGTCGGTGCTCCATCATGGTGCGCGCCATCTCGATCACACTGCGGTTCTTCCGTTCAAGAATGCCATTTTCTTGAGGAGTGTTGGTATTGGCAAACTCCTGGTGAATTCCTCTATCTGCACAAAACCGAGCAAACTCATTAGAAACAAATTCACCTCCCTTGTCGGATCGCAAGGTCTTCAACTTCCGGCCCAATCGGTTCTCCTCAAAGAGAAGCCAATCCTTGAAGTGCGAGAAAGCTTTTGACTTTAGTGCCAAAAAGTAGGCCCATGTCATCTTGCTGTAGTCATCCACGATCAGCATGAAGTACGAGCTCCCACGCAAGGACTCATTCCTCATAGGGCCACATAGATCCGTAGATACTAGCTCCATCGGTGAAGTAGACCGCCGCGAAGCTGTGTGGGGAATGGCATCCCTATGCTGCTTCCCCCGTATGCAGGAGACACATGGCTGTTGGCTCACCACTATATCCGGCAACCCTCGAACAAGCTGTCCATGTGACGCCCTCCAAAGATAGTCATAGTTCAGGTGACCAAACCGAGCATGCCATAACTCTGACTGTGATTGAGAGCTAAGAAGAAGAGTAGAGAGGGCGGTGGAAGACTTCAGTTTGTAAATGCCGTTCTCCTCATATCCGGATGAGAGAACCTTTCTCGATCCACGATCAAGGACTCGCACCGTAGTACTATCAAACTCCACCAGAAGACCAAGGGAGCAAATCTTATGAACTGAAAGGAGATGATACCCTAATCTTAGTACATGCAAAACCTCTGAGGTATGGGTACCACCTCGTCCATCGGGAATAAGCTGCATCTTACCCCGACCTGCAATAGATACTAAAGAGCTGTCTCCAATGAGAATCTGCCCACGCGAGGGTCACAACTGGGCAACACCATCTGATGAAGGAGTCATGTGCCGTGAGGCACCACTATCAACAATCCACTCTCGAGCCTGGGGAGCCGTCATCGCAGCATCAGAAGCATTCGGTGAAGCGTCCTCAATGACAGCTAGATGAAGAAATGCAGCTGATGAGGGTGCAGCCACCGCTCCAGAATCCTTGGTGTCCTTCTTCTTGGTGTCCTTCGTGTCTTTGTCAGGGCAATCCTTCTTCCAATGGCCAGTCTTTCCACAAATATGGCATGTGGAGTCTTTGTCCTTGCCCTTCTCCTTGTCCTTTTTGGACTTGTTATCCCCCTTCTTCTTCTTTTGGTCCTTCCCCTTCTTCTGAGAGGCTTGACCTGTCAGCGCCTCCGACTTGGAAGCATTCTATCCCTTTAACTGTTCCTCTTGGTCCAAGACCATAGGAACCAACTCTTCCCACCGAAGAGTAGACTCTCGCCCCGAAGCAATAAGGGCAGAGTAAAATATACCGAATCGTGGCGGCAACTCGGAGAAAATCGGCTTCCCCGCATTCTGAACCTGCATCTGTAGCTGCCTTAGCTTGTTAATGTGCTCCCGTAGCGAAGAAGACTTATTTACGGACAAGGTCCGCATCTGTACCTCCAAAGAAACCCGCTTCATTAGGGTCATCCGATTGTACATCTGATCAAGCTCCAGCCATATCTCCCAAGCCACCGTCAAGTGCTCGATGTGAGCGATCACGGCTGTAGTGCATGATAGAAAGAGAAAGGATCGAATCCTGGCATTTAGTTTGTCCCAATGAGACTGGGCCTTGGCCAACTCCGCACGAGTATCGGAAGAGAGTTTGGACTCATCTCTTATTGAGGGCCGGTCAATCTCCTGTACCAGCTCCGCCAAATCTTAGGACTCAAGGATGGCCAACATCATGACGCGCCAAATGCGGTAGTTGTCGCCGTCGAGCTTCTGATCAGCAGGAAGAGCCGGTAACACAGGCACCTTCCGGTCCATAATCGACTGGAACTCCAAGTTAATCTCTGTAGACATCTTCACTTGCAATGCCTTCACAAACGCAAAAGCAGCCCCCTCTGACTGGGAAAACTCAGCCTGCTAAGGCTCTTCTGCGACCTTCTTCACCCGGCGGAGGCGATGAAAAAGCAAAACCTGCACTTGTAGGCTGAAAACTCAAACTTCCTCCGTGTCAAACAGCAGTAAACAGCAGCAAATCCACCACCTGTACTCCTTTCCTGTGCGCCCACACTCGTTTCAGCCTTGTTCCAAGGCGCAGCCCTCCTGTCTGCCCTTAAACGCAAAAAACGCAAATTTGTGTCGCGATGGAAACTCCTCTTCAGGTTGATTTTGCGCTCAGTCAGCCCTCAAACACTGCTCTGATACCATGTTAGAGTGCAGTGGTGCGGAAGCGTAGGACTGAGAGAGAGAGAACACAGAGAAAGAAGAGAGAGAGAGAGACAGTGGACGATGAAGATCTGCTGTATAAAGAATGCTGAATACAAAGATATGCAGATATATACACGGGCGCAGTGCGCTGGACTGCGTGTCTCCACCTCGACGATGCAACATGCTGTCCACCTCGAAGTCCGCTGCAGTCTGCACTGTCTGCTGTCTGAAATCTGCGAACAGAGACGGAATCTGCGCGTGTCACCGGTCTGTAATCTGCGAGCAGAGAAGTGTACCAGACTGCTGAAAGTGTCGGGTATAAATAGCTGAAAAACCGGGCAAAAGAGGGCGCCAGAAATGTCCAGTCGGCTGCATTAAATGCAGCCGACTTCTTGCTGACTGCTGACTGTGCAGTCCGACTGCACCAGGCCTGTCCTGCTGCCCTGATCTGATCTGATCTCTAACAGAAGGACGCTCAACCTTTGTCCCCTGCTGCCATGGCTGTGTTTGAGGGGGTGGCTGTGGCCCCCCTTGCCGTCTCTTGCTCTGTCATCTCTGCACCCGTGTGAAGCCGTTAGCATCCACCTGTGGGCTTGTCGGCAAAGCCAGCTAGCTCCAAATCGCGTACAGTCTGTTGCTTGATGCCCAAACTCATGACAACGCAGGCATTGCCCTGGCTGCCCGGTCACAATAAGTTGCTGCCTTAAGGAGCGTCCACCTCCCTCAATCTCCAGAAATTGTGGTATATTCTTTGTCTCTTTCACTGCCACCCATACCTTCGGGACTCCTGTTGCTGTCACTGCATCCACGAAGGAGGCGGTAAGGATAGTGCCGAAGAGCCGTTCGAAGTCCTCCACTAGGTGGTGATACTCTACCACTAGTCTAGGGAAGAGTAGGGTGACCGGATGTCTGAGGAACCTATTGTGGAGCGCGAATGCCTCCACTGTGAAGCCACTGTACCAGCAAACCATGTAGATGGCCCCCTTTGTGGAAGCATAGGGTGAACTAGCTACTAGCTCACGGGCTGCATTTGCTGAGGTGAGACGTACCATGAAGATCCCTTGCCCCATGAGAACCGCCTCCACGATCTGCGCCGTGCCAATGCGCAATGTGGAGTGAAGCCAATCCCGAAGCTGAGCCCTGGATGGGGAGTGTCCTATGACCTGATCGAAGATTGCGGTTTCTTTTAGCTCCAGCTTTGTGGCATGGACTGCTAAGAGCTGTTCCTTGGAGAGGACGACGCGCAAGGTGTTTGACTGGGGGGACACTTGCAGAATGTGCCGGCGTCTGACAAGCGGTTTCCATTGCGCGTCTCTACTGAGAAACGTGCTGATCACACTCTTGAACTGCCGGAGGAGGAGGAAGTGTTGCTGCAAATGGAGGGAACAACCGGGGGGGGGGGGGGGGGTTTTCTGTTTTCTAATGGTGATGGAGGCACCGGGTGCCACAAAGGATGTTTCCAGACTGAAGTCGCGCGGGTAAGGGGCGTGGAGCTGCCGGTTGAAAGGGACGGGGGGACAGCGCGGGAGTGGGGGGGGCTGGGTGTCAGATTTGGGAAGTGCAGAGGGGTCAGAATGGGGGGGACAACAGAGAACGTCAGGTTGGGTGTTTGATTGGGGGTGAGTACAGGATTTGGGGGGGGGGGGGGGTGGTTTGGGCTTCAGATCGGAACCAGACGGAGAGAGCTTGGTGTGAAGAGGTTTTACTGGCGGAGCCAGGACCGGAGGGGGGAGGGTGACTGGCGTGGGGCAGTGCTGTGGGAAGCAGCTCGATGGCGTGACAGTCTGGCGGGGGGGAGAGGCACAGGGGACAGGCGGGCAAAGCGGTTGGGTTGCGGGGGGCGCTGTGGCGAGTCAACGGGAGAGACGGGGGTTGCGGGAGCGCGATGGCAGGTCAGCGGTGATGGGCGACGGAGCGTTTTTTTTTTTTTTTTCTTGTTCCGGATGACTGGGGGGCACTTTTAAAGGTCCTTCTCTTTGTGTTCTGAGTGTCGAGTTTCACGTTTTGCATTTTGCGTTTAGGGTTTGAGTTTTCCTTGTCATTTCTGAGTCTTTGTGTTTTTAGTCTTGGTCATACATGCGGTGTTTCCTCAGTGCAAACCCTAGCATATCTTCACACTGATTGCATAAAGAGCCTAGATGATCATGTAAGGTGAAAGTATCATTATTTTGAGTTAGCTTATCCTGTTTGGCTACAGATGCAAGCAGAGGATAGCCACACTACTTGTTTGAGAAGTTTCAGTTCCCCTTTTATTTTATTTTATTCTTCGATGCTCAACTGACTATGCTAAGATGAATTAGATAAGCGAAAGATTAGCATGTGATCTTTTAAGAGGACAATGCTGTTCAAAGTGAAATCTGATCATGTAGCAGACTAGCAGGAAAGTTCTTGTACAGAATGGACCTTTAGTGGGATTTGAAATGTTCATTAGTGCAGTTTGGCACCATCTCCAAGGGTCATATGCTGCTATATATATATAGAAGACATCTACAGCCCTGAATGATAGCCTAGTTGTTGGTGCTTGGGCTTGCAAGCATGTGGGCGCGATTTCCCAGTGCCATGGCTAGTGCATCTATGTTCCTGTGTGCTGTTTACGGTATATGTGGCTGTTCCTCTTTCCAGGATGACTACTGCTGCAGTGGCTCTGTTATGTGCCCAGGTTGCATTTTTTGTGTAAGGATTATAGATCCTTGTTCAATCTAGTGTGGCTCATCTATGGATCAAGATTTATGCTGTGTGGTGTGCTTCAGGCCATTGTCAAACAGAACTCTGCTATCTACTGCCTCTTGGCTGTTGTGGAGCTTCTGTGCTTGTTTTGTGTGGATTTATTGTGGTTGCAGCATTTTACTTAATCAAAATTGAATTTTCACATCACAGTACTTCAATATTTTCGGAAGAGATTATCAACACACTTAAGGTACTGTGTTCTGTTTTACGTACAAGGGCCAGCAGAGTGTACCCTCAAGCACCCCAAGGGTTATATGATATAACTTGTTTGATAATTATAGGTGGGTGCACAAATTAAGGGCATTATCTTTTTTGCTTTTGCCCCAGTTGTTCATCTTGGGGTTCTTGCATTTTATTTTCTATTGAAAAATATAAAATGATTTTGTTTTTTATTGTGTGAGTGCATATGACATTAGGCATGTCTTTAAGAGGATGACAAAGTGGTTGAGGCTTAGGTCAATTGAGTGGTGGCAGAGCATCTTGTTAATCTTGTCCTTAGACTGACTGAATGTGATCTAGAAACTGTGTGAGCTACTTACAGACCTTCGCCTAAGAGATGGTTATATGAGCCAATATGTGCATTGTGTACTCGTTATAAGTAGCTTGTTTCTTTATCAAGGCCATTTAATCATGATGTGTTTGTGAAATGTTCAAAAGCAGGTGGTGCAACTCTTATCTTTGATACGGAATTGGTTGCTGTTAATGGAAAACAAGTTGGTGAAACCATGGAGACTGAACTCTAGACAGCTGGGATTCAGACAGCACTTCTGCTGAAAATGGTTGGCTGTGTGTCAAATGGAACCACTGCTATGGGACAAATCAGGTGTTTTGTTCTGGCCTTCCTGATGTTATGATGTCTGATCATCTTATGCTGCTATTAGCATATCTGGGTAAGCATAGAACATTCACAGTTTCACTTCAAACTGTCCTGCATCCATGCTGATCATCATGGCCCACGAGCGTCTTCCTTGGAGTTGCAAACTTAGCTGCAGTTAAGAAGGGGGATACTGCAACGCCATTTATTGAATCAACTAAAAAGCAAATAGATTATTGGAAAGATCTTAGATTCTATTGCATACAATATGGCATTGTAGTTATCTGAATTTTGTTTGTACACGTCAATGTGAAAAGTATTTAGAGATGCTCTGATAATTTGGATAAATTTATGCGAGGGTTCAAACATGGCACAAAACCAAACCAACAAACAAAAGAAAAGACCCACCACCAGCAAAAAAACGAGAGTTCTCTCTTTTACCTTCTTTGCTTTAACTAGGTCTTAATATTTTGGCCTAGGCCATAGCATTTGTTCTTAAGGTTTCTCAGTTTTCCCTCTAAGCAAGGTATTTTGAAAAAAAGCAGTAATTTCAAAACCTCAATTTGTATGAAGTAATCATGGCGTTATGCACCTCTTTTTATGATTTCTTTAATATGATACTTCTCCCTCTAGTTGACTGTCTACATGTATATGTTTTTTTATTTTTATTTTTTTCAATGCAGAATCGACTGTATTAATACAAATATGTACATCCCTTCACCATCCTATCAGACGTAAGAGATGCCTTTGAGCTTCTCTAACAAAAGATGGCATAGTTATGTATGTATGCACAAATATCTTTAAATTGTTTTTTATTGCTATGCATGCATGCATGTACTCACATTGTATGAGCTTGTCCAAATGAATATGATGTAGATATAAATGCATTGATATATTATACATACAAAAAATAAAAAATATTATCTAGGACATTTTTCTATGCTCACATATCCACAACTTGAATGTGAATATGCACTTGTATCTAACTTGAGGAAACCAATGAATTGGATAATAATAAATGTTATGCCACAGGGTTCAATATAGTCCATTACTAGTAAAATTGTACAAAAAAGGTTAGGTTGGGTTCAGATGGGGGCAGTGGAAGTTGATGGTTGGGATGTGCCTTTGGGGTGGATAAGATCCAAAAGTATCCTTTTCGTTGGCCTTAAGTTCACACGACATAGGCTGAAGAGATTTTTGTTAATGTTCTGTTGCCATTATGCTCACATGACAATGGCGAAAGATTCAATATTTTTCAATTGACAGAAGTGTGCAATTTGTGAAGAATTGAAAAGCTTAAGACAGAATCATTTCAAATTATAAACATGGTTGAAAAGCAAGATTAATCATAACATTAAATTGGAAAGAGAGGGTATATTGATTGCCTAAGAACATAGTGGAAAAATACATGAAGCAATACTTTTTTTAAAAGGTGGAAGATGTTTGACTTTTCGAAATGTTATCATCAAACACGTACTTTTTTCCTTGCGTATTCATTAAACATTGATCTTGCAATGTTGTGCCGGTCAGTTCCATAACCAAAGTCATTTGGTATAGCTCCATTGTCACCTTCGTTACTCTTTGTGCATGCTCTATTATATCTTCTACTTGGACATGATGAATTGCTTATATCTTAACCATTGAGTTTGCTATTGTTCTTTATAGGTGTTATGTTTCATAATGGCCCTTGTTAAGAACTCTTTGTGCTCTTATTTAGCATTAAGTTTGTTCCATAGGTCATTTATGTTTTACATTACTACCACTAGTCTTATTAGATCTTCCATAAATCATGTGGTGATTTTATTAGCATAATCGTTTAGCTTGATGTATGCAAACATGATGTTGAAGAGCCAAGCATTGATGTGCATGCCCTTATATCCAAAATGGCACTAATTAACAAGCAATGTGGAGTGACTTTGGCTTGCTTCACTTGGTTTCTAGCTGTTATATTTTTCTCTTTTTCATCCTATGCCTAATGCTTCTTCTATTAGGTCAAGTAAGGGGGTGATACCCTCAGACATGATCCCATTGTCAATTTTTTGGATCTTAATGGTCCAACTCTTTGTATCAGGTTGGTATGGCTAATTGAATGTCCATGTCATATCGGATATATCATCTCCACCCTTGTCAAGGGAGGTTGGTTTCATAGGACATATCTATTAAAAAGGTGTATAACGATAGAAGAAAAGGGAAGTTGTTGATAGATTTGATGTAAACATAATGCACAAAAATGAGTATTAAGAATACAAAAGGACTCAAAGAGAACAAACTTGAGAAACATAACCTATATACCAAGGCTTAAGAGTTTTGCAATTGTACAAGTTGAGGATAGCCAACATAGTGTTGTAATCTTTCTCTCCAATAGAAGTAGTGTGTTCATATTTGATGAATATGATGAATAAGAGGCGGAGAGAGTAGCTTATATATATCCACCTTTTATATATAAGGTTGTGCTATTATTTAAGTTAAGGATCATGTAATGATTTTGACTTGAACTGACTATAAAATGTAAATGAAATATTTAAGGTACTATATGCTTATGGCTAGATATGGTTGCTTGTAGATGTGACTAAAGAAAAATTGTGGGTCCAATCCAAATTGTTATTATTGGTCCATTAAAAAACATTCTTATTCTCATTGTCAGTGTCCATGGTGGTTTGTATGAACCATCGGTTTCCTTTCTTTCTCGTCTCCATGAAAAATAAACATTTTGTTTGCGAAATTTCTAGTATAAGGCCAATATTTGAAAATAAAAATATTTTAGCATGAAAATGGTTGCATTTGGTTGTCAATGCTTTGATTTATCAGCAATGTTAGAGAAATCAGGAAAAATCTGCTATTTAATAATTTCTTTATAAACATGCAAAACTCGCAACATTGCAGTTTTAAGAGAAATCATGTGTTTTTGGGGTTTTGTTGTGTGTATAGTGTTCATATGGGATGGAATGTGATAGAAAAAAAATTCTTAGTAATATCAATTAGTCTAAATTAGTAAATAAAAAGTATCAGTAATTATCAATAAATAAATAGTAAAAAATAAAATAAATAAATAAAAAAGATTTTTGCATTTGAAAAACAGAAAAAAATAACATTTGAGTTTTTGAATGTATGGTAAGGTTGAGGCATGAGGTTTAGCCTCAGTTCTCTCCCATCTCTATGTTAAAGTGGGTTTTTATTGCTCATATGAAGGGATTATACAAATTTGGCAAGAGTTATATACCTCCGTCGTCAAAGAGTACACGAGAGCCTTTGATGACATTTCAAAGCTTTGGCCAAGGAAAGTTTGTCAACTACCATAAGATGTGCTTGGTGAACTCTTTGTTAGCGGCTTCAAAATCAATACGCAATTCCAAGTTAGGATGATAAACCCTAAGTCATTGAAGGAGGCGAATGTTAGCCGACGATTATGAGTGATATGTTCAGAAGTGTTGGGAGAGCTGTTGGAGTTTTCCCTGCACCCTTGAAATCCATAAGGATTGGCAACATTTGTTGAATGTTAGTCATTTTAGAGGTGCAAATGACAAGTACACTGGGAAGCCTGGCATTAACTATATAAAGATATTAAGTCTAGGAACCCTGGCCGCCTAGTGTAGCCAATCCTATGTCCCAAAGCCATGAACTAGATGGAAATTAGTGTAGACCTAATGGGGGAAGCATAATGGTTAAGCAACCCCTCAATGGTTTAAGTTTGAAACAATATCATGGCAATGAGATGACACCCGAAAACATAGCTGATATATGCTATCGTGTGGAGGTTGTCTCAACTATTGAGAGCCAAGGTGACAGGGAACCTAGAGTTTATCATGGTAAAGATCCACCTAGAGTTGAATCTAGTAAAAGGATTCGATTCAAAGAAAGTGATAGACAGTAAGTGAGCCAAGATAGATCGGTCATCATGAAAGAATATAAAAATAGGAGTAGTGGCCTCCAATCGAGCCATGCAATGACTAAAAGGAGATGGGTTTGGAGGCCCAAAATCTCTAAAAGTGTGGATGGTGTACTAGATGCGAGGCCGAGAATTCTAGGTGGATATACCATGGTAATTCCCAAGTGGATGAGACTAGAGGCCATAATGATACATCTAACAATATGCACCACTCTGGGATGCATCGATGGGATGGGCCTAGGATTGAAGCCCTACCTAGTTTGGGTAGTAATGAGGCATTCAAAAATCCAAATAGGGAAGGGTCAAATGAGTCAAAATCCATGGATCTCTCTATAGGAGAGGCCTTTGGAAATTTGGAATGACCAGTCTATTTCAATGATAAGACACTCGAGCCCAATAAGGTCATTTGTTGAGCTAATAACACACAAAAAGGAATAGCCCATCTTGATATTATATCAGTGGAAAGGCTTGGACTTGTGGATATACAAAAAATCCATGATTAAAACTCAATGATGGAATTATAGTGAGCTGGCATGCATATGTGGTATGAGGCTAGCCGTCACACCTTATGCCACTTTGGTTTAGCTTGGTTAGTTTGATAAGACACAATTTACATGCCAAGTAGACCATATTTACATGCCAAGTAGACCATATTTACATGCCAAGTAGACCATATTTGGCTAGAGCAAAATGATTCGTGGTTTTTAGGCCAAGAGGGCCATTTCTTTTGTCGTAGTATCATTTATTTTGTTAGGCCAAAAGGGCCAGTCATTCTATAGTGAAATGTCACATTTTGTCAGGCTAAGAGGGCCATGTGTCTATTTTGTGCGGGTGCGGTTAATGGGTTTTGTTTTAGTGCCGTGCTATACAAATTTTACGGAACCTGGAGGGAGCCTCTTGCTGCACAGAAGCTTCTTATGGCCAAGTCCAGGTGATTTTCTTCCTTTATGAGTACTTTTTTTTAATGCTATATGTGTTTATGCACTTGGGGGAGAAATGTTCTTTTATTGTCGACTTGCAATCAAGGTATGAAGTCCTAGGGTTAGGTTAGGTATATCTGGGGGAGGTTCGAGTAGTTGTCTACCTCCTGTCAAGACACAAGCATCGTAAGACCTGTTTTTAGAAGGCAGTCCTAGTGACCCTGTTTTGTTAGCCTGCTAGGCAGCTATTCTAAGAGTCTATGCTAGTGTGAGGAAATTAGAGAAGCCTACTGAAAAAAAAAGAGACAAGTATGATTATACTTACAATATACAAATACAGAGGTGTGTAAAAAGGGGTTCTAACCCCTAAAACATAAAAGAAAAGGAAGAAAAAATCCTAAGAGCAGTTGATTATTGCCTTGCGAAGGCCTGGTAGGTTCTTGGGGATGAGTAGACCCGAGGCTGATGCCTTATCTTCCTAGGGGTAGCAACTAGCCAAAATAAAGAAATACTAAGGAAGGTTGGAGAAAAAACAAAAGTGAGCGGAGGAGGAAACAAATTGAAGTATCGCCTTGGGAGAGCTTGATAGGTTCTTGGGTACTGAGTTAGGACCTAAGGCCGATGCCTTGTTCTCCTTGGCTCACTACACTAAGCTCCCTCATTTTTACAAGCTCAAGTATAGAAACTTTGAAAGGAAAGTATGTTAAAAGAAAATATACGATGACCAGACTATAAGAGTCCTCTCTTGGTAGGAGTTTCTGGTCCAATTGTCCTAAGTTAGGTAGGTAGTTCAGACCACCACCTATGATGACTTCTTTGGCGGTTCTTTTAGCTAGTTTGTGTTGGAGCAATTGGTTAGCGACTTGGCCTAGATTTCTGTTAGATTATGCTGGGCCTATCCCTTGAGGATTTTCATGCCTTGATTTTGATGTCAAGGGATAGGGTGAGAGCTGTTCTTGTGCTTTGATTGAGTATTCTGTTTTGTGGTAGCTTGATGCTTTTTATGGTTGTTGTTTGTGCAAATCAGTTCGTGGGATTCGATGGGCTGCGTCACCCTATTCCGTGATCACCAATGAGAGTTGGATTTAGGGACCCATTTTTGAAGCAAAAAGGTGGCACAAGAGGCAAAAAAGACTAATTTTTCATGCAAAATGAAATGGTTATGGATCGAGGAGCTGGAGTTTTCCTAAAGAGTTCGATGCCTGAGAACACAATGTAAGTCTTGGTTTATTGATCGGGGTCCGTTTGACCCCGCATTTAATTCTTGCGAGGTTTTGCATTATAAAGCAGCTATGTGATTGAGGCCAGCTTGATAGATTTCAATGCCGCGAAGCCGGCCCTCTAGTCTGTTTGCGAATCGGAGTTCATTTGGGCCTTTGTTTTTGGCAAAAATCCACTTCTCGACGACAGTGTGAAAACTCCAAACTTGAACTAGTTTTTTTTTGGTTTAAAGGCTTAATAGCCTAATTAAAGGCTAAAAATAGAAAACTTTGATCGTGAGGGGGGAGGAAGGGGTCGTTGTTTTTATCAGCGCCCCCTCATTTCCCAATTTGGTAGCTTTTTGGAGAGAGGGAACTAGGAGGAATACTCCGGGCCATGAGATCTCGATTTTCTTCACCATCTATCATCGCAAGAATGAGAAAAAATGATGCATTCTAAGGAAAGATCAGTTTTTAGTCTTTCTCTCTCCTCTCTCCTCTCTCCTCTTGTTGTGTGTTCCCATGCTCGATTCTATGAGAGAAGGGGGTAGACTGAGATGAAAGATTTTGATCGTGTGATGATGCTGGATCGTAGATCGAGGTTGGAACGATCATGAACGGTTGTTCGAAAGTGTTAGTAGGCCTCCAATTACCAGATTTGTACAACATAAGGCGCGGTTTTATGAGCAAGCGATAGATTTTATTGTCTTATGAAAATGATTGCATTTGGTTGTCAATTCTTTGATTTATAAAAAATATTAGAGAAATCAAGAAAAGCAATTATCTAATAATTTCTTTATAAACACGTAAAACCTGCAACATTGCAGTTTTAAGGAAAATGATGTGTTTTTGGGGTTTTGTTATGCCTATAGTGTTCATATGGGATGGAATGTGATAGGAAAATTATTCTCGGTAAGATCAATTAGTCTAAATTGATAAATAAAAATATCAATAATTATCGATAAATAAATAGTAAAAAATTGGAAAAATGAGAAAAAAAATATTTTTACATCCAAAAATAGAGAAAAGTATTGTCATTTTGAATGTATGGTAAGGTTGAGGTACGAGGTTCAGTTCAACCCCATCTCTATGTTAAAGTGGGGTTTTATTGCTTTTATGAAGGAAAAATATTTAAAAAATACGCCCTAAACCTATCACTTAGTGCACAATCTTAAGCGATAGGGAGAAGGGGGTATTTACTGCTAATAATACATTGATTTTTGATGCATGGCATATAGGATACGTGTGGTTTAAAATTAAGAGGGTCTAGTAGTAGCAGGAGCATGCTCGGTGTTGGCCCTAAGCAACGCAACAATCTCAGGTTAGAAGCAAGGCATGAAAAGAATTGTTTTTGCACCTTCACAATGCTAGTTGCCAATAAGGAAATTGTTTGAGCACTATAAATCATACACAATTGCATTGCACACAAAGCATGGTATCTGGATGCACAATAATTGTTTTCATGAACAATGACCTACGTTGAGTGTGAGGTACCCTAAGTTGTAGGGTTAGTGGTTTGTTCCTTGGGGAGTATTCATGGGGATTATTTATTATCTCATGGATCGATTGATTGAAAGAGTGGATTATATATTGAATGTGCTTTATGTGTTTACGGTGCATCTTGGGGCCAATCCCCGAGGTGTTTGAGAGCTGTAGTGGAGCCGTGGTAATCAATCGAGGGGCGCTTCCTTTGTTTGTGCTTACATGGTGTATAACACCGATATGTGTAAGGACTCCCTTTGAGGAGTGTGGGAAGGGTTATCCGTTGGATTACAATCCATACAAACACAAAGTTGTGTATTAGAGGTTGGGACAAAATACACCTTAGATGCTCTTGGCTGCAAGGCCATGTGGGGTGGTTTGGGTGTGTAGTAGAGGCCTTACTAGAGCCTTAGAGCTAGTGTCAGGCCCATTGTAGGTCTCAATACATAGCCTATAGTCTAGTAGAGGTGGTTTGGGTGTGTAGTAGAGGCCTCGCTAGAGCCTTAGAGCTAGTGTCAGGCCCATTATAGGTCTCGATACATAGCCTATAGTCTAGTAAAGGTAGCTTCTTGTTGCTAAGTATAAGGTTATGGATTGTCTACAAGCTCCCTCATTAGGATTGTTACCTTTTATCTTTCTTGTTCCATTTGTACTTGACAATCAACTAATTGCACTTTCGCTTCCTCTCTTTAAGTTGGTGCCTCTTTTAGGTGATGAATTTGAGCTCTCATTGCTACTAGCTCCTTGTTCTCGTTCTCCATGTCCTTTATGCCGGTGCTTCCTGTAGGCCATGAATTTGAGCTCTCACTTTTTCTAGCTTCTTATTCTTATTGTCCATATCCTTTTCCTTGTCTTTTAGTTAGACTTTTATGCCTCATTGTTGCTAATTAGTAAGCTGCAAGGATTCCTCATAATCTTCCATGGTTTCATTAAACTTACCTTCAAGTTTCTACATGTCCTTTATTCCTTGTGTGTTGTTCATTTGAAGCTCTCCATACACAACTGCTTTAGTGGGGTTGTCTTTCTCCTACAAAAATCACTAGACTTTTGTGTTAGTGTGACCCAATTGTTGACTTTGATCATCATTGCCTTTCTTCTCTAAATGTGATCTCCTTCGTGGGTTTCATCTTATTAAGCTCTAACAATTTTGCTTACAAGATCTAGATGGCAGCCATCATATGTTGCATTTATGAGGGTTCTTTCATATTTTCCTTCCCCTTAGAGTCTTTGATCTTTTCTCTAATTCTTCTTTCACTCTTCCCATTATATCATTGTACCTCTTGCATATGTCCTCCTGGTACAATTCTCACATTGCTACAATTAGAACTTCCCACTCCTTCAAGAGAGCATCACCTTATTATCACTGCATCTCCTTCTAAGAATATCTAAGGATTGAGATTGAACCTTTCCTGCTACGATGTGTCCTTTCCTTATTCCCCTTTCTTACTCCCCCCTTTGCCACTTCTATTGTGCTATCTATTTCATATTCTCTCTATCTTTTTTGTTTCTCTGTGGTGCCTTGCTTCGTTTCATGATTTTCATGGGTAGTTGTATCCCTTGAGGTTGTTCCTCCTTTAGCTAGATTAAGTTACATTCATGCTAGATTCCCAATAGTGAAAATTTCAGCACTTGATGCACCCAAGGTGGTGATTATGATCCAAGTTGGACCGGCACCATTTAGAATCACATTTGCCTTTTCTTTGGTGCTTGTGAGAAACATTTATTGGAAAGCAACCCTTCCAATAGGCTCACGAGAATCTACTCTTAGCTAAGGGAGAATAATATACAAAGCCATCTACGATGTCACTACGTAACTTGCCTTACAACTTGTAATGGGCTATAAAAGAGCTTGTAGATCCTTACTTTGTACCAAAGTTGTAACACATATATAATAGATCATGAGAGCTAGCTAGTGCATCAGTCTTGCTACTTCCAGCTCAACAAGAGCTCATCCATAATATCTTCTCCAATCATAAACATGTTTTTCATTTAATACATCTCTATGTTTCAATTTAGTTGCATGTATTTTTAGTTATGGCTAAGTTTCATTTCTTTCCTCCATAACCTAGTTGTAGTGTGGTTAAGTGCAATAAGGATCCATGCAACAACTTTTCATTGGCCTTCAAAGGATGTTTTGAGCCCTTATGATGGATTCTAACTTACATTCTTGAGCCAAAAATTGTTTAGATTTTGCTTTATTATGCTATTTGATATGATATCCTCCATGAGGCCCTTTTGGAATTTGTTGGCTAATGAGTTGGGTCTAATGTATGTGAACATGGTATGGAAAAATTGAGCAACAATTTTAAGTCTTCATCTTAGATGGCATTGAATAGCAACCCATCATTGTTTATTTTCCCCTTTTCATGCCAATTACTTGCCACCATTATTGCCTTCCTTTCCTTGTCATACTTCTCTTCCTATATTTTCAATACACAAGGCTCTTTATTGTAATGAGAAGGATTGTGTCACAGAGTTTTGATAGAGCACTATTGTTTAGTATGTTGACTACAATTGGTAGCAATGTCCACTTTGTGTGCAAATTGGTTCTTTAGGACTATTCTTAATGCTTAGTATTTTTTTGAGAAAAGCTGTAGTTAGCATCTCAAATGTGGTATCTAGCTAGGCAAAGCAATCAACAATTGGTAGGTGAGATTACTTAGGTAACGCACTCAACTATTGGTAGGTGAGTTAGCCAATTCCATCACCACTTGATAAATGGACATGCAGGTTATTTCTAGCTTTAGACTAGAAAGTGGGCATGTCATTTTCACACTCATTGGATATTGTTGTGTCATGCGGCATTCCTATTGTTCAATTTGGATTTTGCAAACTTTTCCTAATGCACTTTTTGGTTATAATTGGGGTTCTCCTATTTTTGATGCAATAGGGTTAGTTTTAGCTATTTTTGGGGTGGATTCATGGGCATGTTTAGAGGCTTGGTAACACATGTATGGTGTTGTTGTTATGCTTCCAGAATAGCCAAAAGCTATTTTCCCTCGTACTTCCAATGTTGAGATATTTTTGTGGCATACTTTGGGGTTTCATTTGGTCTAAACACTTAGATTTTCTTCTACATTGAGATTTCTTTGCCAATTTTCTAGAATTTTTGGCACAAATTACATGTTTGATTGGCTTCCCACATTGGGGTTTATGAGTTGATGCTAGGGAGGCCTTACAACATGATTGATGTGTTTGGGAATCTAGATTTGACAATTTCATTCATAATAACCTTGTGCCCTAAGTAAGGATTGGGCAGCCACCTAAGCATTGTGTATAGCACTTGATGAACCTTGTTGTATTTTCTAATCTTTGTGTGCATTTTGGTTAGCTTTGTTGCATCCTCCATTTATTTCTTTTGTCACCACTAGAGATTAGTTTATGCTATAAGTGATGTGTTGAGCTCCTTGTTGCACACTGGTTGTAGCTTCTTTTCTTGAGCCTTTAATAATTGTTGTAGTAGAGCTTTCTTCTTTTTGCTAAGTACAAATCGAAAAGTTGGCTTATTGAGTTGCATTTATAATTTGCCAAGTTCCCCTATGTTGAAGGCAGAGATCACTTTGGTTCCCAAGAGTCCCAAGTGAATATAGTTTTTTATGTAATCAACATTGCATCATGTTTGATATTTGAACAACCAACCAATAGAATTTCATGTCCAACATCTTCTTTGTTTAGCAAAACATAGAAGATACCTAGAACACCTTTTGTCTCTACCATCACCATGAATTTGCACTTTCCTATCATGGAGTAGGCCTTCCCTTCGTAGGGATGGAAACTTGTGTCACTTAGTATAAGTGATGGTTGGCCTAATTGATCCAAGAATCGATAGGGAAAGGTGTTGTAGATAGTAGCATTAGTTTATCATGTTACGTTCATTCTTTACCTAGTTTCCATGCAATAAAGATGGAGATCACTTTGTATTCCATGAGTCCTAATGAATATATTTTTTGATGCAATCAACATCGCATCATGCTTGGTGTTTGAATAAACAACTGAGTAGAATTTCATGCCCAACATATTCTTTTATCGAAAAAATGTAAGACAACCTGAACACCTTCTATCTCTATCACCACCATGAGTTTGCATTTTCCTAGCATGGAGTAGGCCTTGCCTCCATAGGGATGGAGTCTTGTGTCAATCAGTATAAGTGATGGTTAGCTGAAGTGATTTTAGAATCAATAGGGAAAGGATCAAAGCTTCTATCCATGAGGTCACCAAACACTAGCTTCTTTAGTAGTTGTCAACCTAATTCTAAAATAGGCAAGTGGAACAATTTGCTTTTCATCTATGCCAATGCTATTGTTAGTCACTTCTGTTGCCTTGGATCACCCTTGTTTTGTTGGGTGCATGTGTGACAGTTCCATAGAGTATTGATATTGTCTAGAACCTCTATTGCCTTTATAGGTTGTTCATGCTTTTTATGTCCTAGGGTGTAGTATTTGCTAATTTGACTTCTATTAAAGTGGCCAATTCCTTTCCCTTCTAAGGTCTCCAATTCAATATTTTTGGCTTGGTTGATGGCATTGTTGGGGTAAAAGGCCTCTGGGCCTACCCATGTATACTGTGACCGCCCATTCTTTATTCATATATAATATGATAGTGCAATAAGGCTGTCAGTTCAGTTGGTTAGCACCTACATTGTCTGTGATCTTCTCTCCCGCATCTTCCTCTTCTCCTTCTCCACTGCCATTGCATCCCCTTCAATTGGTATCAGAGTGGGTCTTCAAGAGCTCATCCCGGCCTTCCACACGAGGTATGAGATCTTCATTCTCACTCAGTTTTCAACTCAACAGGGTTTTCACAGGTTGTGGGTAGCCATAGCTCACACCTCTTGGAGCTTCCTTCACCTGGATCTTGCTGAGTCTAAGTTGGGGTTTTGGCATGCTGCGAACGCGATGGTGATGCCAGATTTGCCAAATTTTGATGATAGAATATTCTGCAATAGATTTTAGGTCTAAGACAGCATGTATTTGATACAGTTATGGCTTTCTTGCTCCTTTGTTGTCTAGCTTCTATGCTAGTTGGGCTCCTGTTGCCTGTCCATGTTAGAGAGCATATGTTATGTATGCTTACCCGTCTATGCACATGGTCTACTATTGTATACCTTATAGAGCCACTTATTTGGATGTTGTTGTATAGATGTTCGGGCTTCACTTGGAGCTTGACTCTTGCAGGATGCTTTGCCACTTGTTGGTCTTTACTTGACTTGGTGCTGGCATGATGTACTACAGAGCTATGCGTATGCATATGGTTATGGGCTGATTTCATGGCTGAATATCATATGCTCTTATGATAGATGTCTTATGCTTACTGTATTGTGGTTGGTTATGTCATGCAGTTGGCTATGACTCTTCTTCATGTGGGAGCTTTTGCATCCTTGATTGATGCCTTTATGTCGTCCCATCCATTAAGGTTTCATGAGCATTTGCAGCATGCTTCTGCCCACTGATGTACTAGTAGATGATTGTCTTTATGAGCAGGTTCCCTATGTTGGGACAACCCTCGACTGCTTGAGCTCCATGGATGCTATGGATAGCCCTATTCATGATGACTTGGATTCCTTGTCATCTTCTACAAGTTCTTATAATTCAGATGTTGTTTGCTTCCATTGTGGGAAGCTTGGGCATGTTCAAAGAAAATGCTTTAGATGGATTAGAGAGCAGTAGAGACAGAGACAGAGACGGACTCGACATGAGTAGAGAGTCAGAGATGCAGCAGGTATTACCACTCTTTCTAGTGGTGAGGTATATGCAATTACCCATGATGATGCAGTTGAGCATGTCCTCCTGTCATCTAGTTTCCCTATAGCTTACTTGCTTAATGATCATCAGGCCCATGCCTTTGATTGGCTTTTCAACTCTATGGCATCTTGTCATGTTACCCCTCATAGAGCATGGTTCTCTTCGTACAGGGAGGTTGATGGATGTATTGATCTAGGCCTTGAGCATACTTATGCTATTGTTGGTATAGAGAACACACACCTAGCTTTGCCTAATGGGACTTCTCTTATGCTTAGGGATGTTCTACATGTTCCCATGCTCAGTAAGAGCCTGATTTCTGTCATTCAGTTGCATGATGCAGGTTACTCTGTTTCTCTTCAGGATAGGTCATGGAAGATCTGTCATGGTTGCTTGGTTTTGGCCAGAGGTTCTCGAGTTGGTTCTCATTACCCAATGCATGTCTCTCATGTGGGAGATTCTATGGTTGCAGTTATCCGGATACCACATGCATTGCTATGGCATTATCGCCTAGGCCATACGCACCACAGAGAGATGGAGATCTTGTCTCGTTCAGACTCATTGTTGCCTCCTATGTCACTTACAGATCTTGATGCTTGCCCTGATTGTACTCTTGGTCCTTGTAGAGCTCCCTTGGCTTATGGTGATCGTATGAGGCATGCTCCTCTAGATCTTGTCGATTGTGCAGTATATGGGCCTATGCCTTCCCAGTCGCTTTTTGGTGGAGCGTCATACTTTTTGACCTTTGTTGATCATGCTACCCATCATGTTTGGGCTTTTCCCTTGGTGCAGATTGAGGATGCTGCAGTTATGTTTGACAGGTTTATGGATTCTGCTAGTAGCAGGCCTAGGTGCTTTGCAGATGGATTATGAGAGTCATGCTCTCTCTCCTAGCTTTCGGACCTCTTGTCAGCAGTATGGCATTGATTTCTTGTGCCCACGGTATTATGGGATTTCTCATGGCATGTGTCTAACCTTACAGGCAAAGGTTGCTTCTATGCTTACCACAGCTGGGTTGTCTTATGGCTTTTGGGCTGAGGCCCTTATGACATCAGTCTATTTAGTTAACAGGATGCTGTGCTTGACCTTGGATGGTATTACACCCCATGAGGCATGGAGTGGCATGCAATCCTCCTCTGATTACTTGAGGATGTTTGGCTGCCAAGCATCTGTATGTATGCCACATGAGCCTATGTCATGTAGATGTATCCTCCTTGGTTATGGAGATGGTGACTTTAAGGCCTACAGATTATGGGATTTGGATACCCAGCAGGTCATACGCAATCATCATGCTGTCTTCTATGAGACGCAAACACCTCTTAGCCCTCTTGATGAGCGTTCAGTACGCTTTATGGCTGATTTTACAGCAGATACAATGCCATTACAACAAGCTGTTTATGCTGAAAATGAGGCACTTATTGGCCTAGATGACGTAGCTATGCATAGCAGTTAGGGTCAGGATGTTGGTGATCAGTTTGCTAGACCCCTTGTAGGCTCATGAGAGATGTTTTCTTGTAGTTTTGTAGGCTAGACAACCAGCCATATGTCAGTCTTCCGCTTCGCTGAGGCCACATGTAGTCTTGAGACCCCGTTGGACGAGTGTCTGGGATGTTGGCCCTCTTTCAATGATTGACTCTGGAGAGTTTGACTGCTCTCCGCTGTCTTATATGTGCCACGCTGATGCTACGCGCGACTCTGATGCTTTACAGCCATGCACTGATGAGTTGCGCTTGCTTCATGAGAAGCATTCTTGGATTGCTCTATTGTATGGAGTTGCGGGATCACTTATCTCCTGGATGTCATGGACTCGGGGATGCTTGACTCTTCTTTTGCAGAGGTTCCCGACACTTCTTGCACAGCTCGCTTTCCAATTGGGCGTTGGGTGAGATGTTATGATTCCTCACCTTGTCTTTTTTTTTCTTTTCTTTGTTTTCACTCCCTAGCTACATTGGCCTTTTTGTGGGAGCTTGTTGGGGTAAAAGGCCTCTGGGCCTACCCATTCTTTATTCATATATAATATGATAGTGCAATAAGGCTGTCAGTTCAATTGGACAACACCTACATTGTGTGTGCTCTTCTCTCCCGCATCTTCCTCTTCTACTTCTCCACTGCCATTGCATCCCCTTCAGGCATGAACTGAATAGGGTCCTACTCCCCTAAATTTCATCTTTTGATTGTGGACCTTAAGCAAGAAAGGGAGAACCAAGTCCCTTGTACTTAATGCTCTATATTGCAAGTTCTTGTCAAACTAAGATTTTCAGTGGCCCTTCTCAACAAGTGCATGGGTGGCCAAGAGATTAGTCTTTGTGAGCTACTCCACACATTAAGGAATTTCATTCCAGCTTTATTTCATTTCCATCACTCTTGTATTGCTATGTGTAGATTATGGATCAAGGAGTCAATGGGCATCATGGCATCAATACCATAGATCAACCTCATTGATTTTTGTATTGTGGCTATTTTATATGACATTCAATATGCCTAGAGTGTAACCATGAGTTTAGTATTCCACTTTTTTCCCAATTTAGAAACTACCTTTGTCAAGATGCTAATCAAGGTTTTGCTTGTCAATTTTACTTGGCCATTTAATTTTGGATAGTAAGGAGCTAATTTTTTATGGATGACCATGAAGGTGAGGATCAAGTGTTCTATAACTTTTTTTAGAATGGATCCCTTAGTCACATTGATGATTTTAAGAGGGTGTTAAAATCTTGATATGACTTGTTTCCATAAGAACTTGGCCATTTTTTTGGCATCATTTTTCCATATTGCCCTTGCCTTGGCCCATTTAATCTTGTAGTCTATTGCGACTATAATATGAACCCCTCAAGAATATTGTGTGGTAGGGCTAGATTGGACCCATAAAGTTAATCCTCTATCTTTCAAAGGGTTTCTAGGCCAATACAGTTACTGAGCTCCATTTTTCCATTTCTTATTGGTACCTTGGTGCATTGATACTCATCACAATGTTTGATAAAATGAGTAGTATCCTTGAAGAGGGTTGACCACCACAATTGTGATTGTAGCACTTTTTGAGCCATGATCTTGGCATCAAAGTGGTCTCTTGCTAATTCCTCATGTTCCCAAAAGAACATGGCCATTGTTTTGGCGTCATTTTTGCATGTTGCTCTTGCCTTGGTGGTCCATTTCATCTTGTAGTCTATTTCGACTATAATATGAAGCCTTGAGAGTATTGAGTGGTAGGGCTAGATTTGACCCATATAGTTAAACCTCTACCTTTCAAACGGTTTCCACGCCAATGTAGTTGGAAAGATCCATTTTTGTGTTTCTTATTGGTACCTTTGTGCATTGATACTCATCACAATGTTTGACAAAATGAGAGGTATCCTTGAAGAGGGTTGATGGCACCACAATTGTGATTGTAGCACTTTTAAAACCATGATCTTGGCATCAAATTAGCCTTTGCTAATTCTCCTTGTGATTCTTCCAAAAAGCCTTCAAATTCATACTCATAATGCATATTCTTAGCAAACTATCTTCCCAGGGAGTTCACTCTTTGTAAAGGAGACACTCATATGCGAGTGAAGAATCTTGAAAACCCCCCTATCTACAAGTCATGCAAGAGTCATATGATCCCCCCTTTGACACTTATATGATGTATTAAAAAAAATTATTATGTACCCCCTTGTTTAGGCTATAAGATTTTTTATTCTATTTAATTTCTCATATTGGCCAAGTTTGAAAGACTAGAACATTTCTAATACATGAATTGTGTATTACACTTTAAAGGCAATACATTATCATGTCATTCTGAAAGTAGTATTCATGATAGAGTATTATCTTAAATACCAAAGAGATAGTATTTCAAACATGTAACAAATTTCACTTAGAGTTGATATTAAGTCTCCTCTAAGACAAGTAATGTGTGTGTGTACATTATATTGATATTTTTCTATATTTCCATGATAGTTTGACAGAAACAAAACATAAGAGTGTGTCACTCTCAAAGTATTACAAGAACATATACACAATGTTGTCCTTTACATTGTTTCAAAATATTAATCCAATATCAATGTCCCAATTGAATATTTTTTGTATAGCAATCTTTATGTACATGGTAAAATGTTGCTCAATGTTGGAAAAGTTTAATCATGAAATCTTTACAATAACCTTATAGGTAGCATACATTCCAAAATAAAGTGTTTCTTTTATTAGACTCTTATGTCTTTATGCTAGTGCTACAATCAAATTAGATATAGCAATGTTAATGAGACATGATCTTGATCCTTCTTTGGCATGAATCACTAAGGCCAAGAATAGGTTGATGGTGATACAAGGTATAACAAATGCTATTGCCTATAAATTTGATAATATATAAGCTCTTAGACATTGAAAGAAAAGAAAGTGCAATATTAAGTATGGAAATCTTTATGCAATTTCCCCTCCCTTTCCCTCCCCTCCCCTTACTTTTAAGGTTGGAGGGGAAAATTAATGGGGGTCTACCCCTAGCGTATACCCTTATCTATTTTTTGAAGAAACCATGTCCCCTACACTTACATGGTTTGTAAGTTATCCATGGTAAACTTTCAAGACTATCTTGTCCAGTTTGTATAGTTGATTGGTAAAGTCTAGTCTTAAGAATGAGATATATAGTGACAATTTTTCTATCAGGCTTTCAGATAAGCGATTCTCAAGCATTGGCATGACACAGTTTTCCCACTGGGGAGTTAGGTCAACTTTGAAGAGTTGCACTTCTTGTTGAACCATGAATGAATGCAAATTGAAAGATGATCATCCATTCTAGTTGCATTTTTTGTTGTTGTCATTTGGAACATGCGATTGGTAATACAATGTTGCTTTTCCATCCTCATGGCCATGTTGAAGTCCAATTTCAATGACAAAAATATCCATATAGTGATTTGGTTGGTGACACAAGGTTTGTTCACCAAGTATAACAATGGTAATGGTCTACAAAGAGAGTGAAGGGAGTGACAAGAAGCTACACTTGGTTATGCCTTGAAAAGTGGTTGAGGAAGTTGTAAATCTTCTTGCTTGAGCTAAAGAAGAATGGAGATCACACACACACACACACACACACACACACACACACACACACACACACACACACACACACACACACACACACACACACACACACACACACACACACACACACACACACACACACACACACACACACACACACACACACACACACACACACACACACACACACACACACACACACACACACACACACACACACACACACACACACACACACACACACACACACACAGAGATGCTATATTTGTGATGCCTCTAATAGCTCTCTTATAAGCAACACCGTATTGTCTTATCATCCTCATGAATAAAGAATGAGTGTATACATTTATTCTTAGAGTTAATGAGATGGGTGTTTGACCGCATTTACCTTTACCCTAAATCCATCCACTTAAAGGCCAATGTTCCTTTAAGGGAAACAAAAGAATGAAAAAATATGTGATTTAAGTACATATGATTTACCCTCATCAAATTCCCATTAACTCCTTGAAATATGCAGACTTTTTAGAGGGTAGACTCTTGGTGAAAAATTCTATAGGGTTATCATTTGTATAAACTTTGAACATCCAAACTCACTTATCCTTAAGCACATGATGACTAGTGTGGGATTGAAGTGATACCTCACTTCTATGTGCTTGGTTATGCATGAAACAATAGGATTATTTGTCAACATGATGGCACTCTAACTATCACTATGCAACAATGGCATGTCTTCACTAAGGCCCAAGTCTCCCACTAGGAGAGTAAGCCATATAGCTTCTTTGCATGCCTCTGTGGTTGCAATATAATCTTGTTCAATATTGGATAATGCCATAAATTTTTGCAAGTGAGACATCCATGAGATTTCACCACCATACAAGGTAAAAACATATTGTGTGGTTAACTTTTTTTTTGTTAATATTCAGTGCATAGTCTACATCTGTGTATCCAAGTACACTACTACTACTTCTCCATAGTGTATGCACAATGTCTTATACCACTCAAGTACCTCAAGTTTCCTTTTATGCTTCCTAATTATCCTTGCTAGGATTTGACATGTATCTACTTATTGCTCCCACTACAAAGGCAATGTCCAAGCAAGTGGCAATTGTATATACATGAGATTGCCCTCACATGATAAATATAGAAAATTTACCATTTTAGCCCTCCCCTCTCATGAGTTTTGGGACAATTTCTAGTTAGCACTAATTTTGACATATAAAGGCAATGCAGTACTACTTTCCTTTCCCCCTTCCATATTGAAATGTTGCAACACCTTGCTAACACAATCCTTTGGGGATAGATAGAGCAATCTCTTTGTCCTATCCTTGATTATGCACATGCCAAGAATATGAATTGCATTTCCCAAATCCTTCATTTTAATGGTTTTTGTTAACCTTTTTTTCAATCTCATACTTGTTTTTCTAGTTATCAAGATATCATCCACATAAAGAATCATCACTATCAAGCTGCCATCTTTAGGCTTTCTAGTGTATTAGTAGTGTTTTTTCTCACTTCTCTTGTAGCCATTAGACTACATAAAGGCATCAAACTTATTACACCATTTCTATGGGGCCTATTTTAATCCATAGAGACTCTTTTTTAACTTGTAGACAACCTTTTCTTTGTCATGTTCCATAAAATCCTATGGATCATGCATGTAGAACTCATCATGAAGGTCACTGCATAGAAATGATCTCTTGACATCCAATTGTACAAGGTCCATGCCATCCTCAAAGGAAAGCATAGTGGAAAGAGTAGTCAATTTCATCATAGGTAAGAAGATATAATCAAAGTCCACCTTTCTCTTGCTTAAAATATTTAGCTACTAACCTTGCCTTTTACATCACCTATAACCATCAAGTTATAGATCCAGTTGGATGGTAAAGCATTTTTACCTGTTGGAAAATGAACTAGCTTCCAAGTTTGATTCTTCATATTGGAATCTATTTCAAATTGCATAGCTATCTTCCACTTAGGATTATCGTTAACAAGTCATGGCCTCTTTATTAACAAGATGGATTCTCACAATCTATCAACATTCTATAGTCAACCCTAGGCTAAAATCTCTCTAGGGGATGAGAGATAGGAGTAGATTTATATAGCACAATGGGCTGACTTGTAATGGAAATTTCACCTTTCATTCTTTCTTCACAAGGCACCATAGGGCTCTAAAGTTTTTGCTCAATGCATCTCCTTGCTTCCTCAACTCACTAGCTAAAGCATCACTTATGCCATGTGTTGATGGACAAGCACTTGCCCTACGTGGCAAAATAATAGGTGGCACTACATCCTAGAAAGTAACATTTCTTGTTTCCACTTTCTTAAGAGGCTACTTATGCATTTTCTTCTCATTGAAGATCACATCATTACTACGAATTATATTTCTACCTTCTGGATCACAAAGGCAATAACCCATCTTGCCACTCTATCCACAAAAAGATGTATTTAGTGGATTTTGGCTTTATCTTGCTGCATTTTTCCTTTGATATATGCACATAAGCTTCACAACCAAATACTCTTAAGTGATCATAAGAGGGGTTCTTCCTTGACCAAGTCTCTTCTAGAATGCCAACATCCAAAGTAGTGTTACATAACCTCTTTATCAAATGTACATCAATTGTGCCATAGCCTTGGTCCAAAATCCTCAAGTAAGGCTAGTATTAGATAACATACTTGACATCATTTTATTTATCTTATCATGTGGCTATACATTTAGTGAAGGAAAAGAAAGGAAAAGATATGTAGATAAGAATTTTAGTTATATTCTTATGGAAAATTTAATAAGGATATGAACATGTTTTTCTAGGTCCAAAATTGGTCTTCAAAATAGTATGAATAACCATTATTAAGTTTTAATAGCTTAATGACCAGTTTGGGTGGATCTAGATACATCCAAGGACTTATCTTAAGTGGTGTAAGTCATCGAATCCCAAAAATGTCAAAAGATGATGCATTTTACAAAAAACAATATTTTTTACTATTTTGAGAAGATTTTCACAATCCCATCTACAATGCCTTGTAGACAGGTCTATTCCATTCTATTTGAGCACCTAGATCACCATATTTGAAGTTCGTATGACAAAATTAGGGCTATATCAAGTCGCAACCAATCTCAAGGCTTGCACAAAAATGAAAACAGAGAAAACCAAAAAGACAAGGCATGGAAGGCAAAATCCTATGTTTTTAGCATGGAAAGCAAGGTAATGAACTTCTATTTAAGATATATAGATTAATGCATGAAGTCTGGGTTATCATAAAAGTGATCTACGATTGTCCTATAGATTGCTAAAGTAAATCTATCACTTCTCAAGTACCTTTAGCCCAGAAAGGCTTGCCCAAGAAACCTAAATTTGGGATAAATTTTCATGAACATATACCTACTACTATAGGTGTTAAAGTGAAAAAAGTTTACTACTATAATAGAGACTTTTTCATAGGATTTTGACAGAGAAAGTAGATTGAAGCCCATCTAGGTTGTCTATTGTGCATTTTGGGTTATTTTCAATCAGTTGAAGCATTGCATTTTCATTGAATTAGTGTAATAGAGAGACTATATGTTGCATAATATGGTCAAGCTATCATCTTGACTAGTTTTTGTTTGACCCATCACTTTGGACATAGAGTTTGTAACATGTGTGCGCTACTACAATGTATAGAGTTTTCTTCAAGAGTCTATTTAGTGTCTTTTGGTTTCATCTTAATACTTTCACATCTCTTGTCTTGTCTCTTGAACCCTAGTGGTTAGTGGCTTAGCACACATCCCCTTGACATCATTTTCGGTAGGATTACTAGGTCCTATGAGTCCCCTTTTTATCCCATGTGCTTATAAAAATTTCTAAACCCATGAGAGACACATTCTCCACCATTATCAATTTTGAGACACTTAAGTCCTTGCCAGATTGATTTTTTGTAAATGCTAGAAATCTACCTCCTTAACTCTTGTAGGCCCTTAGATTGGTTCCCTAGAGGTTCCTTCCATCTTTTCACCAAGCATCACTATAACATGATCTCCCTTCTTAAATTGAGTGAATCATCTAGGAAAATCTTGTGGTTTCTTTTGGTTCTCCTTGTTAGAGTCATTGCTCTTTTGAGAATCCTTTCGCATTCATATTATGAGGTGTATGGCTAGGATTTTCTTTGTTTGTATATCTTTTCTAGGCTAAGGGATCCTAGGATGGTGTCCATGCTATCTGACTCTACATGTGTTGTATTTGTCTCTCAAGTAGAGTCCTGATCGATGTCCTTGGTTCCCTCCATTGCAAGGACTTTGAGAGTTGGGATGAGGTTTGTGGTATTATACCCTAGGCATTTGTGATCTAACACCTCTAGGTATTCCAACATTTCCCATTCAATTTCTACTCTCAATACTCTTGCATTGATTACTAGCTTATTACTCTCTAATAGTTTGGGGTATTGGAATTTATTTTGTGGCCTTACCATCTAACTCATACTCCTTGTGTTCCTCATTTACATTCTCTATGGTCTATTAGAATTTACAGATGACCATTGGGTTCATACTCCTTGGACTCCTCGTCTACATTCTCCATGGTGGTCCGGTAGAATTTGTTCTATGGTCTTACCATGATCTAATTCATAGTTCTTGGGTTCCTTATCTACATTCTCTGTGCCTTCATATGTGTATCAAATCCTTCACTTCATTAGCTCATTCATTCATAGGCTTCTTTGTGTTCATTTTCTTTCGTGGCTGGTAATTCCAAGGTAGCAATAATATACATTCAATCTTGCTAGGGGCGGGGGACATACTTGTTGAGGGGTCTTATCATAGTGTGCAAGTTGTGTCTCCTTGAAGCAGCATGCTAGAAATATCATCTAGGTCAACCAACATTGTTTTTCAACCTTGATTATGAATACTTTGCATCTATTGTCTAAGAAGGATAGACCATTGGTGTAGTCCTTGATCAATCAAGCATTTCACATCCAAGGGTATCCAAGCAAGAAATTGTAATCTACCCCTTTCATAACCATAAAGTTCACTAAGAAACTATCCCAAGGATCTTAACAAGATATCTTTCAACACCCCTAATAGTTGGAACCTAGATCCATAGGCCGCAAGGAGGTTGAAATTTACAATATTTATTAGCAGGTTTGCCCATGCATTGAGTACAACAATACTAAATTTAGCACTAGGTGACTCTTTATGAAGATGTATTATGAATACAAGTGCCAAAGTTGGCATCATCAATTGTTCTCTAAGTGAGTAAGGGGTATTAGTGCAACAATATCCTTACTCATGCTAGCCTTTTTCTTGGGACAATCAAGGTACATATGCCATGTTCACATCATCTTTGGTCTATTCAATTATCTTTAGGTGCCTCTAATATTTGTGCGTATTTCATGGACATGTCTCCAAGTTTCCCACAATTATAGGACTCAATGGTTTCTCTTGGTTAAGTTTTTCCTATTTCTCATCCCAGTCCTAACATGATGGGAATGTGCCTATAGTCTATGAGGATAGTATTGCCTTCCTCATCAAATGTGATGTACAAACTTGTAGACTCCTCCTTGACTAGTTTCTCAATATAGTATCTATGTGCATTTCTTGGAGGGTAAGCAATGATTGGGTTGGGTGGTTTGGGTATGCTAGATGGATTAATCTTGACCCTTTGTGCATCTAGCCAATATCAATGTCGATGACTTGCACATAGTGTCACTTGTTTTATAGTTGATATGCTTGACTAGAACAAGAATTTGGTAGGGGAATTGGCTAGGAGCTTGAAAGTTGCACAAGCCATTCACAATTGGCACATAACTATGGGGATCTTGAACATTTAGAAGGTGGATGGTTGCCTCCACAGTATATGCATTGGCAATACATTCATGGTTGCTTCAGGGTATCCAACTTGGATATTTCCAATTAATGCATCTTAAAAGCCTTAAGTAGGTCATGCACTAATTAGATCTTTGAACTATTTCTTGTAATGTAGCATCATGCTGCCCTAACATTTCTTTCTTGTCTTGATTTATTTCTCAGTGTAGGTCATTGATGCACATTGCCTCATCAAGGATCTCATTGGTGTTGGACCTATCCAATGTTGAGTTGCTAGCCATTACCTTTAGATTCTCTTATCTTTGATATCCTTAACAAAAACCTTTGTGATAAGCTTGGCATTTGGTCCCTTCTCAATGAGGATCCTTTTGAAAAAGCACTCTCCTTGAAACTTCTTCTTTTCGCCCTTCTTCTTTTTGTCACCATCATTTTTGGTGAAGGAACCACCTTTGCCTTTTGAATTGGCAGAGAATGCAGCATCTCCATTGTTGCTTCCTTCTCGGGCTTTCAGCCTCAACTCCTCCTCCATTAATAATGCACAAAACTCCTCAAAAGTCAAAGCTTGAGGTCTCACCTAAGTATTAAGGGCAGTTACTAGTCCATCAAACTTTTGTGGACAAATCCGAAGACACCTCCGAGCTAGCTCTTCGCTAGTCTTTTGTATCCCAGCGCCAGCCATCTGGTCGCGCAGATTCTTAATCCGAGTGATGAATGCTTCAACCGTCTCTCCTTTAGCAAACTTCTCTGCTGCTAGTTGATTCTCCAAATTTTGAATCCTCGTTCGATTTCTTGTTTCATACTGACTCCTTAGTACATTCCAAGCCTCTGATGCTTTGGTTGTATGCTGAATCAAAGTCAGAACACTGTCAGAACAGCTTGTAACTAAGGCATACAATGCATCTGCATTCCTTCGTTTCCAAGCTCATAGAAGATCTGCATTCGGAGGAATCATCACACTAGGATTTGATGGGTCAGGGGTAGGCTGTGGTTCTGCGTCAGTCCCCAGCACAGTCTCCAGAAGCTCATAAGAATCAAGGATAGTTGTAATTTTGAACTTCCACAAGGTGTAGTTTGTACCATCTAACTTGCCTTCACTGAAGGTTGGTGGATGAATCCTCAGTGTTTGAATAGCCGGTACAGCAACACCACCTCCTGCACTGCTTCCTGATGAACCAGAACCGCTTCCAGAAGTCAACATGGTTTCTCTTTGCTGTTGAAGCCTTTGCCTCTTGCACACTCTCCGATCTCTAGAGCCCCCTGGGCTCTGATACCATGTAAAATATTACACGGTGTAGCGAACAGAATCTGAGAAAGAGATCTCGTACACAACAGAAAAGAGGAGAATCAGTAAATTCTTTAACTCCAAACAACTGATACAAAGATGGCTCTGTCCACCCATGCGCTTCCACTGTGTGAAGCTTAGATGGCGATCTAGACAGAAGATAGGTGAATAGCTTAAGGCTAGCTGGAATAACAACTCTGACTGGGTGAAAGATGAGTGAGTGATGGCTGCGAAGGGGTTTAGCTTTTATAGCCCGCGAAGGCCGTTAGGTCGGTTGACCTACCATATGAGCCTCCACTAGTCGGCCAGGGAATATTCCCTTTACCATCAGGCTGGGGGCACTGCCCCCGGACCCCCGCCAGGGGGGCCGCTGGCCCCCTTGGGACCCCCCAGCCAGGGGCCGCTTCCGCGGCCCCCGGACCCCACAATAGGGGCCCCTTTTAACTCTCTTACACCGTAACTCGATGCAATGCACCTCGAGTTGCTACCAGCTTAACCACTTTGTCTAACCCAAAGATTAGACCCACAATGGTCACCTTTTTGCCATCTGGTCACATAGACCTCATCTGATATACAAGTCAGGACTCAACCAATGTCCGGGCTCACATTTGGCTTCTCCTCATAATGGGGGCCTTACAACTTTGAGCACCATGGATCATTGGTAGCACTTAATGAGGGTGGGGCATTGATCATATCTAACAACTTGGTTTGATCTTGGCTAAGGATGTGAATGCAAAACTATAGCAGGATGGTCACAAGATGGTTTATATCCTAATGGCTATGGTTGTGGTCTATGTGTGTCCTAATGGGATGCATGTGGTCAATTTGTGCTTGTGTACGTAACAAGCACTAGAGTGTCTAAGGTGTGTGCATAAGTGGGGGTGCTAACATGTCTTTACTGTGTATATATTTGAGTGTGTGACACTTGAGGGGCTATTGTGGTGGTTAGTGTGGATGCTCAAGTGCAACTATACTTGTATATATGAGAGCACTTTAAAACAAGTGGACAACCTTAGAGTGACCTAAAGTGTGTGTTAGTTGGCTTGATTGGGCTCAAATGTACTAGTACTTGAGCATCAAGTTTTTTGGTACTCGAAGATAACAAGATGAATGGACATGTCTAGTGCTTGAGTGGGCTCAAGTGATGGAGCCAATATACTAAAGTGTGCAACACTTAGTGTTTGTGAATTCTCCTTAGTAACCTCATGAACTTGAGTGCTAGTGCTTGAGTTCTTGAGTGTGAATATATCTTAGTGTTTGTGAATGCTCCTTGTTGCTAACCTAGTTAACTTGAGTGCTTGAGTGTTTGAGTGTGAATATACCTTACTAACATAGTGTGCTTGTTTGGATATGATATTGAGACTTTTCCTTGATGAGTGCTCATAGGAGGTCTAATGCAATGTGCACTTATGTGGTTGGAACTTGAGTGAAAGTGTTTCTTCATAGAGGTCTAGTGTGCACTCGAGTGTATGCTTTCTCTCATGAAGGCTCAATGAGTTTGAGGGTTGATACAAGGTGTTACTACTTGAGTACTTGAGTGGGTGTTCTCAAGGGATGCTTGAGAGATGTGCAACCTAAGTGGTTGGACTTGAGTGTGTTAGCACTTGAGTGACGTGTGGTTTGTGTGGACTCAAGACTGCTCTTGAGTGTACTAGGATGTGGTCTCTTGATTGGTCCTAGTACTCAAATGAGTGGTGTACCCTACTCAGCTGGACCGATGATGGGTGCTTATGGTTGGAACTTAAGTTGTGGTTTCCCCTATCGATGGGTGGATACATGCTCAAGGGAGCATAAGTGGATAGGGTGGTGTCAACAATTCAAGTGCATGTGGGTGGGTTTGATTGGCACATGTTGTGAAGGTTAATCCTTAACATCCTCCTTTGTGCTTGATTTCATTTCATAGAAAGAAGGGGAAAGATCAAAGAGCATAAGGGATCCTTCAGTGTGGCACACTAGCAATGCCGATGGATCCTCATGTACCATAGGTCCTCTCCTTCTTGCTCCCCTATGTGTGCCCCTAAGATCTCTCTCACTTTCTCTCATCATGCCTACATTTTGGTCATCTCTTTTATCTCTTTGTCTCATTTTTCTTCCCTTCTTTTCTTGACTTATCAAACCCTAAGTTTGCTTTTAAGGGCCTCAACCCTAATGTTCTTGGATTCTTGTTTGTAAAGTGGCCTTGGTTGCACTCAAGTGCTTTTATTGCTCTTGAGTGTCCCACAATTTCTCTACTCTTATGTGCTTGTTAACATGTGTCCTTGAGCGCCTACCACTCTTGAGTACTTCAATTCACACTTGCTCCCTAAAGATTGTCTTTGAGTACTCTTAAGTGCTTTTTAACATGTGTCCTTGAGCACCTACCACTCTTGAGTGCTTCAATTCACACTTGCTCCCTAATGAGTGTCTTTTAAGTACCCCTTGTGGTTGAGCACTTGTGTTTCTTGACAACTGCTCTTGAGTCCCTTTCTGAGAGAACCACTCAAGTTTAACTTAAAATGGTTTTAGTTAGTGCAAAAATACTTAAGTCTCCTTCTCTTTTATGCTTGAGTGGTCAAGTCTTAATAGTGTGTGGCTATTCCTTTCTAGATACATATTTAAAATGTTCTCTTGTCCCAATGCATATTTCTTATTCATTAAATTATTCTTAAAAAAATCTAAATTTCCTCTTGCTTTTCTTGAACCTTTCCTCTTGTGACACAAGTCTATGGGCAAAATGCATTAGGATTAACTCCTCATAACAAGGGATGGAGTCTTGCATACATATGAGACCAAGAGATTGTATAGAAGAGAACATATTTGCTAGATATATATGGCAAGAGTGTCACAAAAATGTCTCCAATTGAATGATCTTCATAAGGGATGCTCAATCATCCCAAGTCTCCTCCATTGTATCTATACAATCCTTCATGATATGGAATCTATGACACAGTTGTATTCTCATCTCAAGGTTTATCCAATGAGCAAATGTGTTAATTGGTATAAGGAACATAGTTATTTCTAGATATCAATAATGGTACAAATGGTTTACTATGAACAAGGACAGAGTCACTAAAGTTAAATAAGAAAAAGAAACCAACATGAGAGTGGAGCTAGTTTGATCCTACTAGGCCTCGTACCACTAGATTACTGAGTGGAGCCTTTCCATTACCATGTGCTCTCTGTACACTTGGTACTGTGACTGAAGGAATACCAAGCTCATAATCCAATTTCTCTAAACCACTAGAATCTCTATCAAACCCCAAATGACTAGCAGATATATCATTACTATCTAACACTTTCTTCTTTCCTTTGTCTTTACCTCCAACACTAGCAGATGCACTTGAAGATGTGGGATCGCTCCTTGGTCTCCCATACCAATGGGTAACTATAGATATAATACTAGATGATGTTTCTAGTCCACTAATACTCTATAGTTCTTGCTTTTCTTTCTACACATCACTATCATTGATCATCGCCATCATCCAATGCATCACCACTAGATGCATACCAACTGCTCATCTCATTAAAAATAACATCCCTGCTCACTTTGAACTCACCTGTGACAAGGTTATAATAGTGATACACTTTCTACTCTAAAGAGTATCCAATTAAAATACACTTTTTAGCCTTTGGATTAAGCTTTCTTTGCAGCTCATTTGGACATGAACATATTGAATACAACCAAACACTTTCAAGTGTGGCACATTAGGCTTCTTGCCCTGTAAAGCATTCTTTAAGAGTCATTCCATGAACTACAATTGTGGGATTTCTATTCATAATTTAGATAATAGTATGAATAGCTTCAAATAAAAAATATTTTGGTAAGTTCTTTTCAACCACTAATGCCCATGTAGCTTTTGCAATATGCCTATTTTTCCTTTTTGCAACCCCATTTTGTTATGGGATATACTTGCAAGTAAACTATCTCTTTATCCCATGAGACCTCAAGAAGTCTCTAAACTCATAAGAGAAGTAATCTCCCCCTCCATCTGACCTTAAGCACTCAACTTTTAAGTATGTTTCTATTTCAACAACAGCATTGAAAATTTTGAAGTGCTCAAACACATCACTCTTTTCCTTCATGAAATACACCCATAGCTTTCTTGAACAATCATCAATAAATGTGTAAAAATATTTATTGCCACGAAGAACATATTCTATGTAGGCCCCCAAATATCTGTATGTACAATATCAAGTATATTCTTTCTCACATCTCTATCATGCAAAAAGGTTGTCTCATCTACATGCCAAACTAACATGCTTTACACACCTTATGAAATTCTATAACTCTAAAAGCAAGCAACCCTGTAACCACCCTTTGGATTGCATTAATTTTAGCCTTTATACATTTGCATGCCCAATACTTTTGTGCCATATTTCAATGTCTGCAACCACTCCTTTTCCTTTAGTATACATAGTAACATTCATAGCCGAAATTCCAATATCTAAAGTAAACATACGACCAACTCTACTTCCTTTTGTGACCAGCTTGCACTTATCATTAAAATCTTTCGTAAAATAGCATTTTGTATTAAATCAAAGCTACAATCCTCGCTTTGCTATCTAACCAATAGACACTAAATTCTTTGTGACGGATGGCACATATAATACATCTAAGAGACTCTTTGTCTTCTCTTACTCTAGCTCATTCCAACCCAAAATCAAAGAGTAGCATAGGAGACTATATCTTTTGAGACCTTGTTAAAATAGACCAATATGAATCATCCATGGAACCATACCCTCAAGTTCTCTAAGATACCATGTAATAATTTTTGGTAGAGATGGGGAAGAGAAAGGGAAAGTATGATGCAATAGAGTCAAAGTAGAAGTAAACAAATGGACTATTTGTTTCATGAAAATGAGATGCATTTATAAAAGGCACTACACTTAGTAATATTCCGTAGTGGTTTTGTTAGGTTATGTCATACCTTAGTGGTGTCTAGATGAATCTCCTAAATGTGTGGAACTAGTAAATGGAAGGTTTGGTTATCCCCCTTTATTGATTGAAACAAACATGCGATAAAATAATAAATAATCTTAGCTCTTTTTATTATTGTTAATTCCCTTAGTGCATAATGGGTTTGACATTTCAATCATTATTAATAACCCTTTGTCATTTTATGGGTTGGACAAAGATCTTCCAAAGGTACAATGACTCATAGGGGTCAATTGTGATACAATGATAATTGTTGAGCACTTAGGTCCAGCTTCTTGGCCTTGAGATTGCTCTTCAACTTCCTTGACCCATTCCTTCACTTGTCATCAATGACCTTGACTTGATGCTTTAGATCAATTCAATCTCCCACCTTTGTGCTCTCTGGTTTCACTATTTTTGGCATAGTGGTGGTGATAGATTTAGATTTGATACTAGATTGCTAGGTGCTAACATTGTTGTACATTTGCTCTTAGTAATGGCCTTAGTAGCATGTTTCTTTGACCTTTTCTTATGATTCTTTCTTTTCAAGGATAATCAGTCTAGCATTGAGGATCCTAAGAAGTTGGTTTTGGCCTTTTTGTTTGAGCCTTACTCCTAGTATCAATGAGATGGACTCGGATGCCTCATTCAATGATTCAATACCATATATGCTTAGGGACACTAAGGGCACATTTATCTTACTCATTATTGATGCTTGACGTTTAGAGCAATCAAGGAAAATATGGATGAATATGTACTTAGGGCAGCATGGCTCTAGCTTGTTTCTTTGTTAGGTTCCTACTTCTTGGAGCATCGATATGACATGTATCCAAGTTGATTGTAATGCTAGTAAGAGATATTTGCCCCAGTTTTCAATGTTCCAAAACCTCTATTCCATCCAAGAACATCAGAAGAACTCATCTTTAGTCTATCAAGATTGTGTTGCCCTATTTTTGTACTAGATATATGAACGTATATAAGTTTTTCCTTTCAAATAGTGTGATGCACATTGTGTAACATTTGTCTTTGAAATATTGTGTTGCAATATCACTTAGGATAAATATGGGCTAAAGTTGGTATTGCCACCCATTCTTTATGAATGGCAGCATTCCTTGTAGATTCTTAGATCTATAATTTCCTTAATGTCATATAGTATGCAGACAAAGAATCAAAATCGATAGTCATTTGACCTACAAGGTAAGGTATACATGGGCCAATACCTCATTGGCCATAAGCTAAACAAAGGGAACCTAGGAAGAACCAAGTTCTTGAAGAAATTTCCAAGAATTTGGAATTCTTGTCTACCCTTGACTCAATTACATTTGAGGAGTGGAGGCTTCAAAGTCCTATTACAAGCTAAGTAAGGGCTCAAGATACATTGGATGCATTGTTTGGATTCTCCTTGAGCTAGGTACCAAAGGCCTCTTTGTTGTGTTCGAGAGCCTCTTCTTTTAATATCCAAGTGGCTTCTTTGAGAGGGTGCCTTTTCCACTTGTTGGCAAGGTACTTGGGGTAACCCTTGCACTCCCGGCGGTGGTGCTAAAGGGTTGCCTCTACTTTGAAGGGGCCATTGGAATAGAGTAGTGGAATGTGTCACTCTCATTGTGTATCTAGGTACTGTTGGGGGTAAAGGTGTTTGTGCCTAGTTGCCCATGTATTACTACACTAATAGTACCCATACACTTGTACACTGCAGGTGGTGGGCACCCACTCATTATCACTTCATTCCTATTCTTTCACTGACATTTGAATCACACATTGTGACTATTGGAGTTCCTACATCCTCTCTCTCTCTCTTCCTTCTTTCACCATAGCTCTTGCTTTTGCTTGCATGATTCCGCTCCAAGCTCACTCCCTTCAACTAGTATCAAAGCCAACCATTTGAGGAGCTTCTTTATCCTTTGCTTTAGCCTAGAATCAAAGCACTCAAGGTTTCATGGCAGCTATTGTTTCTTTCTCTTGAGGTATGTATTGAGCCTTTTCTTTTTCTGGCTTATTCTAGCTTGCTTTGGGCTTGCTTCGGGCTTGTTGAGGAGCTTCCCAAGGCTTACTTGAGCATTGTTGAGTGCTTATTGAGCTGAGAAGTAGCCATTTTATCCATTTTGAGTGGATATAGTGCATGCTAAAAAAGTCATGGACAGTTATGGTAGCTTGACATGACTTCCTTATTTTGGCTATAAATTTTGCATATGGAATTGGATTTAGGCGTTCTATAGCTAGAAATGAAGAGTGTGACAAGAGCTACAAGTTTGGACACTCATAGAGTTCATTCTATGTAGTTTTCTATTCTCTATTTCACACAAAATAGAACTATTTTGGTTTGAACAACAAACAATAAATTTTATCATGCATGTTTGATGCTTTGGGGATGCTATTTTGGTGCCCAGATGGGATGGTTATGCTTTTGGGCTAATCTGAACACACATTTGGCTTAGTTTTCTTAGAGATTTCATTGTTGTAATAACAAAGTTGAATGTCACTTATCTGGGAAAAGCATATCTCTCTTGTCACTTTATGCTTTCAAGTCTTGGTATTGATTCCCAAATGTTTGCTTGACACTTGGGAATGCTTGACAATTATCTTAGAATGATTTTGAGATTCGATTGAGCTTGCATTCACTCAATTTTGAATTTCATATCCCTATTGTTTATAGTGGATAGTAAGCAGTTATCTTATAAATATTATGCTCATTATGCTTTGAAGCTATTTGGGTACCATATATTGGATGTACCGACACTTTGGTTGTCATGTATGCCTATGGATATGTTTATAATATGGTCATGAGGTAAGATTAGAGTTTATATGCTTTGACATTTGCTATCATTCCTGCCCTTGGATGCTATAGTTAGAGTCTTGTAGACTACTTGGATTTAATGCTTTTGGATGTATGCTCTATCAATCTTGGATACTTAGATGTCATTCACATGATGATGTTTTGAGTTTTCCTTGCTCATTTGGCATTTGACTTTTACTTCAATGAGAGCTACTCAGTTTTATGTACTGAGCCACATTGGCACTTGGATGTACTATAGAGCATTTGGTTTGTACAGTTGAGCTTGAGCTAATTATAATGAGACAATGGAACTCATTGTGATGTACATGCTCTCTTGATATTTATTGGATGCAGTTACCCTATCGTGGGCTGATTTGATCTCTTGGCTTGGACCTAGTACTTATGTATGTCAGGGTGTTGCCAGTGGTATTTATATGCTTCTGGGCTATATATTAATATTTTACTCATTGGGTTATACATCTAGCAATAGTTCTCTTCATTTATCCTTGAGACCTGCCATGTGTATGATATCTATGCCCATTACATGTATGGTTTTTGACACAATGTAGTTGTGATAGTCTTTAATGTAAGTTGTTCTTGGCTTCTTCCTTCTTGGTTGCTCATAGTTGGTTGTTGGCATATTGCTGTAGTCTATTATAACAGCCTATACTTTTAATTTTATGCATTCTATTTGAGGGCAATCACTTGGAATTCAAAGTCTTTTGCTGATAGGTTGTGGAATCTCACTATTTTGGTAGTATCTCTAGTCTCTTGCTTGATTTGGTGGTGGTTTTGGGGCTAATTTACAAGGTATTGTAGTAGCCCATCTTTCCTTTATTTATAATTGCTTGGTCTCATTATGACTAGTGGTTGTCACAATAGTATTATCTTCAATATTGAGAAATTGGATGGGACCAATTACAGCTATTGGAAGACCCAGATATGGCAAGTTTTAGTGTAAAAATTGCAAGTTTGACCACTCAAAAATGGGGGTGCCAAACCCAAAAGCATTGTGGTTGAGGATTGGGATTGCAAGTTTTAGTGTCAAGATTGAGGAAACTAATGTGGCGCAGCCAGATGTATTTGATGATTTTATCTTGGCAACTTCTTCTTTGGATGCTTCACAACTAACTGATGCTTTGTCACGATATACTTAGTGTTGGTTGATAGATTAAAGGGCTTTCTTTCATGTGACTCCTCATAGAGAGTGGTTTTACTCCTATCGTAGTACGACTAGATCTCTCCTTTTTGGTAGTGACCTAGCATTGGAGATAGTTGGTATCAGTGATGTCCAACTACATTTTGGTTTAGGTAGGATGTTCACTCTTCATGATGTACATCATGTATTGGCTCTCACGACAAAGAGCCTTATCTATGTTGGCACCTTGGATGATGTAGATTATGATTTTCTTATGGTGATTCCTCATGGAATATTACCCATGAGAATCTTGTTATTACACATGGTGCTAAGTCTAGTATCCTCTATTCTTTACTTGTATTTGGGTTAGTTGACCATGTTTTGGCTGTGGTTGCATTTCCACATGTATCTCTTTGGCATCATCGCCTTGATATATATCTTTGGAAGGAATGAAAATGCTTACTAGTTTGCAATATCTTTTGTCCCTAGAGTATAAGTGTTTTGAGTCTTGTAATCATTGTTTATATGGCAAATAGACATGTAGTATGCATAGGAAGTCTAGCATGAAGTGCACGGGTGAGCCTTTAGCTCTTGTTCATTCAAATGTATATGGTCCCATATCCTATTAGTCACTAGAGGGTGTGAATACTTTCTCATATTCATTGATGTATTAATTGATGATTACTCACATAAGGTTTGGGCTTTTCCTATTAAAAGTAGAAATCAGATGTCTTGTCTACCTTTCAATGTTGGCTTGCTCTTGTTGAAAACCAGTTTGGGTATAGACTAAAATGCCTAAGGTTAGATAATGGAGTTACGTTAATATCAAAAGATTTTGAGTATTTTTACTACGAGTGGAATATTAAGAATCAGTTGATTGCCCCCTATACCCCTCCCTAGAATAGTATTGCCAAACTCATGAATAGGATGATTTAGGAGAGAGTCCACATTATGCTTAGCTAGGTAGGCTTACCCTAGCACTTTTGGGTTGAGGTAGATACTATTGTCAAACATTTGATTATAATAGGTCCCCTTGCATTGCTATTAATTGCTAGGTTGTAGAGGAGGAATGTAGGATTTGAAAACCTCCATTATATGCTCATTTGTACGTCTTTGGTTGTGAGGCATTCTGCCATGTTCCCAAGGATAAGCACAATAAGCTAGATTCTAAGTCCGTGAAATGCATCTTTCTTAGTTATAGGGATGCAAAGGTGAGATGGGCTATTGCCTATGGGATCGACAAGCTCGCAAGGTTATCCACAACTACGATGTCATTTTCTACGAGAAAAATATGCATAAGCATCCTATGCAAGTGGTTGAGATATGTAGGGTGATCTTTCAGGAGAAGCCTCCAACTCCCATACGGTTAGCTAGACACTCTACAGTAGCACAACTGATACTCCAATGGCCTAGGTCCCGCATGTTGTGCAAGAGGAACATACTTTGAGATGCTCTACTAGAGCTAGTGAGTGCTTTATACCCTCCATGTATTATGTTATGGTGACATATACGAGTGAGGCTCCATCGAGAGACGAGTCTAGGCGATGTTGCTCGGCACTCCCATAGAATGTTACAAGGTTTGTTGCCTAGGGTTTCTCGAGTCCACCTTGCAACAGAATGTTCACGGCAGTATCCACTAGGATCGACCTGAAATTCGGGTTCCTAGTGGTCAAGGTCTCCTATGACAGCATTCTAGCATCGGATCGTGGACATCCTACTTTTTGCAAAGAAATACCCAATCCAAAGCAGATTCATGCCGCACTTGGTTCAAAGAGAATGGGAAATAAGAGGGATGCGCTGCTCAACCTCTCTACCTGTAGTAGGGCATAGTCCCATTCCGGTCCCCTAAAATGGCATAAACCAAGGTTCTAGCCTAACAATTCCTAAGAGTCGAGGATGTCAGTAAAAACCTGGTGAGAAGCCTCCCAAATCTCTGGGATCACCCTGCCGTAGGACAAACCCATCGAGGGTTCTGCCCACCTTCTTCCCTCAATAGGCGTTCTTTAGTTATGTAATTAGGTCCTATCACATTTATGTGTGACATCTAAAATCAGCGTCCTTAGTTAAACCTTTTAGGGAATAGGGTTCATTTGTGTAATTTAAGAACAAACACGAATATAGAGAAAGCAATAATTTTGATAAACAAGTTCATTAACTTATCTTCAAGTTAATCTTTGTCTCCTGCCCATACATGAGAAATTATATATCCCTTTTGCCCTGTAGAAGTACCCGGTCCAAATCACATGGCACCACAATTTCCATCATTTATCTAGAATATGATATTCCAATAACACAGATGTTGGGGCCATGACAATCTTCAACTCTATTCCAAACTTGGCAAGGGGTGTCCAAAGCTCCACTTGATCCACAAGTGGCCTAGGAGTAAAACACCATTTTCATGGTTGGCCTTTTCACCACTTGACCTTTGGCTCGTGAATCTAGTGCCCTTTTCGAGTTGATCCATGGTGCAATCTTGGAGATGATCCATCCGTGCAAAATATCATTTCCTTAATTAAATAATTTAAGAATCAAGCACAAATAAGGCATTCAGCCCTATTATCATCTTTCGAAAAACATTCCTTCATCCCCATGGCAACTTGTCATCACAGGCCCCTGCCATGAATTTACCATAAATCACAAGCATTTGGAATAGTCATCTAAACGACGATTCAAAAACCAGCTGAATGTAAAATCATTTAAAAAAAACAATGGTATTCTTTTCCAAACATTGCAAAAGTAGATGTGATAACAATTCCATCCGCATATTTGCTCTCCCTGGATCCAAGAGCCATTCTATGCAAAATTTTACTTAACACTTCCTTCCTTCGGCTAATGCATATGTTAAGGTATGGTACCTCTATACAAGATGTAAGTTCTATCATTTCAATGCAAGATAATCAATCTCGTGAGAGGATTTATGCCTCCTTTCTAAGTGACGTTTATCTTTTAACCTTTCCCTAGCACAATACTATGCAGAATTGCATCTTGACTTTATCTTCCTTTCTCCTAAGGCAAGGAACGCAAGATAAATTTGTAACAATTTTAAGGTCTTATACAACGTAGGACTATCGATAAAGTAATTCCCGAGTTATTGTGCAAGTTGTAATTAATTCATGGCTTGGCAACACAAGGTAAACTCCTTAACCGTTATTTAATGTGAAATATTCATAGGATGGATGCAAGACCTTTAATGCAAGATCATTTCATGTACCATTGATGTATGTTCCATATAATCTTTCTCATGCATGTACCATCTATATGCATAACCCTCAAGGTAACCTTACATGCTTTTATGACTTTGTCACACAGCACCAGGATGCAATGATTGTATTTGGGTACAAGGATTTGTGCAAACCTCAATGCACCATATGCATAAATCTATGCAATGTCATCTATGGTTGTGGAAAGAATTATCCTATGATCCCCTAAGAGTTCATTAACTATTGAAAAATAAATTCAATTTACTTGTTAAAATGAACTCATGTGCATGCCAAAGCGATATAACCTACGGAGATGGCAATTAGTACCTAGGTATTTGGAGATGAATTATCCATAGCCGATGTTGTATTTGTATTATCGGTGTAACACCTTGACTGGTGGCTTCTTTGTTGGACCGGGATTTCCATTGTTGCATGCCACTCTTCATTTTGGGGCTATACTTTCAACTTATAAATCTCTCTCTCTCTCTCTCTCTCTCTCTCTCTCTCTCTCTCTCTCTCTCTCTCTCTCTCTCTCTCTCTTGTTGGAGAGATGGTGGGCCAGGGCGACTTCCTTCTATTGAGATGGAGGAGGGATAAGTTTGTAGATTAGGTACTTAGCTCACAGGGAAAGGAAGGAGCGTGTGGTCACCCTCTAAGGAGGGGAAGAGAAGGAGACCCTTCAAAAAGGCTCTCTCTCTCTCTCTCTCTCTCTCTCTCTCTCTTTGTGCAACAGGGGGGGAAAGGAGGTGGAATATGCCCCCTTCCAAGGGGGGATTTTATAGGGAGGAGGGTGTTGTTATTGCGGGTGGGGGGCGGGGGGGGGGGGGGGGACGTGATGGCCCCAATCATCCATTTGGGCAGCTAGAGTTGGGTTGCCACCATGCAATCTACCCCTTCTCCCTTGTCACCATCGTCTTCTTCCTCCACTTTGTCTTTCACTTCTTCTTCGACGTCTACCTCCACCTCAATGACTTGTTCCTCATCATCTTCTTCCTTTCCCATCATCGTCATCATTGCCTCATTCCTCCTTCTTTGTGGTCATCATCCTCTACCTCGTTGGCATCGTGGTCTCCTTCTTTCTCCCCCCATGTCAGCATCATCTCCTCCACATTGTCTTCTTCGTTTCCCACCACCACCTATTCAGCAAACGAGATTGGGGGGGGGGGGGGGGGGGGGGGGAGGGATAAAAAATTTTGAATTAACCTTAATAAAAAGGGGGGGGTCCTATGCAGGCTATGCGGGGATATTACACTCATGGGATAGCGCTATGCAATTAGAGTTTGACTCCTTATAGACTAATCTTATATGGGATTTGGTTCCTTTGCCTAGTGGCAAGAAGGCACTGCCATGCAAGTGGATATACAAGTTGAAAAGTATCCCTAGATGTCCCAAGCCCACTTATAAGGCTAAATTAGTAGCTAAGGTTTTCAAGCAAGAATATGGTGTTGACATTGATGAAATCTTTTCTCTTGTGGTCAAAATGATGACCCTATGCTTGTCGTATTGCATCCGTTGCTTAGCTAGATCTTGACATTTATCAAATGGATGTAAAGATAGCTTTTGTACATGGGTACTTGCATAATGAAATCTATATGCAATAACCTAAGGTCTTTGAAAAAAAAGGCAAGGAATACATAGTGTACAATTTGAGAAAGAGCCTTTATGGCCTTAAGCAGGCACCTAGGGAATGGTACCACAAGTTTGATGCTTTTATGCATTCACAGGGATATAGTTATAATGCTATGGATTTGTGTTTATATAGAAAGAGGCTTGTGATAACAACCTTATGATTTTGGTACTCTATGTATGCTTATTGCTAGGAGCACTCATTGATGAGCTAGATGCCTTGAAAACTCAACTCAAGAAGAGACTTGAGATGAAGGAAATTGGATATGCCCCATATATTCTTGAGATACGTATCACATGTGATCTTTCTAAGGGAATCATTTATTGGTCAACAAAGGAGTATATCCAAAAAGTCCTCGAGTGTTTTTATATGCAAGATGGTAAGCCTATTGGCTCTCTACCTTCTAATGCAAAGGTTAGTCATGCTGATTGTCTACATTCTGATGATAAAAAGGCCAAGATAGCCAAGTTTCCTTATACATTCACCTTGGGCAATTTGATGTATGCCATTATAGCCACTCATCTCCACATAGCACTTGTAGTGGGAGTTGTGGTACACTATATGGCTATACCTGGTAGACAACATTGGGATGCCATCAAGGGTATCATGAGGTACCTAAAGGGATTAATAGCTATGTGCATATGTTATGGTGGATAGGATATAGGAGTTGTGGGGTATACTAACTTTGATTATGCAGGATATGTAGACAATAGGAACTCCACCTTTGGGTATGTCTTTACCTTTGTTGGAGGTGTTGTTTCTTCAATTACTAGGATGCCAAAATGCATTGCCTTCTCTACTATTAAGGTAGAGTATGTTGCAGCTATCATTGAGGATTACAAGGAGGCTCTTTGGTAAGGCCAACCTTGGTATTATTGATGTGGTCCCACTACATTTGGATTCTATAAGGGATATATAATTAGTCTCCATGCAAAGACGAAACACATTGAGATGATCCTTCCACCATAGCTCTTGCTTTTGCTCATATGCTTCCATTATGGGCTCACTCCTTTTAGGTAGAACCTACATAGAAGGCATACAAGAAAGGCATTGTGCACCCCAAATGCTATCTAGTAGGTCCAACTTGTAGATGACCTCATTCAAAATTTGTGTGATTCTATATCGTCCATAGTATCAACGATTGAACTTTGGGCTTATGTTTTTGGGTGAGGACATATTCTTGGAGATGACAAGGATCATATCTCCCTTAGTGAAGAGAATTGCTTTGCACTTCTCGCTAGCTTATTTGGTCATGGTGATTTTGCTCTTTCTAGACTCTATTTGGCTATTTCATTTCTCTCTCTCTATTTCTTTAAAAAATACTTTGTATCCTAATAATCTCCTTGGGTGGCTCAGAAAGCTAAGGCCAATGTGATGATGCTAGTTCAAAGGGGGTGTAACTTGTTTTGCTAAGTGGATTGAGCTGTGGTAGTGAAACTCGAGCACATCAAGGTACAAGGCCCAATATTTTTGGTTCACTCATGCATGCATTTTGAGATAGTATTTGATTCCTTGGTTCACTCACTTGTGCCATATCAGGTCATCCACGATATGGAGCGAGAAGTATAGTACCAAACATTATGCTTTGTCATGCTCGCACCGTATCAGCAGAGCCGCTCTACGATACGGCGCGAATAGGAAGGAAGATTTGGCTTTGCTGCTCTCACATCGTATCAACTTATCCTCTCCATGTCGTATCGACCATACCAGCAAATAGTTTTTTATTACTCTTCCTATGATTTTCTCGGGCAGTAGTAATGATAAGGACAAAGCAGACAACTGCCAAGGTTCCAATCTCCCCTAGAGTACTTGATCAGCCAACAAATCAAGAATATTCTGATAGATTTTCAAGAATGTTGACTAAAACTGGTCTGCAAAAGAAATCGTAGCTTGCCTGCAAAAGAAATAGTAGCTTGCAATGATTCTTTCTCTTTAGGAGGTAGTTGGAGACTTTGTTATTGACTTTATGAATTATGCTTACATTGTTGTTGCTCATGCTCATAAGATCACCCTAATGAACAAATATTTTAATATGATTAGCAGAATAAGGTACCGACGATGATATTTGCAAGAGAAAAATCAATGTACTTGGCCCTGTTAATTATAAGAGAATGGGTGAGGTGTATGGGCAAATGGTTATCAATGTTTCTTGCACTTCTGAGGAAGAGGACTATCTTAGCATATCTCATGAGGAAAAGTCCATGCTAGTTGTAAAAAGGTTATTTAATTGTTAGAGTCTATAGTTTATTGTTGCATAAGGTAAGGCATTTTGACTCTAAAAAATTTTAGTATATAGAATGATTGTGCTATTGATTGCAAATAACACGCCTTTATTTTTGCTATTAGCTTTAGGGCATTGATTGCTTTAGGGCATTGATTGCATCTCTTAGCCAATAAATCTCTAAAATTATGTGTATTGTTGATCCACTGTTATCAATGGAATTGTTTTCGAGATTTGGTTCAAATATAGCAATGTCTTTCAAAGCTTTTGATTCCATCACAAACTACCATATTTTTTTTCATTACATTGGATACACTCACCAGAGAAATTATCCTCATGAAATCTCTAAGTGGTATCCATGGCCAAGAAAGAATGTGGGTTGAATGAAATACTGCTTGCTTTTTGGTTAATTATTTATTTTATTTGATTGTCTATTTTAGTTACATGTTTCCATCTACAGTGCGCTAGCAGGCTCGTGACTACCTTCTTGGACACCACATATGAGGATATTGTTGATCTTGAAAAACCATATAACTCTCTCTAACAAGAAGTACCATCGCAAAGTCATATACATATACTTCTGGAAAGAGAGTGCTTTTCAAATGTCTGCAGGACAATAGATTCAAAGATACTCAAGATAGATGGAGTGAATGTAAGTCTCTTTCATATTGTTGGTTTTTTTAGGGACCCTTTTTTAGTTTACCAACTTGTTACATTTTTTCTCATAGTGCTAAGATTACCCTAACTCATATATGTAGTGGATAAGGGAGCAATGTATTGAGTTGATTTTGGATAGGGTAATCACACTAGTTGATTCTGACTTCCCTCCACAAAGCCATGAAACATGCATAATAAAAGAACCCACAATCTAATCAACATAGATAATGTATGCGAACACCTTATGAATCGCATGGAAGGTTCCACTTAAGCTTTCCATAGGTTTCCATTCAGTACTTGTTGACAGAAATATATCTACAACCAAGAATTCATTATTAGTACTTGCTTAAATGAAAAAAATTTACATACATTATCAACTCAAGTCCTGCGAAACACGCTCGTTTGGAGGCAAGTGCATATCCTTCGCCATGTAAACATGTTGTAGTTTGATAAACCACCCTTCATGCATAATTTTGAAAGAAATGATACGTCCCTTCCAGTGATGTTTAATATCCTCTCGTCTTTTTCTTTTCACCTTGTGAGAGTCCTTGCAAGAGGGCAGCATGGCAACCTAATCGTTTATACTAAAGATCTTTACCTCCCAATTTTCATCAACTCTGTGGCTATAGACAGTGTAAGAGTTTACTAAACAACGAGAATAACGCCTTCTGGATGCCATACTTAAATTAAATTTGCAGAGAAAGAAGCTCATTGAGAAAGATGAATGAACTAAAAAGTAGAGAAAGAAGCTCACTGAGAAAGGTGAATGAACTAAAAAGGAATATTAAGAAGACTAATGAAAATATATTGGCTGCCAAAAAGTTCTCGACTTTCAAAAAAATATTCATTAACTTCATATCAACTTTATTATGTCATTTGTCAGATTTTATAAGTAAATAAGGACTTCGGGACTACCAAAACATGTTAGACTTTGGAGATTTTGGCTAAAAAGGAGGAGAGAATCACGAAGTGGACTCTACTATCTCCAAAAAAGAGGAGACAAGAATACCATATTCTTGCACACGTGGCCCTTTTCTTAATCCCGTGATTAACAAAAGTGCATTTTTTGAAGCGTTTTTGGCCCTAATTCTAAGCTATGAAGGTTCTTTAGGGTCCATGGATAGTCCTACCTTTTGATTAGATAAATGGATAGTCTGTTTCTTCCTTAATTAGTCAATCAACTGTGGCTATCTATTATCTAGGTTTGCTTGCCTTTTAATGAGCCTAGACTAAGGTTCCTTTCATGTTATTTAATGTAAACTTTCTTTCCCCACAATGAATACTTGTTTGATTAGAGACTAGCCAATTCATACCTAGTAGATAGTCATAAATTCCTAAGAATAAAACTCTAAATTTTGCATTTGTGTGTTGGTTTTCTAAGTGAAGTTTAGCCTTTGATAGTTTGAGTTGAATAGACTTATTTTCCATTTGTTAGTTCAACTATCAATTTTCTAGTGGGTTTAAGTTCTAGCCGTAATTTCTTTATACACCTGGGAGATATAAAGGAGTGAGTCACTCCACAATCAATCAAAAGTTGAAAGGATTTACCTTGTTATTCTATAGGTACTTGTTGTAGGATGATATATTGGCATCCAACCTCTTAATTGTTGGTGGCTGCATGTATGGTACCTCTTTTTACTTCTTCATAAAATGCCATGGTTTTCTTCTTCTTCCCCAACCAAGAAACAAGCTTGGACCCACTTATACCTCATCTTGCTCCTTGTCCTCAACCTCGGTTATTGAAATTACCTCTTGTTAGGGGGTTACGAGGACGGTTTGCATTGGTGTTGTTTGCCCTGGCAAGGCATTGGGCTTGAAAGTGGTCTTGTTGGTTGCACCTAAAGCAATGGGGTTGGGATCCTTGATTGGCATTGACATGATTAGGGTTGTGGCTGTTGGTTGGGTGGTTTGGGGCATTGTTGACAAGTTTGAGACAACCCCAATTTTGATTTCTCATATGAAGATTAACCCTAGCCCTCTTTGGGTAGGTAAATCCTTAGTTTAGAATGTATGGGGTAGCTTGAAAATTGCATCAAGCAGGGGAGTCCACCAAGGGCTAAGCTCATAGTCAAGCATCCTCAAGGTCGAAAGATTTCATGGCTTTAAGTTGCCCATTTAGTGGTAGATTCAAGACTTAACAAAAATAAGCTACTTACTGGCTTATTATCATCTTGGGGGCATACTTTAGGAGGGTAACGAATAGTAACCCTCCACTATCAAACATTGTTGCCTCAAAATAAAGAATCTATCCATCTTTCGTATTTAGTAATATGGGGAGAAGTACCTTCCTTAAACTATTGCTTTAATTAGTTCCTAGGTTTGGGAGGTCTCTACACCATCAAAGATGGGCCTCTGCAATGAGACAAAGTCCCAAGCTATCATAGCCTGATTGGTTATATGCTTGTCTAACTTGCAAAGAAGTAGTTCTCCACATCTTAATCTATGTTTTAGTATTGATTTCTATTTAAAGTCCTTTTCCATTGAATTTGGGAGGCTTTACTTGCTTTAATAGAAACTTCTTTTCTTGATTGTCATACAAAGTGACTAGTAGTGGGGGTACCTGAAAAATTTGTTCAAATTTAGATGAGATTACTCACACCATGAAAAGTTCAAGTTTTACTACATAAATATGTACATTATCAATCTTTGAAAAGAGATGTTTAACATAGTGGGTATGGATTGACTCATGGAACTTGGCAATGAATATTTCCTTACACAAGGGGGACTTTTCATAAACTTTGAGAAGGAAATATTAACTTGAATTTTTAGGAAATATTTTATGACATAATTTTTTTGTTTTATCTTTCCTAGGTGAGCTACTCTATTAAGATTATATTAGTCATTCAACCATAATTGTACCAATCTTGGTAGATATTTCAATCATTTAAATTTGTGATAATTTTCATTCTAAATTCCTCCAAGAGACAACATGTCGAGTCCCACACGTCTCCACATAATACCCATGAGGAAAATAAAGCTTTTCCAACATCTTCATGAAGTATTTATGTGAGATGAGTAGTCCTATGAATGCAAGGTGGGTCAGTACTATAGCAAGACTAGGTAATGACCCAAGTAATTGTCCTATAAAACCCATTGGGCTCGAGTCATAGCCTCACCCTTATGATACTCGATAGGTTTAGGGGGACCGCATAAAAGATAAAGAGTTTGAAAATGTTGAACCTTTTGGCCCAACAAATCCACCACAACTCAAAGTTGCTGATACGGTCCATACACATACAGAATTTGGTAGAAAGCCTATACCAACCCATGTATTGCATCCATTGGTAGGTTTTGAAGAACTAGTAAGGAGGGAAAACAAAGATCCAATCCATTGACCAAAAAAGATACTCTCACAAGAGTAGGCTACACTATGATCCCATCTAGGGGGAACATCATACAAAATTCCTCCTTCACATGATATCAAAAAATATGTAAGAGAGTGTACTTCCCCTATTATCTCATGTTTCCATGCGTATATTGATTTCTTTACATTTGCCAACACTAAATTATCCTTAGAAGGTTTATAACTTTTTAAAGAAATTATTCTCTTAATATTTTTCTAAGGTTATTGCTCAATGCTTTGAGCCTCATATTTTATTCGAATATGGGAACTCTCTTTACTTACAAGGCATTAATTGGCCTAAATTTTTATTCATGCAAAGTATTGGCAATGGTTTTACTAGGCTTAATAATGTATTTATGAGGAGTTATTCGCTTTACATGAAAAACCATGAGGATAGTCAAGGTGACTTGATATCTTTAGATTGGGTATAAAAGAGTTACGGGGTCACATTCCAATGCGCTTAGGATCCACAATTTCTGGCAATTTTGCGAACATGCATATTGATTTTTATTGGTCAACTAACTATTTACACAAATAAGAGCATGAGGGTCTTTGGTTTCAAAGAACCAAAAGACTTCAATCAAATTAAGCTCTTCAAGGACCTTAACTCTAATGAAATTCTTCTTGATATGCCTAACTTTCTCACCATCAATCAAGTAATTCCCATCTCACAATTTCCAACTCTCATCTTGGATTTTTTACCATTCATATTCAAGGATAGCCTTGAAAGTAACAAAGGCCACATAGCATCAAAATCAGAAATTTCTCGATCCACAAGTCATGGTGGTGTACATTGCTTAAAACATCTCATGGCTCAAGAGCTAGTTAAAGATACCCTAAAGAAATATCCCAACTTTATCAACTATTCACAAACACTAAATCATTTTTCCCAAGTCAATGTATGTATTTATATTACAAAAAATCAATATCTATTGATTGAACATCATTTTTATTGATGGAGGATACTAAGATTTATGCTCTGATACCATGTGCAATGCACTTGACCCTGAATTATAGGGAGGATAGTTTGAGAGTCATCTAGGGATCCAATCCTAGCTATCGCCATCAGTGCTATTTATGAGCATGCAGATTAAGGCAACTAGGTGTCCCCTAGGTCTACCTCATAAGAGAAGCATCCGGACTCATCCCATGAGGATTGACATGTAGATTCCTAAAAACAAAATTGTGGTCTCTAGTAGCCATCTAGCATTGAGCTAAGACGGTCACTATTGCACAAGCCATCAGATACTCGAGGCGACCAAGCACCGCACTTGGTCAATGATATTGAGAGACAAGGATGTGCTAAGTGTCCACCCCTCTATCCATAAAGCATAGTCTCACACCACACTTAAATGAATGAGAGTGAGAAACAATGGGAAGCTAAGCATCAACCCCTCTGCCCATAAGGCATAGTCTCACGCTAGTCCCCTAAAAAAATACTTAGCCAATTCAACCCTAGGGAGGTCATTTGACCCTTTCCTAAATTTTGGAAGAAGCTACTCAGCTAACCAATTCCATCCAACTATATGATGGTTTCATCTGGAATATGGTCCATGCTTCCCAATCATGGCGTATTTTAGTAATCTAAGCAAGCATACTACTCACATTGTGAGACATATAAAAACAACTCCCTTAATTAATTTTGATACAGGGTTCATTAACATGTACTTAAATATGAATATCAAAATGCTCTTTTTGAAAACATGTGATAATTCATATTATTATAATTATAACCACTCCAAAGTGTCAACCAATCCAAAACTAGGTTGGCACCCTACCATGTTTATCTCGCGCCTTCCAATACTAAACCACATTGGGCTCAAATCAGTTTTCTTCCCTATCTTCGGACTGAGATTGAGATTATAACCTCATACTAGCAATTTGCTAGTTTTCGTCCACCATAATGGAGAATCTTTATATATGAACAACTATACATGCCTAGCGGTGGTCAATTGCCTTAGGCAATTTATACACAACTCTGGGTAGAGAGTATCCTAGGCCTAGCCCTAGGAATGGTATCATGCCTCAAACTTGTTTTTCTAGTGAAGGTACAGACATCATATTAGAATATTTTTCAAGAATCTATTGCAACCAAAATTAGTCAAACAAGAAAATCAAACAAGCAATTAATTGACTTTTATCAACTTGAAATTTTTAAAAAGGAAAAACTTACAATTTATTATGTGCCTTTTTTAAAGCTACAAAAAAGTAAGTGTGATGTGTGTAATTTATAAATACTTTATTTTTTTCAATATGATTTTCTAAACTATTATAAAAACATTAAATTTCCTAGACCATCAGATGGTATTATGAACAAAAGACCTATCTAAGAGTCTAATAATTTCAAAAATTAATGTTCAAATTTTTTAAATAATTTATAAGGTTAAATCTAAATTTCCATTATTTTTATAGATATTTCTTGCTAATTCAACTAATTTCTTAAAACAAATTAAGTCCTTAACTACTAATCTAATTTTATGTATAACTTATTCTATTCATCTCAATTAATAAACTTTAATTTTATGATATTTATATAAGTTAAATTAGCAAAGTGCATGTCATGGATCCACTTGTTGAAGTGTACATGAGTATTCATTGCACTAAGTAGGAGGGATGTGTTGGATGGAAGAGATGAAGAAAGAGTTTATAAAATGAAATGATGAAACAAAAAGTAACCTAGTTCTATCTTTAAAACACTAACATTTTAAACCATTAAAAGGTTGTTCATAGACAATATTATCTTATGTTTTAAACTAATGTTTTAGCATGCATGTATAAATGTGCCAATGTGACAGTTGCTCACTATACATGCTAATATCTAGAGGGAGCCCTCTTTCTCTCTCTCACTCCCCCCAACACACATGGATTGTGTATGTGTGCACAATATTTTAGAAAAAAAAGTGCATATACATGTTTAAACAATTCACTATAAAGTGCAAGAATATACACATAGTCTATCAACTAGTTTTGGCGGGGAGGCATCTCCCTCCCCTTATGGATATTTGAATGTATACTTCTTATCTTGATTTAAAAATCTGTGTATATATCTTCAAATTTTTAAAATTTAGCAAAGGTATCTTCTCCCCTCAATGAACATTTGGATGCATGCATTTTTTCTCAAAAATTAAGATGCACATATAGACATTCAAATAATTTTGAATAAAGTGTAGAATATACCATTTGATATAAACAACCTTAGGTGCATATTCTTTGAGCTAGTGCTTGGCTTCGTAGAGTTCACTATGTATGCTGAGGTTTTTGTGTTGCACATGTGCAAAATCTCAAACATTGGTTGTGCTGAAAGAGGTGAGTAGGATTGAGTGAGAAGAGCATAAGCAGAAGCAAGAGCGTGAGCTATGGAGGTTTGAATAAGAGAGAGCAAGACTAGTGTGTGGAAACTTCCAATAGTAACAATATGCGACCTGCCTTTCCTTATAATTCTATCATTCTAAAGAATAAGAAATAAAGATGGCAGTAATAGGGGGCACCACTTGAAGTATATAAGTGTGTAGGAACTAAGTATAATGTAAATATATGCAACTAGGCACATGCGGCCTTTAACGCCCATCATTCTCCCACTTAAAGATAAATGTACATAAGTGAGGAGAAAAGTATAATATTTACACATGAATACAACTAAATGAGAGGAAACATCACATTATCCTACATACATCAACTTCCTAAGGAAGGCATAACATTCCACTAGGAGACTTTTAATGAGCAAATTAGCAAGATTTTCATGTATAGAGATATTGAAAAGCTCTATGTGCTTATCCTCAATCACCTCTCCGATGAAGTAATAATGCATGTCAATGTGCTTGGTCTTCACATGAAAAACCAGATTGTATGCCAATTGGATGGCACTCATAGAATCCCAATGCAAGGTAGGAGTTGTAGAATTCATACCAAATTTTGCAATCCCAAATTTTGATCAACTTTGGATCCTAATTATTGCACTTGTCTTTGGAAATATGGAAGAATTCCTCACATCCAAAGACTCTCAAGTGTTCATATGAAGGAGGCTTACTAGACCATACCTCCTCTATAACTCTGGTATCATAAGCACTGCATAGGGATTTATTAGTCAAATGAACTATAGTAGTAACTACCTCATCCCAAAACATATGGGATACGCCTACATGATTGAGCATGCACATGGCGACACCATTTTGGGTTGGGGTATAAGAAGCAGTCAATTGATGCTTAATGCCCCTTGATCATCACATAATTGCTCAAAATCACAAGATACATACTCACCCCCATTATCTAATCTTAGGCATTTTAGCATATGCCTAGAATAGTTCTCAACCAAAGCAACAAGTGCTAAAAAGTAGCTAAAACATATGATTTTTTCTTTATGGGATAGGCCCAAGCATTATGTGAAAAATCATCAACAAATGCAACAAAATACTTAGCATCACCCAAAGACTGACATGGCATGGAACCACAACCATCATAATGAACAAGAGCCAATGACTCACCCATGCATGTAGAGGCAAACTTTTTATGAACATCACAAGCCTGCCTACCATATAAGTAATGATCACAAGAATTAAAAAAAGAGTGGTCCATAGGTAGGAGATATTGTACATGAGTCAAAACTTTCACTCCTTCTAAGGAAACAATGACACAAAGGTATATGAGGAAGTTCGTTGAGATGGACAATGCATGATCCATAGATCCAAAAGTAAGCAAGTGATAAAAAACAAGCAAGGGATAAAGTATGTCAACTTTGGCACCTCTAGAAGAAATGAGGTTGCCATGAGTAATCTTCTAAGAAGAATCACCAAAAAAGACACAATAACGAGCATCATCTAACTCTCTTGCAAAACTAAGACTTTTCGTCAAAGTTTGGACACAATGTACATCATGCAAAACAAAAGAAGTACCTCTAGGAGATTGCAAAAGTGAACATTATCAATACTAATAATGCCACACATTATCATCTCCCAATCATACAGAACTTGAAATGGTATAGTAGGTGTAAAACCAACTGCAATGCTGGGTCACATGAAAGGAAGTCCCCAAATCAAGTAACCAACATTGAGAGAATGAGGACTCACCATCAATCAACTGTGTGGCAACAACAAGTGAAGAAGTAGCCAATATGTTGCAATATGACTCATACTCTAATGTAGTAATCGCTTCAATATTGATGGTGAGTTTAGTGATACATTGATCATCTGATGATTTACCATTCTCTTGCATTTTTCGTTTGCCTTTGTCACACTATCCTAGTGCATCTTATGGCACTGCAATTTTATGTGTCCCTATTGCCCACAATAATGGCATGTAAGCAAAGACTTAAGACTACGAGATTTACTACAAGCCTTTCCAACCACGAGATCTAAAATTAGACCTATTCTGTTGTGGGTATCTACCACAATGGTCATTACCACCTCTAGCATCATGTATGCATTCAACCAAGAGTGAGCATGAGTTGCATCCACATTCTTCCTATTAACATCTTTAGTGACTAAAGCTTCCGCTACATCTGAGCATATAATGCCACTCTTAAGAGCATTAGTGTTTATGGCAGTACAAAATGTGTCCCATGACTCGGGGAGAGTGACAAGCCAGAACATAGGCTTAATACTATCATCAAAGACAATCTTTTGCAACGTAAGCTGGTTGCAAATATAATGGAACTCATTCAAATGAGTAGACATATGAGTTCCTTCCTTCATACAAACGTCCCCAAGATTCTTAAGTTAGTACAACTACAAAGCCAGGCTTTGCTTATCATGAAGATCACATATCTTTTCCCACAACTTCCATGCACTACACTAGTAGTCTCAATCATATTGAAATAAACTTACTTAGACAATGATAAAATGATTGTGGACTTATATAGCTCATCAAGTTCCTCCCAATCATCAATAGAAAAGTTTTTTGGCTTTATGCCCTAGCATTTCAATTTCTTAACCTACTTCTTTTGGACCAATCCTTGCCAAATTTATGTCTTCCAGTAGTTAACATTATTACCAATGTCAAAGATAGCACTATCACTAGAAGCACTAGAAGCACCCATCGTAATGACTGCAAAGTAAAGAGATATGAAAAAGGAGGAGTATAAAGCAATGTAATACTATCCACAAAATAGAAGCACTACAGTGCTTGAAACAAGGGTTTTCCCTCAATAAAAAAGCTCCAAAGAGAATTCTCAAATGGCGTTAAGCATGATTGCACTGACATTCAAAGCATATACTTTCTATCCACTATTTATGATAGCAAAAGTCCTAATGACTGAGAAAAATGATCTCATTGTGAATAAGCATTAATGAAGCATAAACATTCAAATGCTTAATATTCCAAATTGTGAGTGGCAATTTTGTCCACAAATGATAGTCAATAGCTAATTATTTCTTCCCTAAATGATGCCAAAGATGGAGCTAAAATTACCAAAGAAGTACCCAATAGCTAAGCAAAGACAAGGAAGAAGTGTTAGAGCAAAATGGCTAATGCAAGGGGAGCAAGATAGCCCGTAAAAATGCACTAAAAATTATAGGCTATTTTTTGGGGCCTTCTTCTATTGCTATTGACCCTATTGGTTCACTTGACACTAGCCAAAGATCCTTTGAAAGTTGAATATAACTAGGAAAGCTAGAGAGAATATATTTATCTCAAATGATTGAAGATATGGCTACAATGAAAGCTAGGTTTGAAGCTCTCTTTCCTAGGCTAAATTGGAATATGCCCCCTTCGATGCTAGTTGAAAGGGGTGACCAGAGTGAGAGAGAAGAGCACAAGTGGAAGCAAGAGCAAGAATATGGAGGTTTGAACAAGAGAGAGTAAGATTAGTGTGTGGGAAATTCTAGCAAATACAATGTGTGACCTACCTTCTCTTATTACTCTATCATAGTAAAGAATAATAAATAAAAGGTAGCAGTGTGGATGGCCTTCACCTATAGTGTGCAAGTGTGCAGGTACTAAATACAAGGTAAACATAGGCAGTTAGGCATAGCTGGCCTTTAACCCCCAACATATACTTGGAATTAAATTAAAAAATAAGATTATCTATAAGTTGCTTGGACACACATCCCCTCAAAAAGTAATCATCTAAGTTTGATGTGGTAGCACTTGTAAATCTCTTAACACTTTACCACTCATAACAATTTGAAGGACATACTTTTATAAATACAAGATAACGAGTCATGTAGATATCATCAATTTGCTCATCCTAAATGCATTGTAAAGGCTTAACCAATAATCACAAATATGTCTTATGAATTAAATATGGCATCAAGAGGTATTAGCCCTTTTGTAATCACAGACCCAAACATTAGAACTAAACACATATACATCTGTACATTGATGTGAATGTAGATTGAATTTGAAGCCCTCATATTAAACATCATGTTTAACCAAATAGAATGAAACAAATAACACAGAAATACTCAAAAAGATAATTTATCCAAATGGAAAATGTTTATCGGCACTTGATATATTCTATGAATTAGTACATTGTGTAGAATATGTAGAATATGACACAAGAGTTACATGGATGGTAGGCTAATGGCATGCAAATTCAAATAATCATATGGGACTAACATTTTAGAGGATTTTTGAACCTCGACATCTAGTATACCAAGTATGTTCGGCATAAAACCCCCACCATGGCAAAGTAAATCAAGAGTTGTGTGCTTCACCTAAACCTTATATTATACCTACATGTTGACAAAAATTTTCACTTGAAGACAACCAAAAATAACTAATCAATCGCATGGATTATGGCAATGTAAAGGAGAGAAAAATTACATATAAGTTTTTTTGTAGAAGATAAGATGCAATCTCTACTCTATCCTATGTTGATTGATGCAAAAACACTAGATTATAAAGTTATGATCATCAAAAAACTATGGAAAATGATAGCTATAAGAAAACATAAATCCCTCTTAATAAAAAATAACTAATTAGTCACATGAATTTTGGCTACATAAAACACAAAAATTTAACCTATAAGATAATTTGTAGAATAGAAGATAGAATGTTTGCTTTGCTTTGTGTTGATTTGCTATAGCAACAATTGATTGTAAAGTTGGAACTAATATCAAACTCTACTATAAAGTTAGCAAAAAATATAAAACACACACATGCACACATACACAAAGAGAGAGAGACACACACAGATATGTGCAACTATTCAATCTTTCTTAAATTAATCTCTATAAGAAGACAATGCCAAGACATGAAGCTCTATTGAAAAACAATAAAAAAGAAAAAAACACATAGAGACATATGAGCACATATTTAATCTTGCCCAAAATGATGTCTGTAAGAAGATAATAACAAGTTAGAATCAAGGTCAAACTCTACTAAAATAATAACATAGAAAAGAAACCATGAAGAGAGAGAGAGAGAGAGAGAGAGAGAGAGAGAGAGAGAGAGAGAGAGAGAGAGAGAGAGAGAGAGAGAGAGAGAGATAGAGAGAGAGAGAGAGAGAGAGAGAGAGAGAGAGAGAGAGAGAGAGATGAGCAAACAACAAGTTGTGTTTCGATGGAGTTTTCACACAAACAACACGATCAAGTTGAGAAGAGGGTAGAAGGGAGAGTAGACACAATAGGCTAAAAAGCTCTTCATGCAATAGACTAGGCAATGATGATAGCTAAGTAGATAGTACGAAAGTGAGAAACACAAGGAGAGTGACAAGAAAAAGAAGAAGAACATAAAATGAATGAAGGAATAAACTCCAAATTGAAATTAAAAGGCTAAATAGATGCCTTACGGGTGATGAGAGCATCGGACTACCAAGAACAAATATAAGATTTGATTGAGAGAGGAGAAATAAGATTATGATAGCTAGAGAAAATATCCATAATAGAGATAATGATCATTCACTAACAAAGCTTTAAAAAAAGGCAATTGATGAAAAGCAAATAGAAGGAAGGCCGTATAAAAAAGACAAAGGAACAAAACTCATGTCTAGAAATTGTTAGAGGAGTAACTAGACGTTTGTAATCTTGAGCTACTTAAGTCTACCCCATAGGGAAAGCTCCACCTCAACCCCACAAGGATCGACCTAAAAAGATGAACCTAAGTACTCATCTAGCATCGACTTCTAAGATGATTGCATTGCTATCATCGCTCAAGTCGAAGCAAAAAAAAAATTGCACTTGGTTCAAAGAGAGTGAGAAACAAGGGGAGAAATGTGCACCAAGCCCTCTACCCATCGAGTAAAGTCTCAACTCTAGCCCCCTAAAATGGCATTGGTTGGATTCTAATGATGACAAACTAAGATAGTCAACATTCGACTCTTCCTAGACTTGCCTAATCTAACACTTGAATTGTGATGGAAGCCTCTTGGAAAACCAAGACTACCCTTCCTTTGGCAAGACCTATCAAGGATCTAGCCACTTACTTTTTTCTACGGTTTTCTTTAGTTGTTTCATTAATCCTAGCACAATTTAAATTGCATGAACTTCACTAATTAGCCCTTTAAACAATGTTGCTTTGTGTAATTTAGATACATACAATAAACAAAGAAAAACAATCTTTCCAAAAAAGAAAATATTTAGTCAAATTTTATTTCAATAATCGTTCTAGTTCGTATTCGAACTCCTCACAATGGTCAAAAATAAATCACCAAGTCCTTCGACAATTAGCATCAAGGCCTTTTGAGAGATGCATCCAGGCTTACAATGAGTAGGCTGTCCTAGAGGTCCCAAGGAATTATGACTAGAGCCTACAATGGGCCCCTACAAAGAGCTTTAGAGCTAGTGCAACTATCCTTGGGAGAGGCCTAGTGTGCTCAATCATAAGTTTAATATGTATTTAAGTATTCCCTTTTTAGAAAATTCACAATCATTTTTTAAACAATCATTCAATGCAGCAAGCAATTACTCCTGTGCATAAGTGTATGTATAGGTCCTGAGTTTACAAACATGGGTCCCATAGTCTCAAGTCATGAAAATTGATTTTTTTTAATGAAGTTAGTTGCATCTAGGCAACAATGATGACTTGGTTTGAGTATCGAGGTTTATTCCTAGAGGATCAACCCCTACGTTTTTAGCCCTAGCATGGTACTTATTTATATACGTCCTAGTAACGTTTAATACCTCCTTTAATTCCTTTTGAAAGTGGTTAGATTATAAATTAAATGTCCTATAGCCCATTGCTATAAGGAAACAAATGCCTAAACTCATAATTCCTTCCAATAAAGAAACCTTCAACTAACTCTATCCTTGACAACCTTTATGAGGCTATGTGCAGGTTTTTCTCCGATAACTAATTTGAGATCAATATCGATCTACTTTCTATTGTTTCAATGATGGCTTTTAGACTTTTCCAAACATGGGTTTGGTAGTCTTGAGTCCTGAATTTAGGTTATTTTAATCAAGTTAGTCAATCTAGGGCAAAAGTGATGCCTTGGTTTCAATATCAAGGTTTATTCTTAGAGGATCAACCCCTATGTTTTTAGCCCTAGCATGGTACTTATTTATATCCATTTTAATCATGTTTATTTAATATCTCATTTAAATCCTTTTGAAAGTGGCTAGATTATAAATTAAATATCCTGTAGCCCATCACTATAAGGAAACAAATGAGTTGTCTATTCCTTCCTAGTAAGAAAGTATTTAATTTATTCTAAGACTAGATATAAGGACTAAGGTACCATCATGAGAGGTTAATTATAGTCGAATTTTTTGTGTGCTTAATGTTTTATCCTTCTACTTGGCATTCTAGGTATCCACAAGAATCCTCAACTGCCTAATAGTCTACATTACTAATGAATTTTTCTTCTAGCCATATTTTTAACAAGACAACTACGAAAAACACAAAGGAATAACCTAGACTTGGGGTTGGAAATGGGAGCATCGCATCCTAGTGTAAAAAGTAATACCCTTGTTTACATATAAGTCCCTAACTACCCCTCTCTCTATCTCACTATCTCCCTTCTCTTTGTCTTGTGTGTGTGTGTGTGTGTGTGTGTGTGTGTGTGTGTGTGTGTGTGTGTGTGTGTGTGTGTGTGTGTGTGTGTGTGTGTGTGTGTGTGTGTGTGTGTGTGTGTGTGTGTGTGTGTGTGTGTGTGTGTGTGTGTGTGTGTGTGTGTGTGTGTGTGTGTGTGTGTGTGTGTGTGTGTGTGTGTGTGTGTGTGTGTGTGTGTGTGTGTGTGTGTGTGTGTGTGTGTGTGTGTGTGTGTGTGTGTGTGTGTGTGTGTGTGTGTGTGTGTGTGTGTGTGTGTGTGTGTGTGTGTGTGTGTGTGTGTGTGTGTGTGTGTGACTATCTCCCTTCTCTTTGTCTTTTGTCTGTGTGTGTGTGACTATCTCCCTTCTCTTTGTCTTTTGTCTGTGTGTGTGTGTGTGTGTGTGTGTCTGTGTGCACGTGTGCATGCACCTCCTCTATCTCTCTTCTTCCCCTATCTCTCCCTCTCACTATCTTCCCCTAAATCTCCCTTTCCTCTCTATATCTCACCTTCTCTTCTTGTATGCTTCTCTCGTTCTTCTGTCTCACTCTCTCTATCTTCTTTCTCTTTCATACACACACACACCTAGTAATCCTCTCAACTGACGATGTGAAAAAGACAAGTATTCCTTCTCTTAAAGCTTAAGGCTTTGAGCCTTATATAGGTCTTCAACTAACTCTACCCTTGCTGACATTTATGAGGTCATGTGCAAGTTTTTCTCCGATAACTGATCTTAGATCAATACTTTGTGCTCACTCAATGATGGATTTTTCACTTGCCCTCATGTAGTTTTAACTCATTTTCATGTTGTCTTTGTGGTCACTTTGGGATCCTGTGGTGGGTGTGAGATGATGGCCTAAGATGACAATAGTGATGATATCCATGGTGTTGACAACAATGACCAATGTTTTGTGTTTTTTCCCTTAAAATATATTATAAGGTCATTACAACTATGTGGGCTACAAAAATCATGTTGCTTGTTAATGTGGAGAAAATCACGTGGCTACTAAGTAAGCAAGATGAGCCACAGATAACCACGGGTAGATCTAATAAACCCTAATCTCCATCTTATGTGACTTGGGTGATCATTGTTGTCACAAATGTAGAACTGATAGGTAGAAGGAGTACCAAAGCTCTGAATATCCTTGACAAACACTAGTGGAGTCTTATAACCAAGAGATTGACACAGAAAAATGCAAGGACTAACATATTTGTCAACATGACTCACGCACAAATGGAGTGTTTTCTGTGGGGACACAATTTGAGGAATGGGAGCTTCACACATTAAGAAGCATATTCTAAAGACACTAGAGAATGTGGTAGCTTATACCATCCATCATCTAATGGAAAAGTTTCTTTTTGAAAGCTCTATGAGAACAATGAGCATAGAACTAAAGAGGCCAAAATTCCGTGCATTGAGAAAATTGAGGGGTAAGAGTCAATACCCATGTATACAATTGAGGATATTGATGGGGTGACATGTGTTTCACACTTTCAATATACTAGGGGATAATTTGGTTTCATGCAACACACCCATCAAACCAAGCTTCACCAAATAGAAGGTATGCAAGATCCTCTCATGCAAATCAAAGCTTATAACAATACAAAATAAGGGTGGGTTGTGAAAAGCAAAATAACTCAATTGTGCACGTGAATTAGACATGAGCTTTTGTTGCATGTGGCATCCCCATTAATGTAATTTGAAACTCAATGTTTCAAGTTGATTTAATATCCATGGTAAAAGTAGCATTTATCTTACAAAAATGCAACAAAATGCATACAAAATACTTAGATAATATAAAAGTAGAGTTGGGGGCACACCTAAATGTGAAGTAATTTAATGTGAATATTCCTATGGACTGTACGATTATGTTGGATGGTTGGAAAACAACCAATGCAAGCCACTGATTTTAATGTCGTCGCCATATGTCCCAGGAGCATATTCTTTTTGGAAGGCATCAATACATCTCTTCATGTAAGGGGACTCTTGCTATAAATTCCTTGGGCATCGAGGACTAGCCTAACCGATACAAGCTCAAGAGGGTCTTACTGAAAGGCCTTGATACTAGACAAGGGCTAATGTTGAGGGTAAAGGTGCCTCTGCCTAGCCGCCCGTGTATTACTACATTGACAGTACCCGGCACTGCACACTGCAGGTGGCAGGCGGCCGTTATCATCACTTTATTCTTTATTCTTTTAGTGACAGTTTGAATAAAGGAAGGCTCGGTCACACATTGTGATTGTTGGAGTTCCCATTTGTGCCTCTCTCTCTTCTTGCTCTTGCTCTCCGCCATAGCTCATTTCCAAGCAAGCTTCGATCCTTCTCACCTTTTAGCTAATTGGTGGATTGTGCCCATGCACAAGTATGGGAGTACTTTGGGTACCAGTCCCAATGTAAAGGACAGAATGTCTACACAACATTGCACCTTGGAGAATGTGCGGGTAAATATACTACTTGTAACTATTTACAAAGGACTATTTGAATTCTGCTAGGACAGATTAGCAGACTAAAGAAAACCCTAAAGAAAAGCGAGTGGCTAGATCCTCGACAGGACTTGTCAAAGGTAGGGTGGTCTCAGTTCTCGCCGAGAGGTTTCCATCACAATCTAATGTTAGTTTAGGTAAGTCTACGAAGAGCCAAACATTGACTATCCTAGCATATTGTCATTAAAACTCAACTAGTGCCATTTTAGGGGGATGGAGTTGAGACTTTACCCTACAGGTAGAAGGATTTATGTGCATCGCGCAGCAATGGTTCGCTTTAGCTTGAGGGATGATAGCAATACAATCACCTCAAAAGCTTATGCTAGATGGCTAATGAGAGACTATAGCATATAACATAGGTTTCCATTTCAAGTTGATCCTTGTGGGGTTGAGGCAGAGCTTTCCCTACAAGGTAGACTCAAGTAGCTCAAGATTATAAATGTCTGGTTATTCTAATGAGTTCCGAATGGCAGTAGTCTTGATTATTCTTGATGGGCTACAAAATAGGTAGGCATGTTACATATATCAATCCTCTATTTCTGTACCATTTCAATTCTTGTTGCGTTGCTCTTGCGTCATAGTGATGATTGTGGTGCAAATGGGTGGATTAATGTTCTCATTGCATTTAAGGACATGTCATTTCAATCAAAATTAGATTGAGAATGCCATAAACATATACTTATGCTAAGTTTACACATCATTCCAACTATATTAGAGCCACCTTAGCATTTGATAGTCGAGGAACTTCAAGGAAGTTGTGTCCTTGCAATTTCTTGACTTACAAAATGCCTCCCTAAGTAAACCTTTTTAGGATAGAGCTCCATGACCTCCTTTAGGATACATGAATTTGATAGATTTTTCTATAGAAAGTATGTAGTCCACAATGTTAGACCCCTTCTAGGATCTAAATTTGCAACCCTACTAATTTCTAGTGCCAATCATGGCTTCTCCTTATTTGCCAACATAGCAATGTTTGGCACTTGAAGAGTAACTAATAAGTAATTGAGAAAAGGCATGTGAGTAACCTCCAATCGTATCCAATACAATAATTGTCGTGTTTTATGCATGGTTGCATGTTTTACACAATCGCATGGTCTCTTCCAATCATCGATTCATTGGTAGAGAAGGCTATATGATAAGTGTGTCAAATTTTGTAGCCATGCCACAATTTATCATGCCAATGAGCACCCTCCTTGATGTTCTAATGAAGTGCGACACAATGTTGTTTGTATGCAAACCATTTTGAAATAATTTCTTTTTTGTATAAAGAGCACATTGTGTTCACAAAGCCACACACCAAGGATAGATTGTATGCTCAAACACTTTCAAACCACATACTTTCCCTCTCCCAATGGGTCAGCCCACTATGAGTGGAGTAATAATTCCAATAGTTTAGAGACCCTTATTGCATCCGGTTTGTCGTCATGGTGCAACCCATTGTAATCCCAACAGGGATGCTAGGCTTGCCAATGGTGTTAGGATTCCCTCTACCCATTTTTAGTGGGTTAGCAAAGGAAGATGCGGGGCTCCACATTAATGAGTTCCAAAAGTTAATGTTCAACAGTCGAATCCAATGATGCTCTTTAATATGGCTTTGAAAGGATGAGTTGTGGTATGGAATGGTATCAAAACCTGGAAGTTGGAACCATTACAACAATTGATCTATTAGGCTTCAGATATTGCTAGACTGTTCATTAAGGAGATATTCAGACTCCATGGTCTACCCAAAAGGATCATCAGTTGATCAAGACTCCCTTTTCACATCTCATTTCTGGAGAGGGATATTTGAAGCTATTGGGACTTAGCTCTGTTTTAGTATGGCCTATCATTCTCAAATTGATGGCCAAGGGTCAATCCAGTGATTGAAGGTATGCTTAGAGCATATTGTTGTCACGAATCCAAGAAGTGAATCCAATATCTACCCTTGGTGGAGTTTGCCTACAATGCTTCCTTCCAGCAAAGCATTCAAATGACACCTTTCCAAGCATTGTATGGGCATGATTGTCGTTCTCTAAATCTAGTATGTAAGAATACTTATCACAATGAAACGTTTGAGCTAGCTATGCAAAATTTACTTTTATTTTAGATCTTATTTCAATTAAACTATCATATCTGTTGTATAATAATCTTGTCATGTTAGTTTTGGTTAGATTTGTTCACACAATCAAATCTCTTATCTCTTATCATCTCTTTTACTACATCAATAGTGTATGTCTATGCATGTACCTTAGGATAAGAGAGGCAACAATATATTGTACACCCCCAAAAAAATCCCTAAATTTGGAAAATTCAAACGAATGTTTTGGGGGTATAGAGCTAGGATTCATCTTTGAACTAGCCATGTTGATCTAGCATTGGAGATTTGGAATGACAATATAGTAGCACATGCCCTCAATCTTAAACATGCATAGCAACCCCTAGACAATGCACAAGACCACGTTGTGAAATTTACTGTGAAGCAAATCTATTGCAACTTGTAGGTTTATTTGCATCAATGGATTTTGTTGAATGTAGTATTTTGTAGTGTGGGCCTCCTCCAAAAATGCCTCATTAGCAACCTTGACTAACTTCAAACATTCCCATGTCTCCACTAACCCACCAATGGAGAGTTGTACTTGTGAAGAATTGATCTCATCTCCATAGATTTAAGGATGGTGTGAATGGATCTCTTTCTTTGTGGGTATACATGTCACACACTTCTTTCTACCTATACATTGATAGGGGCCCTAGCTATCAATGTGAACACTTTGCTAATGTGGCACTAGAGGCTCTTTTGTGCCAAAATCTTTCTATGTGAAGTCTCCTACCACAATTGGTCTACCATGAATGGATGACCGTGACAATTGTTTAGCTGCTATAGGAATTGATCCACTTCCAAAGGTTCTCTTTGACCTCTATACCAAGATTTTCAATATTTTTAGGCAACCACTGTTGAATTGTAGAAATGAATGTGACTAATATGGGGTCATGCATTGCTCTCATCAAAGGATGTTTATCCACCATTGCATCGTAGTTGTTCCCAACCTCTTTTCCTCCTAAGGTATAGCAAATTGGTCTAAGAGGCAAGCATGCTACACCAAGATCCACTAATTGTTAACATTGATTCCCCCCCTCCCCCCTCCCTGCGGCAAAAAAGCTTAAGCACATTAGTGTAACATTCAAGCACCTTATGTCAAGATTCCCTAAATTCTAAGATGAATTTATCGATATATTAAATTTATCCTACCACATATTGGTGTAGGCTACAAGCACACCAAGATGCATTAACTTTTTTTCTATTAACGAATTTCTATTAACGTTGTTTAATTTTTTGGCCAATGTAATTATGCTTCACCAAGATGCATTACATAATAAAGTATAAGTTTAATTAATGACATAGAATAGTTAAAGAGAGAAGGAGCAAAAGACGATAGGATAGGTGGACAGTATAAAAGAAAGGTTTCATTCTTTGTGCAATTAAACAATGAGTCTAAGATTTTGATATATTTTATACCAAAACCCTTTGAAAGTACAATGATTAAGGTATTATATGAATGGTAAAACATAACGTGTATAGATTAGATTTTTAAAAATACAAGTGTACAAATGTAACCTAGCCCTTCATTTTGCAGGTACTTAAAACCTTGGATTCTACATGAACCCTAAATATCTAAGGACATCAACCACATGATAAACAAGGAATAAGTATATGACTAGGAATTAACAAGCTTCAATTGGAATCTGCATGCTAGAAATTTGAGGCCATCTTTAAATGTGGAAATTCTAAACATCATGTTAGCTTCCATGAAACGTAAGGCTCCACTACAATAATAGGTATCGCTTGAAGTGTCAAAATCCATTGACATGGAATTGAAAATCAATTTGAATCACCTCTAGATATTCAATTGGGGTAACTTCTCTTCTAGCTAGCAAGCACTCTCCTCTTGGAGTTTTTGGCATCATATAGAGGCTTCAAGTCTATGTATATGTAAGAGGAGAACTTCACTTGAACTCATCATTTTGCATGGTAGAGGCTCCACCTTTGTGAGGAGACTCTCCAAAGACATCATTGTAAGATCTTTTCTAGGAGACTCTGATTTTTTTAGGGAAGTCATTGTAAGAAATTGAATTTTAAATTGAGCTTAGAGCAACAAAGATTCTTTATTAGGTGCAATCCACCAATTTATGTACTTGGAATGACTTGTGCAATTGAAGTATGAAGGAAAACTTGCCAAATTTTTCATAAAAATGTTAGCTTTCCAAGACAAACATACATACGTAAGTTCCTTATGTGGTAAGACTTTGCATAAATTTCAATCTATAGAAAATCAAAACTTGTAAGTAAAGCTTTGCATTTTCAATAAGCATTTTCAAGGTAGATGAAGTAATCTTAGAAGAAGAATCAAGTCCTCAAAGTCTAAGCAATTTTGAGCACTCACTTCATTGCTAACATCATTTCGATTATATGCAAACTTTGAATTTGTATTTTTACATTTGACCTTCAAAAAGCATATATCAACATAGAAGTAATAGAACATAATATTCCATCATGTACTGAAAGCATCCACATTTGGAGAACTCGATTGATCAATCTAGAAGAAGAGAGAGTATTCAACATCTAAACCATGATTGGTCAATCTATAAAAGAGATAGTAGTCCACATCTATACACCTTGATTGATTGATACATTACCTAAATAGACACTCAAGATTGAAAATCCCTCCTACAATACTTTCCACAACTCGTATTAAAGCCCGTATATAGGAGGATTTGCATAAACATAGCCAAGAGAGATCAACAAAGAAATCCCAAAATCTCATAGCATTTATATGGCCAAGGATGGACACATTATGCCTACTTGTGAGATATTTGCAAGCATGGCTACTGCAAAAATATTGTTCTTGTTATCCCCTTATTCTTCTATGTCTTGATGCAACAAGTCAAGATCCTTTAAAAATCTAGCATAAGAAAACATAAACTCCATGGGTACTACTACCTACTCCTCAATCCTCTACTCATGGAAAAGCTAAAGGCATTACATCCATCACCCCAAGATGTGATGCGTGCCATAATCATGCATACCCTCAAATGTTCTTTGAATATGCCATGATCAAGGCTATGCACTAAGAAGCAATCTTGAAGAGTCATTTCATTGCTCCAAATGTGATCAAAGCTCCCATAATACATGTATTGTTAACTTCATCAATGCAATGAGTAAAAAAACCATACTCCTTAACACGAGTCTTGCCCTTTGAAAATGATGCAATGGGTGAATGGGTAAAAACACCTATGCTCATAGGGTGGATTCTTGCACGTGAAAGACCCTTATTAGTGCCATTCTATCCCTTGACCAGATTATATTTGTATTTGGATGTTGTAAGAGTTCTTGTGTGGTATTCAATTGAGGTTTGATTTTTGGAGAGAGGGCCTAAAGCTATTGGACTAGCAAAAAATTTAGAAAAATGCTACTCATTTAATCTCCAAAAATGTCCATTCTTTTCCAATCTAAAGCTATTTGCAAATAGAACATTCTTGTTATATCGAGCCAAAGTTGACATAACTTTTCTTAGTACTCTCCAATCTATTTCTATATATTAATAGAGCTTTGCCTTGGAAATCCCAAACCAACAAGAAAGCTCCCAAGCCAATGTGGCACAAGGAGGAGAAGTTTGGTACCCAAGAAATAGAGTTTTTTTTTTTTTTTTGAAGGATCACTAGGGATTATGTTCACACACACACACGCACACACGCACACACACACACACACACACACACTCTCTCTCTCTCTCTCTGTGTTAATTAAACAAGTACTCTCATTTTCTATTTTTTAATTGAACATAAAATATGACCATGAAAAGGGAAAAGATGAGTATTTAAAATTTGTATTTGGCTCTCTCTCTCTCTCTCTCTCTCTCTCTCTCTCTCTCTCTCTCTCTCTTAGAGAGAGATTAATTTCTTTTTTAATTAGACATAAAATGATATGATATTTTAATGGTTGAACATATGCATAAATGTTACAACTCTAAAAACATCCACAAATGCACATGCACTACTTAAAAAGAGTAAATTTTTATTAATAATAAAATTAGTAAATAAGATAATAATTTTAACGATCAAGCATACTTATACAATGTATTCATACTCTAAAACCACACAAATGTATATAAATTATAAATACACACATACACATGTACACGTGCAAACACATACACATATATGCATATATGCTAATATACACATAAATATGAGTTTAAAAAAATAAAGAGAGAAGGAGAGAATGAATACACTTATAAAACACATTCCAAAATGTATACATGCACATAGAGACAAACACATCCACGCACAAATATCTACATGTACATATACATGTAATGCGCACACGCACACATGCATATACATGCACATATATGAGGTGAAAAAATATAAGAGATGAGAAATAAACAAAATAAAAAAAAGTAAAAATGGTAAAAAGAAGAGTGGATGTACATGAGACCACACAAATGGGCATATATGTATTATATACATATATACATACACACCCAAAGCATAACAAAAACAAGAAGAGGTAAAAAGAAAAAAAGGTGTATCATTCTCGTGTGTGTGTGTGTGTGTGTGTGTGTGTAAAGAGAAGAAAAAGAGAAATAGGAGAAGAAAAGAGAGAGGGGAAGAGAGGAGAAATTTGAGAGAAGAGCACACACACTTATAAGACCACACAAAATGTAGAGAGGAAAAGAGCGAGGAGGAAGAATGAATATATATTTATAAAGTACACACTTACGAATATACACACATGCACATATGCAAACACATCCACATAAATGTATACATGCAATGCATATGCAAATGTGCATAGCATGTGTACACAACATGTACACATATGAGATAATAAAAGATGAGAGATGAAGAAGAAAAATAAAGCAAAGAATGAAATTTATGAGAGCACGAGAGAGGACACACATTTACAAGACCACACAAATAGTTGCACAAATATTGAACACACACACATTCCTACACATTCAAACACACATATATATGCACCTATACACACGTACACACAAAGCATAGAAAAAACAAAGTGTGTGAGCTACCTCTGTGTGTGTGTGTGTGTGTGTGTGTGTGTGTGTAATATGTACATACATACATACATGTAAGCTTTTGAAGTTTGGATTATGTTTATTATGTGCTTTCGAACCCCAATGTAAAGCATGGGAGAACACCAAAAGAATCTAGACGTCTAGTATAAATAATATGTTAACAATCAAGATCACTAAAAGCAAATCAGCCGATTAATAGACTAGACTTCATTTTTATGAAGAAGCTGTAATACATTCTTGAGTCATGTTTCGAAAATAGACTTTATTTCTAGACATTGCAAAGTTACAAAAGTGAGTCTTGGTTTATTGCTAGACACTGCAAAGTTACAAAACTGGTGGTTTGAGACTTGTGAGACAATGACAAAACAAATGACGTAAATGATAATGCTCAAATTTAAGTGTCCTTTGCAAATTTACATCTAAGGCATAGCTCTCTTACTGTAAGTGTCCTTTGCAAATTTACATCTGAAGCATAGCTCTTTTATAATACAGAAAACAATTGTGCAGGAAGAGATTAAGGGGAAAGAGCAAGATACAAAAAGCTGCATAGTTGTTCTTTTGCTGAACTGAAGCACCGGATGCTTCCACAGTTTTAAGTCTTACAAAAAGGCTCAATTGTGCTCTCTGGCAAAAGGAACAAAAAATCTGTATGTTAGGGTTTGAAAACCTTGCACGAGCTAGTCACCTCTTTAGAAATAGGAACTGCTGAAAGTGGCCATAGTTTTGGAAGCTTTGTACTTCGTTGAAGAAATCCACTTGAGAAATCAGGTGCACAACCAGCCCAACATGTTCAGAAGCGATGGATTTGTTATTCCATGTGAACTTAGCATCATCTCATCCATGAACAATCCACAATGCTTCATGCTGGCATAATCTACAATAGCACAAAATTCTGCATATGCCTCAAAGGGTAACATAGCCTTCAGCAACATTCAAGTCCCGTGTGCTTCAGACAATAAATGCTGCTCATGTAATTGCAGCACCCTGCCATAGTTTCTCCACTTCGTGCAGTGATAACATATCAAAGCCTTTAGAACAAGGCTACCATTTAACAGAGGTATTGCTATGACCTGTTGGTAAAACGTCATCCTGCTTCTCTCTCTCCAATCCAGAAACTTCACTATCTTTGAGATTTCCCTAAACCATTAGCCCATCAAACTTAAACTAGACATGGTAAGCTTGTCATTCGCTAGAGTCGCCGTGAATATCCTGAACCACTGCAGTTCTTGCACAAAATCAGCCCTGCAAAAGCTCCCCAGATTGAGCAGAGCCAATTTGAGGGACCAGGGGAAGAGGGAAAGGAGGGGAGGGGATGGGGGGCAGGCAAGAAGTCAATAACACACAAGTATAAATGACAAGCTCTAGGCTTTAGTTAACAGTATCAAGCAGTTCTAGTATACAACAACATAACAATAATGCCAAATTTACACATTCTAAAATCTTGCTATGGGGTAAAAACCAAAAAGTTCTAGTTTACAACAATGAAACAACTGCTGATACACATCCTAAAATCTTGCTATAGCATGGTAAAATCATGATCATTCAGCATTGCAGTGCTTGACAGATTAGGATGCTTCTACCTGCACCCCGACAAACTCGGCAATCAGTCAAACCAGACTCTCCTTTCATTTTTCCTCCTGTGCAGAACACGCATTTTGTACCACCTGCAAGACAAACAACATCAGGAAACCGTATAAGAAAGTGCCTGCATGTTTCAATGCTCATAATGATATTCATTGTGAAACCAGCTTTCTTTCTCAAAGAGGATGGTAAAACTTGATCAAGCACTTAATTACAGCAATTAATAAATTCAATAAAACTGAAATGCACACTTTACCATAACATTATTGGACGTTGGACATCTTGTTGGCCCCAAAATTGGCGCCCCTTACAGTATTTCTTTAACTTGTAATTGCAATTGGATGGAATACCAACTAAGATTTCTCGATCTCCTTTGCTGATCCAAAAGCCTATTGCTGTCACAAACGATCAGCAAGCCTTTTGGGCAATTTGCCATCTTGTTGGCCCCAAAATTGGCGCCCCTTACAGTATTTCTTTAACTTGTAATTGCAATTGGATGGAATACCAACTAAGATTTCTCGATCTCCTTTGCTGATCCAAAAGCCTATTGCTGTCACAAACGATCAGCAAGCCTTTTGGGCAATTTGCCCCTTGATCTTCACCTACCTCCAAGGTCTCCTACAACAGTTGGCAGCCTCCTCAATGTCTCCACAGCAACAAATTCTGTTCAACAACTTCTCCTCTCTCTCTTCAAGGGCTAAATACACTAAATGAGCCTCTACAATCACCAAATAGCCTTCTTCCCCATTGCATAGGCATTTTTGCCAAGTGGCAGCCTTCTAATCCCATTTTCCAACAATTTCTAGTCGTCTAATTAATTTTCAGAATTAATTAATTTCAACCCTTCTAACCCTGCCCAAAATTTAGATGTGCCCATCCACAATTTAATTGGCTAGGCCATTTGCAACCCCAAGTGGTCCCCCGCCATAATTGACTCTTGGACATGCACAAATTAATTAATTAGTACATAGTCCCTAGTATCACCACCACTAACACTTGTTGTCCAATTAATTGTCCTAGGGCTAAACTAACACTAACTGATATCCAAAACCTAGCTGGTATAACTTGTCACACTTTTGCCTTTGACACCCAATACTTCCTCAAGGTCCTCGACTTGTCACCATGAAATAACTGCCATGTGCATCACATGTGCCATACAACATTGCACATTTGATTATTAAATTAATCAAATGTTTCTAGCAAAAGCAAAACATCTCAAAAATTTCACATCCCCGTGACACATTGAAATGAAAGCAGCTCAAGGACTATGCCAATGGCCCCTCATATGCAATGCAGCACAATATCTACAACATTAACTAAGCTTCCTCTGCAATCACATTATATTTACATGAAGCCTAATGTTGGACACCAAGATGCAAACAAATCGAACAAACAAGACTTTACTTACTAAATCATGTAACAGTCCTGAGTAAAACATCCGCTATGTACTCATATTGTATGTATATAACCAAGATAGCTAGGCTTCTTATAGTTGATTGGATGCTTTCTCCTCCTTTGCCAATTCAAAAGCCGCTATATTCTTTGTTGAACCCTCTAATGGTTATTATTAAGAAAAATATTCTTCAAGAAAGCTTCCAAATACATGTACATCATTTGGAGTTGCCAGTACTCTATGACCTTTTCCTTCTTTGGATCCCTAATTCTAGTTATTCAATGTATATGGCCCAAGCATTTGTCTTCAATGGTGTTCTTCAATTGAATGGAATTAATCATTATTAAATCACCAAAGAATGTTCCACAAAGTGTACTTTCCTACACCAGATTAGATCCATCATACACATAAAGGTGACAAGAACAGCAGTCAAGCCAAAAGCCATAATCGAAACATGCACAAGCCAATGGTAATCCAGAAATCTATATTTAAAATATCTTCTAATGCTACCTGAATTAGATGGTAATCACTTTTCATAACGATGTGGCTAAAGATGGTGGCTCCTCCCAACTTATCCAAAATACCATAGATTAACCACTTCTCCAGAAATGAAGCTATACATTGCTCAAGAATCAATCACAACTTAGTACAAGTTCATTTTGAGTACACTAAAGACTCTCCGCAACGTTCTACTTTCAGCCTCTTGCTTGAACAACAAGTCAAGCATCAGCTTGCATCAACCTTTGTCTTGAGAGTGCCCTCCTCTTTAGGAGATTTGTTTTCCTAATATTTGCTCTCCCCGTCTTGGGACATCCCAATGACAAATGTCTTGTCTCTAAGGTGTCCCCATTCTGGGGTGCTTCTCAATCTCTTACAACAATAACTTTTACTAGGGCATTTGAACCTCCTCAAAGAGCTTAATCCATTGACAGGAACATTTCCTCTTGTTATGGATACTATGCTTGTAGGATAGCAACCTTTACTCTTCTTGGTCATCCGTCTCATGTCCCTTTCATCTACAATAGGGCAAAGTTCAGGGCAACATTTATTAAGTCTCTCGCAGAGATATTCATTTTAGGATGCAGTACAGGGTTCAAGCCTTCTTCAAACTTTTGGATCCACAATTTATTGGAGATGAATATGAATTGATGTACTTTGACTCTTGAGACATACATTCCATGACTTTCCAATATAGACCAAAATATAGTCTTTATTATTCTAATGTGGAGCAAATTTTGTTCTTTAAGCTATTGGGTAAGAATTGTCATTGGAATTAGTCCTTAAATTCAGCTTGTGACTCTACATCAGCATACCAAATTTGGGGCCACATTAGCAAGATACACTATCACTTTATATGCACCATAGATCATGGAGGAAAGTTTTGCACTTAAAAACACAAGATTCAAACAAGCACAGCCATGATTTACATACCTCCGTTTTCCATCATAAGTTTTTGTTTTCTATCTATATCACATAGTTGCAAAACTTTCAGGTGAGCATTTCCTTAAACATGGCTCCTTTGATTGTAGAATCCCCCTTTATAGGCATCTATGATCTTGTATAGCTATGGACTTTGTGTTTTCCTACGCTTCCAAAACAAATACCTTTTGGTAGTGATCGGGCTCCCAAGTCATCAAACACGTGTATTAGGACGCATAAAATAGCATAAAGTCTGTTAGGAATAAAGAGTCACCGTGCCTTTTACGATGTTCGGGTGTGCACACACCCTTACACATGTACTATATATATATTATCAAAAACCTAAAGTGGTACTTGGAGATTGTGCCCACATCGAGTCTTGTATCTCTCTCTCTCTCTCTCTCTCTCTCTCTCTCTCTCTCTCTCTCTCTCTCTCTCTATCTATCTATCTATCTATCTATCTATCTATCTATCTATCTATCTCTATATATATATATGCGAACCGCAGCATTGCATGCCTCAATCCTCGTGCACTCAACTGACAAACTTGTATAAAAGCCGTGGCATAGGTGCGCACACTTCCCAAGGCAAGCAATAGGTCAGTCGTGACCAAGCGAGGCAAGCAATAGGTCGCTTTTGACCAGGCTGACCAATCGAGGCAGCCAATATGTCATTTTTTGACCAGATAGGTCAGGCGTGAGTCAAACCGTCAATAGCAGGCAGCGACACCGGTAGGTCAAGCGTGAGTCAGGCGTAAGCAGGCGACGGCCTGGACAGATCAGACATGTTTTGCGATTGACCACAAGCGTAAGCAAGTGACGGCCTGTAGGAGATCATGCGATAGCAGGCACATCAACAACATCACATTCTGGTATTTATTTTTCATCAAATTTTTTATTAATTTCTGCAATATGTTCCCCTTTCCACTGATGGACGTCATCTGTAAGCACAAATGTAAATTTCTGCCCAAGAATGCATTTGGAGCAAAAATTACTGTAGAATTTTGGAGATTTCACATGCAATTGGTGCATTAGGCTATAACACTGGCTATAATTGATTGTGGAGTGCATTAGCAAGCATTCTCTAATTCTAGAAATCAATTTGCAAATCTGCAATTTCTTGATTTTCACTACTGGTTGGTACTTGTAGCGTACCATGGTCATTTGTGTGACACTTGGACTTGCATTTGTTGATGTTTGAGTCAATTTAGTGCTGCAAATCATGGCTGGAAACAGTAGCAGCAGCAAGCTTTTGCACATCAAGAAGCTTCACGGTGCACACAATTTTGCAATATGGCAAAAACAATGCTGCAATGTCTTGGTGTAGAAGAAACAAGTGAAGCCCATCAAAGCGAAGGGAATAAGACTAGCAGGTATGGAACAAGAAGAGTGGGATGATTTGGATGAGCTTGCAAGCTCTACCATAGAGCTCTTAGTGTCATACAACTTGCTCTTTAACATTGAGAAGCTGAATTCTACATGTGAAATGTGACAAAGACTTGAGGAATTGTATGCTCAGAAAAGTGTAGCCAGCAAGGTTTATTGGCTAAAAAAGTTTATGAACCTTCACATGAAGGAAGGTACAACCATGTTTGTAAATTTGAATGAATTCAACTCAATTTTCAATCAGCCGATTGCTTTGGATTTCCACATTGATGATGAGTTCAAGGCTACTTTCTTGCTATGTACTTTGCCTAAAAGTTGAGATACTTTCACAACAGCTTTGAGTAACTCAAATGCTCAGCTATTATATTTTGATGTAGAGAGTTCTTTGCTGATGGAAGAACTCAACATGTAAAATAATTCGACAAAGAAGTCTTCTAATGTAGTGCACACTAGGGGCAGATTTCAGCAAAAGGGCAGTTCTGAAAATAGAGCACACAGCAAGTCTCGTGGCAAAAATGTGAAGTGTCATAAATATGGCAGGAAAGGACACTACAAATGGGACTATTTTCAATTGAAGAAAGAGAAAGGAAAAAGTAAAAACACTGAAGACAACAAGGCTAAGAAAAAGAACAACCAACCTGCAAAGAAAAGCAGTGTGAAGATGCCACACACAAAGTATGGGTTTATCCAATCTGTCGTGAAGACGACGCCTTGGATAAATTAAAAAATTCTTAGCACTTGCTGAAAATCAGACTAGCAAGACATTAAAGTGTCTTTGCTCTGACAATGATGGGGAATATGTGTCCAAAGCCTTTCAGGACTCTGTGACAACAAAGGGATTAAAAGGGAGCTCACCGCCCCTCACAATCCACCCCAAAATGATGTTGCAAAGCGTATGAACAGGACCATTCAAGGCACGGTCCGTACAATGTTGTCACATGCTACTTCACCTCATGGATTTTGGGTAGAGACTACTATGATAGCCATACACTTGATTAATCGGTCACCAAACAGGTTTTTGGGAGGGAAAGTCCCTCAAGAAGCGTGGTCGAGCGAGCCACCTTCATATGCTCACTTGAGAGTGTTTGGTTGCGAGGCATTTGTGCACATTCGCAAGGAAGAACATAGTAAGCTTAAGCTAAAGTCCTACAAATGTTTTTTCCTAAGATATGGTGATGAGGGTGAAATAGGGTATAGATTATGGGATCTCGAAAGAGGAAAATTGTACACAACAACAATATTATCTTCCGGGGAAATCGGATGCGCAAGCACCCTGAAAAGACTAAGGAAGTCAAAAGGGTTATATTCCGGGCAAGGTTATCCACGTCTGACGACGAGTCAACTCGTCTGACCCGTCCTGTCCCGTCCGCCACGTCCGTCCCATCTAGTCTGTCACTCCCCGCCAAGTCACAACTCGCTCCCAACTGCGCCTTATCTGACTCTCGACTCCCGAGTCTCGATAGTTGACCATTACGCGGGTCCCAACTCCCATACGCCTGGGCCTGCGGCCAATAAACAGTCACTTTTTTTACCATTTTCAAGCCCGTCTTTGTTACCTTTCTTTTCTTTTTTTCTTTCTTTTCTTTCTTACCTTTCTTTTCTTATTTTCTTTCTTTTCTTTCTTTCTCTCTATCTTTTCATTCTTTCACACAAAGACTCAAGATTAAAGATTAAATATTCAAGTTTTAAACTAGCAAGTTTAAAAACTCTCTCCTTTCCTCTCCCTCTCTCATGATTCAAACTTCATCCATCTCTCTCTCTCTCTCATATACACACAATGGATTATGGCACAATGCAACCATCCTCTCCCATGGATGATGGGCCACCATTCAAATTTCAGAATTTGAAAAATCTCTCTCTCTCTCTCTCTCTCTCTCTCTCTCTCTCTCTCTCTCTCTCACAAGGTCCAACCCTAAACCCCAAAGCACTCTCCCTTTCTATAAAAATCTCCCCTTCCCCACCATCTCATTCATCCTTTCAAGTTTTCCACCCCTCCTACTCCTTTCAAGCTCTCCATCCTTCCTACTCTCTCAAGCTCTCTCCTCGAGTCCTCCCTTAACCTCTCAACCCTTCCAACTTCCTTCTTCATCAAGCTATAGCCTCTACTCCCTCAAGCCCTCTACTCTTTCCACTCCTTTCTTCAATCATCTCACCCTCCACCCGTGACCCTCTAGGCTCTCTCTATACATTATCAATGGCACCCCCTCTCCATGAGGCCTTTCGCTTGCATTGTGCCTACTTCAAACGAGTGAAGGAGAAATCCAACACTTGCAAGTAGCAATGCAAGTATTGCCCAAAACTCCAAATCTCATCTTTCACTCGCCTTCTCATCCACCTTTGCAAATTAGGAGGGGAGGAAATACCATGCCCCGGTATTCCTGACGATGTCTATAAAGATTGTCGTTGGAAATACTTGCCGTTGAAGCAACGCAAAGGCCTTTCAAGGGCAAGTGAGGAGGTGATCTCTCCCGATCATGAGGTCTCGGATGTGGAAGACCATCCCTCTCCAATTGTCTTGGTTTCCTCCATTGGAGGGGCCTCTTCTATCCCATCTAGAAAAAGCCATTCGAGTGGTACACCTATGCCCAAGAGACAAGCCATTCTTGCCCAAGCAACCGGGCAAGTATCCGGTCTTCTCTCTTTCTCAAGGAGAGGCAAAGGCAAGCGAAAATAGAGATTGCACGCACCATAATTGAGTACAATCTCTCTTTCCATATTCTCAAAGTGGATCGATGGAAGCGGATGGTGAAAGCCATTGCCGCCATTGGTCCATGCGAGGGATGGTATGGTGTCACGTACAATGACATGCGTACCAAGAAACTCGATGAGGAGAGAGAGAGGATTGATAAGTCCCTTGAGCCTGTACGTGCCGGTTGGGCGAAGTATGGATACTCTATCCTATCCAATGGATGGAGTGACCGCAAAAAAAGGGAATCATCAACATCCTCGTCTCTTGCCCACTTGGCACATCCTTTCTACGAGCGGTGGATGCGGACACAAGGGAAAAGAGAACCACGGGCTCGTTCATGTATCGGCACATACGGCAAGTCATCATTGAGGTAATGCTTCTAAATCCATTATTTTGTAATCTCTCTTTTCTTTTAACCTCCCAAATTTATTCTAATTAAATCGTGTCTAATCTTGTAGATTGGGCCGCAAAATGTGGTGCAAGTTGTCACAGACAACGCCTCAAATTGTGCATCTATGGGGTGGACACCATGCGTTACACATTGTCTAGATCTTCTTATAAAAGAAAAAGGCAAGTTGGAGTGGGTGGCGAGGATTGTCAACGATGCTTGCACAATCGTTGGCTTTGTCAACTCCAAGGTCCGAGTTCTTGCGATTTATCGCTCATACTCAAAATTGGAGTTGAGGAAGCCCTCGAAGGACTCGGTTTACGGTCATGTGGCTTCTCCTCGAGCGTCTCTATGACGTTCGCAATAAGCTACAAAAAACAGTCATGTCAAATAAGTTTAAGGAATGGCTTGAAAGGAAATCCACATCAAGCCAAGTGGAAGCAAAGGCCGCTCAAAGGCTTTGCTTAAAGGAGGAATTTTGGATGGATATGAGGGGCATTATCATTGCCGTCACTCCCATCTACAAGGTGCTTCACATGACAGACATGGAGGGGGACTACTATTGGCCTCCTCTATCATATTATGGCAAATACGATGAAGGAGATACAATCATCGACCATCTTGGATGGGGAGGCCTCTTCTTCATGGTATTGTTTTTATTTCTTTTTTTTTTAATGATTCATGCTTCTTTTTAGTTTTAGAATCTATAATTCATATTGTTTCACACTCTTTCTTTTCAAATTTCACCTCTAAATCTCCCTTTAAATCTCTATCATCTTACATCTACTATAGTGATATCTTGGATACCACCCCTAAAAGAGATGATATTCTCTTTTTAACAAAGAAAAGATGGGAGTGGATGATGCGATCCATACATGGGTTTGCGGCACTCTTGCATCCCGCCTTCAAAAAACCCTCTCTCTTCATGGATGCCAATATCCTTGCCGATCGTGATGCCTTTCTTCCAAAGGCTTTGGCAGAAGAGCACAAAAGGAAGATATCACAAACTATGTCACCCACGTGAGAAGTCTCTTTAAGAGAATCCCAGCCGTTGCCCGTAGAATAACCTAGCAAACGAGCGGTCTTCACTATGTTCATAAGTGGAATCCAAAGCAAAGAGATTTACAAGGCCTTGGTGAGTAACTCAATCCTTAAGACTGAGATGGCCAAGATTCCTTATGCTTCAGCTATTGGTAGCTTGATGTATGCTATGGTTGCTACACGTCTTGACATTACATTTGCGGTGGAAGTGGTTAGCATATCCTGGCAAAAAGCATTGGGAAGCAGTGAAGGGTATCATGAGATACCTTAAGGGCACAAAGGACTTGTGCATCTACTTTGGGGAGCAGAAGTCATATGTTGTTGGCTTCACGGATGTAGACTATGCTGGTCATCCTAACTGCAAAAAGTCTACTTCAGGATATGTATTTACATTTACAGAGGAAGCAATCTCTTGGATATCCAAGCTCTAGAAGTGTGTTGCATTGTCTACTATAGTGGCAAAGTATGTGGCTGCTAGTGAGGCATGCAAGGAGGCTTTATGGCTTTCACATTTGGTGAGAGAGCTTGGCATTACAAAGGTTCCCATCCTCCACTGTGATAGTCAAAGTGCTATCATGCTAGCACAAAATCTTGTCTTTCATGCAAAGACAAAGCACATACATGCGAATTATCATTTTATCAAGGATATACTTGACACCAAGAGCATTGAGCTTGTCAAGGTACATATCGATGATAACCTTACAAACCTTCTCACAAAGGATCTTTCAGTAGAGCGGTTTGCTCATTGCCGCCAAATGATGGAGGTTCGATAGTATATGTGAATTTTAGCTTTTTACATATATAGACATAGCTAATTCTTTCCTCTACCTTCAGGCACGTTGCCTTTAGGCAAGAGGTTGTTGGAAATAAAGAGTCACTATGCCTTTTGCGATGTTCGGGTGTACACACACCCTTACACATGTACTATATATATATTATCAAAAATCTAAAGTAATACTTGGAGATTGTGCCCACATCGAGTCTTGTGCTCTCACTCTCTACTCTGCACTCACTCTCTCTCACTGTGCGAACCACAGCATCGCGTATCTCAATCCTCAAGCACTCAGTTGACAAAAATCTTGATCTTACATACTGAAAAGAAAATTTTGGTACAAGACATTATGCTTCCAAACCTAGATACTCATGCATGGAGAAAGAAATTTCATCTTTTGTTTTAGAGATGATATACAAGCTCCTAGCAGCCTACTCAACTTGCAAGCCTAGAAGCTCATACATGAAGAAATCAAAATCTATCTTTGCTCAATCTATTTTCACGAAAGGAAAAAACATGTTTACAAACCCTCTGAAATTTTGAGAGCTAGATTGGGGAAGATGCTAACTTTGTCAATCTCAAAGGTCTCTACTAGTTGTTTCCTCCAATACATCAAGATGATGATGAATGGGCCCCCTCTGTGAGCCGACATGTAGGCAATGTGTAGCATCACAAAGCCTTTCAAGCATGCTCTTTGGAAGCACCTATGGGACACTTGCAACTAAGGTAGGTGACGTTTTTCATATATAGGTCACCTACGGTGGGCTTGCAATGCAACAAGATGGGGTCTATAAACCTTGTACCTGGCAATGCTTAGAGAGATTGGAGCACTCCCTTTGAGCATGCAAGGCAGCCCAATTCCCAAGAGAGGAACTTGCAAGGTACTTCCCATGCAAAGCCATGCCTATCATGCATTATCTAGAAGCTTTGCAAGCAGTCAATCAACCAATGATGATAGCTACTGCATGAGGTTGAGATGCATGCCTTTGTTGCAAAGTCACCATCACTTGCGCAGCTTGGAGGCTAAGGTTTTGAGCCGTTAGCATCGCAATCAAAGATTTAGGAGCATAGAGCTCTACTCTTCTATTTCCAATCACTTCAATGATGTAATAACTTCAAGAAGACCAGTGGCACCAATAGAAGCTTAGATAGATGTTCCTTCACAACTATGGATACCATAGTCTATTTCTACACTACATGATGGCAACCTCACTAAAGCTACAATCACTACCATCCCATTTAAACCAACATGAGAAGCCTCTTTTCTATACCTTGTAGCTCCTGCACTTTTGAGAGCCTTTCTACTCTGAGCTCTAGCTCTAATGTCGCACCTATCATGTTTCTCATATTTGGGTGGTGGTGGGTGTGTGTGTGTGTGTGTGGGGGGGGGGGGGGGGGGGGGGCGGGGGCGGGCGCGGCCGGGGGGGAGTCATATTAATGTTTAGTTATTAAAGATCATGATATCGGTCTTCCCTACATTCACCATGACATCCCTCTCTTTGCAAAAGGCATGTAGGGCATCAAAGTCACATTGTTTTCCATCGAGAGAATTTGATATATCAGTAGAATGTCATCTATAATAGTGTATTTAGGATCAAGACTCTTGCCATTTGTGCTCGTACTCCTACCATCTTGTCTATAAAATCAGCAATATCATCAATGCATAGTTCAAAGAGTGGCAAAAGGAGGCGACCTTGCTTCACACCAATCATGCTTTGCACTATGACAAGCATTCCCCTTGGCACTTGGATTCTACTCATCACTACAAAGATCCCCCACATCATCTCCACTGGTACTCCTATGGCTTGGAGTTATTATAAGAGCGTAGCCCATTGTACTATGTCAAATGCCTTATGGACATCCACCAAGCAACAATGTATCCTTCGTCCATGTGTCTAGCCCTCCTCAAGGATGGCACATAGGGTAAACATAAAGCCAAAGTTGGAGTATCTTCCTTTGAAACCAGCTTATCCAACTCCTCTATTCGCATGGCTCTCAGCCCATCTACTCAAATCATACTCAAGAACAAAACTAAAAATCTTGGCCAACACATGGCTAATCATGATTGTCCAATAATTGCTAGGCTGCATGTAATCTACTACTTTGTGAATTGGTATGATAGTGTTGGTTGCCCAATTGGATGGGAATGCCCCGCACACAATTCTATTAAACATGTGTACTAGAAGGGGTAAAGCACATCGCTCGCATGTGAGAATGATCCTGAATCTTACCATTCTATAGCCAATAAATAGCTCCCCTTGCCATACTGAAGTGGAAGAAGGATCAATGGGTTGGGCAAGTTACAAGGGGTAAAAAGGGGGATGGTAAAGAGAAAAGGCATGTGCACCACACCTCTAGTGAGATAGTAGAGATCATGTGATGGCATTCTAGAATCTCTTCCTAGCCTCCTTGCAATCCTAACTATTGAAGAGTTGGCAAGACTCCTCAATCCTCACATAGTGGGCCATTTAATGTGCCTAACAAGGTTTTGAAAGATGCGTCATGACTCACGATGGTGTGACCTGCCCCACCTCCACCTCTCTATGAAGTCTTTCTCACATGGTGTGGCACTCCACATCATACCAACTATTCTACAAGACAATTCCACATAGTGGCTGTGCCCCAATCTATATACGAGGAAATGCAAACATGGTTGATGTGTGAAAGATGCCACTAAACACTAAAGGCTCGTGTGAAGATAGTGTTGGTCTACAAATAAGCTGCTCTGGCATATGTGGTCAACGTGTATATGGCTAATGGCTTGTGAGAAGTATTGTGACATAACCATCTAATAAATCCTTGACAACACAATTTTAGTAGTCCATCATAAGATTTGCCTTGGCATCTCCATCCAAAACTCCCACGGAATATCTAGAATTCATGCCTACAATCGCTTGAACCCACCCTCACAAAGAAAGCTCTACTCCATTCCCATGAGGATCAACCTACAACAAGGTTACTAATTGACTTCTAAGTGTTAGAGTGCAACGATGCGGAAGCGTAGGACAAAGACAGAGAGTGAACACAAAGAGAAGAGAGAGAGAGAGAAAAGGAGACAGTGTAAACGCAGAAAATCTGCGGTGTAGTATGCTGTATAAGAGTGCAAAAATACACAAGGGGGCAAAGGAAATATCTGCGTATGTCTCCAACTTGATGACCTCAATCTCCGTCAGCCCGAGCACAGTCTCTCTCAGCCAACAGATCTCAAGATCTGAATCTGAAAAGATGAATGGCGGAGTGTCCACAAAACCGACTATAAATAGCCGAAAAAATAGGAATTCCCAGCACCAAGTTGCAGCCGACTGCAGAAAAACTGGTCGACTGCACAGAACTGCAGTCCGACTGTACCTATGCCACATGGCACCTGTCTGCCCTGCTAACGTGGCATCCACTCTGGCCATAGTGCTGCCGTACTACTCTGCTGCCCAACTGGCCAACTGTCCAAGAAATGACACTGCCTAAGCCGTACTGCTCTGCTGTCTGACTGGCCAATTGTCCAAGAAATGACACTGTCTAACACCCCCTCTCAGATCCTGGATGGGTCAAAAGACTAAGGATCTGGAATGCTGCTGAAGAAGAGCCTAGGGAAGTGCCTTCGTAAACAAATCTGCAAGATTATCCTCCATCTTGCAACACTCCACATCAATGGTCCCATCCAAAAGCTTCTCCCGAATGAAGTGATACTGGATCTCAATGTGCTTCGTCTGAGCATGGAATACAGGTTTCCATACCAAGGCAATGCAACTCTCATTGTCGCACCGCAGAAGAGTAGGACGACCTCACATGTGGTGAAAGACACAGCCCAATATTCCGCCTCAGTAGAAGAAAGGGTTATTGTGGGCTGCTTCTTGCTACTCCAAGAGATAACACCTTTACCCAAGGTAAAACAGTAGGCTGTAGTAGACCGTCAATAGTCCACATCGCCAGCCCGATCCGAGTCACTCCAACCTGCAAGAACCAGATCTAAAGCATCTGTACCTACAGGATAAGAAATCCCTAAATCAGAAGTTCCCCTCAAATACCAAAGAGTCCTTAGGGTAGCCTGCCAATGCACCTGTTTGGGTTCCGTCATGAACCCTGCCAAAAGACCCACAACAAAACAAAGATCGACACGAGTGTTGAGAAGCCAAATCAAGGATCCAATCAACTGACGGTAGCATGAAGCATCCATCAGGGGAGAATCTGAGTGTGAAGTGGCCTTCCAATTCGGATCCATAGGAGTAATAATGGGCCGACAAGTCTCCATCTCAAAAGTCACCAAGAGCTCCGCAGTGTACCTCTGCTGAGAGATGAAAATCCCCCTCTGAGACTAATAAATCTCGTGACCCAAGAAAAAATGAAGAAGCCCCAAATCCATCATCTCGAATGCCTAATGTAAAGCTGTCTTGGTCTCTCGGACCTTCTGTGCATGATCCCCTGTCAAAATCAAATCATCAACATATAACACAAACAACACACGACCACCCTCGCAAGTGTGCACATAAAGCTGCGGATCGGCCTTGGAGCGCCGATATCCCAACTTCGACTGAAGAAACGAATCAATCTTCTCGTTCCATGCACGTGGAGCCTGCTTGAGGCCATACAATGCCTTCTTCAACCTGTAAACTTTCCCATCCGAGGACCCAAAGCTAGGAGGCTGTTCAACATAGATCTCCTCCTGCAAGTCACCATTAAGAAAGGCCGACTTCACATCCAACTGATAAACAGGCCAGCTCTTATGGCCAGCCAAGGCAAAAACAACTCGAATAGTCGCCATACGAGCAACGGGGGCAAAAGTATCATGGAAATCAATGCTTGGGTGCTGAGCAAAACCTTTAGCAACAAGGCGAGTCTTGTGCTTGTCCAAAGAACCATCGCTAATGTACTTGGTCTTGAAGACCCACTTGACACCAATCACCTTCTTGTGAGAGGGACGAGGCACAAGAGACCAAGTGTCATTCCTCTCAATAGCCTCCAACTTGGCTTCCATGGCCTTCCGCCAATGATCAGACTACAAAGCCTCCTTCACGGAAGTGGGCCCTCGATCCTACATAACACAGGTCAGCAAACAATAGTTGAAGCAAACAAGCTCCGAAGAATGTGCCTAGTTCCTCCGTGACCTCCACGGACTATCCTATGGTTCCCACACCTCAAGGACCCCCTCAATCCCTGAATCTCGAAGTGTGTCACGGGCCCAACAAGGAGGACTAACCTCTCCCCGTCGCTCTCCATCTACTAAAGACTCAGGAACATCCACCGGCGGAAGCTCCTCGGGGATTGCCGGTGGAAGAGAAGACTCGGAATCAGAAGAAAAATCTCCATCAAGAGGCTCTGACTCCAAAGAAACTGTCTCAAGAGCCCAACTCTCCCCTGGATCTCCAAGGACGGGGTGCTCCTCACCCCTCTCTGTGGCCGGAACTTCCACGAACCGCACATTTCGGCTCGTGTAGACATCCCACTTAACGGGATCAAACAAACGATAACCTTGGAACTGGGAGCTATAGCCAACAAAAACCTGTCGTCGGGAAGCCACCTCGAACTTATCACACTGCGTCTTCGGAATGTGCACATAAGCATCACACCCAAAGATCCTGAAATAAGAGACATCAAGCTTAGTCCCGAAGTAAGCCTGAAAAGGTGTCATCCTATCAACGGCCGAAGTGGGAGATCGATTAAGGATGTGAACTGCGGCAGCCACTGCCTTGGCCCACAAAAACTAAGGTGTCTGTCGGTGCTCCATCATGGTGCGCGCCATCTCGATCACACTGCGGTTCTTCCACTCCAAAATGCCATTCTCTTGGGGAGTGTTGGTGTTAGCAAACTCCTAGTGAATGCCCCTATCTGCACAAAAACGAGCAAACTCATTAGACATAAATTCACCTCCCTTGTCAGAACGCAAGGTCTTCAGTCGCCAGCCAAAACGGGTCTCCTCAAAGAGAAGCCAATCCTTGAAATAAGAGAAAGCCTCCGACTTCAAAGTCAAGAAATAGGCCCAAGTCATCCTGCTGTAGTCATCTACAATCAACATGAAGTACAGCTCCCCTTCAAGGACTCGGTCCTCATCGGGCCACAAAGAACCGTGATACAAGCTCCATGGGTGAAGTAGACGCCTAGGAGCTTTGTTGGAAATCGCATCCCGATGCAGTTTCCCACGAATGCAAGAGACACAGGGCTGATGGCTCACCGCTATGTCCGGCAATCCTCGAACAAACGACCCTCGCGACGCCTTCCGAAGATACTCGTAATTCAGGTGGCCAAACCGAGCATGCCATAACTCGGACTGTGTCTAAGAAGTAAGAAGAGGAGAAGTAAGAGCTGAAGAAGACTTCAATTTGTAAACGCCATTCTCCTCATACCCTGCAGAGAGAACCTTCCTCGATCCACGATCAAGGACTCGAACAGTATCACTGTCAAACTCCACCAAGAGGCCAAGAGCACAAATCTTATGAACCGAAAGTAAATGATACCCCAATCTTGGCACATGCAACACCTCAGAGGTGTGGATACCACCACGTCCATCTGGAATAACCTGCATCTCACCCCGCACAGCAATAGACACAGAAGAGCTGTCTCCAATGAGAATCTACCCACGTGAAGGTCGCAAATGGGCAACACCAACGGAAGAAGGAGTCATGTGCCGTGAGGCACCACTATTCACAATCCACTCTCGAGCCTAGGGAGCTGTCATCACAACATCAGAAGTCTTCGATGTAGAGTCCTCAATGACTGTTAAGTGTATAAAAGCACCTGATGAGGATGCAACCACCGCTTCAGAGTCCTTCGTGTCCTTCTTCTTGGTATCCTTCTTGTCTTTGTCGGGGCAATCCTTCTTCCAGTGACTTGTCTTGCCACAAATATGGCAAGTCAATTCCTTCTCCTTGTTCTTCTTGGATTTATTGTCCTCCTTCTTCTTCCTTTGGTCCTTCCCCTTCTTTTAAGAGGCTTCACCAACCAATGCCTCCAATTTGAAAGCATTCTGTCCCTTCAATTGTTCCTCTTGGTCCAAGACAATAGGAACCAACTCTTCCTACCGAAGAGTCGACTCCCGCCCTGAAGCAATAAGAGCAAAATAAAAAGTACCGAATCATGGCGGCAACTAGGATAGTAAAGTGATCGTCATGTCTTCGGAGGAAATAGGCTTCCCCGCATTTTGAACCTACATCTGAAGCTGCTGAAGCTTGTTGATGTGTTCCCGAAGCGAAGAAGACTTATTCACGGACAAAGTCCGCATCTGCACCTCCAAAGAAACCCTCTTCTTCAGGGTTATCCGGTTGTACATCTAGTCAAGCTCTAGCCATATCTCACGAGCCACCATCAAGTGCTTGATGTGAGCTATCACGGCTATGGTGCAAGACAAAAACTGAAAAGATAGAATCCTGGCATTCAATTTGTCCCAATGAGACTTGACCTTGGTCAACTCCGCACGAGCATTGGAAGAGAGTTTGGACTCATCCCTCACCAAGGGCCTGTTAATCTCCTCCATCACCAGTTCCGCCAAATCATAAGACTCCAAAATGGCCAACATCATCACCCACTAAATGCGGTAATTATCACCATCAAGCTTTTGATCCGATGGAAGAGCTGGTAGGACAGGCACTTTCCTGTCCATGATCGCCTGGAACTCCAAATCAGTCTCTGTAGACATGTTAATCTGCAATACCTACACAAACGCAAAATCAGTCCCCCTCTGACTGTGAAAACACAGCCTTCTAGGGCTGGTTCCTCCCCGCTGCCCAAACCTTCATCACCTGCCGAAGGCGATGAAAATGTAAAATCTGCAATGGAAGGCCTCAAACGCAGCCTTCCTCCTCTTCAAACAGCAATAACCTGTAGCAAATTCACCAATTAGACTCCTTTCCCGCACGCCTCCGCTCGCTTCAGCCTTGATCCAATGCGCAGCCCTCCCACTCGCCCTCGAATCCTAGAAATGCAGCCTTGTGTCGTGCTGAAATCTCCTCTTCAAATAAGTTCAGCCCTCAGTCAGTCCATCTTCACCGCTCTGATACCATGTCAGAGTGCAGCGATGCGGAAGCGTAGGACAAAGACTGAGAGAGAGTGAACACAGAGAGGAGAGAGAGAGAAGGAGACAGTGTAGACGCAGAAAATCTGCGGTGTAGTATGCTGTATAAGAGTGCAGAAATACACAAGGGGGCAGAGGAAATATCTGTGTATGTCTCCGACTTGATGACCTCAATCTCCGTCAGCCCGAGCACAGTCTATCTCAGCCAACAGATCTCAAGATCAGAATCTGAAAAGATGAATGATGGAGTGTCCACAAAACCGACTATATATAGCTGAAAAAATAGGAATTCCCAGCACCAGGTCGGCTGCATTTAATGCAGCCGACTGCAGAAAAACTGGCCGACTGCACAAAACTGCAGTCCGACTGCACCTGTGCCACGTGGCACTTGTTTGCCCTGTTGACGTGGCATCCACTCTGACCGTACTGCTGCCATACTGCTCTACTGTCCGACTGGCCAACTGTCCAGGAAATGACACTGTCTAACACTAAGGTCATCTAAACAATTTTTCTAGCGTCACTTATAGGCAAGTGCTATTGCAAGGCAACCCAAACCAAAGCAGTCCCATATCACACTTTGTTCAAAGAGAGAGAGGGAAATGAAAGGGCAGTAAGCACATCAACCCCTCTACCTGTAGGGTAAAGTCTCACTCTAGTCTCCTAAAACAAAACAAGGTCAATATATATAACAAAGCTTTAAGACACTTAACGTTCAACTTTTCCTAAAATTCTCAGCTAACCAAGACTACCCTGCCGTAGAACGAACCCACTAGGAATTCCCCCTTCCACTTCGCATTCATAATGGGGTTTGCTCAGTTTTCTAATTACCATTTAGTTTAGAACATAAACAGCTTTCTTAAGTAGCCCGTGAAAAACAGGACTCGTTCACGGAATTTAATCACACATACGAAAAAGGTAGAAAACAGTCTTTTAGAAAAACAAAATATTTTATTTCAAGCTAGGTAGACATCATCTTATTACATCAATTAACAATCTATATATAAGACTCCACCCAAAGGTGAGAACCACCAATCTGCCCTCAGCTAGCATCAAGACCTTCAAGGAGACCTATCTCAGGCTTGTAGGGGGTTAGCTTAATTTAGAGTGCCCAAGGAATTACAGCCACAACCCCCTTGCTCCTTGGCACCTCCTAGCTAACACCTAGTCCCTACAAAGAGACCTCTCATGTCTCGCGCCAATCCTAGAATCCGAAGCCGCGGATAAATATCTCCTTGGGAAAGAGCCCCGTGGCTAACTTTGAGGGAGGTCTAGCACACATCCAAAAACTTTTAACCTATGTTGGTATAACCTTAAGTTAGAATACACAATTATTAAGCAATCATTTCTAATGTACTAAACAATCTTTGAAACACAATCTATGCATCAAAATCCATTCTAGGTGTCCTTCCCTGCAGCATGAGATTTCTCTTAACTTGACTAAGTTGTCATAAACTTGTAGTAGGCATCAGCCTAATCCCCTGAAAGAAAATTCAGCCCTTGGGTTACTTTAGCATCTTGATGGTAGTTGGATAAGAAGAACCATGGCCATTTCCTCCAAAGATATCATCCATCCAAGGGTGCAAGCTCAGCCCTCATTTTCTCCATTTTGTTGATGTCGTCCTTCACATATAAGGGGAATCATCCGCCGAGAGAATGTGAAGCTTCTTCTCCAAGGTGATACATTGGGCAAAAGTCTTATGATGGTAGAGAGAAGAAAGCTTTGTCTACACTTCTGCCACCATCTTTAACATGTGCACATGAACAAGAATAGAATATTGTAGGCTCGTTTAAAAAAAAAACTAGGCTCGAGTTGAGCCTATCCCAAAGGGCTACACAATCTAGATATGAACTAATGGCAAGATCCTCCACATACCAAGAAATAGGGGTAACCACAAAAGCCCAAATATCAAAGGTATCAAGAATACACTCCACTATGCAAGAGCGAAAGGAGTAATTAGATCCATCCAAACAATCTTCTTTGGGTGAGAAGAAAAAACGAGCACCTATACAAAAAGTGCCATCGTAGACATCCTTGGGCCAAAAGGAAGTGCCCTATTACTCCAATCTCTGTGACCTATCAAGTGATGATCCTTGTGCAGAACAAGAGTCTGACCTCCAGTCTTCGCAATGATCACACCACCTATCTAAGGGAGTATGAATAGACTCCTCATCCAAGTCATCAAAACCTTGGAACCAATGAAATTCCATATCTCTAGACCTGCAAACATGCTAAATCTTCTATGTTTTGTTGTAGAAGAGCCCGAACAAAGAAAATAATATGCTACACTTGCAAGAAATCACTTGTAGATGTCCCATCTTTGTCGAAAGCACTTATAGAATGCACAATATCTATGTTTTTTGCGGCAAACAACAAGCTAAAAATTTGTGCTTTTAGCAGTAGGGTGGTCTTTCTTTGGACAAAATCTTTGTTCCTTACTTAGGCAATGATACAATGTGAGAGTGCATAATAGAAGAGGAACACAAATACGGAGAGAAAAGAAGTAGAGAAAAGGCAATAGGAATGGAAGAGAAATCTACAGTAAACCTAGAAAGAAAGCTGAAAATAATGATGGACTAGTCAGTCCCAACACGCAGCCCATAGCGTTAGTGAGGACACTAGATCAAGCTGAAAATAAGGGCAGCACCAGAGACGATGAAACTAGCCTTCCTCCTCGGACAGGGTGGTAAATAACCTGATTAAGCACTAATTACAGCAAGCATAAAACTCACGTAAACTAGAAACACACACTTTACAACTTTAATATTGGACATTGGACACCCTGTTGGCTCCAAAATTGGCGCCCCTTGCGGTATTTCTTTATCTTATATTGCAAATGGAAGGAATACAATGGAGATCCTCTGATCTCCTCCGCTAATCCAAGTGCCTCTTACTGTCAAAACTGACTAGCAAGTCTCCAAACCAATTCGCCCCTTGGTTTGCTTGGGGATTGACCTTCACCCTACTCCTTGGAAGACGAATTTAACCCTAAATCTGATATCGATTGACTGGCCTCTTGAATCTCCCTGAAATTCCTCAATTTCAGCTACTAGAATTCAAATCCTAGGCCCTCAATTCTGAGCATGCTTCTTGAGGGGGGAGGTCTGTCATAAGGATATGAAATTTTGAGATGTTTTAATCTTGCTAATAACATTTGATTAAATTATTAATCAAATGTGCAAGGTTATTTAGCACATGCGATGCACGCTGTAGTTATTTCATGGTAGCATGCCAAGGATCCCAAGGATACACTGGGTGTCAAAGGCAAAAGTTGTAATAAGTTATATCTGACAAGTACTAGGTGGTACCCGAAGTCAAATTTGGGCGTAGACCAATTTATTGGTCAATAATGTCAGTGGTGACATTAGAGACTTGGCATTAATTAATTAATTAATGTCAGTCTAAGAGTCAATAACAGTTCAGGGATACTTCGAAGATAGATTGGCATAGCTAATTTAATTATAGGCTGGTGGAATTAATTTTTTGAGTACGAAAAAAATTATTAAATTAATTTTCAAAATATTACGACTATCAAAACCTTAATTTTTGCTGTAATTAGGGTTTACAATAGAGATTGACCAAAATCTCTACATCTAATGGCTTAAAACTGTTGACAAATGCTTAGATAACTTGAGAGATAGCTGGGGGATAAGAGAGAATGCTATAGAGAGAGAAATTTCAAACTTTCATCGTGAGAAAAGCTAAAAAATTGCTGCTGCCCTACTCAAACAGCCATGGAAGCTATCACCTAAAGCTTAGGACCACTAGAAAGACTGTTGCCCCCTCCCGTATGATGTCACCTGTACCAAAAGGACCTTGGGCTGCTATAACTTGCTCATGGAGGGCTCCAAATTGCTGTCACTTGATGTAGGACTTATCTATGGTGGTTGCAAATCACATCAGCAATATCTCCTTACTCTCTAACAACCTCATTCTCTCTCACAATGGCTAGAATAGACTTCCATCAGCCCCTAAATGTTTTTCCCACTTGCATGGCAAGTTTTGCCAAGTGGCAACCTTCTAATCCCATTTTTCAGCATTATCCAGCTTATTAAATTATTTTTTTAAATCTTAATTTTAAAAATAAACAATAATTATTCTAGTGCTCAAATTTTTAATTTCACCAGTCAAAATTTAAATTGGATAGGCCAATTTATCTTCCAAGTATCCCTAAGCAGTTATTGACTCTTAGACTGACATTTATTAATTAATTAATACCTAGTCTCTAATGCTACCACTAATTTTAGTGGTCAATAGATTAATCTAGGCCCAAATCCAACACCGAGTACCACCTAGTACTTGTCAAGCATAACTTATTATAACTTTTGTGTAGCAAGATTTGAACCCAGGTCGCCTGTGTCAAAACCACGTATCCTATATGGACAAGATGGCAGTGAAACCTTGAAACCAACCTCCCTCCTAAGATAGGGTGATAAATAACCTGATTAAGCACTAATTACAACAAGTATAAAATTCACGTAAACTGAAAATGCACACGTTACCACTTTAATCTTGGACATTGGACACCCTTTTGGCCCCAAATTGACGCCCCTTGTAGTATTTCTTTATCTTATATGCAAATGGAAGGAGGACAATTGAGATCCTCTTATCTCCTCCGCTAGTTCAAGTGTCTTTTACTCTTAAAACTAACCAACAAGCCTCCAAACCAATTTGCCTGTTGGTTTGCTTGGGAATTGGCCTTCACCTGTTTCTTGAAAGACAAATTCAGCCCCAAATCTAATATTGGCTAGCTGGCCTCTTGAATCTCCGTGAAATTTCTCAATTGCAACTGCTAGAATTTAAGTCCTAGGCTCTCAATACTAAGCACACATCACGAGGCGGCTATCAAAACCCTAATTTTTGCTGTAAATTAGCATTTACAGTAGAGATTGACTGAAATCTCTTCCTCGATGGCTTAAACTACCCAAAAATGTTGAAATAACTTGAGAGATGGATGGGGGATGAGAGAGAAAGTTATAGAGAGAGAAATTTCAAAGTTTCATCATGAGAAATGCTAAAAAATTGTTGTTGCTTTGCTCAAACAACCATGGAAGCTACCACCTACAGCTTAGAACCACCAAAAAGATTGTTGCCTCCTCTTATATGCTATCACCTGCACCAAAAGAACCTTGGGCTACCGTCACCTACTCTTGGAGGGCTCCAAATTGTTATCACTTCGTATAGGACTGCTCTATGGTGGCTGCAAATCACATCAACAACATCTCCTTACTCTCTAATAGCCTCCTTCTCTCTCATAATGGCTGGAACAGACTTCCATAGGCCCCTTAAAAAGTTTTTCCCACTTGCATGGGCAAGTTTTGCCAAGTGGCAATCTTATTATCCCATTTTGCAGCATTATCTAGCTTATTCAATTAATTTTCAGAATATTAATTCTGAAAATTAAATTAATAATTATTCTAATGCTTGAATTTTAATTTCACTAGCCAACAACTAAATTGGCTAGGCCAATTTGTCTTCCAAGTATCCCTAAGCAATTATTAACCCTTAGACTAGTATTGATTAATTAGTTAATGCCTAGTCTCTAATGTTACCAATGACATTAGTAGCCAATAAATTAGTCTAAGTTCAAATCTAACAGAACTTATTACAACTTTTGCCTTTGACACCCACTGATTTTCCGGATCCTTGGCCTGTTACCATGAAATAACTGCCATGTGCATCACTGTGCTAAAAAACCTTGCACATTTGATTAATATCTTAATCAAATATTATTGGCAAGATTAGAGTATCTCAAAATTTCACACCCCATCACTGACAAAGATAGCAACGAAGTGTGCAACCTGCAAAGATAGAAGAAGATAATTTGTCTCAGCCAAGTGTGGGGCTATATATAGCCAAATACCTCCAAATCTATCCGACCAACTAACTAACTCAAAAATATGTAGTTGGCTAGCTCAAAAAACTGGCCAACCATCCCAAACTAAAACAAAAATGCTAATGAGACACTCCATGACTGGTCGTAATGATCTTGGGCTGCATATCCTCTAATAGAGCAAGGAAAAGTGGCTACTCATGCAGCTGAACACACCTAACACTAACTGAGAAAGAAATGCACACAAAACTAAGTGGAAAAGACAATCAAAGCTCCAATATCCCTGTCAAAGTCTAATGGAGCTCTAGACCAAGAGATGATAAACTAACAAAATAAAATGGTAGGCTAACATGTCTTTCATAACTTATTTGCCCAACGGATTGTATTTTGCTCCCTTTACAATGCACATTGCTTCCAAATACTATCACCTCATCAGCCAAGAAAGCGTAGTCATCTCCAAGCTTTACTCCATTGTATCAACTTGATTCATTTAGCATGATTCAATGATTATTATTCTTTACGAATCTTCTTTTTCTTCTTCTTCCATGTTTCTTAGGTTCTTTGTCATAGTGTTTGTTGTGCACTCTATGTTTCTCTTGGCAAACCCTACCATTTCTTTACATGGTATCAGAGAAGAGGTACTCAAAAAGCTAAATATCCTCTTCATCAGTAAAGATGATAAAAGGTTGCAAGATCGGCTACACACTTAAATTCTAGAAACATTATTTTGCATTGTGCCATCAGGGGGGACACCATTATCTTCTTCCTTGCACCCTCCCTTTACAAGTTTTGACACGTCGGTGCTATGTCTTTTCCAAAGATAGAAACACGGACCACTAGGTGCTCCTATTATGGCAAGAACGGTCACTCCACCAAAGATTGTTGTCATTGAACCTTGCTCTGTTCAATTTCAAAGGGGGTGTCTACTGAAACCAACCTTCCTTCTCAGATAGGGCGGTAATTCCCTAATCAAGCACTTAACTACAGCAATCAGCAAAGAAATTGAGCCATTTGCCCTTGAATTTCACCCAAGACTTACTCTAATTGGACGCCCAACTGACCAAATGCTGCCCCAAATTTATAATGGATGGCTGGGAATCTGAAATCCCTAACAATTCACAAATTTCAAGTACTAATTTCAATGTACGATGCCTTATACTGATGGCACATGTCCCAAGGTGGCTGTCAAACCCTAATTTCTGCAAATATTTAGGGCTTACAACAAAAAATCTCAAATCTGACTAAGGTCTGTTCCAAATGGTTGAGAGATGCTGAGATTGGCTGAGCACAAACTGGAGAAGGTGAGAAAATGCCAAAAGAGAGAAATTCCTGATTTTCACGCAAGAAATTCTGAAATCTAATTGCTGCATGTACTAGATAGCAATTAATGCTATCACCAACTCCTCAGAGGACTAGAACTGCACCACCGACTCCCAATTGGTCTTCTCCTACTCTTGGCTGCCTCAAAAGGTCCTCCAATGGCTCTGCAGATCAGATCAACAACCTCTCCTTCCTCTCTCCTACAAGCTAAATGAACTGAATCCCTCTCTCCAACCCCCAAAAACGTTTTTTCAGTTTGCATGGGCATTTTTGCCAAGTGGCAGCCTTCTAAATCCATTTTCTAGCACTATCCAACCATTAAATTGATTTTCCAATTTAAATAATTTGAAATTTTAATTTTAGCCCTTCTAGCCTATGTTGACCCTTAGACTTGCATTAATTAATTAATTAACTAATGCTAGTCCCTAGTGTCACACTGATACTTATTGGCCAAACTATTGTCCTAGGGTCAAAACTGACACCAATTAACCTCCAAAAACCAATCGACATAACTTATCACAACTTTTGCCTTTGACACCCACTGCATCTTCGAGGTCCTTGGCTTGTTACTATGAAATAAGTGCCATGTGCATCACATGTGCTAAACAACCTTGCACATTTGGTTAATAACTTAATCAAATGGTATTGGCAATATTAAAGCATCTCGAAATTTCACGTCCTCATGACACCTACTCATCATGCATTCCGTCACACATCTTGGCAAAGAGCCTTTGCCTTCTTTCTCTTCCCTTGAAAGGAGTGATTGACATCATGTTGCCATCTCACCCATTGATACCCATGATCTACAAGTTCTACCTAGTCCAAGGCCTTAGATGTTTCAACCATGACTTAGCGGCCAGACCTTCACATTCTTACCAACATGGACACAAAGCTAGTGGATTCTCTCCCAAGGTCGAGTTTCAGGCATGCCTATGCAACTTGGTCGGCATTGGAGCCCTCTCCCAAGATCGAGTTTCCGGCACCAATATCTCATCCTATCTATCATTCTTCTTTACATGTTTCCTTGCAAGTGGAATACTTGGATTACCGAGTAGCAAATCTCTCTCTCACTCCTTCTAGAACATTGTTTTGGGCCTAAGAGGGGGTATAGAGAAATGCAAGTCATTAACTTTCTTAATTTCTATTTAGGCTTCCATTTACTGTACCAAAAAGACTTCATTTGTATCATTTATTTGTGTTTGATGTGCCACCCTAGAAACTTCAATGACTCATGTGCCTGTAAATAGGCAATGGGTAGACATCACTCTTGACCTCATTCTTCAGCCAATCTCCCTTATCATTGACTGCTGATCTCCTTCACCTCTCCAATGCCTAGCTGGATGCTCCCTAGCAAGAGTGGCTCATGCTGCCTTCCGGAACTGTTTGCTGCCATCCACACCATCTGGAGCTGCCATCGAGTCAGTTGGCTGCCACCCAGCTGCCCGCCCTGTCTAGAGGTTGCTGCCCACCTGCATTTTCCTTACCATTGACTGTCCCAACCCCGGTCAACTGCAGCCTCAACATGGCAACCTGATTTCTACTACTGCCAGCCACCTTGTGACCCTAGAACAAGCTGTGCTTGCTGCAGATCTGTCATGTCATCAGCCTGTTGTCAGCATCCTTCATCAGTAGTCTGTGTTTGCTGCCTACAATAGCCGCCCAGCTCACACGCACCTTCAAGAGACCATCACCTTCATCTACAAGCCTTGCGTTTGGAGCTAGCAGCATGAGGAGTGCATTTCGCTCCCTCAGCTGTTGTCTTTCATCAGTTCTCTGCATGAAGGACTATGTTTCGCTCTCTTCACAGTGTAGATTCCTTCCAAATACTACTACCTGATCAACCAGGAAAGCACAGTCATCTCCGAGCATTGCTCCATTGTATCAGCTTGATTCATTCAGCATGATTCAGTAATTATCATTCTTGACTCTTCTTCTTCTTCTTCTTCTGTGTATCTAAGTTTCCTTGTTCATTGCGTCTATTGTACACTGTATTTCTCTCTGCAAAACCTACCTTTTCTTTACAAAACTAATGCTGGTCAAAGAATGAGCAGATTATCACTTGTGCTGGCCACAAACTAACTGCTTTGACACAATGTTACAAGCTTTACAAGACAAGTTACAACTAAGGCAAATATGCATTTGTCAAAGATACTCACTTGCATGTGCTTTCAAGCTTATATATCTAAAAATACGCAAATGAACTCAAGTAAGACGTTTTGTCCACAACCAATCAAACTAAGGGCAATGTGTCTATGTGTTATACTAAATGCCAACTTTATGACTGGAATACTAGAAAAGCAACCAATCAAAATAAGGGCAATGTGCCAACGTGGTGTCAAAAATATACAGCAAATGCCAAATTAGTGACGCATTGTATCAAAATAAGGATAGTATGCCAATGCAGTGTCAAAATATACAGCAAATGCCCAATTTGTGACTAGAATGCGTCGAAATTCCTGATCCAAAGAACAAAAAGGATCCTATTTACAATGGTTCAAATTTGAACAATTCAAATAATCTTTTCCGTGAATACACAAAACAAGAGAAGCAGAGAACGGTACCGTTTCCGCCGCATTTCTTGCAGGGAACAGGATCACCCTGCCAGTGCGTGCAAATTGAGAACGAACGTACAACATGAATTGTGTCTGCAAACAGATTAATTCATGGCCACATTCGAAAAGGCGTACCTTCAGGCCGAAGTAGAGAGAAGCAGAAGTTGCAACGAGGACGCTTGCCCCAAGGATTAAGGTTTGAACGTCTGGCGAGGCCATGGCAGAAGCATGGACATGCATTGGCTGGGTGCGCCCTGTCCTGCACCTGCTGGTGGAAACGAAGCGGGAGGGGGATAGGAGGCGCGAGTCACACCAGGCCGCGCGTGATGATGGCGGGCATGACCCTCCAATTACGGTTCCGACAGGAAGAGGCTGGCATACACAACTCTGCGACATCGTCGTGATCTTTGGTGCTTTGCGCCTTTGCCTGTTTTTTTGGAGGATTCTCTCCCCTCTCTCCACCTAATGGATAATGGATGGACATTTTGGTTGCAAAGAGGCAACATGGTATCCATGTGCTTTACGCAGGACACACGCAAGTCAATTCGACCTCCACACGTCCATGTAGACAAGTTGTAGGGCATACGTGCCCAAGTCCAATTGATTTGTAATTTGAAATAAATACGATACGATTCGAACGAGTGATGGTGATACCTCCAGAAAATGGTGAAAATAGAGCCAAGCCATGCCTCCAGGCGTGGTCAATATAATCAAGTTGATGTGAGCATGGCCCAGCCACTTGACTTGCACTCTTGAAGTTGTGGGACTCTTGCAAACACAATAAGAATCACCATACCAAAAATGGTGATACTTCTAAAACTCCCCCAAGTTTGATGATGTGGCAATATTTGAATTTCTCTATCTTTCTCTCTCCTCTCTCTCTCTTCCAAAATGCTTTTTATAAGCGCATGCTTCTTTTTTTTAATTATATATATTTTTTAAAGAGATTTGTTATACTGTGGGGTCCATAGAAGTATAGACTACTATGTGGCCTTATGATTTTCCTAGTAGAGCCCCTCTGTGCCAAGTCAATGGACTTAGGCATCGCAGGGCTCTTAGGTTGATGTAGCAACTTTATGTAATCAACTTCAAGGGCATGTGGCCAAGTCTAGTTGTCTTGTGCTCTAAAATAAATCTGATTCCAACAAGTGATTGTAGTACCTCCAAAAAGTGGAGATACTAAGTCAACTCCAACAAGTTCGCATCAAATGTTGCACATGTTGCACAAGGTGGTAATTGGGGTTTGGGGGGGGGGGGGGGGGGCGCGGGGGGGACCTAGCTCCCCACACTACCACCTAGTTGCACAAGGGGCTAGTGGGGTCAACAAAACCTACAAACCCCCTACTATTTCCAAGCAAAAGCATCTTTCTAAGGGAAATCTAGGGGGTTAACCATGTGTTATGCCCTGAGCTAATTGATTGGCCCTTTTTCATTTTTACATTTGCATATGTTATAGTCTATTTCGCCTACACGTGGAAAAAAATGGCACCTTCCTAATCAATGCAGGTCTATTCTACTCAACTTGCTCAACCTACTTCCTCTACATCACCTAGTGGATTCCACCATCCTCTATATCAATTTGCAACATGTATAGGCCATTCAAGCTTCACATGGAGAGGACTATAAGGCGATGCTCTCTTCTTTGCATTTCTATCTACCATTTTCATATTTCATTCCCACCACAAGTATGTCCACAATTCCAACAACTTTCCACCCTCAATGTGATTGGTATGTTGACTCTATATCTTGTTCTATTACGGAATGGATTCTTTGTGTTTTCCCTACTTGTGCAATCAAATCATATGTATGCAGTTAGAACCCAAAGATCCTCGTTCTTTGTGGCTCGACATAGCTCTATACGCAAGAAAGGTCCCCTTCCACAATCTATTTCTATTGTTAAATCCATGTATATGCATGCCTTCCATTCAATAAGAAACCTCTGATCTCATTTCATATGCATGCCATGAAAACCAACAAATGGCTCATTCTACGTGGTTGGACTCAGTGTGCATGCATCAAAGATCCCTTCTCAACATATGCATCAATTTGCATATTGCATTGATTGCAATCAACAAACAAAGTTTGATATGAATCTCATCCATGTATGCTTGCTTGCTAAATTGTCTCCTCCACGTCACATGCAACCTATTGGTCCTCAACATGCATAATTTCTTTGCACAGCAGCCTACACAACTAAGTTTCCCCCTTTTATGGGTCCCTTTAGATTATGCCCTACATCCAAGGAACATGCATGCTCATGCTATTTCCTCATGAAATGTTAGATGTATTGGATTTTTCAAATCCCAAAACCTTAGATTGCATGTGTATTTCATATTGAATATGTTTTCATGTTGTGATTGTTTATTGAATCTCTGATTGATGCATTTTTTTACTTTTGATTTTTGTCTCTTTTCCTTTGGGATGCATGCAAGCTAATGCCCAAGTGCCTTCATCGCTACACTTGAGCATTCGGTGAAACAAAAGGCATCCAACATTTTGAAAGAAAGTCAAAATATTTTATCTCCTACAATCTAACATGCATTGCAATTTTTGTATTGCAATTGTAATAATGAACTCTCAAGCAAAGACAGCCCTTGGTCCGTATGCAGGCTGGTGCAATCCCTAGTTTCATGAAGTTTCTAGAAGATTCCAAAACATTCTAGAAATTCAAGAAAGCATTAGATGATTCTAAGTAGACGATTCTAAGAAGGTCCTAGATAATTCTTGGAAAGTTCTACAATACATTTGCATCAACACTTATCAACATTGCTTATGCCATGACTTATGTTGATATTACTTATGCCATAAATGATGCCATTATCCAGAAGCTTCCCTTTAACCTCATTAATTATAGTATAAATAGGGGTCTTAGACTACAAACCCTTCACTCTTGCCAACACTAGTTGTGAGGCTCTTGCAAGGTAAGTCCTCTTCCAATTCTTGTCTTGTTTTAATCTTGTCTTATATTGAGTCTTATCTCGTAATCAAGCCATGCTTTTGTGAGCATTCTCTTGTAATTGAGTTATCTCACAATCAAGTTCTAGTTCAATTTCTTTTTCAAGCTCTTCTCTTGTAAGTTGTGAGAGCAATTTGCTCACCCTCGAAGAGCACTTGCCATATTCATAACAATTTGGCAAGACTCTTCTACTACGATCTTGCCTAATTGTGATGGAGTCCATGATGGAAGGTATTATTACTTCTTTACAAAGCATCCAGTAGCAAATCCAAGAGCTTCAAGAAAGTAATGTAAAGCTACAAGCAAGGCAACCACAAGCTTTGGGCATAGCTATGTAAGACCTACAATGACAACTTCAAGAAATTCAAGAGACAAGCCTACATCAAGCTAAAGGTACATCAGCTAATGGCAACCTTCATGGTCAATGTAGGAAAGAACAAAAGGTTAGTCTTCCAAAGAAATTTGATGGCACAAGGTCAAAATTTAGAGGTTTCCTCCACTAGTTACAATTGTCTATACGTATGCAACCATATCGTTACCCAAATGATGCTTCTCAGGTTGGCCTCACAAAAACTCTCATCTTAGGTATAGTTCTCTCCTAGTTTGCCACCTTGCTTGAGAAGGAGCCCCCATTGCTATATAATTTTGAGACTTTTGTACAAGAGTTCTCTATGGATTTGGAGAAGTAGACAGAGCAAGAATAGCTAAAATAAAGATTAGAAATCTACGCCAAGGGTCAAGACACCTGCCTCGATCTCTACATTGGAATCTTGGCAACTCACATGCGATTTAACATGGCACAAGGATTATTTTATTAGTCAATTCCATTGGGGATTGAAATATTATATTAAAAATACTTTTCTCACCATGCCAAAAGTGCATACACTTAGTGACTTTCTCTCTCAATCAATTAAATGTGATAATCACTTGTTTGAGAGAAGATCAGAAAGATGTTGAGGAGTTGCTTTGAACTCAAGCATGATGAAGACTTTTGAAGATCCACTCACCCAAAATCTTGCAAATTGATATGACGTAGTTTAAGCCATTGACATCTCAAGAAAAATAAGGGTGGTGCATTAATAGATTATGCATGTATTGTGGCCAGTCATGACACATAGCAAATTATTGTCATAACAAAGGAAGGATGAGAATCCATAGTGCCACTACTTCATCACAGTTGGGAAACATTGATGTCTAGCCTTACTAGAGACCATGTGACTGGACAAAGCTTCAAGAAACCCAAAAGAAAGTCTCCTACTATCCAGAGATCCAACGTTCAGTTGTATATTACCATTTCACCTAGAGGGAAGATAAATAGACAGACAAGCTTTGTTAAACTTTGGAGCCACAACATGCTTCATGGACGAGAAATTTACAAAGCAACATAGTATACAACTTCTAAGAAAACCAAAGTCGATATGTGCAAAAGTAAGTGATGGTTGCCCTCTTGCTTTGAGAGATGTCATGTATGAGGCTGAACCCATAAAAGTTACCCTAAGGAGTCTTGTATCAAATATAGCCTTCAATATCATCCATTGCCTAAATAGTCCCATTGTTATTGGGCTACCCTTGTTGCTAGAATTACATAACCCCGACATCAATTGGAGGTTTAGAAACATTGAACCAAAGCCAATGCAACATAATAAAAGGAAGAATTCTTAACCAATATACATTGGGGCAAAGGTGTTCCTGGGTCAAGTAAAGAATAATCATTATTTATTTGTGCAATTCCAATGGAGAAGTCAAAGGATGAAAGCTTGGATATACTCCCAACTCAATATGTAGAGTTCAAGAATGTGTTTTAAAAGAAAAATGCAAAAATATTACCGAAACACCAACCTTATGATTATGCAATAGATTTACAAGAAGGAGCTCAATCTCCTTTTGGCCCCATATATAAGCTATCCCAAGATGAATTAGTTGAGCTTAGGAAATATATTGATGATAATATTTCCAAGGGATTCATGCGTCATTCAAAATCTCCAACGGGGTGCTCCAACTCTATTCATCAAGAAAAAAGATGGATCCCTTTGTATGTGCGTAGATTATAGAGGGCTCAACAAGGTTACTATCAAGAATCGTTGCCCTCTTCCCTTGATTCCAAAACTTATTGAATGACTTGGGAAAGCCAAAGTCTTCACCAAGATAGATATTTGTAGCGCTTACAATCTTGTCAGGATAAAGGAAGGTGATGAATGGAAGATAGCTTTTCGCACAAGATATGGGCATTTTGAATATGTTGTCATGCCATTTGGCCTCACAAATGCTTTGACAGTTTTCCAACATATGATGAATGATATCTTTTGAGAATACTTGGATGATGTTATTGTGATGTATTTGGATGATATCTTGATCTTTTCTAAGGCCCAAGAGGAGCATGAGCATCATGTCAAAATAGTCTTAAATAAATTGCAAGAAGTAGGTTTGTACGCAAAGCTAGAAAGTGTTCTTTCCATCAAACTGAAGTTGAGTTTTTGGGATACATCATTTCTGAGAAAGGAATTTCCATAGACCCTAAGAAGGCGCAAACTATTCTAGAATGGGAGACTCCTTCATTTATGCAAGATGTTCAATGCTTTTTGGGATTTGCAAATTTTTATTGAATCTTTATTAAGGATTACTATCATGTTTTTGCCCCTCTAACCAACCTAATTCCAAAGGACAAGTTTGTATGAGATCAAAAGGTTGAACAAGCTTTTCAAAGATTAAAGCAAGCATTCACCTCAACACCCATTCTTGTCCATTTAGATTTATTGAAGCCCTTTAGCATGGAGATAGATGCCTCAATGTTGTCAAACTACCTTCTTCCAGAGGGTATGATTCCATCTTGGTGGTGGCTTGATCATAAACATGGCACACTTTATCCCAACAACTAAGAGTATCAATGGGAAAGGGACATCAAGGCTCTTCTTGAAAGATGTACATAGGCACCACGGGTTACTTGATGATATTGTCTATGATCACAACCCCCACTTTATATTTAGGTTTTGGAAAAGCCTCTTTAAACTTCTGGGAGTACAAATGAATCTTTCTTCAACCATAGAATGATAGACAAATAGAAAGAGTATATCAAGTCTTGGAGCAATATCTTAGATGCATAATCAACTATCATCAAGACAATTGGGTGGATCTATTACCCCTTGTTGAGTTTGTATACAATAATTCTTCCCATGCCTCTGCTCAATTCACACCATTCTTTGCTAATTATGGTCAAAACCCAAGGATAGATGATCATGTAAGATCATAGGAAAAGAATCCAATTACTATAGATGTAGCTCAACATCTCTTTGATATTCATAAAGAGTTGCAAACACAAATTCGACAAGCTTAAGAGAAATACAAGAGAAATGTAGATAAGCTTTGCATGTACCACTTGTCATACCAAATTTGAGATCAAGTTTGGCTTCTTCGACATGATCTACATTTTTATCATCCCTCCCTAATGAAAGGTGAGAAGGATCAAAGCTTGCACATGAGAGCTATGTCGGGAGAGTAAGAGCAAGAAAGAGAGAGACAAGAAATGGAAACTCCAACAACCACAATGTGTGGCTAGGCCTTCCTTTATTCAAACTGTCACTAAAAGAATAAAGAATTAGTGACTGTGACGGGCGCCTACCATCTGTAGTGTGTAGTGGTGGCAACTATCAGTGTAGTAATACACGGGTGGCTAGGCGAAGGCGCCTTTACCCCCAACAACCTCCCACTTAAAGGTGAATCTGCCCCACTGAGAGAGAAAAAAGAAAAAACAGTACAACATGTACACATGTACACATGTACAACAGGATGAGGAAAAAGACGTCATCTCATCCAATACCCATCAATCTCCTGAGGAAGGCAAAGCGCTCGATAATGAGGATTTTCATGAGCAAGTTTGCAGGATTTTGCTCAGTCGGAATCTTGACAAGGTCAACAAACTTGTCCTCAATGACCTCGCGAATGAAGTGATACCTCACCTCAATATGTTTCATCTTCACATGGAAGACCAGATTCTTGGCCAATTGAATGGCACTCATAGAATCTGAATGTAGTGTAGGCATAGCATTTGTCATACCAAGGTATGCAATCAAACGGCCTAACCAGATAGCCTCCTTGCAAGCCTCTGTGGCTGCAATATACTCGGCCTTTGTAGTAGAAAGGGCCGTACACTTATGCGCCATGGACATCCAAGAGATAGCCCCTCTAGCATAAGTGAACACATAGCTAGAAGTGGACTTCCTACTATCTGCATGTCATGCATAATCAGAGTTAGTGTACCCCTCTTGTATCCTGGCTGCCATAACAAAGACACATATCTACTGTGCCTTTCAGGTATCTCATGATACCCTTCACGACATCCCAATGTTTCTTGCTAGGTGTAACCATATAATGTGCCACAACCCCAATTGCAAAAGCAATATCTGGACGGGTGGCTATCATGGCATACACAAGATTGCCCACTGCTAATGCATAGGGAATCTTGGCCATCTCAGCCCTCTTCTCATCTATCTGTGGACAATTGGCCTATGAAGCCTTCACATGAGAAGGTAATGGACAGCCAATAGGCTTAACATCCTGCATGCGAAAGTGCTCAAGGACTTTATGTACGTACTCCCTCTATGACAGATAGAGGAGTCCTTGAGATCTATCGCGCGTGATGCACATACCAAGTATATGAGAGGCCTATCCCAAATCTTTCATCTCAAAACTCTTCTTAAGCTAAGCCTTAAGAGCATCGAGCTCCTCATGAGCTGTCCCTACTAAAAGCATGTCATCCACATAGAGAACCAAAATCAGTAAAGAACCATCACGGGCTTTCTTTGTGTACAAGCACGGATCCATAGCACTGTGGCTGTAGCCCTGTGACTGCATGAATGCATCAAACTTATGGTACCATTCCCTAGGTGCCTGCTTCAAGCCATATAGAATCTTGTTTAGCTTGCACACTAGGTGTTCCCTACCAGGGTCTGCAAAGCCCTTAGGTTGCTCCATGTAAATCTCATCATGCAAGTCCCCATGTAAAAAAGCCATCTTGACATCCATCTAGTACAAGTCCAGGTCAAGTTGTGCAACCAAGGCCAAGATTAAGAGTAGGGTGGTCATCTTGACCACAGGAGAAAAGACTTCATCAAAGTCAACACCATGCTCCTGCTTAATACCCTTAGCAACCAATCAAGCCTTGTATGCCAGCTTGGGGTGTCCAAGGGTACTTTTTAGCTTGTACACCCACTTGCATGGTAAAGACTTTTTACCCTGAGGCAAGGAAACCAAATCCCAAGTCTTATTCTTATGTGATGAGTTAAGCTCTGACTATATAGCTCTCTCCCAAGAGTGACAATCACCCCTACGCATAGCCTCATTATAAGTAAGAGGCTCTCCTACATCTGTAACTAGTACATAATCCATAGAGGATGCAAAACGGTCAGGAGGTTGTCTATCTTTAGTAGAACGCCTCAAGCCAGGCTTTGCTGCCTGACCAACATCCTGTCTAGCATCAGCATGTCTAACATCTGGGCTATAAGCATTAGGTGATGCTGTGCGGTGTCTAGCTGGCCATGGAGCGGGCTGAACGGGAGTAGGGATAACTCTTCATACCTCCTCATGAAAGATGACATCATGGCTGCGGATCACTTTTCGTGCTTGCGAATCCCATAGACGATAACCCATCTCTCCTGCATCTCCATAGCTAACGAAAATGCATTTGACACTCTTAGGATCCAGCTTATTGCATTTGTCCTTGGGCACATCGAAGAATGCCTCACAGCCAAAGACACGCAAATGATCATAAGAGGGGGATTTGCCTGGCCATTTCTCCTTTGCAACCTGAAAGTCTATGCCACTGTTAGGTGACCTGTTAATGAGATGCACTGTAGTAGTAACTACCTCAGCCCAAAAGTATTGCGGTAAGCTAGCCTGGCTAAGCATGCTATGGACTCTTTCCTATATGGTCCTATTCATGCGTTCAGCCATACCATTTTGGGGTAGGGTGTAAGGGGCGGTCAACTGACACTTAATACCCCGCTCATCACAAAAAACTTCTCAAAATCACGTGATACATACTCACCCCCGTTATTTGATCTTAGGCATTTTAGCCTTTTCTCAGACTGGTTTTTTGCCAATGCAAGCCAACGTTGAAATGTGTCTAAGACATCAGATTTTCTCTTTATGGGATTAGCCCAAACCTTACGTGAGTAATCATCTATGAAAGTAACAAAGTGACTCATAGAGCATGGGCCCACATACATCTGAGTGCACAAGAGTCAAGGGCTCACCCATGCATTTCTTACCAGACTTTTTATGTGTATTTCTAGTCTGCCTGCTATACAAACAATGATCACAAGAATCAAAATGCGAAGAGTCAAAAGGCGGAAGATACTGCAAAGCACGTAGCATTTTCATTCCTTTAAGAAACATATGCTCCAAATGAGCATGCCAAAGGGATACATGGGGAATAGAATCCACAGACAAAACATGATCCAATGTAGCTCCTGATATAAGCAAGGGATAGAGGCTGCCAGACTTGGCACCTCTTGCAAGTATAAGTCTGTGAGTAATCTTCCATGTAGAGTCTCCAAAAGACACAAAATACTATGCATCATCAAGCTGTCCAGCTGACATAAGGCTGCATATCAACGTAGGTACATGGCGTACATCATGTAAAACAAAAGAGCTGCTAGAAGGAAATTACAGCCAAACATCTCCAATGCCCACAATGTTAAGAGACATGTCATCACCAAGATGCACAGAACCAGACATGGTACGATATGTATGAAACCAATCTCGACAGGGTGTCACATGAAAGGACGCACCCGAATCCAAGAACCAGCACTGCGCATATATAAAATGCATCTCAGAAGTCTATAAGGCATCGCATGAAAGGTGAGAAGGATCGAAGCTTGCCCTCGAAAGCTATGGAGAGAGAGCAAGAGCAAGAAAGAGAGAGACAAGAAATGGGAACTCCAAAAGTCACAATGTGTGGCCGGGCCCTCCTTTATTCAAACTGTTACTAAAATAATAAAGAATAAAGTGATGGTGACGGGCGCCCACCATCTGCAGTGTGCAGTGGCGGTGACTATTAGTGTAGTAATACACAAACGGCTAGGTGGAGGCGCCTTTACCCCCAACAACCTCCCACTTAAAGGCGAATATGCCCTTGTGAGGAGTGAAAAGAAAAAGAAAAAGACAATACAACATGTACACATGTACAACAGGACAAGGAAAGACGTCATCTCATCCCACGCCCATCAACCTCGTAAGGAAGGTAAAGCGCTCTGTAGATCTGCAAGATTCTGGTCAGTCAAATCTTGACAAGATCAACAGACTTGTCCTCAACAACCCGATGTATGAAGTGATACCTCACCTCAATGTGTCTCGTCTTCGTATGGAAGACCGAATTCTTGGCTAACTGAATAGCACTCATAGAATCTGAATGCAGTGTAGGGATAGCATCAATACCAAGGTCACCAACTAAATGACCCAACCAAATGGCCTCCTTGCAAGCCTCAGTGCTGCAACATACTCGGCCTTTGTAGTAGAAAGGGTCGTGCATTTCTGCACCTTGGACATCCAAGAAATAGCACCTCCAACATAGATGAATACATAGCCGGAAGTGGACTTCCTACTATCTGCATGTCCTGCATAATCAAAGTCAGTGTACCCCACGACTCCTATATCCTGGCTGCCATAACATATTCACATATCTGCAGTGCCCATCAGGTACCTCATGATATCCTTCACGGGATCCTAATGCTTCTTGCCAGGTGTAGCCATATAGTGTGCCACAACACCAACTACAAATGCAATATCTGGACGAGTGGCTATTATGGTATACATAAGACTGCCCACAGTGGATGCATAGGGAATCTTGGCCATCTCGGCCCTCTGCTCATCTGTCTGTGGACAATCAGCCTGTGATACATTCACATAAGAAGGCAATGGATAGCCAATAGGCTTTAAGTCCTACATGTGGAAGCACTCAAGGACTTTATGAATGTACTCCCTCTGTGACAAGTAGAGGAGTCCCTGATGCCTGTCGCATCTAATGCGCATACCAAGTATGTGAGCGGCCTATCCTAGATCTTTCATCTCAAAGCTCTTCTTGAGTTGAGCCTTAAGAGCATCTAGCTTATCATGAGCTTTCCCTGCTATCAGCATATCATTCACATAGAGGACCAAAATCAATAAAGAACCATCACAGGCTTTCTTCATGTAAAGACACAAATCCATAGTACTCCTGCTATAGCCCTGTGACTGCATAAAGGCATCAAACTTATGATACGACTCCCTAGGTGCTTGCTTCAAGCCATAAAGACTTTACTTCAATTTGCACACTAGGTGCTCCCTGCCAGGTTCTGCAAAGCCCTTAGGTTGCTCCATGTAAATCTCATCATGCAAGTCCCCATGTAAGAAAGCCGTCTTGACATCCATCTGATATAAATCCAAGTCAAGTTGAGCAAACAAAGCCAAGACTAAGCACAAGGTGGTCATCTTAACCATAGGAGAAAAGACCTTATCAAAGTCCACACCATGCTCCTGCTTAAAACCCTTTGCTACCAATCTAGCCTTGTATGCCAACTTGGGGTGTCCAGGGGTACTTTTTAGCTTGTACACCCACTTGCATGGCAAAGCCTTCTTGCCCATAGGCAAGGAAACCAAATCCCAAGTGTCATTCTTATGCAAGGAGTCTATCTCAGATTGCATAGCCCTCTCCCAGGAATGAATGTCACCCCTGCGCATAGCCTCATCATAAGTGAAAGGCTCTCCTGCATCTGTAACCAAGACATAATGCATCGAGGGCTGAAATCTATCAGGTGGACGTCTGTCTCTAGTAGACCGTCTCACGGCAGGCTCAGCTGCCTGTCCAACACCCTGACCATGAGCATCTGCTGCAGCTATAGGCTGTCCAATTGGCTGTGTGGGAGCTCTCGACTCCTCCTAAAATATGATCCTACGGATCTCAACAACTCTTTCAGGTTGCCAATGCATCTTGTCTTCATGGAAGACTACATCATGATTGCGTATGACTTTCCGCCCCTGCAGATCCCAGAGACGATAACCCATCTCGCCTGCATCCCCATAACCAAGAAAAATGCATTTGACACTTTTAGGATCGAGCTTACTTTTCTTGTCCTTGGGCACATGGCAAAATGCCTCACATCTAAAGACACGGAGATGCGCATAAAAGGGAGGTTTTCTAGTCCATACCTCCTCTGCAACCTGGAAATCCAAACCACTAGAAGGTGATCTGTTTATGACATGCACAACTGTACTAACTGCCTTAGCCCAAAAGCTATGTGGTAGGCCTACATGGCTAAGCATAACGTGTACACGCTCCTGGATGGTTCTATTCATCCGCTCAGTCAAACCATTCTTGGGGGGGTGTAGGGGACGGTCAACTGACGCTTAATACCCCTCTCATCACATAATTGCTCAAAAGCATGTGAGACATACTCACCCCCATTATCTGTCCTTAGGCATTTTAGCCTATACCCAGACTGGTTCTCAACCAATGCAAGCCATCTCTGAAACACAGCCAAGGCATCAGATTTCATCTTAATGGGATAAGCCCAAACTTTCTGTGAAAAATCATCTATGAAAGTAACAAAATACTTGGCACCACCCATAGATTGACAAGGCATGGGCCCACAGACATCCGAATGTACCAATGCCAAGGGCTCACTCATGCGTGGCCTACTAGACTTCTTATGCGTAGACCTAGTTTGCCTGCCATGAAGACAATGCTCACATGAATCAAAACATGCATAATCAAGGGGCGGTGAGTACTGCAAACCAAAAAGCATTTTCATTCCCTTCAAAGACATATGGCCCAAATGGGCATGCCAAAGAGATACATGTGGGATAGAATATACAGACAAAACATGATCAAGGAAAGAAGCGGATACAATCAAGGGATAGAGGCTGCCAACCTTAACACCTCTCGCAATCACAAGTCTGCCGCGAGTGATCTTCCATGGAGAGTCTACAAAACATACATGATATCTTGCGTCATCAAGCTGTCCAGCTGACATGAGACTGCGTGTCAAAGCATGTACATGACGTACATCCTGTATAACCAAACTGCTACCAGAAGGAAACTATAGCCTAACAGCACCAATGCCCACAATATCAAGAGAGCTATCATCACCCAAGCGCACAGAGCCCGAAACAGTACAATATGAATGAAACCACTCTCAGCAAGGTGTCACATGAAAGGATGCACCTGAGTCCAAGAGCCAACATTGTGCATACATAGAGTATATCTCTGTCATCTGCGAAGCACTAGAAGAAGCTGCAAGGATATAATCATCATCATCAACATCCTCAGGCTGCATAACATTGATCTCTTCAATTTTAACGCTGGACTTTGCAGGCACTATGCTGCGATCAGAAGACTTATCTTGCACTTTGTCTTTCTTCTTATCTTTGAGCATCTCATTGCGCAGTTCATGGCATTGTGGCCTAATATGGCCCTTTTTCCCACAATGGTGACAAGTAACATTTGCATTCCTGCCATGGGATTTGCTACGTGACTTTCCATGAGACTTGGACCGAGATTTCTGAGATCCCATCCACGGCCACTGCCACTGCCACTGCCATGCCATGCTTTCCATAGCCATCATTCCTGCCTCTAACTGTCATAGCATGCGACACACGAGAGGCATCCAAATTCTTACGGTTAACCTCTTCCTGCAGAAGAGCACTCTCAACATCAGATAATTTCAAGGTAGCAGTAGAGGCACATAATGCAGTGCGGAATACATCCCATGACTCATTAAGAGTACCAAGCAAGAAAAGAGGAGTGATATCCTCTGCAAAAGTGATGTCCTACGAAGTCAAGTTCTTGAGTATAGCATGGAACTGGCTCAGGTGAGCAGACATCGTCATTCTCCTTCATATGCAGGTCCATAAGGTGCTTCAGCCAATACATTTGACTCACTGGACTTTTCTTGTCATAGAGATTCTTGATTTTATCCCACAACTACCAGGCACTCTATTCTTCCTCAAATACATTGTAATGAACCTGTTCTGTGAGAGAATAACAGTAGTGGACTTGCATAACTCATCAAGCTCAAGCCATTCCTCATCTAGCATAGTTGCAGGCAGATGCCCACTCAACCTCAAAGGTTTGATCTGTGATTTCTACACTAACACCTGCCAAATCTGGCTCTTCTAATAAGAGTAATTCATACCATTAAGCTTAGTGATGTTGAAAATAGCATGATCAGTGTTGGACGAACTCGCCATAATGCAGGCTAGAAGACTGTAGACAGTTCAAAATTGCTTGTTGTTTACTACAGAAAATGACAAAAAAATCACCAAAATTGAGAGAAAATGGCGAGAAAAGTGTAACCAAAGCTGCTGCCCACCAAGTACTAGTGAAAGTACATCATTTCAGAATATTTTAGCATGAAAAATCCATGTCAATCTGGAGTTATATGCTTGCTGTAATAAATGACAGCATGGTACTGTGAGAGTCAACTGCTGACCAAATCACTGCACCAAGTCAATAAATGATAGCCAAGACATGACCAGCCATAAATGGGCATAAATCAACACCAAACAGTCATCAAGACCCTGAGAAAACACCCAAACATGTCACCAAATCATCCGTCAGTGGAGTAGGCATACCCCCTGCACAATAGGGCAAAGTATACACAACACTAGCAAGACCTGACACCAGCAGGTGTATGCTCACAAGAGTGCAAAGCCCAAGCTCAAGTCAAAAGCAAGTCCAAGACATCAGTGCATGAACCATGCAGCATCTAAGTGTAAGAGATCCCAAAGTCTCAAGTATCTGCAAAATGCTTAAATAGCATAAACTTCTTGCTCAATGTCGGTCAAGCATATAAGATGCTCCCACTGGCACAAAAGTTAGATAAATGAGCTCAACAGCTCAATCAAACCAAGTCAAAATGCCAAAGACAGGTGACCAAGTCAATGCCTCAATAGCATCCCAAGAGCATGACGACTATAAAGCAATTGTAGGTAGCATCCATGCGTAAGACATACATCCCAATAAACTCTCCAATGTTGGCCCAAAGCATGAAGGAGACATGATCAGCCATGGAGCATAAAGCAGAAGCATAGACCACATAAGCATCTTCAAGCTCATAACAACCTGTAATAGCATTTAACCATAGCCAATGTCATAAATATCCATCCATGGGAAGCATCAATCCATGGGAAGTACATTCTATCCATGGGAAGCATATCCCCAAAATATCCCCAAAGACATAGCCAAGTACATTCCATCCATGGGAAGCATCAATATATCATGCATAGTACCCAAAGCATAGCTGGTAAGCCATAGACATATGAAATACCCTGTAAAAGACCTTCAGCCCTGTTGATTCTAGCATGTAAAATTATGTGCAAACTGAGCAAACAGTGGCTCAATCCAGCCCCATCTTATAATACATGTGAGCTTCGATTGTGATAATCTAGTTATGTTGACTTAATGAATTGAATGGTAATTGCTTTGCACTTACAAATTTTGTGGTGATATGCACATACGAAGATTATGTAGTGCCTTTGAAATAGTTGTAAATCAGGTTACTTCATAATAGCATTTCAATTACATTTCTTTCCTTTAATTGGAATAATGCAAAGATTTGTACTAAGCACTATGTTCTCCATCTAATGAGTGGTGAATGTCAATTTTTCTTCAATTCTATGTCATGTTTGTTTGAGGTGATTGGGTTAGGCTTCGTCTCTATTTTTATGCTTATGTTGTAGGCTTAGATCTGGGACCTCTTTCTCTCATTCTAGCTTCTTACACATGTAGCTATATGACATATTTTAATAGTCTTTTGGTGTTTTTTTTTGGGGGGAGGGGTTTCATGGACATCCTTTGATGCTTTTAAAAATATATTTTTCCTTTTAAACTAGGTTGACAGGTACAGCTCAATAAAGAGTATGAAGTTTTATATGCAGTTCTTACATGTTTGTTATGTAGCAGTTTTACTAATGGTGTTTAGACATGTGACGTGTTTTGAAGTGAAGTATGTTTGTAGATAGGATTTTGCATTATTTAAATACATGGAGGATGTCGAAAGGAGAATATGTATACATATATAGTTCAAGTCAATAATCATGAGTATGAATGTTTACATTTTTTTTGCTATATTAAATGAGGTTTCTTCTTTTCGAAAAATAATACTTTTTACATCTGGATAGGAGTTTGTATAGGTTGTTGTACCCTATCACAATTGCATTTTTCTTACGGATGGTGGCCTGCTCAAAATTCCTTATCTTGTCTATATTATCAACTATTGCTTCTATGTTGACCTCAAAGTTATCCTTGAATGGCTAGAATATTTATATGTCTTTCTTCATTTTCTTGACATGATTTCTTTGGTGTTGTTGGATTCCTTTGTCGATGTCAGTTGTCTATCCTACGTACTCCTTGCCATTTTTCTTACATCTTATGATGTAGATGAAGTACTTGCTTTTGTGTCTTTGTGTTGGTGTTTTTGGATTGACTCATGGGTCTTGGTTGCAGTCGGTGTCAGATGATATGGAAGTACTTGAGCTGGTGATAGGAATTGCAGTGGTTGAGGCCGCAAGTTTCGAGATGGCAGAAGTTTGGTTTCTTCATGGTTTGCTTCTATCTGCATTTCTACAAGAGAAGTTGATATTGTTATTATTGTTTTTTTAAAAATGTTTGAGAAATCTCCTATTACATAGTTTATGTTGCTAAATGGATTGGAGTTGGAACCATTTTTCTGGGTATAGCCTCTCTACTCAATAGGTATGTGACATTCTCGATCGTTATTGTAAGATTGTCACCACCGTGATTGTATTGGTTATTTCTCATGTAATCTTCTAGTGTGTCCTTGGCTTCTTTTTTCGTGACTTCTACCAATTGGTTGAGTGAGATGTTAAATCCGTAGTGTAGTAGCTCAATTGGGTACATTCCAATGCCATTTGTTCTTGTGTCCAATAGTGCTTGGGCCATGCTTGTTCATAGTGGATTGTCAACAGTGTCTTCGTACTCAAGTTTGAGTCTATCGAGTATGTCTTTGAGGAATCCAACATGTTAAGTGTATATGAGTTAGAGTTCTTGTTTCTAGTAAAAATTAATGTTGTGAAGTTTTAGGAGGTTGTGTACCAGTTGTGAGCTTGCCATCTGATGTGAGACGATGTTCATTGTTGAGAATTTGAGTGCATGTGGCCATAATTTTTTAGAGGTCATTGTACGTTGCAAAGCCATTGACATATGTTGATGGATTTTGACCTACGATGTTTGCCATTCTCATCTGCTTTGTTGTTATGTACTTGCGATTCTGCATATTTGTAGGATGGTTGTCGATATGGTGTTGGGTGTTCCTGTGGTTTTGAATGTATAGCTAGAACATCAGCATGCATAGATGAATGTGGTCAAGTAAAGTAATCTATTAGTTTTTTTATACATAGTAGGTATCGTTTGGTTTGTGTGTACCTCATTCGGAGTCATATTTGCCTTGATGGGTGTTGTGTATCTGTAAAGGAGAAAATAAGGAAAGTACATTAGTTTGTTAATAAATATATTAGTTGAAGAAGAAATTTTGGAGAACATATTAGTCTATTAACAAACAACGTTTGAAAGAAGGTATAGAAGATTGATTTATCACTTACTACAAGAAGCGAATGAGATCGTTGTATGATAACGTGTTGTGTTTAATCTTTTTTTTATTTAGTTGTGTTGTTTCTTTACTTGAGTCATGGTATCAACAAAGGTGTTGAAGCAAAGGCAAATGGATCTGGAGGAAGACTGACGATACACAAATTTCTTCTTTCGATTACATGGGAGAGCATTACGTACACTAATCTTGGTGTGTACATGCTTCTAATGTATAGAAGTGCTTTTTGGTTCACAGTGGCTCCTTGAGATTTGTGACCCGTGATCACGTATGCAAGTGTCAAAGAGAACGTGGATTTATGGTACCACTTGCTATTCAGTGCCTTGCGTTGGTGCTTGCTTTGCCCGTAGGGTGAGTTATTGGTTTGTTGAAAGGATCGTGACCTATATCCCTCGTATCATTTTTTTGTTTGATTTGTCAATACGGTTGATCTTACACATCACACTATTTGTTGCACCTATGGTGAAGTCAATATTCTCAATTATCATTATAGTCGCCTTAGTTGTTATCTCGGGAAAGTTCTTGTCATGTAACCAAGTATACAATTTTGGCTTGTCGTTTGCATTCATCTGAACATTGATGGACTGGATTTGTTCAGTTGGTAGCATTTGTGTAGAATCTACTTGTTGTACTTGTGAACATCTTCCTTGTGTGTGCATATGATTGTTGTTTTTTGGTCGACAAAATCTAGGACATCCTTCTTGTTGATCATGCACTAGCATAAGCATTCATGTATCTCTTGCTTTGTTGGACAACAATGCCTGATCACTTGAAGGAATTGTAGGAATGGCAAGTTGCATACGTGCCGAACTGAGGTTTGCAGTGTGTTGCTTTCCATGTGCCCAGTATAAGGAGGACATGATGTGACATTGTTCACCACACTCGGTTTGATGGTTGCAAATAAGCGGCAACTGTGCAAGATCGCTGAATAATATCAAGAGCTTCTTGCTAAATGGATTGAGCAATGAGCCTTGGCAGACGCTCACTATCTGATGTACTATTACATCGAATGTTGTTCTTGTTAACATGGACATCTCATCAATGATGATTGCGTCAACTTCTCTTATTGCAATGTAGCATTAGTCTGTCTCTTGCAATTGTATTGGATATTACCGTGCACATACTGGTATCTTGAACTGGTAGTGGACTGTGGTGGATAGGCTGCATAGTCTAATCATAGTTGCTCATGTACTTGGTGTCAATAGTACACTCTTATTCCTGAAAGGTGAGAAGGATCGAAGCTTGCACTCAAGAGCTATAGCGGGAGAGCAAGAGCAAGAAAGAGAGAGACAAGAAATGTGAACTCTAACCATCACAATGTGTGACCGAGCCTTCCTTTATTCAAACTGTCACTAAAAGAATAAAGAATAAAGTGACGGTGACAGGCGCCCGCCACCTGCAATGTGCAGTGACGGCGACTGTCAGTGTAGTAATACACAGACGGCTAGGCGGAGGGGCCTTTACCCTCAACAACCTCCCACTTAAAGGCGAATCTACCCTAGTGAGGAGTGAAAAGAAAAAAGAAAAAGACAGTACAACATGTACACATGTACAACAGGACGAGGAAAGACGTCATCTCATCCCATGCCCATCAACCTCCTGAGGAAGGCAAAGCGATCTGTAGAGAGGCTTTTCGTGAGTAGATCTGTAGGATTTTGGTCAGTCGAGATCTTGACAAGGTCAACGGACTTGTCCTCAATGACCCCACGTATGAAGTGATACCTCACCTCAATGTGTTTCGTCTTCGCATGGAAGACCAGATTCTTGGCCAACTGAATAGCACTCATAGAATCCGAATGCAGTGTAGGGATAGCATCAATACCAAGGTTAGCAACCAAATGACCCAACCAAATGGCCTCCTTGCAAGCCTTAGTGGCTGCAACATACTTGGCCTCTATAGTAGAAAGGGCCATGCATTTCTGCACCCTGGACATCCAAGAAATAGCACCTCCAGCATAGGTGAATACATAGCCAGAAGTGGACTTCATACTATCTGCATGTCCTGCATAATCAGAGCCAGTGTACCCCATGACTCCTATATCCTGGCTGCCATAGTATATGCACATATCTGCAGTGCCCATCAGGTACCTCATGATACCCTTCACGGCATCCCAATGCTTCTTGCCAGGTGTAGCCATATAGCGTGCCACAACACCAACGACAAATGCAATATTTGTACGAGTGGCTATCATGGCATACATAAGACTGCCCACTGTGGATGCATAAAGAATCTTGGCCATCTCGGCCCTCTGTTCATCTATTTGCGGACAATTAGCCTGTGATACCTTCACATAAAAAGGCAATGGATAGCCAATAGGCTTTAAGTCCTGCATGTGGAAGCGCTCAAGGACTTTATGAATGTACTCCCTCTGTGACAAGTAGAGTAGTCCCTGATGCCTGTCACGTCTAATGCGCATACCAAGTATGTGAGAGGCCTGTCCCAGATCTTTCATCTCAAAGCTCTTCTTGAGCTGAGCCTTAAGAGCATCTAACTCATCATGAGCTTTCCCTGCTATCAGCATATCATCCACATAGAGTACCAAAATCAATAAAGAACTATCACGTGCTTTCTTCGTGTAAAGATAGAGATCCATAGCACTCCTGTTATAGCCCTGTGATTGCATAAAGGCATCAAACTTATGATACCACTCCCTAGGTGCCTATTTCAAGCCATAAAGACTTTACTTCAATTTGCACACTAGGTGCTCCCTACCAGGTTCTGCAAAGCCCTTAGGCTGCTCCATATAAATCTCATCATGCAAGTCCCCATGTAAGAAAGCCATCTTGACATCCATCTGATATAAATCCAAGTCAAGCTGAGCAACCAAAGGCAAGACTAAGCGCAGGGTGGTCATCTTAACCACATGAGAAAAGACCTCATCAAAGTCCACACCATACTCCTGCTTAAAACCCTTTGCTACCAATCTAGCCTTGTATGCCGGCTTGGGGTGCCCAGGGGTACTTTTCAGCTTGTACACCCACTTGCATGGGAAAGTGTTCTTGCACGTAGGCAAGGAAACCAAATCCCAAGTGTCATTCTTATGCAAGGAGTCTATCTCAGATTGCATAGCCCTCTCCCAGGAGTAAATGTCACCCCTGCGCATAGCCTCATCATAAGTGAAAGGCTCTCCTGCATCTGTAACCAAGACATAATGCATTGAGGGCTGAAATCTATTAGGTGGACGTCTATCTCTAGTAGACCGTCTCACGGCAGGCTCAGCTGCCTGCCCAACTGCCTATCCAACACCCTGACCATGAGCATCTGCTGCAGCTATAGGCTGTCCAATTGGCTGTGCGGGAGCTCTCGGCTCCTCCTAAAATATGACCCTGCAGATCTCAACAACTCTTTCAGGTTGCCAATGCATATTGTCTTCATGGAAGACTACATCATGACTGCGTATGACTTTCCGCCCCTGCGGATCCCAGAGACAATAACTCATCTCGCCTGCATCCCCATAACCAAGAAAAATGCATTTGACACTTTTAGGATCGAGCTTACTTCTCTTATCCCTGGGCACATGGCAAAATGCCTCACATCGGAAGACACGGAGATGCGCATAAGAGGGAGGTTTTCCAGTCCATACCTCCTCTGCAACCTGGAAATCCAAACCACTAGAAGGTGATCTGTTTATGACATGCACAACTGTACTAACTGCCTTAGCCCAAAAGCTATGTGGTAGGCATGCATGGCTAAGCATACTGTGTACACGCTCCTGGATGGTTCTATTCATCCGCTCAGCCAAACAATTTTGGGGGGGTGTAGGGGGAGGTCAACTGACACAACACCCCTCTCATCACATAATTGCTCAAAAGCATGTGAGACATACTCACCCCCATTATCCGTCCTTAGGCATTTTAGCCTATACCCAAACTGGTTCTCAACCAATGCAAGCCATCTTTGAAACATAGCCAAGACATCGGATTTCATCTCAATGAGATAAGCCCAAACTTTTCGTGAAAAATCATCTATGAAAGTAACAAAATACTTGGCACCACCCATAGATTGACAAGGCATGGGCCCACAGATATCCGAATGTACCAATGCCAAGGGCTCACTCATACATGGCCTACCAGACTTCTTATGCGTAGACCTAGTCTGCCAGCCATAAAGACAATGCTCACATGAATCAAAACATGCATAATCAAGGGGCGGTAAATACTGAAAACCAGAAAGCATTTTCATTCCCTTCAAAGACATATGGCCCAAACGGGCATGCCAAAGAGATACATGTGGGATAGGACCTGCAGATAAAACATGATCAAGGGAAGAAGCGGATACAATCAAGGGATAGAGGCTGCCAGCCTTAGCACCTCTCGCAATCACAAGTGTGCCACGAGTGATCTTCCATGCAGAGTCTCCAAAAGATGTCATCAAGCTGTCCAGCTGACATGAGACTATGTGTCAAAGCAGGTACATGACGTACATCCTGTATAACAAAATTGCTGCCAGAAGGAAACTGCAGTCTAACATCACCAATGCCCACAATATCAAGAGAGCTGTCATCACCCAAGCGCACAGAATCCGAAACAGTATGGTATGAATGAAATTACTCTCGGCAAGGTGTCACATGAAAGGACACACCTGAGTCCAAGAGCCAACACTATGCATACATAGAGTGTATCTCTGTCATCTGCGAAGCACTAGAAGAAGCTACAAGGATATAATCATCATCAACATCCTCAGGCTGTATAACATTGATCTCTTCAATTTTAACACTGGACTTTGCATGTACTATGCTGTGATCAGAAGACTTATCCTGCACTTTGTCTTTCCCCTTATCTTTGCGCCTTTCATTGTGCAGTTCATGGCATTCTGGCCTAATATGGCCCTTTTTCCCACAATGGTGACAAGTAACATCTGCATTCCTGCCACGGGATTTGCTACGTTACTTCCCACGAGACTTGGACCGAGATTTCTGAGAATCCCATCCACGGCCACTGCCACTGCCATGCTTTCCATATCCATTATTCCTGCCTCTAACTGTCATAGCATGCGACACATGAGAGGCATCCAAATTCTTATGGTTAACCTCTTCCTGTAGAAGAGCACTCTCAACATCAGATAATTTCAAGGTAGCAGTAGAGGCACATAATGCAGTGGGGAATACATCACATGACTTATTAAGAGTACCAAGCAAGAAAAGAGGAGTGACATCCTCTACAAAAGTGATGTCTTGCGAAGTCAAGTTCTTGAATATAGCATGGAACTAGCTGAAGTGAGCAGACATAGTCACATTCTCCTTCATGCGCAGATCCATAAGCTGCATCAGCCAATACATCTCACTCACTGGACTTTTCTTGTCATAGAGATTCTTGATTTTATCCCACAACTGCCATGCATTCTGTTCTTCCTCAAATACATTGTAATGAACCTGTTCTGTGAGAGATAATACAATAGTGGACTTGCATAACTCATCAAGCTCAAGCCATTCCTCATTTGGTATAGTTGCAGGTGGATGCCTGCTCAACCTCAAAGGTTTAATCGGGGATCTCTGCACCAACACCTGCCAAATCTGGCTCTTCCAATAAGAGTAATTCGTACCATCAAGCTTAGTGATGTTGAAAATAGCATGATTAGTGGATGAACTCGCCATAATGCAGGCTAGAAGACTGCAGACAGTTTAAAACTGCTTGCTGTTTACTATAAAAAAATGACAAAAAAATCACCAAAATCGAGAGAAAAATGGTGAGAAAAGTATAACCAAAGCTGCTGCCCACCAAGTACTAGTGAAAGTACATCATTTCAAAATATTTCAGCATGAAAAATCCATGTCAGTCCGGAGTTATATGCTTGCTATAATAAATGACAGTAGGGTACTGTGAGAGTCAACTGCTGACCAAATCACTGCACCAAGTCAATAAATGACAGCCAAGACATGACTAGCCATAAATGGGCATAAGTCAGCACCAAACAGTCATCAAGATCATGAGCAAACACCCAAACATGTCACCAAAGCATCCGTCAGTGAGTAGGCATACCCCTTGACAGTAGGGCAAGGTATACATAACACTGGCAAGACCTGACACCAGTAGGTGTATACTCACTAGAGTGCAAAGCCCAAGCTCAGGTCAAATGCAATTGCAAGATATCAGTGCATGAACCATGCAACATTTAAGCGTAAGAGATCCCAAAATCTCAAGTATCTGCAAAATGCTCAAAATAGCATAAACCTCCTGCTCAATGTCAGTCAAGCATACAAGATGACACAAAGGACGGATAAACAAGCTCAATAGCCCAATCAAACCAAGTCAGAGTACCAAAGACAGGTAAACAAGACAATGCCTCAATAGCATTCAAGGTCGTAATGGAAAATGCCAAGTCGTAACAGAAAAATCCAAGTCAATGTCCAACTGCTCAAGGGAATACTCGAATGAATGTCGAGACGAGCTCAAACAACTTCCATCCACAGCCAAAGGATAAATCATTCACCAAGACATCATAACCCATACTGGGTAGCCTAGGCATAAACCATGTCATATATGAAATGCCAGCTGCAAAGAAGTGACAGTCAAATCTAAATCGAGCTCTAATCTCAGCTCAAAACCATTTCGAAGCATAAACAAGACATGTGGCATAGTCCAAATACATCATGACATCATACCGAGTAGCCGGGAGCACCCCATGACCAATATGCATAACCCAACTGTAGCATAAATAGCTTCAGCCCTGAAGTTTCCAGCAGCATATAACCTTTGTAAACTGAGCAAATTCGTGCTCAATCAAAGCTCAAATCCATAGGCAAACCATAGGCATACATTCCCATATGTATAGGCACCAACCGGGCATAATCAGGCATCAAATGCCAAGACCTGTAAGCATAAAATTGAAGTAACAGGTGGCTGCCCTGTTTTGGACAGATCTGGGATTGTTCAAAACAGTCAATGGCTGAGCTAAATCAGCTCCAAATGTGTCTCACATAAGAGGCATAACATCCACAAGTGATCCGGTATCAATAGACATCAGTAGAAACATCATATAAGCCATAGGCATACAAATACATGCTGTCTTAGACCTGAAATCTATTGCAAAATATTTTGTCATTAGAAGTTGGCAAATTCGACATCATCATCACATCGAGAGCGTGCCAAAACCCCAACTTAGACTCTTATCTTGCCTGAATCGGGTTTCGAATGCCCGATATATGATAAAAAGAGTGATTTTTGGGCCAAATTTTGAAATAGGCGTAAAAAAAACGTGAGCTAGCTCAAGGGGTTTGCTATCCCACGTGTCAAAAATGGGGCCCAAAGGGGGGCCAAAGAAGGCCTACATCAAGCCTTAGCAAGCCTTGATAGGCTTGAAGCAAGATCCAGGTGAAGGAAGCTCCAAGAGGTGTGAGCTATGGCTGCCCACAACCTGTGAAAACCCTGTTTACCTAGACCTATAGATGGAGATAAATCTCTGAAATAATGAAGCAATACCTCAATGTCAATGCCCTGATGGTGCCTCAATAGGCCGGGAAGAAGCTCGGGAAGTCGAGGAGTGATGGGAGCTCAAGAGAATGAGCTATGGCTGCCAGGAAGGAGACCCAATACGGGTGGGGAGTTGATGGGAAACTGAGAATGCCATGAGCCAAACTCAAGAGTCGGGAAGCCATGCTTTGATACCAGTTGAAAGGTGAGAAGGATCGAAGCTTGCACTCGAGAGGTATGGTAGGAGAGCAAGAGCAAGAAAGAGAGAGACAATAAATGGGAACTCCAACCGTCACAATCTGTGACCGGGTCTTCCTTTATTCAAACTGTCATTAAAAGAATAAAGAATAAAGTGACAGTGACGGGCGCTCGCCACCTGCAGTGTGTAGTGGCGGTGACTGTCAGTGTAGTAATACACGGGCGGCTAGGCGGAGGCGCCTTTACCCCCAACAATTCCTGGAAATGAGGTTGTAACTATAGTAACATATGAGGAAGCCTTTTCCATTGCGTAGTGTACCGCTAACGATGTGTAGGCTATATGTCACATCGATGAGGTGGTTGTAGAGATCTTGTTGTTATGTAGTTAGAGTATGGTCAGGAATTGTTTGGAACTCTTTCGTGAGTTGTAACACCTTTATCCTTATTGGTGCGACGCTACTTTCGCAGTGAAAAGTTGCTAGAGGTATTGTGAATGTCACTGGGTTGTCTTTGATGAAAGGGATCTTTTGAATGATCATGTTCATTAGTTGGTGGGTTCCGTGGGGGGGGGTCCAAAGGCGAGCAAGTTTATTTGTATGTAGTTGATGATTAACATTTCAAGGTCTTCCTCATTGGCCATGATACCACAAAGTTAGCACTCGATATAGTATGATTGTGCCAAGTTCTCGATGCTTATTAGTTCGCTCTTTGTATTCCTAAAGGTTATTCGTTGTAGTAATGTGTTGAAGAAGAAACCTTTAGTTTGGTGTCTTGGGTGAAAATCAGTGAAATGTTCCAGTCTTGTATGCTCCTTCACTGTATTGCTGTAAGCGTCATGGAGAGTGGGTTCGTGATCAGATGTAGTGGTGGTTTTGGTGATGCTGTAGTTTTTGTGGTAGTGATAGACTATTGCTGTAAGCGTCATGGAGAGTGGGTTCGTGATCAGATGTAGTGGTGGTTTTGGTGATGCTGTAGTTTTTGTGGTAGTGACAGACTATTAAATGATGTAAGCTCGATGACCGAGCACAGTAAAGGTCTATAGGGTGCATAATGATATTCCTTGTCCTTGTCAGCTTTCACTATCAAATTTGAGCAATGGAGCTGTCAATGTACTTGACGAACTTGCTTTGTGTGAGTATCGAGATTTGTAAGTAATTCAATGCCGCTTCGGTGGGTGACACTGGTTTGCACAATATTGTAGTGGAAATACATTTCTGCTTGTTTGAGTCTAAGTCCTGCAATCCAATTCTATTAGCATCTTCTATTTGGATGTTTATCTTTTCGATCGGCTCTGCCTTCACTACGTACTTGAGCAGGTAGTAAGAGATGGAAGAGTTTGTTACTCGTTGAATATTCATGTGAGCAGTAGTAACGTTGGGCGATAAGGCACAACATTTCAGTGCTCATCTCCAGGATGGTAGTGCATGTATCATTGAGTTTCAGGGTCTATTGTTGGTTTTGGATCATCATGTGAGGCGTATGGAAATCTGCACTTGCATTTACCATGGCTATTACTTTTGCTTATGTAGCAGGCACGACAATACCTATGAATTTGCTTTGCCATGATGAGGGTTCTTAGTTTTCTTGTCAAACTGCACTAATCATCATTGGACGGAATGTACGCGATATCTCATTTGTCATATTTTCAACGTCTGCCTCATGTAACCATATGATTACATGTGCATGTAAGGAGCCCCTATGTTGGATCTCAGACCTAATGACATGGTACTGGACACGCCCTACATAAGCAGGTCTGCCAAGGATGTACTCGTTGAAGAAAAGATGGAACTTGGTATGGAAGAGGAGGGCACACTCGATGGGATAGTCTTTCCATGAGAATTCAGGATTGAACTCCTATTTATGATGCATTCCAACTTGTTGATCTCGGTCCACCTTGTACTAGTGACCTCATATGTAGTGAAACGTAAGGAAGAAATGAGGCATTCCACATGTGTGGACCATTGTGATAAGCTCGTTCAAGTTACGTCAGTGCCAAGATGGGGATCCTAGTAGTATTGAGGCAGGAACATTGTACCGAAGGATGTGCTTGACGACCTCTTCATTGGAACTGTGCTTGTTTGTGCGCCTGTCATTGTCGATGTCCCTTTGTAGGCAAGTCGTGCTTCTATTGCTCGCAGTCAAGACAACTTGTTTTAGCTGGTATAGAATCAGGATATAAGGCTTGTGTAAGATATACATAGATAATAGGGTTGATGCCCGCATCTTGATGTATTCACTAAGATAGATGTTGCCATCGTAGGTGCCATGGCCAAGTGGGAATAAGAACGAAAACATTGCAATTTCCAAGGTGATATCTAGGTAGGGTGAGCTTATTGCAGGCAAGCCGTCCGTCCCAAACGCCACCATTCTTTCAACGAGATGATTATTATTCTATAATATAATGCATGCGAACTTGTGTTGATCGTCTCTTTGGAATGCATGTTGTCAGCTTGGCGGCTCGACTACATTGTCAAGAAAATTGTAACCTATTTCATTCTCGTGTTCTACTTGGAGCATTGAGTTGAATGGAGAGCTTTCATGATGGAGCTCTATAATCCTTTCAATGGATTGCCTGCTAAGGATGCAAAGCCCTGTCCTTGGATGTGGATGTTCTGCTATAGCCATGTACTTCTGGATCAATGGATTATGTAGCATGTTGAAAGTAAACACGTCCACATTATCAGATGTAGTCAAGTTAATTCTAATAGATGGCTGTGAAAGTGATCCATCATTCCAAGAGACTAGAGGGTTGTCGAAAATAGATCGATGGTCTAAGGTTCTGTTTGCAATTGCTCTTGTTATTTTGCAAACCGAGATGGATGTATCAATGATGCTCAATAATTGAAGCTGTAATGGCTTTGCATTCAGAATTCATTTTGTGTAGTTTGGTACGCATTTGTTTCTCTCTTTCTTTGTAAGACATGGTTGACATTTAATTAGTTATTATCATGTTGACTCCATGTTGTTGGCATGTAAGGATGAGAATAGTGCTTGACAAAGCAGTTGTTACTTGTATTTGTTATGTAGATGGATCGTTCTTTTGTGAGTTGATAGCATGATGTTGCATTGTGACTATACCACAGGATGTGCACATTGTTAGTCTTCCCGATGAGACTTTCACAATCTGTCGTCCAAGAGGATTCAAATTTTTCTATGTCATACCAAGTTGCAGGAAAGGGTTTTAATGATGTTTTTCTACAAGCCATAGTTTTCCTTTTTCTAGAAGTCTTTAAGGATGCCTTGTGACTTTGTTTTTTTGTAGTGTCCATTGATGCTAATGAGAACAATATGTTTTTATCACTAATACTATAATAATTAATTACATATTAACTATTATAAATACTATTAATATTACAAAAGTGTAATTAATTTACTAATTATATATATTAATATTACTAATAAGTCTAACTAATTAAGTACTACTATATTACTAATAAGTATAATTACTAAGATTGCAACTACTAATTAACTATTACTAATACAAATACTACTAATACTACATAAGTTTATCTAATTAACTATTACTAATACTGCATAACTCAAACTAATTAACTAATAATAGTAGAATCTCTCTCTCTCTCTCTCTCTCTCTCTCTCTCTCTCTCTCTCTCTCTCTCTCTCTCTCTCTCTCTCTCTCTCTCTCTCTCTCTCTCTCTCTCTCATTTTGGTAATTATAAGAGCAAGCCTTTTTAATTAACCCTAGTGAGTTCCCAGTGCTTTCAACTAGATATATGGCAATTATCCATGAGATGGCTTAGGTGCTTTGACCTGAAATGTTACCACTAGTTGCAACTCAAGCAGCCTCGTTACTCGGATAGCATATGCTAAGGCTCTTCTCCCACTTAATACAAATAATATACATCTTGCATCATGGGGGTGACCTTCAAGTCACTTTGTATAGCCCCTTGTCAACTCAAGCAGCCTCATTACTTGGACAACATATGCTAATGCTTTAAGGTGCCTCACATTGACAATGCTAGCACAAAGACTCAAAGCCTTAACACCTTGGATGAAAAAGTAAAGGCTCAAAGCCCTAGCACCTTGGATGAAAAAGTGAAGGCTCAAAGCCGTAGCACCTTTAGGAGCCTCATATTGACAATCCTAGCACAAAGGCTCAAAGCCTTGCATTGGATGAAAAAGTAAAGGGTCAAAGACTTGCCTTGAATGTAAAATGCAAGGCTCAAAGCATCAACTCGGGTTGTCAGTTGGTAGTAATCTTAAGGCTCAATGCCTTGGCAATTCAAATGGAATCAATCATAAGGCTTAATCACTACAAGGGTATAGGGGTGGTATAGCGACGGGCCTTTGTGACGCAAATGGCGATGGTACTTTGAGAAAAAAAAAGTGGACGAAACTTGAGTGCAGTATTTTGCCGCAAAGAGTTTGAGAGAGAGAGAAAGAGATCGTGGCTTTGGGAGGGAGAGGGAGAGGAAGAGAGAGAAGGAGAGCTTCTCACTACTGTCGCCGTTGTCGCCGTTCGCGAAGAAAAGGAGGAAGTGCATGAAGGAAGAAGAGGGGTCGTTGTGAAGAGGAGACGAAGAATCCATCCTCGAGCCTTTGCGGTGAGTACATTGCCTCCTCTTGGTTTGTTCTTGTTCTTTCTTCTTTTCTTTTATTTGTTTTTCTTGAGAATGAGGTGCATTGAGAGAGAAAGAGAGGAAATGAGAGAGAGAGAAGAAAGGGAAACGAAGAGAGAATGAGAGAGAGAGAGAGAATAAACATGAAAGATAACAAAGAAAGAGAGAGAGAAAGGGAGGGATAGAGGAGAATGAGTGAGAAAACACAAGGGGATGGAGAGAAACAAAGAGAGGTGCAGCAAAGAAAGAGAGAGAAAAACAAAGAGAAGGGGAAGAGAACATGAAATGAAGAGCGCAGAGAGAGGTGGATAAATTGTGTTAGGTTAGTTAGAAAACTAAAGCTACTCTTCGAGGGAAGGGGGTGTTTAAATTTCCCATGGATTTTTTATACAGCAAAGTGGTCTTGGTTAGCTAAGAGAATTCCATTAGAAATCTGAAATGCTAGATTAGGTCAAGTTAGGAATGATCAAATGTCAACTATTCTAGTGTGTCATCCTAGATCGAAATCAATGTTATTTTAGGGGGACCTGAGTTGAGACTATACCTTATTAATAAAGCGGTTGATGCATATATTACTCCCCCTCATTTCTCACTCTCTTTGAACCAATGCAATGTTCTACTTAAGTTTGAGAGATGATAGCAATGTAGTTATCTTAAGTCAATATTAGATAACCATGGTAGGAGACTATAGTTACGATTAAGGCTTGCTTTAGGTTAATCCTTGTGGGGTTGAGATGGAACTTTCCCTACGAGGTAGACTTAAGTAGTTTCAGGTAATGCAGTTTGATTATTACAAGGGAGTTTTGAGCAAAAGTTACATTGATTACCTCTTGATAAATTTGTGCCATTAGGATTGGTAGATAGACATGTTACAAATATAGATATACACCTAGATATGACTATAGTCTCTAGATTTGTAAGGCCATGCATTCTCTAGATTTTGGATGAAAAGGGATCAATTTGTGCATACCTTAGAATGACTTTATAATCTTTCTACATTATGAAAGGTGTTGGATATGGAATGGTATGTATTGCTTTATCAATGCCAATCATCTTCCCTATATTAGAACCAACCTTAAGTAGATATAGTGGATGGAAAATTAAAAGTTGTTTAATGTTTATTTTGAAGGAATCTATGGTTAACCATACTATTAATGTATCTAATTTTCATGGGTAAATCTTTATAATATGATTCTTATCATGATGTAATGTCTCTTAGCTATTGGAAAAACGTAAATAAAAGATAACTCTTTGCCTTCTACTTGTGTAAGCTCAATAGCTCCTAAAAATATGTTAAAATGTAAGAAGGTTTATATGGAATCTTTATAATTATAATGTATATTAAACTAGTTCATTATGTGTTGTAAACTAAGATGTTTCAGTTGACCTTAAATCTATTGAGTTACAAGAGAAGAAATCCCTTCTCAAACAAATTAAAGAAGAAAAAGAGAATGAGAACAAAAACCAATTGTTTGTTGTAACGTAGACAAAACGGAAAACGCTGATGGTCGTGATGTTCAAGATCGTGAGGCGTATCTTAATCAGCATGTCCCATGTCCTTGCTCTCAATACAAGTTGGCAATTAGATGAAAGTGTCGCTTGTCTATAGAACATGTACGATGCTTCAGCGAGTTCCAATCAGAGATCATTGATTAAGCGATCTCAGAATTTGAGCAAACGGTAAGAAAAGTGTATATCAATCATGCCTTACATTCGCAAATTAATTGAATGTCGTATACAAAAACATTAGATATGGCCGTAAAATTTATACAGGGAGGTGACGTCTCATCCCAAGGAGGAATGCACCTATTGTGTCCAGTTAGAAGAGTTTGTGGGCGTGTGATGGATGGAGTGCCTGAGCCAATCCATCACTTGGAAGGCATGACTCAGTCTATACCGTCAATATCGGAGGACACAGGTAGCCTTTTGGACCTTCCTCTCCAATCTTGGAGCCTGAGATGGAGACAATGATCGATGCATTGATACCTATGATCTAACCTTCTTAGAGAAGAAGCATCCATACCATTATATGATGGATATCAAGTATCTCACCTAAAAATGCTGATTGCACTTCTAAGTGTGCAAGTAAAATACGGGTGGAGCGATGCGAGTGTGATCGAGTTGTTCAGGTACATTCTAGGTACGCTTCATGGTTTTCTTTCCGGCACCATTATAAAAAAAAATTATGCTTTTTCAAGGTGTTTAATGATTTCTTTTTAGGTTGCTAGAGTATCATGTATTACCACTTGGAAATACCATGCCTGAGTCTCGTGATGATATGCGACATGTTTTACGAAAGCTTGGCATGGACTACAATAGCATCCATGCACGTGTCAACAATTGCGTGCTATTTCGAGGAGAGTACGGGACTATGGAGACATATCCAGAGTGTGGTTCTCATAGGTATCGACTGGACTTGCAAGGGCAAACCATCCCTCAGAAAGTTCTCAGCACTTTCCACTTATCCCCCGTATATGTCACATGTTTCGTATGTCGGGCATGGCGAGCTTGACAACGTGGCATTCACGTAATATATCCACACATGGAGTCCAACAAATATCAACATATTCTCGCACATGGAGCCACATTGACTCTACCTTTTCAGGCTTTGCATGAGAGCCAAGGAATCTTCGACTCGGTCTTGCTATGGATGGAGTGAACTCATTTGGTCTCCGCTCAACTTCTTATAGTGTGTGGCCTATAGTCCTTGTTAACTACAACATCCCGTCATGGCTTTCTACGAAGCAAGGACACTTGATCCTTAGCTTGCTCATTTCTGGCCGCTACAAAGTCAAGAATATAGACGTCTATCTCTGTCTGTTAGTCAATGAGCTTAAGATTGTGTGGGAGGAGGGGGTCGTCGTGGAATATAGGAGCAAGCATGATGGTCGACACGGTCCGCCAATATATGAGCCATTCTCATGTGGACCATGCATGAATTTTTGGGATTCGTAGAGTGCTCAGGTAAGTAGGCTTCCGTTCTTGTTGGTAATATCTATCATAGCTCGTTCAAGTTTGTGTTCACTAAATAGGGGTGTTGGGACAGGTTTGGTTACCTCAGGTTATCATGCATGTCCATTGTGTGGGACTCTTGAAGGTCATGAACCATGAAGAAGATGGTATATCAAGGACATACTGTTTTCTTACTAGAGGGTCATGAATGGAGCGAAGGTTTTCTTGGACAACCTCCAGCACGAATGAACGCCCAAAGTTGGTACGAGTTGAAAATGGTCCACACGAAGTCACATCCAAACAGAATGCGGCTGCTCTCGATTTTCTACAAGTTACCGCATTGGACCCACTTACAGATCAACCACTTATTGGATCCCATCCATAATTTCAAGAATGTGGGCAGCTTACTATGGGACCACATCACAGGAAAGAGAGACACTGTAGGGGCAATTACCTCGTGCTAATGGTCACTTGCAACTACCTCGTGCTCCTTGGGTTTTGTCAACTAAAGAGGAGTGTATTGTGAAGCAAATTATTAGGTCTATCTGCACTCCGATGGATATGATGAGTTCCCTTAGATCCACTTTTTCTAAAGACGACCAACTATCATGGCTAAAATCCCATGATTGGCATAATATATGTTAGGTTTGTACTTGCCTCGATTGTAAGTGGCTTGCATATTTTGCTATTTGGAGTCTAGCTAGTGGTGTTCATAATGCTTCTTCATTTGTGGCAGTTTGTACTACTGTTCACGGTCGCAGGATGCCTTACTCCAGAAATACACGGGCCGATTTACAGGTTGTCAAATTTAGTACAATGGATCTCACAGAAGGAGATCAAGACATCCTCTATTGAATTTGCAAGGTGGGGAGCACTGGAGATAGTCTGTCTCTTTGAGAAGTACTTGTCCACTAGCATGCTCACGATATAAACCCACCTCATGGTGCATCTCGTAGATGAAGTGGAGATTGCGGGACCTATCCATACACGTTGGATGTTCTTCTTGGAGTGCTTCATGAAAACCCTGAAAGGCTTTATGTGTGACAACGAGCTCAGTCATAAGGTAGCATGGCTGAAGGTTGGCTGGTGTCGGAGGTGTTAGTGTGTATTTCACATTGGCTACCAACGGTGGATTCAGACAACAGTATGCTATGGTCATTGAAGGATGATGATAGACTAATTGGAGATGTGGTGGTTGGAAATGGGGCAAAAAAAAGGATGGATGCTGCAATGGAGGAGAAAGTGAATCGTTTTTGTATGTTGCACCATGCATCCATGGAGATGTGGCTCAATAGGTATAAGCAAGCCAGGAAATATCGAGAAAAAATGTGATTGGAATTTCGACACAGTACACGCCATCGATCGATTTGATATCCTGGGGACATGGAGGAGATGCCACGGTTCATGTCTATGCAATGGTTACATGGAGCTTTGATTGTAGCCTCTCACGAAGGGGTGGAGGTTTCTACTGAGGAGTGGGAATTCTCGAGGGGATGTAGTCCAAAGGTGACCACATGTTCTATAAGCTGTCGTATCTAGATTTTATATGTGACAACTAATCTAACCATTTCAATGTACAGTGTAAAATATATAGTGTGGCGTGGTCACGCGGGTGATATTTCCGTGTTGAGCACAATGACAAAATGCATTCCACAACGGATTGTGGTGTCATGGCAAAGTTTGAGCAAGAGAGTCGATGTTGAGCCATGGATCCAAACACTGTTATAGATGAGATGGAGTATTTTGGGAACTTGTAAAGTGTTATCTCACTGGATTACCTTAGCTTCTCCATGATCATATCCAATGTGCAGTGGTTCAAAGTGGTATTGGAAGGAATCATGGCAATTGTTTGACGAGGTCCATCTGGATTTCTTGAAATAGATTCCGAGAAAAGATGGATGGATCTGTGCGACACGTTTGTCTTGCCAGCCCATTGTGAAGAGGTGCATAAACTATTTTTAATTTTTTTTAAACGACACAGATATGTCACAAATATTGAATCTCTATTATATGTGATTTTGAATAGGTAATTTTATATCCAAACCCCCGACAACCTTGTTGGTGGTATGTTGTGCCTTTAGCTCCGCGAAGTGCGAGGATGTAGGATGAAAGCAATGTTTTCAACGTAGATAAGGACAGTATGTAGATGGAGGGGCAGATATTGCAAGGGGTGGAGGTCGAAGATGGCTTGGAGCATGTAGGGTAACGATGATGGAAAGATAGGAGGCCAAGAATTCTTTGAGAACGAGGTGGACTCGTTCTTTTGTGGTGATCTGTCTATCGACCTTCCAGTGTATGCGGAGTTGTGCCAAGAGATTGACACGGGACCATAGGCTACGCCATACTTTCAACATCCACCTACTCAATTTGTTGATGAATCGCTTATAAGAGTACTTTAGAATATGCATTTTAAGCAACATAATTTTTTTTAGAGTTATATTACTGTACTTTGCCGGAATCTTTATATTGATTATGCTAATATCACTTTCTGTATGTGCAAGTGACCTTTGACGATATTTAGAGAGCAGGATGAGTGATGAGGAGTTGCGGGAAAGCCAAATACACGCGATGTTAAGCATATTGTCTTACCTTGTGCTGGCAAGCGATTGAAGCTTTGATGGTAGGATGACATTCTTATGTGATGGCAAATAAATTTAGGAGAGCCGAATGGAGATGTAGAAGTGCAAAAAAAGAATGAGAAAAATAATAAAAATAACGATGCTGTTAGTTTTAAATATACGATTAAAAATCTTTGCATTGCGTTTTAGAAAATGCTTCTTTAACTTTTTAAAAAGCTTAAAAAAAGTGAAACGTAGGTCAATGGCACCTGACGCGACAAATGCAGCTGACGGAGGAGTTGATGGGACAGGAGCTGACGCAACGGATCATACAACTGATGCGGAGGACTCAGGAGCAGTTCTCGATTGGGTGACACAAGAAAAAGTGAATCTGAGCGTATAGTGGGACTTCGACTCTGTGATGTGGGAAAAAGCAAATTGGAGCATGTAAGGATGCATGTAAAATAATTTTTAATTTGCATGCCGGGAAGAATCTTTAAAAAAAAAACAAAAAAATAATTTAAAAAATGGTGTATCATTGTACTCGTAAATATGACATTTATGGACTCTTAGAGTTGGCTTGATTGGTTCAGTTCAATGGCATGAGGTGATTCTGATTCGATGACATGGTGATGTGAGATGAGTCATGCGATGACGTGCGGCACGAGGAGGTAAGGTTTATTGAATCTCGATTAATGCTAGTATTAATATTAGTTTGTATTATTAGTTTAATTACTAATCAATTAGTGTTAATGTAGTGTGTAAGTTAATTGATTAGTATTATTAGATTATTTAGTAATCGATTAGTTGTTGATGTAATTGATTATAGTGTGTTAGTTAATCGATGAGTCGATCAATCAACGTAAATTAGTTAGTTTAAACTAATTGAATCTACTTATGGAATTAAGCTAAAATGAAAATTAAATTAGTATTAGCTTACTTCCATTACTTGATTCGATTAGTCCAATTGATTTAGTTTAGCTGCTTAATTACCATAATTTTTTAACTCAATTTAGTAGTCAATTAATTAATATAAATCAATAACCAAATAATTAAAATTTATTAAATTGATTAATTTTGTAAATTAGACTAACCAATTAATCAATATAAATTAGTACTCAATTAGTTAAATTAGTTTAGTTGATTAATTAATATACATGAGTAATTGATACAAATTAGTTTAGTCAATTCATTAATAAAAATTAGTAGTCATTATAAATAGTCTAATTTCATGGGATTAAGCAATGTAAATTAGTCTAATTCAATTAGTTAGTATAAATTCAAAATTAGATAAGTTAATTCACTTAATTAGTATAAATTAAATTAGTTAGTATAAACTAGTTTATTAATAGATTAATTAATATAAATTAGTTTAATTTGGTTAGTTAGTAAAGATTACTTTAATTAGATTAGTTGAATTTACTTAGTTAGTATAATATAAATTAAAAATTGGATTAGTTAATTCAATTAGTTGGTATAAATTAGATTAGTTCGTAAATTAAATTACGTAGTATAAATTAATTTAATCAATTACCTTAGCTCAATTAGTTAATATAAATTAGTTTAATTTGATTATTTAATTTAAATTAGTATAATTTGATTAGTTAGTGTTAGTTAGTTAGTCTGGATTTTCAATTCAATTAATGATTATTAGCTAATTAGTGTTAGTTATTTTTTATTTTAATAGGTAATATTTATTAGTAATTTTAGTAATTATACTTCTAGTTTTAGTAGCCATTATTTTTTAGTTGTTTTAGTACTCATTCTTTTTTAAATTAGTAATACATGTTAGCTTTAAATAAGGGGATTAGCTAGATGTTAGGCTTAAGGGGTTTGTTTAAAATTAGAGGGGTAGTTTGGGGTTGAGGGACTTAGTTTTAGTTAATGTATTTGATTAATGAATTGGTAAGGGTTATTTTTAATCACAATAATTAGGCTTTATGCAATTTGGTTAGGTATTATATTGCTTAAGGAGTTAGTTTCAAGTAAGTAGCTATTCATTATTAAGTAATTTATTATTAGATGTTACTATTTTCTAGTGTGAAACTAATAATTATCTTAGTTAGAGTAAATATAGTTTGCTTTTTTTTAAATCTTTGTAGGCTTTAGTTTAACAAATGCAACTACAATATGCATATGCATGTGTCTAATTGTAAGTGAGGAGATTTTCACTTAGAAATACTGAACAAAATGGAATCCGACTTCTCTACCTCTCCTCTAGGATGACTTTGCAATTTGCTAGGTTTATTTTCCTATACTATGTAACTTTACCAAGAAATTTCCATTTGTTTTTTACCAATTTTCCTAAGTTTACTACACCTAACCTAGGACTAAGTTAGTCATGTAGCTTTCCAAGATAGAAGTTGTATGCAAATTCTAACTAATCTTCCATTCACCATGCATTGTAAGATAGCTAGAATTGATCTTTTTTTTTTCTTTTTTTACAATGATAATGGAACCTAGTTAATTTATTTGCTATAATACATGTAATATAAATGTATTCTGCAAATTAATTTAGTCCCTATAATTAACTATTAGCTACTAATCTTTATGTAACCTTCCTTGTGGCCCATGAAGAGTGAGCATCTACTAAATCTTTCATGTACTTATTATTTTATCATTTTGATGGAGATGGTGAAAATTGGTTTGGTATGATCAAGGCCGGGGCATCACTCGTATTCCCAATCATATTTTCAAAAGTTTATGTGGCTCCAACTATTCCGATGGCTTTCATAGCTCCTATGAATCTCAAGCTTCTTCTTTGGGGAGCCATGATGAATACACAATTTTGAAGAGCTTAACTTACAAGTAATGATTAACGAACATATTTAAACTTGTGGCAAACAAATGCTAATGAACTAATTTTTCCTAGTTAGGGATAGCATAGTCCAAATAGCATCAAATAGTAACCATACCAGGAACTAACATTGCCCAAGCTAGGATGTTACCCCATTAAAAAGGTTCATACATATTTTGATCGGTATTGTCTAATCCAATGCTTCATATCAAGGATACTTGCGGCCCATGAGAGGATCAAATACCCAAGATGTAAAGCACTTTGTGATTGTCTCAATGCTTGTTAAAAAATAAGAACCAAGACTAGCAAACAATCAAGGATTACCTCTTTCTCTCATTCAAATAACTAACTCGATCTTATTTGCACATGCTTTGCTTCATTGTTTTTAACTTTCTCACTTGCATAATATGTTTTTGGTGAATGTAGGACTCAAAAGCTAGTTATTAAAGAAGCGTTTGCACACTTATGAAGAAAAAGGCTTAAAAGGCATATGATCATCAAAAGATTCTCAAAACCATCCACTCGATGCACGAGGTACTCTTGGGGTTGTCCAGTAGTAAGAGAGTTCTTTCGATGCACTCCCAAGAGACTCATTAGGAAGCTGGAAAAGTGATAAATGCAATTAGGTTCCTTTATATATAGTGGATTTTTAAAGGTTTCAAGCCCATAGGGGTTTCGAACATATCCCGGTGGGCTTCCATAAAAGCTCAGCAAGCTCATCAAGATATGTAATAAAATGGATGTGCTTCAAGGCAAACACAAGCTCCAAGGGATAGATTTAGAAGATACTTAGAAGGCCTATCAAAACTTAGTAGTAGAAGCAAAGTACAAGGTGTTAGAAGAGCTAAAAAAGGAATAGGAAGAAGTGTGAGCTCAAATGGCAAACTTGAGAATAGAGTTAGAGTAGGAAAAGGATAAGATGACTCTACACGAAAAGGAGATTAGAGACAACCGACAAGCCTAAGAGCAACTGAAGATGAGTTGCACTAGTTTTCAATATATTCTTAACATAGATCTAATTGAAGACGCAAATTTGCATATTTTAGCCCAAAATTTGCCCAAAAATAGCTTTAAAATAGAGTTTTCTCATAACATTCACCCAATTTCTAAACTCTTTACCATTGATCAGCCAAAAACATTTGCCCACCTATCTACAAACTAAAAATCATGGGGGTCCCTGAATGTTTATCTTGCTCCAAACTAAGAAGGAAGTAAGAAAAAACTTTGGAGAAGCATTGAAGAAGTTTATAAAAAACTAAGCCGCTAGCTCAAGGTGCAAGCAAATGTGCATAAATTTGTATTATGGCAACAACATAGGCTCTACAAAAAGAGTATTCATAGGTCTCCACCCATAGCACTAATAATGTAGTAGAGCTCAAAGCACAATTAAACTTGGCCAGTTTTGGCTAATTGTATGAACTTTCAATGCTAGCTTAAACTAAAGAAACATAGAAAAGCCATTTACAGAACATTGGGTAAGTAGGAATTGACACTCATAGGTCTAGGAGGACCAAAACCTTTCGGATTAGAGTTGTGCTTTGCCATAAGCCACTAAAAATAATGTCTTTTTGTAGAGCCAAAGGAGTTTGATGAAATGGAAAGAGTGCATGTGAGATGCCTCCAAGACCGTTGCTAGTGGTGGAATTGCCACCGAAAGTGCAAGAGCGCCACAAAGATTGCTACTAGTGGTGGGGATATGAAAAGTAGCAAGAATATCTCAATGAACTAGTGAAAAAGTATTAGGAGCCAAAAAAGAGATCAAAGTTATAGTATTTGATTTTAAGGTTTTTGCCCTTTGACGAGCTTATCACCTTCAAGAAGGAAAAATGTGAGCACTTACATTATCAATCACAAGAAAATTGGAAGCTTAACATGAATGGAAGCATGCTATCTTTGAGAGGGATGACATTGCAAGGTTGATATTCTCCTATGTTGAAAGCTACGAGAGGGAAAATCAACTTTACTATCCTTACCCTAGGGGGCATGCACATTATAATCCACAAATCCACAGCCAATACAACTTCCTAAGGATCCCCAATGTCAATGCCATAGTGTGAGAAAAATTGTACTTGTTGACTTGCGACCTTCATTTTTCGCATTCCTCAGACATTTCATTGATTGCGTTGACTTGACCTTCACCACCACCTACAACTACCTTCACCTTTAGGTCAAGTTGCTAGGGCAAGACATTATCCCTTATGAGGAAAGATCCCCCCCTTTATTCTTCAATATAAATGCAAGCATAAATAGGGTGCCCATGATATGACTATACTTATGCACCACTCTTTTTCCATCATACTATGTGGCACTACTAGAGGCCATGGTGGACAATCATTTTGGATTATGCACCCATCTTTTCTATTCAAAGTCTTCCAATCGAGCTACCAAGTGCATGTAAATATTATATACTTATAGCAAGGGATGTCTCAACCTCACCTTGAAACCACTTTTGGAGGAGTAAAGTTAAAAAAACAGACAAAAAAAAAAAGAAAATCACATAAAAGAGAGCAAAAGCTCCTATCTAGATAGGTGCACAACACGAATACTACACTTAAGGGTCCTTAAGTTGGGCATATCCAATGGCCTTGGTTAGAAAGCTCTGCTTCTGATCCCCTAGCCCTTTTCACATAGCACAATCCCAAGGCAAATTATGGGTAGGAAACCCCAAGCTTTCTCAAATAAATTGGCTCCTTGAGACTTCATTGCATAATAAAACTATACACTAACTGGGCCATCAAGTGTGGGAAAACATGCCAAGCCTATTTGGAGCTCAACCCATATCCAAGCCATGCATGCATGAAAATAGGCACTACATAGTAAGGTTGACGCACCCTATTTACTGCAAAGCAAAGGAAGTGGAAAACGAGGCATCAAGAGGAAAGGCGCAAGGTGGAAAAAAGGAAAAGGCGCCCTACAAGAGAGTGGGCCTGGAAGAAATCTAAAAGCATGGGAACAACCACCAGGCGTACAAGATGCAACCATGGAAGCCGCAAGAAGCCAAAAGCAAGAAGGCGCACCTTTAAATATAAAGGCGCAGCCAAAACCTCTGTAAAAGAGCGCTAGGCTCCCTCTTGTGCAATTTGTAACCATAAACGGGTGGTAGGACTAAGCTAGGAAGAGAGAAGGACAATGGGAAAAAGGGCCTAGGCCACGGTCGGCCATGAAAAAAAAGGGGGATAAGGGGATGATCATCCAAAACGGATTTAGGGTTTTGTATATAAAGTTCAAAAAGTGAATGAGAGCTCATTCTTAGGTGTGTGGCAAAGTGGACTCTTCTTCTTCTCTTCTTCTCTTCTTCTCTTCTCTTGCTTGCTTGTGAGTGCTTGAGGGAGGGAGTGTGAGTGAGTGAGGGAGTGAATGTGTCAGAGTGAGGGATCTTGGAGGTGAAGCCCTCCTCCATCTCCTCTCTTCTTCTTCTCTTCTCTTCTCTCGTCTCGAGCATGGCTATGGAGGATGGAGCTTGGAGGAAGAGGCTTGAGGATGCTTGAGCTTGCATCACGAATCGTGGAGCTATTGAAGTGCTCGAGAAAGGAAGCAACTCAATTGGGCATCAAGGTAAGCTCACTACACTCGTAGAGAGGGATAGCGCATCAGCTATGTGAGAGGTAGCCATTAGTGCTCACTTAAAACGCTTGAACAATAAGCGGTCCGTGGGTCTTAGCTATTGAGGTTGAGCTCGCCTCTACACACCCCCAAGGAGACACCTTGGTTTTAGGTTGCTAAAGATCTATGACTCCATTGAAGATCCTACCACATTGATGGCTAGTCATCCATTGCATCAACACAAAATCCATGAGCCTTCTTCCAAGTCCTTGAGCACCATCGACAAAACCACGATGACACCTACACCACACCCTCATGGACAACTACAAACTTTGAGAAAAATCATGCCTTGGCACTAGGTTTTACACTATGATGTGTTGGTACTCATCTATGAGGGGGGTAATGTTAATCCTTGCCTTGCAATGGACTAAGCATGAAAGTGTCACAAATGATGTGCAATAAATTTTTTGATTATGTGCCATGTAGCAATTCTCTTGTTTAGAGATGTTTGTCAATGGAAAATGAGGACTAGACGGGATAAGAGATAATGGAAACGACTATTCATTTATGTGCAAACTCATGGTCTTTATACTTGTGCTTTCTTATCTTGCAAGTGAGAGGGAAGGTGAGGAAGAAAGTTCAATGAGAAGCCCATACACCTTTCCCTTATTCTCCATCCATTCTCTTAGGATATAACTTGTGGTAGTGAGAACTTGTGAGGTAGGGAGAGTGAGAAAGTGAGGGACGTGGCTAGTGAAGTTTCCTCCATCCTTTTTCTTCTCCTTGAGCTATCCGTGGTGGTTCATGCAAGTATAGCAAGGATGCAAGCCGGAAGATAAGCAAGTAGACATATATGTGATGCTCGTCAATCTGTTGTGACTACAATGTGGTGAGTGTTGGTAAGCACACTCACTACAACCACCTTGAATCAAGGTATCATTGGGTAGGTTAGTTTCTCGTGTTTCATGCACATGTGAGTTGGTTAGGTGAGAGGTAACCCTAACTTTGTGAGTCAAACCCTTGAAACAATAAGGGTCTGTCTCTCCATGGTCTTGTCTTTGGCATGTGAATTCTGCATTCCCTAGCTCCATGGCTTTTGTCTATTTTCTTGTAGTTAGAGTAATTAATTTTCAATCCTTTGGTTAGATTCAGGCTAGGCTAGATTCCTTTTATTTCATTGGTGTCAAAGTAGTAGTTTAGATCCAACTAGCATGCCATTTTTATGCTTTATATATATGGTGTCAATGGTTAGGACATGTAACTATGGTTACAATCTTGGTTGGTGCATCTAGTTTGGCCGGGGCAAACTTCTACAGTTGACCGTGACTACAGTCGAAGACATTTGAAGAGAATCTTGGTAGAAATGACATTCCTTTTCCCATTTTAGCAAAGTTGTCATCAAATGTGAGCTTATTTTGAAGGACATTTGACCCAAGTTTTCAAGATAGGGTTTCTTCTTCTCTTCTCAAGCTCCTCTTCGAGCTTCCATTTTGGATTTTGGCTTCTCTCTCTATCCCATGGCTTCTTCTACTTAACAGACTCTTGATCTTGCTTCTTCGCAAGATTTCAAACCTCTTGTTAACCATCATTGAAGGATTTGATGGTATCTTATCTGCAGCAACTCAGTGCATTTTCTTTGCTACCTTACAGACCTGAATTTCAGCAAGAGATTGAAACAATGTCTTGTTCTATACGTGTTGTCATGGCTTGTTCATTCCTTGGCTACTACAAAAAGGTATACATCTTGTATAAGAGCTTGTGGAAGCTCTACTTCAGCCTGAAGGATCAACATGACAGTAGCCTATGTATATTTTGGCAGCAAGCAGCTTTCACCTCCCGGGAAATAGATCATTTCCTTCAGCTGAAATGGAGTAGATCTTGATATCGGCCTTGAAGGCTTTCTTCAGAGATTTGTGAGTGATCTACTCTCACATCAGCAGGCCATCTACAGGGTAGGACATCAATACAAGGTTGCACAGATCTTTGTCTGTAACCCAGATTCTCAGAAGATTGAAATGATCAAGAAGCTACAGGCTTGGCAAAAGAGGTTGAAGAGGAAAGCAATATGCCATCTGCAATCCTGTGTGATAAGATTAGGATTTCAATCTTTTAAGAATCTTACTTAAAGCCACTACTCTTCATCCACTGAAGCTCACAGCCCCAAAGGCGTAAGGTTTCATCTATGCAAGATGTTTACTCTCAAGGGCAAAAATGCCAAAGCAAACAGCAAGTTTCTTCGAGACTTCTGTGACGAGACAACCCCCATGACCTTCCTAAAACTAGTGTTTGAGCTCTTATCTCTATGGTTTGAGCGAGGGTAGACAAGGAATCCTTTGAGATTGCATTTAGGCAGATCCTCTTATCGCAATCATCTGCCAGTAGCAGTAGCGAAAGCTTCCAGGTGTACGATGTTGTCACTTGTACTTGCCATTTTTAAAGCACCTACACACAATAAAATCTTGATGAGGATAACTACTTACGATCTAGAAAATGTTACCTTATTGTTCAAATAAAAAGATTTCAATTATGGTGCATATGTGCCTAGTGTATATGAAGTTCTATAGATGTTCTGTTGCATGCCCCCTCTAAATTCAAATTTTGCATTAAGTTCTCTCTCTCTCTCCTTCCTTCCCCCAAAATGATTGTAATCCTTCCTAGGATTGTGAAAGGGTGGGGTGTTGAATAGAAACTCATCTTCTGTGCTTTTTTTGGGGGTGAATTGCTTGAAGTGATTATTTATATACAAGATGAGGTATGTGTATTTACATATATTCATTTTTGCAATGGCCACTAGTAAAAGTGAGGATTGTAATCAAGTGCCACATAATGATCCATGTCATACAAGTGTATGGAAATGTGGGTCATGTAGGCCATGATAGAATCTAAGAGGTCACTTGAACCCAACTGATTGACTATATGAAGCTATTCCTCACTTAGAATCTCGTCCAACTATGGTTGTAGTAGAATGTGGTCTTCTAGTGGTCTATTCACCACTTAGTCATAATTTGATAGCCAACTACTCATGCAATGCATTGTGTGAACTACTTCTACAATAATGGGAAATTTTATTATACTACATGATCTAATGGTCCTCTTGCGCATTGTCTAACTAGCTAGGTTTGAATGTGGTGATCAAGTATCCTTTGATAGCTCGCTCTCTTGTTACTTATGTGGCTATCAATTTTCTATAATGCTAGGATGCTTCATGAAAATGAACTCAAATTCTTTTCATGAATATGGAAATGACCTAATTGCTACTGCTTTGTCATTATCTAGGAGGTGCAAGTTTAAGCATTCATAGTTGTGAGCAAAGATGGTGAAATTAGTATCGAGGCATTGAATGCTAGTGATGACACTTTCACATGTATTGGTGGTCAAGGTGGCTAATGTTAGGATTGTGGGTCTTTTATAAGAGGGGTACAATCCTAGAGGTGGATTTGATTTAGTGCCATATAATTGATGGCTATGATTACATGATTTTTGAGGAGGTTTATCTTGAGATTCTAACATGTGATCCTTCTAAGGTGATTGTGGCCACTGTCTACTTTGAATGTTGATTTCCATAGGTGTCAATGGAGGGGGAAGTAATAGCTTATGGCTTCTTAGTTTGTCTCATTAGTGCTTGTTGAGGTCAAGGTGCTAGAGCCATCGTGGAGGATGTCAACATAGTTTTAGAGGGGCCAAACATCCATGGAAGTTGTAAGCAACTAGGTCCATCTATTCGCTGTGCAATACCCTTGAGCGCTTAACAAGGCCTTGGGGACCCATTGTGGCTTGGTACTGATTCACCTATTGTACATCTAGTGTCACAGTCTTGATTTGTAAGAAGTAGACCCCACTAGTGTTTTTGCAAGAGGGATAGTCTTTGTGCATTTGCATTCCATCTTGGGGATCCTTTTTTTCTAGGTTATGCTTGGCTTAGATGATTTTCTCATCATTGCTTGTCAAGGTAGAATTTTTGCACTTTGAGTAATGTGTTAACTAGTGTTGAACTATCAAATGTCAACTTCAACTAGAATGTGGACTAGTCTTTACATACTATAAGAGACAATTTAGTTTTACTTGGACTATAATAACTTTTTTTGATAACTATAGAAGCTTACTACTATTATTTATTTAGAAAGTTTGGCTCACGTAGATAGATTTAGACTCCTTAATCACCCAAGTCTTGTTATTTGATATGCTTGTTAAACTAGGCTTTCTTTTATACTTTCTCCCAAATTAGTGAGTGTGTTGTTATAAGTTATCTAATAGACATTCTAGCTCCATGAGACACTTGGTCCAAGCTTCCTTGACTTTCCAACGCTCTTATATGGTAGTTCACAAACTAAGAATGTAGAACTCAACTACTAAGATTGCATCCATCCCACAAGTCAACTTGAAGGTAGGTGTTCTGTACTGTAGGATATTCGATATGCCATAAGGCTAGCATTAGCTTATCATCCCAGTCACTTTATAAATCTAATATTGTCTTTGTTAGCAAATTAATTAAGATTTGTTTGTGGCTTTTTCTTGGCCATTAGCCTAAGGGTTTAGGGTGATGTTTTCCTATGAATGATCATGAAGGTGGGGAACAAATGGGTGATTACTTCGCTTATGAAATGTGCTCATGATCTCAATGGGGGCAACTGAATCTTAGGATCACCCACTCCCATAAAAACTTATTTGTCCTTCTAGTAACATTTTTCAAGTGGCTCTCTCCTTAGCTCATTTCATCAAGTAATCTATTGCTACAATATACTTCAATTACAAGGATTAGGCTATAGGATCAATGCCATACTTTTCAAAGGGTTGATGTGCTATGAATTTGTGTTATTTCCTATTTGTATTTTTATATTGGCACCTTTGTTTGCTGATACTTATTTGCAATGACTAAAAAGTTTAATTGCATCACTCACAATCTCAATGTAACGTGTCCACCTGTTGACTTGTAGGACACGTCTTAGTAGTAGCCCATCAGGAAGAGAGTCCAGAAAGCGCCGCCCGGCACTCCCACGGAATGTCACGGGGTTTGTGATCTAGGTCTTCCCGAGTCTGCCACGAAGCGGAAGCATTCCGACTGTTCCCACTTAGGATCGACCTGAATCAGGGTTTCCCTAATGGACAAGTTCCTCGGAGGTAACTAGCGTCGACGAACTACTTTACGCAGAAACATCAAGGTCGAAGTGGATTTATACTACACTTGGTTCAAGGAGAATGGGAAACGAGAGGGATGAGAAGCTCGACCTCTCTGCCCATAAGGCATAGTCCCATTCCGTTCCCCTAAAACAGTATAAATCGGGACTCTAACTGCCTAGATTCTAGGTCATTGTTACCTCGCTGTCATTTCCGTTGAGAAAAGTTCCTGGCCAACCGAGACCACCCTTCCGTAGGACGGACCCATGGTCACGTCCACTGCACTTTCCTCGGGTTGCTTTAGTTATCTAATTACCTATCACATTTAGTTTGACAAGTAAAAACAGCTTCCTTAATTAGCCAATTAATCACCGATTCCTTCACGTAACTTAAGCACTGACATAGAAAAACAATGTCAAGCAAGCTCCTTTTCAACAATTGAACTTATTTATCAGTCTTTGGAATACATCATATAATCTAGCCCGAAGGCTATTCCATAATCCGCCCGAAGGCAATTCCATAATTCGCCCGAAGGCAATTCCATAATTCGCCCGAAGGCAATTCCAGCAATCCTCAGGGATCGCTTTTCCAAGTTTCTGCCCGTAGACTAGTATGTGGGCCTCGAGATCCAATCCTGAGTCATGTCGGCCTCTTGTGCAGGGTCCGAAAGCAAGGGATTTACGGCCAGAGCCCCCCTGGCACCCAAGCGTCCTCCTGCTCCAAGTAGCACCCACGGAGAGACCTCTCACTGTGGGTTTGGTCCACGTACCCGGCGCGTCTAACAACCCCCTTGGATAGGGTCAGACAGACAGTCGGGGGTAACTGAGGCTGCCTCTCCCTCTAGGCCTTCAACCTGAAGCATTAGTTGTTTTTCCAGCGTTAGTTCCTTGAGCAAAGAAGTACAAATAGTGCTCCTAACTGTACAAACACAATCAATCCAGTGGTCGTTTGTTTGGCCAACTGCTAAGGTGTGAATCCTTCTCTCTGAATGCATCCAGCATTCGATCCGGGATCCATTGCGACTTGGCAAGATCCCAAGGGTTTCGTAAGCTGTGTTGCTAGTTTACCCTCTTTCCTTAGGGTTTATACCCTGTTAACCCAAATTAACAAATACCTTAGGTTCCTTTAAGGTCAATAAATTCTGGACAACCCCATTGTCCTATCTTGATTGGTCAATTTCTTGCTAGGCAATACATAACTTCCCTAACTTGGCAAATCAACCTCAAGGAAGGGTGATGTAGCAGGATGACTACTCATCCTCTTGCAAATTAGACTTGTACGTAGAACTTGCCAACCTTGTTCTAAGGAGTGGCAATGCTATTTTGTGATTTAACACAAAATCATGCGACGTTGCAACTTGTTGCACGAGACAAGTGTCGCACCTAACTTGTGGGATTATTTCTCCCGTCACACGGTATTCCTGGGTCAAGAATACTTTTGGTCAAGATGTAGGGTTTGGGAATCCTCTTAACCCAATCTAACGCTAACCCTACTGGCCGACAACGTTTGGCCCTAGGGTTTCTAAATTCAAACGGAAGTCTAGTTCTCGGCCAATTGATCCTTAGGGTGAGGATCCTAGATCGTTCTTGCATGGGCGTCTAACTAACCCTAGCATTCCATGAATGTGGGTAGGACCTTTGAGGTCGAAAATATTAAGTCGGTTTCTCGAGTGTGATACTAGGCAGAATTTTATTGCAGCTTAGCTCTACCTAGCGCATTGTGTTGGTCATCATTTGAGTTACACCATTACAAGCGATTTACCTAATTGATCTAATTGTCTTGCGACAAGAGGTGTTCTTTCCTTAGAGATGCAAATACTTTCCCTAAAGATGTAAATAACTGCAAGAGAAGTGGGATGCATCATTCCACGCAAGTGTGCAAATTCAAGATCGTAGATCTTTTTGCAACTAAAGGATCTTTTAGTGATCTGTTCTTTTCCTTGCCTAAACTATAATGATTGACAATTCAGAGCTAACTCGTATAAACCCTACGTTGATTTACATCAAGAACTATGCCCATAAACCCTTCGTTTAATGCATTGAATTCAAGCTTTAATATGACAATTTCATCCATTCCCAAATCCAACTTCGATAAAAGAAGTCCATGCATGAGCGAATGCCATGGGACCATTATTGATTTAATTCGTCTTTCAACACTTAGCCCAACCTAGGATGTAATTTTCACCGCTTGCAATTTGCAAGGTACAAAAATCCCTTTCATGCAATGCAACTACTTGGACAACATCTAATGGACGTCAACGATTATCTCATACGAATCACAACTAGGAAATTATTACCTAAATGCATTATGCGCTGTTCTTTTTTGCGGGGCAATCAAGGATGCATTTAGACAAATCCACCTTTTAACTTATGCAATATGCGTTCAAGATTGCAACTTGGAAGTGCAAGCATTTTCAAATGCGCATCATGCAACTAAATCTTGAAAATCGGGCAATCAATTAAAATTTCCAAGTGTAATTAAACTTGCTTACAAGAATTGGACATGCCTAGTGCATTCTTTTCATGCGGAATCAATTCTTAAGAACCTGGGCATTGAGGTTTGGGGTGTTATCCACATGCGAACTCGGATTGGAAACTCCCGCATGTGCGCCTCGCGTCTTTAGCTTCGGAGCCATTTATGTAGTGTCTTTTATCGCAGCAACTCCCCCTTGGATTACTCGCGTGTCCCGAAGTCTCACAGTCCGCGATCTCCCTCTCTCGCGCAGGACACGGTCCTTGGAGACTTGGGTTTAAAATCCCCGAGGAAGGCACGGGAGAACAGGGTTTAAGGAGGCTTAAAATTAGAAGCTTCCAAAGAAGCTTCTAAGCTTCTGGCTTCTGACAGAAGTCATGGAAAAAAAAAGCGTGATGATGGAGAGGATGAAGGAGAGGACGATGGCGATGATGATGATGGTGATGGTGAGTGGCAGCCTGGGCGACAGCGGCAGCAGTTGGCGGCGCTTCCTCAAGGCGGCGACGGGCAGCACGACGTCTCCAGCAGCACGGCTCCCTCTCTCTCTCTTCTTCCCTCCTTCACAAGCTTTAGGGGGGGGTCATATAGGATAAAAGGGGGGGGGGGGGTAGCCACACACGTGGCTCTACATGCCTCCTCCCTCCCCCATGCTCTCCACCACTCAACTCATGCTCTTCCCACACTCCCTCTCCCCGCCATGCATCGGCTGAGGGGAGGGGGTTAATAATAAAAAAATTTGCCACAATTTTAACCATTATCCATTTGCCTTTTCCCATGAAGGGTGTTCCTGTGTGGGCTTACGGTTTCAAGCCATGGTCTTCCATACACGATACGGAACTGGGGTTTATTAATGCGCGCGGAGGGAACACTTAGCCACCAGCATTTATTGATGCGGGAGATTATTTTGGGTTGCATTTTTGCGCGGGGAGTGCAGGGTCTAAAATCATTAATATTTCGTGCGGAAATATTACACTCAATGGGACAAACAAATCTTGGGATCACTCACTCTTGTAAAAACTTAGTTGTCCTTCTAGCATTATTTTTTCAAGTGGCCCTCTCCTTAGCTCATTTTATCATATAATATGTTGCTACAATGACATGTTTCGCTTGCAAGTATTGGGTTGCAAGATTAATGGATCCAATGAAACCAATGCCCTATTTTTCAAAGGGTTGATGTGCTATGATTGGTGCTAGTTCCTTTTTTTAAAATATTGGCACCTTCATGTGTGGACATTCATTGCACATTCTTGCATATAGTTTTGTGAGTACTTCATGCATCTCATATTCATCGATATATCTTGTTAGTACAATGTACTGCCTTAATTGATAAATTGTTAGGTGATAAGTTGATAGGGTTGAGTTTTAAGGATGAGATGTTGAAGGTGAACCTTATTAATTGGGTGATGAAGAATCCCTTTTTCAAGTACTTCATTATGTCATTAGCCCAATATGGAGCAAGGTTTGCCTTGTACAATTTCTCTACTCAAGAGATTTCAAACAAATGCACATTTGGAAGATCATCGACGATGTTGTTTCTTACAAACTCTCCATTACATATTCTTAACATATGATTTGTCATGTAGTGTTGTTTTCCTTTATGAACAACTATTGAGAAGTCAAAATCTAATAAAAGTAATAATTATCAACAAGCAATGCATTGTGTTGTTGCACATGGTTTATGAATGAGATAAAGTAATACTTGGTGATCAACAAAGAAGGTGAAAGGTTTCACTAAAAGATAATATAAAAAATTATTTATTGCAAACATCATTGCTAGACCTCCACTCTCAATAGTAGAGTAGTTCATTTTAGGGTGAGATGGCAACTTGTGAAGCTCATTGGAAAGTCCATATTATGCTCTCTAGGCTCACACAATACTACTCCTATAGCAAAAGGTTTTGGACCAGTATGGGGCTCGTAAGATGGGAGCTATTGTTATTGTAAGAGCCTTCTTTAGTGCTTCTAAGCATAATGATATGCTTAGTCCACTCAAAGCCTATTAGGAATTTCTATAATGGCCAAGCAATCAATATGTAGTTCAATACAAATGGTTGTAATATCATGTATGGTTGAGGAAACATTAAAACCCTTATAATTGGTTTGTGGTTTGACTTTTGAAAAGTGGGTAGCAATGCCATCCTTTAATACTACTTGACTCGAGATGTGTGATATCCCAACTTTAATTTCAATCTTCCCGACTTCTCGCAAAATGGACTTGAAGAAATCTAAAATCATTAAATAGAGAAGATCTCAAGCAAAAAGACTCAAGGATCGTAACCCGACATTTTTTTGGATTGATAAGGATTGTAGCCACCCATATCATGGAAGTTACCATGTGAACGAGAGTTATGAGCCATATTAGTCATTAGTGTCAATATCTATAGTATGGATGGTCTAAAAATACTAGATTTTTGGATAAAACTAGCATATTTTTTATATATTGGATATTGTTTATCCTAAATATCCTAAAAAGCTATGGAAACTTCTAGAACAGGGTCTCATGTAAAAAATTCTCAACCAGTTTTGGAGATTTAATGCAAAAAGAAGGATTGGCGAAATTGTGCGCATCACGATTGTAGTTTATAGGCAACAAACAACACTTCAAACAGGGAGAAGAAAAAGGAGCGATATAGAAGAATTCTAACCAGGTGTTGTGTCCTAATGTTTTACCCCCCTTTCGGAGCCAATGGAACCATCAAATTTGTTGTCTGAGCATCACATTGCATCTTGAAAGCTTCAGATTGCTGATTTTGCCACGATCCTCTCCATAAAGAACTCTTCTTCTTAGCCACAACCCTTCTTCTCTAATTTAGCTATAAATAAGAGGCATGGGAAGCCATTGAGAGTAGTTGGAGCAAGAGGGGAGAGGTCCTTCTTAGGAGTATAGAGCAAGAGGGAGTGGGGCAAGAGAAGCATGAGCATGGGAATTTCTTGTCAAAAAGACAAGGAGGATACTCCGTGAGCTCTCAAATTCAATTCCTCCATCCCTACTATCCTATTCCCCCCTATGGAATCAAGACTCTTCTCGATTTCTCGTAATTCTTGGTGATTGCTCCCCCCCTCCTCCCCAAAAAAAAATCTGTTAATCTAATCACTCCCAACCTCCTTTGTCAAATTTCATTTTTTGCGATCTTGCGATTAAAGACCATGGCCTCGAAGAAGAAAGCTACGAAGGTCACGAAGGAAGAAGCTGCCAATGATGCCGTGGACACAATTACTACAAATAGAATGGCGAGTACAGGGATTACAAATGAAGTTGCAAATACCATCAACGAAGCACCCGTCATGGATCTTCAAGTACTAATTTTCTTAAATAAAAACAACTAGTAGGCCTTTATCCCATGAATAGGCAACAAAAGCTGCATGCATAAAATAAGATTTATTCGATTCTTGCATATAATTTCTTTGAGAAATTCTTAACTCTGCGAATTACTTGGGTCTGTACAAGATGAACCCACAAGCAAGTACAAGGAAAGTACTGTGTCCCTAAAAGATTTCATCTTTTTGATTTTTTTGTTGATCAAACGAAATCTCTAAATCACGAATGCTAATCCTTAGTATATCAAAGACCTTGAGATGCAATTGCCAAATGATACTGTTCGTAATTAAACTAATCAAGATTTTATTTTATTTCGGATAAAGATCCACAAAACTCCAAGGGAGTTATCATGAAGTATGAAATTCTTGCTTAAATTCAATCCAAACTAATCCCCAAGGAAGAGGGAGTCCAAGAAGACTATTGGAAGGTATTGCCACTTATGTTGATTTGTCTCGAAGTTATTTTGCCACTTATGTTGAATTGTCTCAAAGTTATTTTTGCCACTTATGCTAAATTTTCTCGATGTTATTATTTTTGGAAAGAAAAGATTTGTCTTGGAAATAAACTTGTTAAAAGTTTATGTATAATGCATTCGAAATAAGATGTTTGTGATTGTAAGCTACGTACTGATCTTTCCTAAAATCACTAGGCTAAAAGATGGATGACTGAGTACAGATCATTGAGATTGAGGCAGTGTTCTGGTGAACACAGAACGCTGGGCTGAGGCAGTGTTCTTGATGGCACTAGACCTTCCCAAGGCCAGTGTGAATAAAACCTCCTCCAAGGGTTTTTTTTTTCCGCGTTAGTGAGTTTAGACCAATCATGACACGAAATGTCTTATCGTAGGGAACTCTACTTGGCAGGAGGAGGTGAGGATACTAGGGGGCTCTTGTCATAAACTCCTTAGGCTCTTACAAACTGGTAACTACCCTTCGATTTCCAGACTGTGTCTGGAAGTTCCAATACTAGTTGGGGAACATGACTTGGAGAGAATAATACTTTGAATAGAAAACATTGTAAAGGTCGATTTTTTTCTGAAATGAACTATTAAGAAGGAATCGCTTTACTCTATTTTTGTGTCATGAATAAAAGGCATGTAACAAAATTGTATCAGGAGATAATCCAAAGAAGTTGTTTTAATATGTTGAACCTAAAGTGGTAGGTAATTAGATAACTAAAACTACTCTCTCGAGGGAAGTGGGAGGATGGATCCAAACCTATGGCTAGGTGGTCTTGGTAAACCAAGAGCTTTCCTAAGAAGGAATAAAAATCGTACTTGATGGACCATTAGAAACCAAAAAGACTCACTCACGTCACTTTAGAATCTGATAATATTAATTATTTGTTAGTAATAGATTTGACAAAAAAAACTCAGGTTGATCCTTGTGGGAGCGCGGCCGGAACTTCCACTACAGGGTAGAAACTCAAGCGAGTCTAGTTAGCAAACTCCGAGGGTTTCATCAAAACCCCGGATGGCGCTTGCCAAGACAACTCTTGATGGGCCATTAAGAACGTACCACCTCGGGCGGCACGTTAGAGGATATAATCATCTTCACCCAAATTGGCACTTCAATAGGTTCGAAGAGAGCTCGTATTATCTACATTATTCAAAGATTATTTGGAGTTTTTTGAGGTTTTTTGAGGTGCTCTTTGCAATTGCTATGCATGCAGAGCTCATTTGTGAATACTTATAACCATTTTTGGAGTATATCCTTGAACATTGTGCATATGAGCTATTAAAAAGTGGAAGGGCTATAAGTCAAGTTGAAATGCATGACTATATAGGCAAATGCTCTCAACTCAATGGTGGCATTGCAGCTATCGCTTAGATGAACTTACACTTGATTATAATATGAAAATATCATCAAGGAAGCTATAAGCCTACTTCTCTACTAGTCTTTCAAGCATGTGCTTAGTGTAAGATAATGGATAATCATTTCTTTAGTAGATGCATTAGCTTTTTAATAGTTTATACACACTTAAATCTTTTTGTTTTTCTTGAGCACAGTAACTATTGGGGATACCTAGTCCATGTGTTCAATTTTGTAGATGAATCTAGCATTTAAGGGCTTATTGTTTACTTCTTTGACTACATGTGTATGCTTAGGATTCATCATGTATGGTCTTTGCTTTATGAGTATAGCATCAGGTATCATAGAAATATTATGTGCAATGATGCTAGGGCCAACTTCTTTAAGTTTTTCTATTAGCCAAGCAAACATATCCAATGACTTTTTCAAGAGGTTCATAAGATTAGTCTCTAGCTCCTTGCTTAGGTCATTAGTTATAAACAAGGGTCAAGGCTTCTCCCCTTCACTGGCCAAATTGACTTCCATAACCTTAGCATGTCCTCTAATTGGTTTGCTAGCCTATCCTTGTCATTTAGTGCCTAGCAACATCATAATCCAATCTCTTTTTTTGGACATTTCAAATCTCTTAGGAGATCTTGAGGTTTCTTTCGTCTCTAAACTTCCAAATCCTTGGCCTTTTAATTATTTTCTCCTCTAATTTCTTATGGCTTCATCCAAAGGTGCCTTTTTTGGTTGTAGCCAATAGTTGTCATCCTCATTATCCAAGAAGGGCAAGTTGATGGTTAGAAGAATATAGATCTAATCTCATTTGTCCTCCAAGGGCAAGGGATATACTTGGTTAAAGGGCCATATCTAGACATGCTTTCTACATCTTCTTTGAGTATTGCAAAGATGGTATCAAGGTTGATGGATGAGGTCTTCCCTGTCTCCACTTGAAAGGCCTCCATTTGGTTCACAAAGACAAAAATATTACTCTTGTCCTCAATTTCTCGAGCACTTCTCATCCATAGTCCATCTAGCAAGATATCCTAGTCCATTTCATTCATCATAATAAATCTGATTGATAATTTGACTCTTGTAGTCTTGATTGGCCAATACAAGCTCCTGTTCCATTGCATGGAAAGAGTGTGGACCTTAATAGTCGATTCCATACTTAGTCTTGAAAATGGAACCAAAATGTCATGTCTTATGAGTGCAATGGTGGGACATTAGACTATACTATTGTTAGTTCAAGAGCTTTGAACCACCTTGGATAAAGCTACTTCACATATAACTGCTATGCACTCTCTCACACCAATCCATCCATGCTCATTTGATTCCACAATGCAATGACAATAGATCCATAAAAAGGTGTAATGAGTTCACCTTGTTAACTTCACATTGCAATCAAGACTTGAAGGCTCATTGATGACTCCACAATTCAAGTGACGATCCTTTGTCTACACCTCTACTCCACTACCCCCATGGCAATCTCTGTAACTTCCACAGATAGAAGAAGAAGACAAGAATGGTGAGGAGCTTCTCCCCATTGTCCCTCACTCTTCCTCACATTCTCTCTCTCTCTCTCTCTCTCTCTATCTCTCTCTCTCTCTCTCTCTCTCTCTCTCTCTCTCTCTCTCTCTCTCTCTCTCTCTCTCTCTCTCTCTCTCTCTCTCTCTCTCCACAAGCAATAGGACAGCAAGAAGAGCGACTCTCTCAAAATTGTATAAACAAGAATGAGAGCCTCTATTTACTTCTTAGCTCTCATACATTCGGTTTTAAATTTTAATTCCCCTCCAAAAGTTGAGCATTCCACCCCTCTTTTTGGCCTTTGATTGGTCCTTCTTAATTTATGTAAGCTACTTGGATTAATTAGATTGTTCTCTTCCAAAAGTGAATAAAGGAACCTTTCCCGTAACCTCACAATTGTTGGGTCATTATCCTTTCTCGAAAAATAGATTACAACTTGCACAAGAGTGAAATTTTCTCTCCTCCAAATATATTTGTATCACAATATTTTTCAAAAATCTAAAGTGCTTTAAAAAATAATCCTTGACAATTTCCTACAAAATTGTTATTATCCTTTGACTGTTGTATGTCTTTGCACTGAGCTTACATCATCAATGATGTCATAATCACATGGGTCCAACTACTTCTCTTAAAAGAGTCTAAGTATATCTCCCCCCTTTTCCACCAATTGGAGGAACATGAGCCTATTTTAGAGAGGCATATTTCAACAATTAGCAGGTTGCTACTCCATGCATTGTAGGATGTGTCATCAACCAACTCAATTGCCAACTTGGAATAAAGAAAGTTGCTTGACAATATTGATACCATCCAATTCAGCACACATGTTTCCAACACATTGCTCATAGGGCAAGAAGCCATAGTAGGATTCAAGAACTAGCCTAAAATTTTGATTATGTCCAAGTAGATAGAAGAAAATAGAGTAGGGGATGACCCTTACAACTTTGTAGAGTAGTTCAAACAAGTCTATGAGGACAAAAAACTCACCTCTAACACCAAGAAGGTGGAAGCCCTCAAATTGTGCTTGGGTGATAAAGGTAGAACATTATTTACTAGGTTGGATGCAACTAAGAAGTCCCACTTCTTAGTACTCAAGGACCTATTTATTAATCACTTTGCTTAATCCAAATATGGGGAATACCTCACAGTATGGCTCATGAACTTAGAGAGAGAGAGCAAAAGAGACTATATGTCTCAGGTCTATAGTTTGTACAAAAGAATCCTTATTGGCTAAGATATTGATCACAAAAGCTATAGCCAAGTCCTTTGTGAAAGACATTTTGAATGAGCAGATTTATGTAGCTTTGGCCAATAATTCTATATTGAATAGGTTTGATCTCAATCAAGTTTGGAAAAAGCTATATGCATTGACAATTCACATCAAGAGATAAATCATGACAAAAGGGATAGATTGAGAACTAATATTTCTAAGACTAGCTCAAAGCTTAGCATGAACTAAGAATTACTTGCATTAGGAGAAATATGGGCTCTCTTTTTTGCCCCTTAAGGAGTGAATAAACAAATATAGGCCTAACCAATGAGAGAGTTGGGATTCTAGATTCATGTAACATGAATCTTCTAGCCATATCTTGGCTCAAATCTTCCCTCAACAATAAAATAAGGGGAAATGTGGGGAATACAATGCTGACACTTCTTGGAAGTTTGTGACTCGAACTTTTATTTTCTTATTTTTTTATGTTTGACTTTCATTTCTCCCCTTTTCAATTTCCCCCTCTTTCTTAGACGGAACTCAAATTTATCATATCTATTTCCCCGCTTCGTCTTTCTCCTGACGAAATCTTACAGCCTCATTGTTGCTTGCCCTATCTGTAACCCTATGAAATTTCATTTCCTCGACACAAACACAGAGTGAGTTTCACATGTTTTATGAGAGCAAATCTTGTTCTACCAAAGCCCCAAGATTTTCTTCACAAAACTTTACAGGTATATTGTTCTCTTCCATCGATGTTCTATGGTATAGTTTTATATTGTTTGGACAAAACCTGTGCAAGTTATGTGCATTCTTTGACATGTAATTTCTTTTGTTTTGGTACTCTAGGAGTCTCTTACAATCAAGAACAATGATCTTTTGAACACTCAACTTCTTCTTCATCTTACGGTTTCTTTGTAAACAAAGTTACAAGTATGTTGTCTTGTTTTTTTGCTGCTCCATAGTTAAATTTTATCTCATTTGGACAAAATGTATGCAAGCTATATGCATACTGAGCTTTCCTTTGTTTTTTTACTCCAAGAGTCTTCGAGGGTGGAGAATAATGATTTTTTAAAAACTCAACTTCTTCAACATCTTTGGGCTTCTTTGCAAAGAGAGCCACAGGTATATTGCCACTTTTTTCTGTTGCTCCACAGTTAAGTTTCAGCTCATTTGGACAAAGCTGATGTAAGTTATATGTATGCTTTGACTCGATGTTTCTTTTATTTTTGTACTCTAGGAATTTGTTAGTGAAGGAACAATGGTCTTGTTATAAGTCAACTTCTTGTTCAACATCTCTGGGTTTCTTTGTGAAAAGAATTACATGTACAATGTTTTTTTTTAAATTGCTCCATTTAAATTTCATTTCATTTGGAGAGAAAATTTGCAAATTATACACATACTGATAGGTAACTTTTCTATTTGGTTATTATAGATGACTTCACAGAGGAAAAACATCAGTAATATACTTGCAGTGGAGGTCTTCAATAGGAAAGATAGTGGCGGTAATTGGATTTTTGATAAGTACTATAATTTGGATTGGATTTTGATGCACCCAAGTACTCAAGGGAGTTTCAAGGTCAGGTGTAAGGATGTTGCAAACCCTAGTAAATATTGGAAAGGTAGAATTTTAAAGTTCATAAAAGTGTTTAATGGAATAAGTACAGTAACAGAAGTGTTTGTAATAAAGCATAAATGCCTTAGTCTAGGGTAAGTATAAAAGGTGGAGGTGTAACATATGTAGCATCTTTTTGCCATTTTACAAACATTACTTGTTTGAGGTCTCAACCTCCCACCATCTAAGAGGGTGAATACTCTTGACCACCATAGCTTGGGGTGCATACCTTGCTACAGCCTCTCATCATTTGATTCTCAATCAATATTGGTAATACCATTTCTTGCCAAGCCATCTTGGCTATGGCTTCCTGGCATTTTATGTCTATTTCTTGCATTTTCAGTTTAAAAGCTTGCTGTGGAATTTAGCTTTATTACATTGACTAAATCAGCTCGTTTTATCCCTACCAAGGCTCAATTTACAGCAAAGAAAGTGGCTGAATAGTTCATGGAATGTGTTTTAAAGCTTCATGGTATGCCATTGAAGATAGTATCCGATCGTGATACTAAGTTTATGGGAAGCTTTTGGAGGAGTTTATTCACTTCTATGGGAACAATTTTGACTCCTAGCATGGCATATCATCCCCAAACCGATAGCCAAACGGAGCGTGTCAATAAATGGTCGGAAGTCTATCTTCATCATTTTTGCCATGACACTCAAGCTTTGTGGGATCATTGGTTACATCTTGCTGAATTCTGTTATAATAATACTCATCATATGAGCATTGGCATGTCACCATTTGAATCACTTTATGGATACAAAGGGCAAATACCTTTAGCCCTTTTTCATGAAGACGTGAATCCACAAGCCAAGGCTGAAGTTGAGAAGATGGAAGCTCTTTTGCATCAATGTAAGGAAAACATTCGGAAGGCACAAGATGTTATGAAGGCTTATGCTGATGAAAAGCGGAGACCTTTGGAGTTTGAAGAAGGAGATTGGGTATTCCTCAAAGTCCCAAATCTAGGTATGCTTCTCTCAAAGGCGGTCATAATAAGTTGGCTCATCATTACTATGGGCCTTATCAAATCCTCAAACGAGTTGGTGAGCTTGCATACAAGCTTGATTTGCCTTCTTCAACAAGGATTCATTCTACCTTCCATGTTTCCCAACTTAAGAGATATGTTGGTCCATCCATAAAGGTTTTAGAAGAGTTACCTCCCATGGATGAAGATGGTCTCATCATTTATGAGCCTAAAAAGGTTATTGGCAAAAGAGAAAAGGTTTTAAGGAACCGTTCATTGCTGGAGTACCTTATTAAATGATGAGGTTTGCCCATGGAGGAGTCTACTTGGAAACCATCATCATACCTTGATTCTTTTCCATGGCTTTTGCAGGAAATATAGTAATATTTGAACAGGACAGCTTGCTATATTAAATTTCTGTCATAAAAATAATTGCTCTATGGTCATCAAAATTGGATTTTTATGGCATGGCTGGATACTAGGGATTGTCCTCTACATTTCTATAGCTCATCCATGATGATTGGATATTCCTTCTTCAAGTTGTGGCCATTCTTGTGTAGTAGCATGTTTTGGATAGTTTCCAGTAGTATATTCAAATTTTATACATATACTTCATTAATATATGAGATCTTCTTGAGTTTGGAGTTTCATTACAGCATGGATTCATCCTTACAAGCTATGCTTGTAATCTTTCTTCATCAATTGTCCCAATTCCAGCTTTGAGGACAAAGCTCTTTTAGACCGGGATGGCTTATAATTAAGTATAAATGCCTTAGTCTAGGGTAAGTATAAAAGGTGGAGGTGTAACATGTGTAGCATCTTTTTGACATTTTACAAACATTACTTGTTTGAGGTCTCAACCTCCCACCATCTAAGAGGGTGAATACTCTTGGCCACCATAGCTTGGGGTGCATACCTTGCTGCAACCTCTCATCATTTGATTCTCAACCAATATTGGTAATACCATTTCTTGCCAAGCCATCTTGGCTATGGCTTCCTGGCATTTTATGTATATGTCTTGCATTTTCAGTTTAAAAGCTTGCTATGGAATTTAGCTTTATTACAGTGTTGATCCAACATGTTTATACACACAAACAAATCTCTGTACACGACAAGAAATACATTGCAAATTATAAACAAAATAGTAAGTTTTTAAATTTTATAATTGTTTATTATTTTGGATCAGAGTTTTTTAAAAAAAATCTTTGTAGTGTTCAAATTCAATCTTGTTTTACTAACAACTCTATATCCATCAACTGTGCAGGAATGGCAGAATTTGGAATGTTTGAGCGGCAAGATACATGTTTAACATGAAGACATAGGTTCTTTGATCTATAATAATAACTTTGCAACTCAACTTGCAACTCAAAATATCTTTTTTAATAATTCATTGTATGTAGTAGAAAGCCAGAGATTGCAATATGTCCCATTGCTCTACCACTATCTAGTGGTGAATGGTTGATTGGTAGCTTGAAGTTGTCAGGAGCATGTAAGTCCAAGATAAAAGATGACATCAATAGTGCTATGAAACCCACCATAGGCTCCAAAGATGTGCATCTTGGTTGGTTTATTCTATTCTCATTGTTTGCACATTTGTTTGGTTCATGTGATGTTCTAAAGAAAACAAAGATTACTTATCAATGCAAGTGTCCATCCGAGGAATGGATGAGTCAGCTATTGGGTGAGTCTTGGCAAGTTAAAAGAACATATTTTGATGAGACGATTGAGTGCAGGGTCAACCAATCTTATCTCACATTCAGGTAAATCTTTTTTACTAATTTGAATCCCTTGATTTAATTGACAGAGGTCTTGCTTAGATGAATTGTTTTGTTATTCGCATTTACTTACCATTATTTTTGTTTTTATTATAGGTATTTCATCACTAGACAAACTCTGTGCATTCATTTTTGATATAGAAGATGTGAGCGAAGTGGATCAGCTTGGATCAAGATACCCGAGATGAGACACATACAACTCTCATAAATGTGGTTATCTTGTGGAATGGTCATAATCCTTTTGTAGTCAGCGCAGAGAGCCATTGGCCCATTTCTTTTCTGAGATAAGAAATCCAATTAATGTCCAATGAGCCCCTTTGCAACTTCTATTTCAAGTTAGATAATAGAAAAGTCAAGATTCGTACTGAGCAATCCATGACATGTAAACAATGTGCTTCTCCACATATACTTGAGATAACAGAATCCTTGTATTATTTTTTTTAAAGAACGAATATAAAATTTTTTTAAACTTTTGAGCACTTTCAATTTAAATAATCTTAGTTTATTGTGATCCAAGTGTGCGATAATACATACTATAATTAATTAATTGTGCTAGTTAAAATCATAATTAAATTGCAGGATGGAGTTCTATAATCTATGCAATATTGTCTTTGCATAATGATGTATTCTAGCTCATTTCTTCTACTTATTTATTAAAATTAAATATTAAATTGAATCCAAGGGATTTTGAAGGTCTTTTATATTTTTTTTCTTAAAAAATTTCTATATTTCTGTAGTTGGACTTGAATATACTTAGTAATCCGTGTATTCAAGGATATAATAATGTAGAACGAAGCATTTGTATGTATGAGTAATTTTAACGGTTACTTTAAAGTATTGAAATAAAAAAACTAAGGTAAGAGTTTTAATTTGAAACTTTAGGGTTAAAAAAGAACCTTTATTTAAAACCCTAGATACATAAAAAGAACCTTTATTTAAAACCCTAGATACATAAAAGTTATAACTCCAAACTCACTTTCACTTTCATTCTCTACTTCCCTACACTTGTGCTCTCCTTCCTTCGCTCTTTCTGTGCCATGGCTACCACTCCTACCTTCGCCGCATGGATTAGCTCCACACGCTACATATAGAAGACCAGATATACCCTAGGTTTTGCGCAACCTTGAGTCTAGAGAGCTCGCTTTCCATCGTAGACCCTAGCTCTAGTATAGTAGCATCGTTTTGGAATATTTACTTATGCAGGATGTACTAGAAATTTTGGAGCTAAGAGAAGAAGAACTATATTGTATCATGGTGCATGATGCACCTGATGATTTTATAGATTTTGATATACAAGATGCCCCAACACATGTTGATGAGATGGCTTGATATGATGGCACGAGTGTCAATGACATCAATACCATTGTGAGCATCCAAGAGTAGATTGAGAATGCGGTGCCACAGTATGAGATCTCATATGAGGAGTTTGAGCAATTGCAAGAAAGCATTTTTGGACCTCTACCCAACTACACAGTACCTTCCCAAGAGAGAGACGAGGATGGCCTAATTGCAGGAGCAGACCTAGATGCTCCATTACAGTAATAGGTAGACAATGCAGAGAAGGTAATGTTATCGGATTTGTGCAAAAATTTACCAGTAGGGCCTTTAGGGCATCGGGAGCATGGAGAAAATTTTTTGCCAGGATCGGGGCCCTAGAGCAACCCTAGCCATAGGCTCACATCTGGAGGTCTAAATCTACAGGCCAGGGCTGCTCTCGGGGCCCGATCCCAGCAAACAGTAGATTCAGGTCCCCCAAACGCGAGTCTCCGGCTAGGGCTGCTCTAGGGGTCCGATCCCGATTTTTTTTTCTCCATGCTCCCGATGCCTTAGAGGCCCTACTGGTAAATTTTTGTGCAAATCCGATGTATATATCTTTAGCACACTCCATTCATAGTGAGTCTGACATAGTGAGCCTAACATTGAACTTGTGTGATGCAAGACATTGGCTATATAGATGAATTTTTATCTAGACAATGTGGCCGATCTAGTAGCCAAGGAAGGGTGCAGGACTCGACATTGAAGGAGTATATCGGCCAGCTTGTGAATGACATTATTGTATTCCATAAGACATGCTCTCCGGCTTTTGCTGAGAACTTCTTGAAGTTGAGGGCACCAATGAAGGTTGGGCCCTTCAAGACCATCCCAACGAACTCTAGCTTGGAGAAAGTAGTGTTGCTTCAATGTTCGAAGCTCCTCTACTTATTCTCTAGTGCTAGGTTTGGGCCAATTTTTTCCATGGTTGCACGTGGCATGGTTGCTAGTGTTGAAGACCCCAATGTCATTAGGCAAGAACTATTAGGGTAAAATGTGTTGCTGCCTATGATCAAGAATAGCTCTGACCATGGGAAGTGTAGCTGAAAGAAGCCTAGGAGAGAGTAGATGTACTTAGTGCCAAATGACATCTCATCACCAATGTAAAGTAATTTGTAATCTTCTCTTGAAGTAACGAAAACCGATATTTGTTGGATTTGCATGCAATGCAGTTTGTCATATGTGTCGTTTATTATTGTATGATCGTGAGTTGAGTGCAATGTCCCTCGTCATCGATGAATTTTCTGTGATTCCTTCAACCAGCTGCTACCTCCCTGGGTGCTGTCGCGTGGTCCTTGTCACGAAGGACATGTGCTGTGAAGACATTTTGGTACCCCTTGCAGCCAACAACGATACAAGATGCAATCTCGATAATCGACATTACTCCTCGACAATATGGGCCAAGTTTTTCTAAACCTACACCTTTTGTTCCTCAGTGATGGTCACGTCTTAAGTGTGGGGACGTTCATGGTTAGTCTGATGTGTGTTACTAGGTCCTTGATGTTCGGTTTAACCTTCCTGCTAAGGTTTTAAGTGTGGGGGCGCGTCCCTGTGCGTCTATGTTGCATACCTCCATGCATATACCCTGCTATGATCATGCATCTACGCCATGACTTCATTTTACCCTGATGGGGTCCCTTCCCCACTCCTCTGTTTTATTTCACTCTGTCCTCGGAGCTGTTCCTTGTCCGTTTGCCCTTATTCCTTCTTTTGCGATTTTTCCATGTGAATGCACCCTTCGTTCACTAAGACTAACATCCAACCTTACAGACCCCTGTTCTGTATAAGGCTTTGGCACCCAACTCGAGCTTGCAGCAAGATGTGCTAGCTAGGGTTTTTGAGGAAGCCATCAGAGTTGATGATCAACTGAAAGAGCAGAGCTCCAGGAGCTTCAACTCAGAAGAAGCCAACTCGCGAAGTTCAGAAAGAGTGTCAGCCTCTAGTGAATGACCAATCCCATCATCCCAAGATAAGGGGAAGGCCACTGAGACAAACCAAGACTTGGCTGATGTCAAGATGGAGATAGTCAAGCTGCAAGACCTGTGGAGACGACCAACTCGCCCACACGTACAATGTGTGTACTATGGCGGAAACCATTTGCCGGCCGAGTGTCAAGACCCTCGGTCGAGACCTTGCACTAACTGTGACAGGTTCAGTCACGACATCGTGCATTGCACATTGCCTAGAAGACTTCGCTCAGCCTTACCTGGAAAACAGGCCGGAGCCACTTTTCGAAAGGGGAGTCCCATTGGCCCTTCTTGTGCCTAACGACATTAAGCTGGCTGTCCCTAGGGGGGTAGACATAAACCCTACAGGTATACCTAGACCGCTTGGTCCCTATGTGACCCACCCACCGAGTAATGCTCCGGTCCACTACGTGGAAGAGCCAAATGAGGAAGAGACTTACTTATACCCTTATGTCTTTCACGACTACGAGGGCAATGCAGTCCTTATGGACTATCGATCAGTACCAGTGATGGCATTGGGGAGAGGACAAGGTAGAGGCCTAGGAGGGCAGATGCAGGATCCAATCATCTGTTGGACTTGTGGTCACCCGGGTCATGGCTCGTCATGTTGCCCCGAGAGGGAGCAGCAGAACAGAGACAAAGCTGACCTAAGGTGCATTGAGTGTGGAATCACCCATCTCTTCGTCGATTGCCCAAAGCGAAAACCTTTTGCAAGTTCAGCCAATGTACCCTCTGTTCTATTGGGGCTATTTGGTGTCGAGAACCTTGATGGGGAGGCCACACCCATCCCCTTGTGGGTCATGAACCATGCTCAAATGAAGCAGGCCGGCATATCACTACCGAGACCCAGCAACCTGGATGCAGCCTTGATAGGGAAGAAGAGCCGCAGGTGAAGGAAGAAGAGATTGGAGGCTAAGATCGCACTGAAAACTAAGAGTGCTACAACTCTGCCTATTGGAAAGAAGGTCACGGACGCAGAGACAGAAACTTCAACCCCCAAGACAGCCAAAAAGGGAAGTGCCAAGGTAGGGGAGTACCAGCATCCAAAGAGCCAACTCAAGGCTATAGAGAAAGTGAAGGACTGGGTGAGAGAGGCCCAAGAGCACTTAAGGGATTTTGAGCCCATCCTAGAGGACGAGATCGATGATCTCACCAGCATGAGCACGGCGGTCTCACCCCCTGGACCCAAGTCAGGAGATGCAACCACACCGCAGGTGACATTGATTAGACCAAGCCTTAATGCTACAGGCCCACAAATCAGTCACGGCCGTTGGCCAGGACAACCCGGTTTAGGAGAGGGACGAGCAGCCGACAACCTCCTTACCACGCTAGTGACCACCCCTGTGACGTTAAGCCTGGGAAACCTACTTAAATAGCATCTCACCCTATGGCAAGACCTCAAGCAGTGGGTTGAGGGGTCACGAGAACAAGCTGTAGATCTGCACAATCATGATGCAGAAACACAAATACCAAGTCTAATGCTAAACTCTGTGCCAAAAACTTGCACGTTAATGCTTTCTGGGAAGGCACCGAGATGCATGTAGTGTTACTAGTCCTAGCCTTAGGCGACACAACGAGAAACGGGATCTTAGACACAAGAGTCGAAGTTAGTGTGCTGAGCCACACAGTACTACAGACCTGGGAAAACCCACCTGTCGAGACCGCTCGGTTTAATGTCACATTAGCAAACGACATGAGAGTGAAGCCATTCGGGGTACTTAAAAACTGGCCAGTGAAAATCGAAGGTGTCTAGTTCTCTGTCGACTTTATAGTCATGAAGGGGGTGGACTACGATATCGTGTTAGGCTGACCCTGGATGCGCAATGCTAGAGTTATCGAAGATTGGGGTAACGGCTTGATCCTCTTAGGCAACAGAATGGAAGCTATGAGGGTAGAGATGGACACTTGGAAGACCTCACCATAGTCGACTTGGATGCCATCTCCGTGATGCTCAAGGGTGACACTCAAGTCAAGAAGTCTTATGGGCCCTTGACCAAGTATATCCCATGCCCAGAGGATGAGAGAGATTGGATGCATGTCCTTGCTACAGTCAACCTGCCATTCTCGGATCAAGAGGTGTATGAGCAAGCCATCAAGATGATGGGCACGTCTGACGGCACGCCCTTTGTTCCAGTTTGCATGATGGAAGGAACCCTTCTTGGGAGACCTAAGCCCGTCACCTTCCAAGTGTCAAGCAACAAGAGAGAACTCCAAGAGGCTATGGAATACTTAACGGACAAGCTAGCTGACAATTCAGCAGCAAACTTCAAACCACTCCAGGATCCTTAGGCGATTCCAAGTGGCAATGTACTAGGGTGCATGACTTGAACCTTATGTACAACTGGGCCCTAGTCCCTGATCAACGACAAGAGATATACCAAGCCCTAGGAGACGATGAGCAGTCTCACACAGAGGACTCTGATGACGAGTACGAAGACTGCCAATCCTTCAGTGATGGAAGTGAAGGTGAGATGGACACGGTAGAATACGACACTGAGGGACATGAAATAGAACAAGTACGGGTGGACTCCAAACCACAAAAGAGGAGTGTCTACATGATAGAGCGAGGAATCATGCGTAGGGATTGTGATCGCGCTTGGTTAGAACACGCCATAGACCTTGAGCAAGCAGGCCTAGCTCAACCATGAGCGACACCAGTGCTTAGGGAAGAATCACCATTTGAACTGCGGCCACCAAGGGAGACCCCCTCTTCTAGCGAAGACGACGAGTTTAACTTTGAGTCGGAGGTAAGCTCGCATAGCGACCCAAAAATACCTAGGCCACCCGACGCACCAACGGGGACCTACCTGTCCACCTGAGGCACATACGATTGAAGCAGGAAAGGGTGAAACAACCCAGGGACACACGAACGGACAAATAATGAAAACCGCGAGACCTCCTTAAAATATTTACGAAATTCAAGAAAGGAGATAGGGTAGTGATCCTGTTGGGTACCAAATGACAAGGACAAAGGAGTGAACCAATCAAGGGACCAGCTAGTGTCAAGGAGGTGATCTTAGCCCAGGAAGGGGAGACACCCCGACTAGCCTTCATTGCCGATGACTTGACTGAGGAAGAGGAAACGAGTCTTGTCGCTCTCTTGCGAGAGTACGTAGACATATTCGCTTGGTCTTGGAAGAGCTTAAAGGGGTAGACTCAAGTGTAGTGACTTATAATATACCCATGACACCAGACGTAGCGCCAGTGAAGCAGCGACCGTACCCAGCACGCTTATGCTGTCAAGGAAGAGATTGATAAGCTGATGAGAGCGGGATTCATTTACGAAATTGAGCACACGGACTAGGTATCACCCATAGTCATCGTGATGAAAAAAACGGAAATATTAGAGTGTGCGTCAATTATAAGAAGGTGAATGTTGCTACTAAAAGGAACAATTATCCATTGCCATACACCAAGCACATGCTTGAAAGAGTGGTGGGCAAGGAGGCCTACAGTTTTCTAGATGGCTTCTCAGGATACAATCAGGTGTAAGTGCATCCTGCCAACAAGCATAAGATTGCCTTCGCCATCGAGTGGGGCGTCTTTTCTTACATAGTCATGCCTTTCGGGTTGACTAATGCCCCTGCCACCTTCCAACGTCTCATGTGCACCATATTTAAAGACATGCTTCGCAAGGAGTTGGAAGTCTTTGTCGACCTGGATGGAACACTTAAACAAACTCCAAGCAGTCTTTGAGCGGCATCGCCTATATCGTCTCTCCTTGAACCCCTTGAAATGCCAGTTTTGGGTGAAGCATGGATGCATCCTTGGCCACGTGGTGTCAAAGAATGGCATTGCCACTGACTTCTCGAAAGTCAAGGTTATTGTCGACCTTTCACCCCCAACTAGCTACAAGGGAGTTCAATGCTTCTTAGGCCATACGGGATACTATCAGTGGTTTGTGCTGAATTACGCATTGATAGCCAGACCTTTACACAAGTTGCTAATTGTCTTTGAATGGACTGAAGCATGCCAACGAGCATATGAAGCATTGAAGAAGGCCCTAATCACAGCACCAATTCTACGAGCCCCAGATTGGACTATTACCTTCCATGTGCCTGAGGGTAATAGGGAGAGGACTTCCGATGAATTATTAGGAAGGTAGAGAGCAGGTGAGCAATCACCTCATTAACGAAGTGCATGCCTTGGTCGCTTACAAGTTCGATTGGACAGCCAAACCGTGAAATGACCTGCTCCCACAAGAACTTTGCAGTGGTCCTAGCATCATTCTTCCTCGTGGCTCATGCCTCTGCCCACTTCGTTAGATAATCGGTTGCCACTATGATGTAGCGAGCTTGGGAATATTGTGCCACAGGACTGATCGGTCCAATAAAATTGATGCCCCATTTTTCAAAGGGTTGTCGGGCTATGACAGGGGTCAACTCCATCTTGTCTTTCCGCACAGGCACTTTGGTCCGTTGGCACTCATCGCAGTGTTTTACGAATTTAGCTGCATCGCGGAAGAGCGTGGGCCACCATAGTTGGGATTGTAGCACCTTTCAGGCTATTGTGTCCCCACTAAAGCGTCCTCCGACGATTCCGCCATGTGCTTCGTTCAATGCATCGTGCATCTCGTGCTCACACACGCACTTGCGTAATAAACCGTCTTGTCCCAACCTGTAGAGTTGGCCGGCTATCAGTTGGTATGGCTGAATTTTCAAGATAAGTTTTCTCAGCCTGGCCTTCTCAATGGGTTGCTCAGGTAGTCTGTTTTCTAGCACTTGCACTATGTCATCGGCCCCATACGGTGTCAGATCAGCTTTAAATAATTCTCTCTCGCTAGACAGGTTAAAGAGATGAGCATCCGGAAAATCGTCAAGTATGCCTTGTCCAGCAGCTTCTCCTGTGGGTATGTGGGACATGTGGTCAGCCATGTAATGCTGCTTTCCCTTGCGTACAACCACAGAGAAGTCAAACTCCAATAGAAGGAGTAACCATCTAGCTATGCATCCCATAGCGCAAGGCTTGTTCACAAGATACAGCAAGGCTTGATGGTCAACAAAGAAGACAAAGGGAGTGGCCAACAGGTAATGCCTAAATTTCTTTACCGCAAATACCATGGCCAACCCCTCCCTTTCTGTCATGGAATAGTTCATCTCGGTCTCTGTGAGCTGCCTGCTGGCAAAACTCACAGGGTAATCTAAGTTATGTTCACTAGGCTGGCATAGCACGGCCCCAATAGCGAACTTAGAGGCGTCTATGTGTACATGGAACGTTATGTTCCAGTCTGGGGCTCGTAAGATTGGTGCAGTCATAAGAGCCTTTTTCAACTCCTCATATGCGCACTGGCATTCCTTCGTCCACTCGAACACTATCAGTAGCTTGTACAATGGTCTAGCAATTAGTGCGTAATTTAGTACAAAGCGTTGATAATATCCAGTGTGTCCTAAGAAGCACTGAACTCCCTTGTAGTTATCGGGTGGCGGTAAGTCAACAATGACTCTGACTTTGGAAAAGTCAGTGGCAATGCCATTCCTTGACACTACGTACCCTAAGATGCATCCGTGTTTCACCCAAAACTAGCACTTTAAGGGGTTCAACGAGAAGACAGCTCTCAATTTCTCCAAGTGTTCGGCCCAACTAGAGTGTAAGCATAAGTCGTCTACAAACACTTCCAGTTCGCGCCTAAGCATGTCCTTAAAAATAGTGCACATTAGGCATTGAAAAGTTGCAGGTGCGTTCATTAGCCCAAAAGGCATGACAATGTAGGCGAATACACCCCATTCCGTGGCAAAGGCAGACTTGTGCCTGTCGTTGGGGTGCACTTGCATTTGATTATAGCTTGAGAAACCATCCAGAAAACTATAGGCTTCTTTACCTGCTACCCTCTCAAACATGTGCTCGGTAAACATGTGCTCGGTGTAGGGTAAAGGATAGTTATCCCTCTTCATAGCGGCATTCACTTTCTTGTAGTTTACGCACACTCGAATTTTTCCATTTTTCTTCATGACAATCACGATAGGTGATACCCAGTCCGTGTGCTCGATCTCATATATGAATCCTGCCCTCATGAGTTTATCAATCTCCTCTTTTACTGCATGGGCGTGTTTGGGATTCATGGGGTAAGGTCGTTTTTTCGTTGGTACTGCATCAGGGACCATTGGGATATTATGAGTCACAACCCTAGGGTCGACTCCCTTAAGCTCGTCCAATGTCTAGGCAATTATGTCAATGTACTCTTGCAAGAGCGCAACGAGTTTGGTCTCCTCATCCTCCGTCAAGTCATCTGCAATGAACACCGATCTTGGCTTTTCACCTTCCCCAGCCAAGTTAACCTCCTTGACTTTTGCGGGTCCCTCGATCGGTTCACTAGTTTGGCCTTGTCTTTTTGCACCTAGCAGAATCACCACGCTATCACCCTTTTTAAATTTTGTAAACCGTTTGGATAGATCCTGCGTTTTCTTTTGCCTTTCTATCTCTGAGTCCCTTGCTTGCTTCCTGGCCTCCTCTTTTAGCCTCCTGTGCCTTAGGTGGACTGGCAAGTCTCCCTTGGTGTGTTTGACCATAGAGGGTTGCGGTATCTCGGGATCACTCTCAGTGCTGACTTCTGACTCTGAGTTAAACTCGCAGCCCTCACTTGAGGAAGGTGTTTCCCCAGGGGGTCGTAATTCAGTAGGTGCATCCGTCTTGAGCACTGGGATTACCCACGATCGTGCCACTCTGGCTTGCTCGTAATCCACAGCTCCTATGCGTTCTAGCCAGGATCTGTCACACTCCATCCGCATGACTCCTTTTTTGTTCTGGCTGGTCCTTCCTTTCCTAGGCCTCGAGTCTGCCCTGATTTGTTCTATCGCTTTTCCTTCCGTGTCATACTCTATTGTATCTATCTCTTCTTTACTCTCTTCTCCCATAGAGCAGCAGTCCTCATACTCCTCATCATCCGAGTCCTGTCCTTCTGACTGCTCATCATCACCCAAGCTTTCCTTTCCAGTCTCCTTGTCATCAGTAACCAAGGCCCAGTTATATAACAAATTCAGGTCGTGGACCTTGGTCCATTTCCATTCTGGCTTAGCTAAAAGATCACGTAGAGGTTTTAAGTTAGCGGCCAAATTGCCTTCCAATTTATTGGTCAGATACTCTACGGTTTCCTGAAGCTCCAGTTTGTTGTTGGGGATGTGGAACGAGGCTAGTTTTCCCGGATTGAGTGAGCTCCCTGCCATCATGCAGAGTGGGACAATTGGCGGCAGGGTTGCGGCTTTAGTAGCCTACCGATATGGCTCTTCCTCATCCGAGAATGGTAGGTCAATGGTTGCCAAAACGTGCATCCAGTCCCTCTCATCCTCAGGGCAAGGAATATATTTAGTGAGTGATCCATAGGGTTTGGTTGTTTGAGTATCGCCTTTCAGCATAGCTGAGATGGCAGCAAGATCAACAGGGGTCGTCTTCCAAGTGTCCATCTCTACCCTTACTCACTAGTTCTGTTCCCTAGGAAAATCAACCCATTGCCCCAGTCCTCTATGACACGCGCATTCCTCATCCAAGGTTGGCCTAATAGTATGTCGTAATCCACTCCCTTCATGACAATGAAGTTTACCGAAAATTACACACCGGCAATCTTTATTGGCCAATTCTTTAAGACCCCGAATGGTCTTACCTTCATTCCATTTGCTAACGTGACGCTAAACCTGGCAGTCTCCACAGGAGGGTTTCCCCATGCCTCTAAGACTGCATGGTTTAGTACGCTAACACCTGCGCCTGTGTCTACAATTCCTTTTCGCGTCATATCTCCTAAGGCTAGGACGGGCAAAACTGCGTGCATTTTAGTGCCTTCCCAAAAAGCATTGATGTGCAAAGACTTAGGATTTGAGTGTAGAGTTAGACTTGGGATCTGTGTAACTGCATCATGATCTTGCGGATCAGCACCCGTAAGTCCTGTGTGTCCCTTGATCAAGTCTTTTAACTCCTGCCACAAGGAATGATTTTGCCTAAGCAGATCTTCCAAGCTTAGAGTTACTGGAGTAGACAACAAGGTTGTGAGGAGGTTACTGGGCTCTTGTCTTCCCCTGAGGCTAGCATTTCTAGGCCATGCGTTATGTCTGCCCTGGCAAGTTTCCCCATGGCCTTACTGCTAAGTCGCTCCCAGTGGTGTAGATATGCTCGCAGCTTGTAGTTTTGAAGGTGAGATTGGTGTGCTCACACTGGAGAAGTCATCCATAGGATCTTCTAATATGGGTTCAGCATCCTCGAGGTGCTTTTGGGCATCCTTGACCCACTCCTTGACCTTGGCTATAGCCTTCAGTTGCCGTTTGGGGTGGGGATATTCCCCTACCTTGGCACTCCCTAGCTCAGCTATCTTAGGAGCCGAGGTCTCTGCCTTTGCATGTGTGACCTTCTTTCCCGTTATTAACGTAGTCGCTTCCTCAGTTTTAAGGATTATCTTTGCATCGGTTCTCTTTTTTCGTCTCCTCCGGCTTTTCTTCCCTATTGAGGTTGCGTCAAGGTTACTTGGCCCTGGCAAGGAGATGCCTGCTTGTTTTGTTTGAGCTCGTGTCATAGCATGTAGTGGGATGGCCGTATCCTCACTACCAAAAGTTTCCACTCCAAAGAGCCCCAAAGGCACCGATGGCATGTTGGCAGAGCTGGTTGATGGCTTCCACCTAGGACAATCAGGAAACAGATGTGTGATTCCACACTCTGTGCATCAGAGATCCGCTTTGTCCTTGTTAGCTTGTTCTCGTTCTGAGCAGCATGATGAAATGTGGCCTGGGTGGCCGCAAGTCCAGCACGTGACTGGATCCTGGCTGGGCCCTCCAAAGCCTCTACCTCTTCCTCTTCCTAAAGCCATTACTGGCACTAGCCGATAGTCCATCAGGACTGGATTGCCTCCTCGTCATAGGATATGTACGGGTTGACGTATGGTTATTTCTCATTAGGCTCCTCCACAAAGTGAACAGGAGCATCGCTAGGTGGGTGGGTTACAAAAGGCCCTGGTGGCTTGGGTATACTAGTTGGGTTCATCTCTAGCCTAGGCACGGCAGGTCTTGAGTCAGTCGGTGCTGGAAGAGCTAACTGGGCTCCCCTCCCAAAGAAATTGGGTGGCCTATTACCTAAGTATGGAGGGTTGTACTGCTGTGCATATGGGAATCTCCTCGGCATTCTGCAATGCACTGCATCATGCCCGAATCTATCGCAATTTGAGCACGACCGAGATCTAGGATCTTGGCACTCGACTGGGAGGTGATTGCCACCACAGTATATACATTGCACATGCGACCTCACAGGCTTCCTCACGAGCTCTTGCAACCGTGCAATCTCCATTCTCATTTCTGCCATCCCCTAGTCACGGTCTACACTCTTTCCCTTATCATGCACGCTAGCAGTTGCTTTTTCCCCCGAAGTAGTTGATCTCTCAGGGTCCCTCTGGCTTGCAGTTTCTCAGTTGGTAGTCCTCATGCTGTGTTCCTTGAGTTGATCATCTACGCGTATTGCCTCCTCTAAAACTTTGGCTAGCACGTCTCGTTGCAAGGTGGAGTTACTGGCCAAAGCCTTGTAGAGCTCCTCACTCCGAATCCCATTCATGAACACTGTAGATACTGCCCTCTTGGTAGATCGCTCATTGGCAGGGATTCTCTTGTAGAGGCTGCGCACCTGAGTGACGTAATCCCTAACTTCCTCCTTCTCCCTTTGGTTGATATTCATCAACCTAACAATGAGGTTATCTGAATACCCCGCCTCCGAAAGCCTCTTGATGAGGAGACCCTTAAGGCGAGCAAAGTTCGTACGTTCTGCATCATCCAGACTAGAATACCAGGTCCTCCCCTTATCGCCTAAGCACAGGCCGAAAGCTTGAGCTCGCTGTGCAGGGTCAGTAAGACCATTTGCCTCACATACTTGCTCGAACTGCTCCATGAAGCTGTACGGGTCACTGCTAGGTTCGTATCTAGCTAGTTGTTTTGCTACGATGGGGATTCTAGCTTGCCCTTTAGCCCCTTGCATGACTCCCAATCTAGATAGTAGCGCGGTGGCTAGGGCAGTAGTGCTCTGTTCAATGGACGTGTTGTCCAAGAGTTGCTTTGCTACCAGTTCACTCAATGTCATGCCAGCCTCTGCTGCCCGTTCCCTCTCCACATTCGGTCCGGATTTGGCCGCTCTGGCTAGGTCTAGCACTCGTCTAGCCTCGTACATATCTACGTCTTGTTGTAGCCTTCTAGCCCTTTGCTCATGGTTGTAGGCAATTATACCTTCTAGCGCTCTCTTGATAGCTCTTCTCTCTTCTTCCAGGTTAGCTACCACTTCCTCTACAGGTCTGCCTTGGATCACGGTCCTGGTGAGTAGATCGTAGTCGTGGACCAGTTCCTGGACTGAGGTTGGAAATTCTCCTAAGTCTAATTGGTCCTCTCCTCGTTCGCCTCTTGCTCCCGACATTGTTTCTGCTTCCAGATCTACGAGGTTGTCAATAAATCCAAGAAGCTCCGGCAGCACCCAATCCTCTATATTGCTGCTTCCCGTGTCTTCGTGTGTTCTCTAGGTCCTACTAGTAAGGCGCTCAGGCACCTGTCTAAGTCTTGGGGCCTTCTCCTACTAGTGGGTTCCTTAATGTTATTAGATATCCTCATGTGTTCCTTGTTATTTGAAAGCAGCTGCAATCCTCATTCACACATTATGCTTAGTGCTTTCGTGGTGATTGGTGCGAAAACAGGCTTTTCTCTTTTCTTGCAGTGTAGACTTAGTGGAACACAAGCATGAAGTGCCAATGTAGAAAGCGTTTAATGCAAACTCCACCTTGTTTCCCTCCACATTCCCAGCCTAATTTGAGTTCTAAGCTCGATTTCCGGCTATTCTATGGTCTTTCTGCAGGTCCGTGCTACGTTTTCTATTCTGCTCTAAGTTCGATTGGTCTCTAAGGTTCTAATGGTCAAACTGGGTCTTGGGGTGTTCAGGGGTTGTGTCCTGGGGGTCAGGTTTGTGGCAAGGTCAACTAAAAATCCTTATTTTTTTCCTTTTGGCAGGACTGTCCGATTCTGGGAATCGGACAGAGGTGGTCCGACTCTAGCAGTCGGACAAGGTCGTCCGACTCTAGCAGTCGGACGGGGTGGTCCGAGTCTTAAAATTGTTTGGTCCGATCCGAATGTTGGATGGTCCGACTCTAGTGGGCAATCTGAGTGCCACATGGCATGTCCGATCGGACGGTCCGATTCTGGGAATCAGACAGGTCTGGTCCCACTCCCTCAGTAGGACGGTCTGATTCTAGGAATCGGACGGTCCAACTCCAAGACTCGGGTGGTCCGATTCTGGGAATCAGATTATTGCGACCTAGTTCACGACTGCGTCTGCGGCGGGCACAATTCCGACGCGTTTGGATCCCTCTTGATGCCTGCTGCACACAATCACGATAGACTTTCCATATCTTATTAGAGCACTATTAAGAAACACCAAACTCACCTGGAGCAGCACAAATCGATGGCCCCCAGAATCATGGTAGCGCTCCCTCTTCCTGTAAACCAGAAGCTCTCTCTCTCTCACACACACACAAAGCTAACCAATAAAATGAGGTTTGTCCTGGCCTCCCAAGCCTCTTAAGGTCCTTTCCTAGCACTGCAAAACCTTACAGCCAGTTTCCTTTCCCTGTTTCACCCAGAAACTTGAATCTGGTCCCGTGTTTCCCTGTTTCCAGCAGCAGCCAACACCTCTATTTCTCTTTTCTTACCCTAATCTAACCCTAATCTAGTGCAGCCAAAATGCAAAACAAAGATGCAGAATGGTAGTCCTAAACTAATGCTTCGAACAAACCCAAATACTTACTTGTTTCATGAATTAAAACCTCCTAAGTCTCCTAGCTATCTCGAGCACCGGTTCAGGCTGCAAACCCTACTTCTATGCTCGATTTGATGCGTGTGGCACTCAAGGCTCGATTCCGTCGGTCCCAGCAATGGAACCAAAATGGAGGGGAGCTTCGAGCTCTACCCCGAGACCTACAGACCACTTATTGCTCAAGTGTTTCGAACCAACCGACCATGGCTACCTCTCACATAGCCGACGCGCAATGCCTACCTTACGGGTGTAGTGAGCTTACCTTGATGCTCGATCGAGTGCCCTCCTTTTTCTTGCACGCCGGTAGCTCTACGATCCTTGAGGCAAGCTCAAGAAACCTCAATCCCTCTCCCAAGAGCTTCATCCTCCATAGCCATGCGCGAGACAAGAGAAGAGAAGAGAGGAAGGGAAGATGAAGAGAGAAGATGGAGAGCTTCTTCTCTAAAATCCCTCACTCTCACACAATCACTCCCTTACACTCTCTCACACTCTCTCAATCCCTCTCTCAAGCTCAAGCAAGGAGGCAAGAAATAAGAGAAGAAGAAGAAGAAGAAGAAGAAGCTTTGGCCACACACAAGAATGAGCTTCTCATTCACTTTTCAACTTTATATACATGCCCTACTTTTCATGGGCGGTCATCCCCTTTTTTACATGGCCAGCCATTAGCCTAGGTCCATTTCTTATTTCCCACCGTTCTAGTCTATCCTATTCCCAACTAATGCGTACAATTTGCACAAGAGTGAGCCCGGCGCTCTCTTACAAGGATTTGGGAGTGTTTTCACACTTAATGATGCGCTTTTTACTCTTTTGCTCTCCTTGGGCGACTTTAAGACTTCCTGAGGGTCGTGCCTGTGCTTTTAATTTTTTCCAGGGTCTGGTTACCGGTTAAGGCGCCTTTTTCTTCTTTTTGTTCTGTGCCTTTTGCTATTTTTCTTTTTTTTCCATTTCTCGCTCCTCTGTGCTGCGGTAAACAGTGTCCACCAGCAATTCCATTGTGTGCTTCTGAGAGCACGTCGTGCATCTCATGCTCGCACACACATCTGCATAGCAATCCATCTTGCCCTAAGTGATACAGCTGGCTTGCTATCAATTGGTAGGGTTGGATTTTGAGAATAAGTCGCCTTAGCCTTGCCTTCTCTATTGGTCGTTCAAGCAGGCCGTACTCAAGCACTTGGACTATGTCATCTGCTCAATACGGCTTAGATTAGCCTTGAATAAATCTCTCTTGCTAGAGAGGTTAAAGAGGTGGGCGTCTGGCAATTCATCTGTAATGCCTTCTCCAACGGCTTCTCCTGTGGGGATGTGTGACATATGATCAGCCATGTAGTGTTGTTTTCCCTTCCGTACAACCATGGAGAAGTCAAACTCCAAAAGTAGAAGGAGCCACCGAGCTATGCATCCTGTAGTGCAAGGTTTATTCACTAGATATAGCAAGGCTTGATGGTCCACAAAGAAGGTAAAGGGTGTAGCCAATAGATAATGCCAGAACTTCATTACGGCAAACACCATGGGCAAGCCCTCTCTTTCTGTCGTCGAATAGTTCATTTCCGTCTCAATGAGTTGTCTACTAGCAAAGCTCACTGGATAGTCTAGGTTGTACTCACTAGGTTGGCACAACACTGCCCCCACAACAAATTTAGACGCATCGATACCCAAGCCAAATCCACAAATAAAATCTTAGTCAACGTGCTTACAAAGGTCGTGTCTACTTCAAGAAGTGACTGGGACAACAAGCTAATGGTGGCCTTGTGGGCCTATCGCACGGCTTATAAAATGGCTGTAGAACAGATGCCTTTTAGGCTGACGTACGGAACTAAAGCCATTTTGCCCTTAGAATTCTTCATCCCTAGCTTAAGGCTAGCAATCCAGGAGCGTTGGGAGGGAAGAGAGGCTTGGACCAATCGCTTAGTGGAGCTAGAGTGCCTAACGGAGACCCGACTCCTCGCCACTCACTCTCTGATTTGTGAGAAGGCTCGACAAAAGATGTGGTTTGACAAGCATGTCAAACAGCGAGACTTTGAACAAGGGGACCTTGTTCTACTATACTCTGTAAAAGGACATAAATAGAAGATGAAGTTTCGGGGGCTAGGGCCTTTCAGAGTATGCATGATTGGTAGAACATGGAATGTTGAGTTAGAGACACTTGAAGGTGAAGGAATAGGCTTTTTTAATGGCAGTTGCATAAAGAAGTACTATCCTCCTTCCCATCCATTACATGAGTCACCCATGCTAGAACCCCCAATGAACATCTGCATGGCTACTGTAACCGACCTTACAGATCAGGACGAAGAAGCAGTGGCACCGGCGTATCTACGAATCACAGTCACAGCAGGAGCGACGTATTCTTTCGATGCCTTGATTGATGAAGGTGCCGACTACAACATCTTGATGCATGACCATTGGACATGCATTGGTCAACCGAAACTACAGCCCACTAATGCCAAACTCACCCCATTTGGGGGTAATGCTTATTCACTCCTAGGGAAGTGCAAGGTAGTCATTTCTATCGAGTTTGAAAGTTTACCAGCTTTCTTCCATGTGTTGCCTGACACTAAAGGAGCCGGTAATGTGTCACTATTGGGTCGCACTTTCAAGAAGCAAACGAACTGTAATGTGGATTGCAACCTAAGCCGCATTCATCTTGCTATAGGCAATGTGCGTATAGTGACGACTTTCAGCAAGGGCTGTCTTGACTCCTCCACCATTACGAAGCCACCGGTAGAAACCCCTACGACTACGCTTCAGCCCAAGTCTAAATAGCAGAAAACTAAGGCCTCATGCCAGGCTCTCGACCCTAGGCCCAAACCCACCAAGAGTGCTCACAAGGCCAAGGAGTCCAAGCTTATATGGGTGCCAAAACGGCAAAGACAACGTCCGGGTAGACCACCCAAATGTGATTCTAAATGCCAAAATAATCAGCCACGGCCTAAGAGGCAGTCTAGACGTTATCGATGTAGACACACAACCACGCCGCGATGGCTCCCCAAAGATCTCTTGCGAGCACAAGGATACTACGAGGGCAACCCCTGGATTTGGGTGCCTAAAAATGGCAAGTTTAAAAGCTCATCTACAAGCAACCTCACCCCAGTGAAGGAGGCTTGCACACATGGTGCCCAGGGCATAGTCAGCAAACCATTGCCCACTGTGGCAAGTAAGCCCCACCTCATCTATCGACCAAAGCAAACGCCACAAGCCTTAGACTTACCTAATCCAGAGAACTTAAATACCCCCATGACTGCTCACTTAGAACCCAACACAACTCCTACGTCCCCAAAGCTTCCTACAGCACCTGAATGTGCTTCGGAGTGCAAAGTCACACCTGTGACACCAATGATGGAGTCACCACTATCCAGTCCATTTGCACCATTCCCACCAGCAGGTCTTAAACCTTCCTACACGGTACGACCTTTCCTTTCCCTGGCTAAAGACCTCGCCGCGACTTCTGGGGATGACTTAATAACCTGCATTAAGATGTTGGACAAAACTTTCACTACATTTGCTAGAAGTTATGAGAGGCTAGACCTAGGTCTTCTTGACAAAACACTTGCTGCGGATGTTCATGCATTACCATTCACTTGGGAAGAATACGAACTTATGACCACTAAATTCCCCAAAATTGCCGCCGAACTGATAGCAAACGACGAAATCTCAAAGGAGCAAGTTGCCCTCAGAAGACTAATCACTTCATATCGTAAACCTCCTCGTTCTGTTCCTGAACACGAGTTGCAAGAGCTCACGCAGATGGCAAGCTCGCCTTCCACATTCTTGCAGCAGTGGTTTGCTCTGAGAATCCAATGGGAGAAAAAAGGTTACCGGATAATGACCAATGCTGAGCAACGCAAGGCAGTTAAAACCATCAAATATGATCCCACTTATGTGGCACCTATCTCGTTTAGGGTTTTGGCCATCGCGCGCAACCAGCATTTAGACGACCAGGTGCTCGCTCACCCCTACATTGACCAATTCCTCACAGAAGAGGAATTACATGTTGCCAGCCGCCTTAATACTGGAGATCTCTTTCACGATGTCTTGACCTACATCTCCCAAGTCTCCATCCAACCATCTGCTCTTGATTGTCATGCCCAACTCGAATACAATCCAAGCTTCTATGATTGGTTATTGGCTAAGTAAGTCAACCCACGAGAAATAGTGTTTGCCTCGTCCTTCCCGTGCTAATCCTGGGAAGGATTCCTTGAAAGATCCAAGACCGAGGGGGGGGGGGGAGAGCAATGTGAGCAAGAGCAGAGCAAAATGAGAGTCATGCCGTCTAGCAGAATGTTATGATTAATTAAGTTTCAATGGAAGATACTGCAAGGGAAAACAATAGCAATTGCTGCTGTGAGCGTGTCTCTAAAATTCAAGCCTCTAAGCAAGTATACCAATTTTGGACACATACATTTTTCTCTCTAAATTGAGTTTTGATTAGAAATAAGCCGATTATTAAGCATTAATGTTGGCATGGTGTGTTGACAGGTAACCACCATGGCAGGACAAGACAAAGGGGGCAAACTCCCATTTTCTGAAGAAGAGATGACCAAGTTCGACATCAACCTCGAGACACGAGGATTCAGTCAATTCACTTTCAAGCACACGCTGAATCTGGATGAGGCCAACTTGGAGGAACCTGCGATCAAAGACTTGGTGGGACAGATGCCACCTCCACAAGTATGTGAAAAAGGTGGGGCAGGCCGTGGATTACGGCATGTGTGCAGAATTTCTGAGGAACCTCGACAAGGGCAGGAACTGTGGCACTATCACAGTGAGGACAGGGGAGTAGGAAAGAAGAATTGAAGTGCCTCTCAATGCGGCAATCGTAGAGAAGGCCTTGGGGCTCGTACCCAAGAAAGAGAGACGATCGAGAAGGGATGTTTTGGTGTGCAGATCGGATGCCGTATGCTTGTGTAGTGAATGTCAGAAGGTCCCCAAGAACAAAAGAACTCTACCTTTTGCACAAAACTCAAGGTAAAAAACATGCACGACATGAACCAGAGACCAATTGGGTGCAATCTCCCCCCATGCCTTGTGTGAGCGCTCCACAAAGCATGTATTTTATGTATTAATCATCTTCAAGCTCAAATAATAGCCCAAATTACAAAATAGCAAGCTTTTGGCTTTTGAGTTTGCTTTAGCACAAAATAGAAATAAAGCTAATGGGCGGTGCCCAAAGAATCAGGCGTACCCAATACAATGTCCAAGTACAAATAACATAATCGTGCGCCCATGGGCATACAAAATAATAAATAAATATCCAATGCCTCAATAAATAGTCACGACAAAATATAGGCACCATGCCTAAGGTATGCGCCCATCAAAATATAAATGATAACTCGAATACTCGCTATCCTCCAATGCTTTCCTTCGCCACTACTGCTATCTCTACACATTAACTGAAGCATTCACAATCATTAGTAAAATAATACAATTAAATCGACAAAAGTGAATACCTAGCAGTCTTCAGCTACATAAATAAATCAACTGGTTAGAAATCAATCCTAACCTTAATTTATTACGAGTGCGCACTCTAAACTCATAAACGTTTATTAATTTAATATGCATTTTGCGGAATCACCCGCTATGGAATCACCCATGTACACACTAAATTAATGAAACACCCGAAAAGGATAGGCGTCCCCATCAACTTCTCGCACAAAGAATCCACTTTGTGTATGAGCCCCGGTCATCAAAGTTTACGGGATCCACCGTAAAACCTCACGGAATCCACCGTGGCACGAAATCCACCGTGGCATGGAATCCACTGTGAAATATGCCTCCTGGCATCAAACCCCCGGGGTGGGATAGCAATTGACCTCAATTGCTATTAGCTCAATGTGGATCTAGCAAAGTGGGGAAAGCATTTAAGTCTCTAGCGTGCATCCATTGGGCTTCTTCTACAGGATGGTTCTTAAATTTGACTAGATATCTAGAATATCTTGGGCTAGTTCTAGTGGTCATACAGTCAATATCTATGATAGCTTCAGGTTCAATTATTTCAATCTCTTCCTCTAACAAAGGTGGGTTTTCGTAAACAGGGTGTACAGGTAATTGGCCTCTAAAGGGTCTTAATAAACTAATGTGAAATGTGTTGTGAATTTTCCAGTGAGGTGGTAATTCTAACTTGAATGCATTGTCATTAATTTTGTGAATGATCTTAAATGGTCCATAGAAACTAGGTGCTAATTTCACATCTGCGTGTCTATCTACACTTTGTAATCTACGTTTTTCTATTCTCAACCAAACATAGTCATCAACTTTGAAATTCATTGCTTGTCTTTTCTTATTGGCTTGTTTGATATATGATTGCTGGGCTTTGGCAATCATGTCGTTAACCTCATCAAAAATAGTAGCATGCATAGTAGCAATATTATCAGCACTCTGAATTCTATTTGATAAGGATGCAACAGGTGTAGACAATCTATAACCATAAATCACTTCAAACGGTGCTTTCTTTGTAGATGTGTGTGGTGTATTGTTATATGCAAACTGTAATAAATGCAAATATGTGTCCCATGTCTGTGGTTTAGAAATAGTGTAAGCACGTAAAAGATCTAGAGTAGTACTATTAGTGGCTTCTGTTTGTCCATTAGTTTCAGGATGAAATGCAGATGAGAAATCAATTTTTGTGCCTAGGTTAGCAAAGAAAGTAATCCAAAAGTTGTTACAAAATCTAGAATCACGATCAGAAATAATAACTTTTGGTAATCCATGATTTGTGAAAACAGTTTTCAAAAACAATTGTGCTGCCTGAGATGCTGTTAAAGTTTTCTTACATGGAATGAAATATGCTTGTTTACTAAACCCATCTACTACAGTCCAAATCATATCATGGTTAGCTTTAGTATTAGGTAAACCAGTAATAAAATCCATAGAAATTTGTTCCCATGGTCTTTATGGAATAGATAAAGGCATAAGTAATCCATACTGTTTACCATGATGTCTCTTAACTCTTTGACAAATCAAACATTCAGAAACAAAGTTAGATACATCAGTGTCCATATGTGGCCAATAAAAATCTTCAGTTAATGTACGTAAAGTAGATATGATACCTCTATGACCTTGGTATGGAGGACAATGAATCTCATTCAAAACAAAAGATCTGAATGGAATTGTAACACATAATCTCTTTTCATAAAACATGAATCCATCATTATAAGACAGTGAATCAATAAGAATCCAGTTATTTCCAACTAATTTATTTCGATCAGCATGAAAAGTAATGTCTTGATGATAAGTATCTTTCATAGCATTTAAAGAATCAAATGATATAACAGAAATATTGTGAATGGTGGGTCTTCTACTTAATGCATCAGCTACTACATTTTCCTTACCGGGTTGATATTGGATAATCGGATGAAAACTCTGAATAAAGGCTGCCCATTTGATATGTTGGTTAGATATTTGGGGTTGGGTAAGTAAATGTCTAATAGTTTGTTGGTCGGTCTTAATCATAAATTCAGAACCCATTAAATAGTGTTTCCATTGTCTTAAAGCTTGTACTATAGCTAATAATTCTTTATCATATGTGGAATATTTAAGTTCGGAGGGTTTCAGTTTACAACTAGAATAGGCTATGGGATGATTGTCTTGCATAAGTACGACTCCTATTCCAGATCCGCTAGCATCAGTAAATACTAAAAAGAATGGTCTATTAAAATCAGGTAGTTGTAATACAGGAGCATGGGTTAATGCATGTTTCAATAGGTCAAAGGATTTCTGTTGATTATCAGATCAATGATAAATAATACATTTCTTCAAAAGTTTAGTCAAAGGCAAAGCAAGTAATGAAAAATTACACACAAACTTCCTGTAGAAACTAGCAAGACCTAGGAAAGATCGTCACTCATGCACATTTTTAGGTATAGGCCATTTCAATATTGCTTGTATTTTCTTAGGGTCAACCTTAATACCATTAGATGATACAATATGACCTAAATATTCAATTTTTGTTTTAAAGAACTCACTCTTTTCCGAATTAGCATACAGTTGATTATCTTTCAATAACTTAAAAACCAAGGACAAATGTTCATAATGTTCTTTCTCATTTTGACTAAACACCAAAATATCATCAAAGAATACAATAACACAATGCTGATATTTCAAAAATATACGATTCATCATTCTACTAAATGTAGCAGATGCATTAGTCAATCCGAAAGGCATCACTAAAAATTCATAATGACCAAATTGTGTTCTAAATGCAGTCTTGAATATGTCAGACTTATCTAATCTTACCTGATGATAACCAGATTTAAGGTCTATTTTACTAAATATGGCAGAACCTTGCAGTTTATCCATAAGGTCATCGACTCTAGGAATTGGATATCTATTCTTTACAGTGATCTTATTTAAAGCTCGATAGTCAATGCACATACGATAAGTATTCTTCTTCTTCTTTACCAACATAACAGGTGCACCAAATGGAGAACTACTAGGTCTAATCAATCCTCTATTTAGTAATTCCTCAACTTGATTTTGAATTTCTTTTTGCTCTATCTGGTTATGCCTATATGGTGCTTTACAAGGTGGTTGTGTACCAGGAATCAAATCTATTTTATGGTCTTCTGGACGTGAAGGAGGTAAACCAGGTGGTAGATCTTCTACAAAACAGTCTTTAGAGTGTGCAAGAAATTCTTTATGCCTAGGGTGCATATGGTTTTCTTTAACTTGCAGTTCATTCACCCAAATGAGATAAGATTTACTACTTTTGCATAATGCACGTTTAGCTTGAGTATGAGAAAGCAGTGGAAAAGCATTAGATGCATGCATACCATACAATGTAATATGTTTTCCTTGAAATTGAATATTAATTGAATGTGTGGAATAATCTATATCAGGATTATGCTGATGACTCCAAGGCATACCTAAAATAATATCACTGGACTGTAATGGTACAACTAGAAAATTCCTTCTTTCAGTGTATTGACCAATTTGAATTTCTAAGTCATGCACTTCTTGTGTTCCATTATACCTTGTGCCTAAGAATGCTGCTTTAATGCGATAATGCGTAGGAACAGTTTGTAATTTCAATTCTTTCACTAACTTTGCAGAAATAAAATCATGAGTACTACCATCATCATGCAAAATAATATTTTCTTTTCCATGCACTAAACATTTCATTGTCAATAAAGAATGTGGAGTTGGCATACCTGGTAAAGTATCCGAAGGAGTAGTAATGTCGTCTTCATCTTCCATGAAATCAGGCATTTCTTCATGTTCGTCATCTTCCATTGCTCCAAGGTAATTGATATGGACAGGTGGCTTCTTCGATTGGCAATTGGCTGCTAGATGTCCAGGTTGGTGGCATTTGTAACACACTATAGGTTTGGCTTTAGATACATTGTTTGCAATGGCAGGAAGTCTAGGAATATTAGGATTTGGCGATGGGATTGACTTGTGGTTTTGATTGGTATTGGATAGTAAAGCAGGTGGTTTTTCCCAAGTCTTACGGAAAGATGATGAAGGAAAACGACCTTGATTAAATCTTCTAAAATTTGAGTTGAATTGCTTAGATCCATAGTTACCATTGGTTTGAAATTGCTGTGGACGCTTGTCTCTGCCTCGAAGCTTGTCTTCAGTGTCATGAGCTAAAGAAATTGCGTCTTCAAGAGTTGCAGGCTTGAACATATTGACTTCAGTGTAGTAATGCCCAAGTAATCCAGACATATACTTGCGCTTGTGTGTCGCTTCAGGTACGTCTTCAAGCATGCGTAACTGGAGTAATGCATTCCAAAAGCGTTCGGTGTACTGAGGAATAGTCTCACGATCTCTTTGCTGAAGAAGGTCCCATTGCTTTATGGCTTTTTCATGAAATTGTGGAGGAAGGAAATTCTGCATAAACTTCTTCTTGAAATTCTCCCAGGTAGTGGGACAATCTATACTCTTACGAACCACGGTCCACCAAAGAGATGCTCTATCCACTAAATGATTAGTGACACACTTGATTTTATCTTTTTCAGCGTATGTTTCCTCATGAAAGTAATCATCAAACTGACTGATGAATGCAATAACAGTTTTTCCATCTCGAGTGCCATTGAAAGTACAGAATTTGAAATTTCTTTTACTTATCTTTGTTTCTTTGCGGATGGATTGAGCTTCGAGAGTCGCATCAATGGTATTTTGGATAAGATCTTCAAATTGTGGTTCCTCTTTGTCGGTAGTCGATCTTTGTAAATTAGCCAATTGAGCTTGCAATGCTTGCCTAGCTCGTCGTTCTTCATCCAACTACATCATAATTAAATCCAGCTTTTGCTCCATCGTAGGTTCAGGAAGATCGCCTTCAGCCATTAAATCATCCATATGTGATTCCGTCATCCTGCAAAACTTCAAAAGACCTCACACTCTCAAAATCCAATTAGCGGGATGAGCATAGCTCAAGATCGGGTGTACAAGGCTTATATATTTTTGTGTGTGGCTTTCACAATCTTCGTCTTTGGCTATTGCGGGATTTGTAATCTTTGAAAAATCTACGTTTTAACCTTCTGCATGTGCTGAAAATGGTTCAGCAAGCCTGCGTATGCGAACAGTACCTTCCAAAGAACAACTTTGCAGTTCGGAGTTTCTCCGCAGGAACAGTCCTTCTATGAGTTTTGAACAGAAGTCAGCTTTGACTTCAAGTGACTTGTCTGACTTGCAGAGTTGCAGACTTATGTGACTTACAAAGTATCAGAACTTACAGAACTTGAGTGATTTAGCAGACTTGCAGAATTTAGACTTTGTAGACTTGCAGAACTTATGTGGCTTGTGTGATTGAAAGCTTAAGAGACTAAGCTTTAAGCTTAGTGAATCTTTTTCGTCGAATTGTAGGGGAGGGCCGTTTTGTGACTCGAAATTTTCGCCAGATGCCGCCCTGTTGCCGTTTTTTTTAAATGAGTTGAAAAATATAAGCTTTTAAGCTTAAACTAAGCTTATTAAGCTTATGAAGCTTACTTAAGCTTTTAAGCTTATGGTTTTTGAAGACTTATCTCTCTGTGTAACCACGACTTGTATGAGAGGATGTAGGAGTGGTCCTCCGCTATTGCAGGCCGCGGTCCTTCGCAATCTGAGGATGGAAACAGAGGTTCTTGACCGCCAAGAATCCACCCGTATCGACTGTTCGCGATGAGATTGACCGTAGAGCTCGATCGTTCCAGGAGCTCCGCCTTCACACAAGATGGGTAGCGATTGGAAGCTCTTGATCTCAGCTTCGCTCTGATACCACTGGTGCGCAGATCGGATGCCGTATGCTTGCGTAGTGAATGCCGAAAGGTCCCCAAGAACAAAAGAACTCTACTTTTTGCACAAAACTCAAGGTAAAAAACATGCACGACATGAATCAGAGACCAATTGGGTGCAATCTCCCCCCATGCCTTGTGTTAGCGTTCCACAAAGCATGTATTTTATGTATTAATCATCTTCAAGCTCAAATAATAGCCCAAATTACAAAATAGCAAGCTTTTGGCTTTTAAGTTTGCTTTAGCACAAAATAGAAATAAAGCTAATGGGCGGTGCCCAAAGAATCAGGCGTACCCAATACAATGTCCAAGTACAAATAACGTAATTGTGCACCCATACGCATACAAAATAATAAATAAATATCCAACGCCTCAATAAATAGGCGCGATAAAATATAGGCGCCATGCCTAAGGTATGCGCCCATCAAAATATAAATGATAACTCGAATACTCGCTATCCTCCAATGCTTTCATCCGCCACTACTGCTATCTCTACACATCAACTGAAGCATTCACAATCGTTAGTAAAATAATACAATGAAACCGACAAAAGTGAATACCTAGCAGTCTTCAACTACATAAATAAATCAACTGGTTAGAAATCAATCCTAACCTTAATTTATTACGAGTGCGCACTCTAAAATCATAAACGTTTATTAATTTAATATGCATTTTGCGGAATCACCCACTATGGAATCACCCACTATGGAATCACCCATGTACACACTAAATTAATGAAACGCCCGAAAAGGATAGGCGTCCCTATCAACTTCTCGCACAAAGAATCCACTTTGTGTATGAGCCCCGGTCATCAAAGTTTACGGAATCCACCGTAAAACCTCACGGAATCCACCGTGAAATATGCCTCCTGGCATCATGTTTACTCCATGCTGGGGGTAAAGAAAGAAGAGGTGCACACCGTGGATGGAATTAGCTTGGCTGACATCCCGGATCCAGCAGTGAAATTGCAAGCGAAGATGATCCACACACTCTTCTCGGGCCAAAGGTACAATGCATTGATGAACAGGATCGGGGTCCCCGCTGTTAGAAAGCATCGCAGCAGGAGTCCCTGAGGAGATAGACTGGAATGGGTTCGTGCAGAAAACCATTCAAAGCTTAGCTGCCCTTCTCACTCCAGCAGAACCACCAGCAAGAGGAGAATCCCCTGCCTCAACCGCATGCTCCACAAGGAAGAAACCTGCCTCAAAGGCAGCCACAATCAGATACAGTGGTATTTTGACAGCCATCATAGATGAAGCAATAAAGGATGCTAGCGTCATGGAAGAGCAAGCTGCACATCAAAGCCCACCGCATCAAAGCCCACCTCACCATGAAGGAGGAGAATCAAGCGAAAGAACGATAAGTGACAAGGGAGAATAGGAGGTGCCGCCTACATGAGCAAGCAAACCCGAAGAACAAAAGAAAGGGGACAGGAGGTAGAAGGAAAGGAAAGAGAAATTAAGCAAAGAAGAATGAGCTGACATCAAGAGGGCTCAAAGAGAGTCTAGGAGGGCTGAGGAAGAAAGAAGAAAGAAGGAGGAGGAGGAGCTTGCAAGGATAAGAGAAGAGTCAAAGAAGGCAGAAGAGGATAGGAAAAGAAGGGCGGAAGAAGAAGCTAAAGAGCAGAGACTGAAGGAACTGGCCGAGTTGGCAGAGGCTACACGAAGATTTGTGGAAGAGACCCACGGGGGTGGAGAGCTTGAACCCGTGAGCCCCCATCATAAAACCGAAGCTAGTGCAAGTGTGGAAGAAGCTCCAGTGGTGGCTGTAGGCAAGGGCAAGTCCCTACTACATCCACTTCCTTCCTCTTTTGTGCCTACAATGGCTGAAACCACGACTGCAACCACCGCACAACCCACACCTCCCCTCGACACGGCACAACTCATGAACATGGTGCAAATGCTAGTGAGCAAAGTGGCCGAAATCGTGCCAGAAACCAGATTGGAAAGGCCCACTGCCACAGATGCAGAGTCACGACGAGACCCTAAAAGACAAAGGCTGGAGGCATCGACTACCACGCCCCATACTCCCATGCCTGCCGACACTGACTATGACGCATATGTGGCTGAGCTACTGACACAACTGGACAAGGCAAAAGAAGAGAAGAAAGTGGCCTTGCTGGAGCTAGAGAAAGAAAAAGAAATGTCAGCTGCCCTTAGGCTAGAAGTCTCAAGGCAGGGAGCCGATCGACGAAGAGAAATAAAGGTCCTGCAGGACCAACTAGCAGCAAAAACGAAGGAAGCCCATGACAACGAAAGCCACCTTAGACAAAGGCTGGAAGACGAGGAGCAGAACTTGGTGGCAGAACAAAGGAGTCTAAAGCTACTAATGCAGCAATACAATGATCTACAGCAAAAGGTCGCTCAAGTGGAAATGCTCAACCAGGAGGTTTAGGAAGGCGAAGCTAGTACACCACGCGAACATACCACGGAGCCCCGGTCGTGGCAGGAGCTAGAAGAACAAAACAGGTTAATAAGTGAAATCGAGTTCCTGAAGAGTGAAGGGCCAGGAGTCTCAGTAGCAGCTGAAGCAAAACGGCTACAAGATGAAGTGCAAAGATTACAAGATGCGCTGGAGACCTCCCAGGAAGATGTAGAGGCCCTCATGGCCATGGCTTTCAATCAAAAAAGGCTATTCCTCGCTGAAATCCAAAGCCAAGAGCAGCTGGTGCAGGAAAAATCAGAAGTACTAGCCGAGGTGCACCAAAGGCTGAGCATTGTAGATCAAGCCAAAGGGATTGCTGCAGAGCAGCTGGCTCAGAAGTTGAGAGAAAGGAACCAGTTATGGTTTTTAAGAAATGAGCAGTAACAGGTAGTAACCACCCTGGCGAGCCAACTGGAGGAAGAAAGGAAAAAGATGGAGGAAAGAGCTATGGATTGGGAAAGGAAAAATTTTGACAGAGTGAGGGACTTGACCGAATGCCTGGCAGTGGCAGAATGCGAAAGAATGCTTGTAGAAGCTAGGGTTGAGGCTGCCGAAATAACTACTAAAACACAGCGGCAAGCCTTTCTCAACACGGTGCTCCATGTCACACAAGCTGAGGGCGATGATCCAGTGGAAAAGGTGAAAAGAAAGTTGGAGCTAACCACCCGAGCTCTAAGATACGGTCTTCAAGAGCGGGAGCTCCCAACGAGTATAGGGATCACTAAGGAGCAACAATTCCGCTACCTACGCTGTACAGGCCTTTCCACTACTGAGCTCAAGGAGCTAGGTTTTCAGGAGCTTGAACAGCCACCACCACCACCGCCAGTCATCCCATCTGTGGTTGAGCGACATGTCGAAGAGGGTCCAGATTTTGAGCAAGCTGATGAAGAAGAGCAACAAAGAATGCTGAGTCCGCCTCAACCCGATATCCCACAGGATGAGCCTGCAGATGCCCATCTACCTGAGCACATAGTTGCAGCAAGGAGAAGAAGACAAGAATTAGCTGAGGAGGCCCAACGCCGAGCATGCACACGTCCAAGACAACTTCCTGAGGAGCCCATACCACTAAGAAATGATACACATCCTGTACTGGCCCCAGGAGTTGGTCATCTGGCGTCAACGAGAGTTCCATAAGAGGCCGTTTGAGCTTTCGTTTGCTTTCCTACGCTCTCTAGACCGGGCCCTGCCCCTAGGAGTCATAGCCAAGATCAAGGATCTGGCTAATGAACTTGCAAACAGGTGGATAGAAGAGAGGAGCATGATATTGATTAGGTGGCGACAAGAGCCACAGGAGTACTGGGAAGATAAGGTCAATCTGGTTCCCAAAACTGTCCAAGGCTACGAAGCACAGCCGAAGTGGCAGAGGAGGATTTGGGACACCAATTTTGATGCATGGACCGCCTTTTGTAGTTCACTCCCCGAAGAGCGCAATGATCCTATCTACATGCCCTACCCTCGTAGGCATGGAGTGGACTATGATAGAGACTTGCATGGGGATTACGACTTCCCAAAAATATATAATGTAAATGCTAGGAGCCCTGAGGAATGCTTAGTGTTTAGGTTAGAGGATATACTTCCTTCTATAAACCCTTTTCTTGTAGACTTCTCTTCTTGCTCGGATCCAACGTTTTTGACCACTTGTAATTACCTCCGACTTATCAAATTCCTGCTACTCCAAAAACCCGCAGCAGAGGAAGCCCATCTCCCCCCACTCTTCTTTGATATCAACCTAGGAATAGATAGTAGAGCTATGACTAGGTTAATGATGCAGGCTACTCTCCTTCCTTCTGTCTAGAACTCTTAGAAAATATGAGTGACACCCGCTTTGCAAGGTGTAATCATCCTTTCTTGTCAACCGCTCCTCTGAGAGCTAAAGCCGATATTAAAGAATACCTACAAAGTCGCACATTCTTATCACAATGCCTGCGACCGCCCCGTGATTAAGTGGGTGTGATATACCTTGCCAATTGTACTCCCTCTCTCATTCTTATTTATTTTTTTTATTTAAAAAAAAGAGAAGAAACAAAGACAAGGTGACTGGAGAACAAGACAAGAGCAAAAATAGCAAAGCTGAAAGATGAATCTACTACTAAGCAGGTTAACAAGGAGGACACTTCACATGTGCTTGCAGTCTCCCTTCACTACTATTGTGCACCACACTCACTGCATCTAGGGTTCTCTCTAGCCCCTCCCCCACTTCACACTTAGGGCACATCAAGGGCAAGACTTTCAGACCTGTCACCGTAAGTTTTGCACCGCACCTCCAACGACACACGAACTGGGTCCTCAAGTGTGGGACATTACCAAGGGCTTGCCCAAGGTTAGACCCATCTCCTAGTTCCACTGGCACGGGCACCATGCACTACACAGTGAGACAGAAGGAAGTGCACAACCCTAGGAAGTGCACAACTTTTCTTGCAGGTTATGTTCGTGTTTCTAGAATGGCTGCTTGGCTAAAGAAGATCATCCACTACATCCTCCAATGGCAAGGAATTTTTCCATGAGTCGGACATGACTCCATTCCCACAACTTTAAGAGCTTCGCTGCGAAGGTCTACAGGGCTCAACAGACTTCATGTTGCCAAACATCCGTCTACTGATGGTGGCTGCCATGACTGAACTAAATCAAGCAGAAGGAAACCCAGTGATGGATCTGCCATTGGCATAGATCTTGGAACCTCACCGTCCAATGATCCATGCCCAACGCCTCAAGATCTACGGATTGCGTATTGATTCCACAAGCCTGAAGACCTTCAACTCAAAACTGAAGACCTTCTACTCAAAGACAAGGATCTTCAACCACATCCACGGATTTTCAAGGCAAACAGCGTTCGGGGGGTTTCTCTAGAATAAATCCCTCCAATACCATCCTCCTAAGGGATTGCTTATTGCTTCAAGCATTTCGGATACTCAAAGGACAGCCAGCTACCTAAAGGGGCACCACAACAGTGAGAAAGATGCCCAATATCTTCATGGAGCCTAAAGCATGCCGGAATCTCTCTTGGTCATCGTCATCAAACTCCATCACTTCTCATTCACAAGCATCAATGTCATCTACCCACCAGTTCCACCTCGCAACAGCCTCATCTATCCCACTACCTCCCACCACAGTGCCATGGGACTGGCACTTGGCTAGGAGGGGGGTAATGTTTACCGCAGCACAGAGGAGCGAAAAATGAAAAAAAAAGGGAAATAGCAAAAGGCGCAGGACAAAAAGAAGAAAAATGCGCCTTAACCGGTAACCAGACCCTAGAAAAAATTAAAAGCACGGGCACGACCCTCAAGAAGTCTTAAAGTCGCCCAAGGAGAGTAAAAGAGTAAAAAGTGCATCATTAAGTGTGAAAACGCTTCCAAATCCTTGTAAGAGATCGTCAGGCTCACTCCTGTGCAAATTGTATGTATTAGTTGGGAATAGGATAGACTAGAACAGTGGGAAATGAGAAATGGGCCTAGGCTAATGGCTGGCCATGTAAAAAAGGGGATGACCGCCCATGAAAAGTAGGGTATGTATATAAAGTTGAAAAGTGAATGAGAAGCTCATTCTTGTGTGTGGCCAAAGCTTCTTCTTCTCTTGTTTCTTGCCTCCTTGCTTGAGCTTGAGAGAGGGATTGAGAGAGTGTGAGAGAGTGTGAGGGAGTGATTGTGTGAGAGTGAGGGATTTTGGAGAAGAAGCTCTCCATCTTCTCTCTTCATCTACCCTTCCTCTCTTCTCTTCTCTTGTCTCGCGCATGGCTATGGAGGATGAAGCTCTTGGGAGAGGGATTGAGGTTGCTTGAGCTTGCCTCAAGGATCGTGGAGCTACCAGCGTGCAAGAAAGAGGAGGGCACTCGATTGAGCATCAAGGTAAGCTCACTACACCCGTAAGGTAGGCATTGCGCATCGGCTATGTGAGAGGTAGCCATGGCTGCTCGGTTCGAAACAATTGAGCAATAAGTGGTCCGTAGGTCTCGGGGTAGAGCTCCAAGCTTCCCTCCAGACACTTTAGCGGAGACACGATGGCTCGCAAGGTGTTGCAGCATCAATTATGGTGGCCAACGCTATTTTGTGATGTCGCACGATTTGTTAAGCATTGTGACGAGCGTCAGCGGGACGAAAGTCCCGATTCGCAAGGATCAAATGGAGTTGACCCCGATCATTGCACGATAACCCTTTGAAAAATGGGGAATTGACTTCATAGGACCCATTAGCCCTGCTGCACAGTATTCGTAGGCCAAAAACATCATTGTGGCCACAGACTACCTAATGAAGTGGGCAGAGGCGAGAGTAACACGAAATGATGATCCTCGAACAACTACCAAGTTTTTATGGGAGCAGGTGATCTCATGATTCAGCTGTCCCATAGAAATCATCAATGACCAAGGGATGCACTTCATCAATGAAGTGATAGCACATCTCCTATCCACCTTCCTAATTATCCATCGGAAATCCTCTCCATACTATCCTCAAGTAAATGGCTGGGCGGAATCCACGAATAAGATTCTTGTCAACATCCTAACCAAGGTGGTCTCTGCCTCGTGTAGCAACTGGGATAACAAGATGATGGCAACCTTGTGGGCTTATCGCACGGCTTACAAAACGGCTGTCGGACAGACTCCCTTTAGGCTGACCTACAGAACCGAAACAATCCTCCCTGTAGAATTCTTCGTGCCTAGCCTGCAAATCGCACTTGAGGAGCGGTGGGAAGGAAATAAGGCATGGACGCAACACCTAGTTGAACTCGAACGCCTCTCAAAGACTCACCTTCTAGCCACTCATGCACTCATATGTGAGAAGGTGCAAGAGTTGGTTTGACAAGCATGTCAAGTAACCCGACTTCGAATAGGGTGACTTAGTGCTCCTATACTCATTTAAGGGGCATAAGCAAAAAATGAAGTTTAGGGGTCTTGGACCTTTCAAAGTTCGTGCAATCAACCAAACGGGCAACATTGAGCTCGAGACTCTAGATGGTGAGGGAATAGGCTTTTTCAATAGCAGTCGTGTCAAGAAGTACTATCCTCCCACACATCCTTTGCATGAGCCACCAATGTTGGAATCGCCTGTCAAAGTACGAGTAGCCACCATCATCAAAATCGATGATGAGGATGAGGAGACCGTGGAGCCCGCATACCTGCATATCATGGTCACCGCCAAGCGAACATGTGTTTTCAATGCCTTGATTGACGAGGGAGCGGACTTCAATGTCTTGACTCATGATCATTGGACCCAACTTGGCAAACCACCACCATAACCCACTAACGCCAAATTAAGCCCATATGGGGGTTGCTCATACACACTTCTTGGCAAGTGCAGGGCCGCCATCTCTATCGAGTCTGAGACTGTACCAATGATCTTCTACGTGCTGCCAGACGCCAAGGACGCAAGCACGGAGACGCTGCTAGGGTGAACCTTCAAAAAGCAAACTCATTGCAACATTGATTATGAGTTGTAGCACATTCACCTCACCATAGGCAACATCCGCATTGTTACAGCTTTCATCAAGGGCTGTGCGACCTCACCTCAGTCCGCACGGCCAACCGGTAGATTTGTTAGCAACCAAATCTAAGGAGAAGGGTAGTGCTCAGCCACCACCCACCACCTCTCAAGAAGCGATGCTCATGGCAGCAAAAGATAAGGCCCAACAGCCTAGTTTTCAATGGAGGCCTAAACAGCCATAACCATCGCCTAGGAGTCGCCGTGCACAACCTCATAAGACCAGAAGCTCTAAACGTAGGAACCCAGGGCGCAGTTACAGAAATCGGTGCATGATCAAACAAAGGTGGGTCCCTAAGGCCCTCCTGCACGTGCAAGGCTATTATGAGGGGAATGCCTAGATATGGATCCCTAAAGCCTACACAGCCAAGTGCACCACTCGTACGCGCCCCCAGGCTTGATCACCCCAAGCTCCATAGAACCTCAAAACCATAAACTGCAGTGCTCCCTAGGCCCACATCCATCAAGCTCATCCACACACATGCCTAAGAGAGTCGAACAAGCCTATCAGCCCAGACGACAGACATCGTCACATGAGCCATCACCCGCTAGAGCCCATCTGACTACAATGATCCACTTTGAAGGCAACAGTCCATCACAAGTAGCTGCTACTTCCCCAGCCCTAAGCCAGGAAGCCCAACCGCAACCTCAAGAACACCCGCAACCACAACTATCCATTGTCAAAGGCTCTACTGCTGTCAAACCCCAACCACCAGCACGTCTTAAACCCTCCTATGAGCGGAAATCATTTTTGACACTGGCCTCAGATCTAGCCGAAGATATGGGGGATGATGTGGTTGATTGCATTAGACATCTCGATGCCACTTTCAGAGAGCTAGCTTTGAGCTATGGTCGCTTGGACTTAGGCTTGCTGCTTGAGCCTTTTGCAATAGAAGTTTGTATGATGCCTTGCTCTTGGGAGACGTTTGAACTTGCCTTTGCAAAAGCAGCTAACTCCGCTGTTGTATTGCTCAACAGCGAGATCCCTAAAAAGCAAGCCCTCAAACAACGCCTCATCACATCATATAATCAGAGAACCACTTCTGCCATCACCGACCAAGAAATTGTAGAATTATCCAAACTTGCTAAGACTAAATTCCCATTTTGGAGGCACTGGTACACTCTTAGGTTGCAATGGGAAGTAGAAGGGTGCCGAGTCATGACAAACGCTGAGCAGCACCGCGCAATCAAAATAGTGGAGTACGACCCCACTTATGTTGCGCCAACCTCCTATAGAGTGTTAACCACTCTTCACAACTGCCCCCTGGAAGAGCACATCAAGGGACACCCTTACCTCGATCACCTACTGACTAAGGAAGAGCTACATATTGCTAGTTGGGTCGCCTCCTATGACTTCCTAACATATGTTCTCACTTACATTACACACGTGGGCACTCGACCTTTTGATCTAGACCGCGAAGCTCAGTTAGAGTACAACCCTGATTTCTACACTTGGTTGCTACGCCGGTAACTCCTAGGCCCATTGCAGAATGTCCTCGACCTCCAAAACTTTCAATCCTAGGAAGGATTCTTCTCGAGCTGGGAGGGGAGGGGAGTGAGGTGAATCAAATTAAAACCAATGAAAATCAAGCAAAGCACATAAACACATAAACAACGCGAGCGAGGTAGGAAAATGGCAAGAGAACTTTGAAATAAAGGGCAAAAAGTTAAAGTCAGAAGGGAAGATTCTACATTGGATGGGATTTTAATGCTTTCATTCAATAAACATATAGAGTCTTTCTTTTTAAACTATGACTTTTCTTGAGTGCGGCACCATCACGGTAGGAACGGGAGAAAACGCCAAATAGGTACAGGTTCACTTAACCCCTGCCTTGGTGGAGAAGGCGTTGGGACTGGAGCCAAAGATAGAGAAGAAGTAGAAGAGGGATGTGTATGCCATGTTGAAAACGAAAAAGGAGGATGAGCTAACTAACGACGGCATCAACATCTAGAACATCCTTGATGCGGAAGCCAGACTGCAAGCAAAGCTAGTACACGCGCTCTTCTCCAGCCAACACTACAATGCCTTAATGTATCGAATCAGTGTGCCTGTGCTAGAGAACGTAGTGGCTCACACCTTGCATGAAATCGACTGGAACGGTTATGTATGCAAAACCATCGGCCAGGCGGCTAAATCACTGGCTTTAGGAAGCACACCAGCAGGAGGAGAGTCCCCAACTTCCAAGGCCACGGAAAGAAATAAGGCCTCATCCAAGTCCTCGTTTATTGCCTATGGAAGCATTTTGACTATGCTCATCCTGGAGGCAGTGAAGCAGACACAAGATGCAGAAGAAGGGGAAGGAGAAACGCCTGATAGGTCACCCCCTCACTAGGACCAAGAGAGGTCCAACGACATGATCGAGATTGATAAGGAAGGGTAGGAACAAGAAGAACAATCGGGCAAAAAGCAGGCCAAGAAACCCAAGAAGAAGACATCACAAAAGAAAAAGAAGCCGGATGAAGGCCGCAAGAAGAAGAAAGAGGATTTGGAAAAAGAAAAAAGAGAATCCCTCAAGGAGGCTGAGGAGAGAGAGAAGAAGAAGAAACAGGAAGAAGAAAAAGCAGAGAAAGAAGTCAACAGGGCTAAAAAGGTATCAAAATAGGAGGCCGAGAAGAAGAAAAGGAAAGAACAGGAAGAAACAAAAACTGGAGGAAGAGTACAGGAAAGTTGAAGAAGAAAGGCAAAGAAGAGCTATTGAGGAAGAAGAGGAACTAAGAAGGAAGGAGGAGGAGGACTTGGCCGAAGCCACATGACGGTCCATTGAGCAGCAGTGCAGGGCTAATGATCTAGGAGCCTGGAGCTTGCTGAGGAAAGAAGGGCCTAGTTCTAGCACACAAGTACCAGAAGTCACGCCGCCCACTGTCCTTAAAGGCAAAGGCAAGGCCCTTCTCCATTCTATCCCCACCCTCATGGTGCCCTCCACCGAACCAACCACCCTCACCCCTAGCATCCCCACCAGCATGGAGGTCTCCAACTTTGTGGCCTAGATGCAATATTTTATCAATAAAGAAATGGCCCAAGGAAAGAGCACGGAGACCACGGCCACGGGGCAAAAGAGACCAGTCGCGCAGATGCTGAGTCAAGACAGGACCAAAAGCACCAGAGAATGGAAGCCTTGACCACCCCAATCCACACAACAATGATGCCACCAGCCAATTATGACGAGTACGTCATTGAGTTGCTCTCCCAATTGGAGAAGGCTAAGAAGGAAACGAGGATGGCTGTGGCTAAGTTGGTGGTAGAAAAGTAGTCGATAGCCGCCTTCCAGCTTGAAAAAACCCACACAATAGCCATGCAACAACGTCAGATCTTTGACCTCAAGTAGGAACTAAAGGCCAAGGAGGACATGGAGGAGAGCTACAAGCAGTTGCTCGAGGATGAGAATCAAGAACTGGTGCAAATGCATAGAGAATATAAGCTCCTCCTGATGCAACATGGGGAATTGGAGGCGAAAACCACCAACATTGAGTAAATGATGGAGGAATTGAATGCCAAAGAAGAGGAGAGAAAGCAGGAGAGGGAGCAGCATCAAAAGGAGATCGAGTCGATCAACTACACTTGGGAAGGAAAGAGCACGAGAACATGATCAGGAAACTCAAAGCCCAAGAGCAGAAGCTTGTAACCCTGGCACAGAAGTAGGGGGAAAGCATGGAAGAAATGAACAAAAGAGTAGAGGAATGGGCAGCGCAGAACGAAAAAAAGGTGAAGACATTGGTACGGCGCCTCGCTTTGGTGGAGAAAGAAAAAATCCTTGCAGAAAGTAAAGGAGACGCCGCCCAGACAGCCTTCAGTGCCCAACAATAGGCCTTCATCAACACACTACTATGGACACGACCTGCCCAGAGGGAAAGGAGTCATTGGAGGTGGTGTAGGAAAAACTAAGCATCGCACGCAGAGCCCTGCATGTGGGGCTATAGATGCCACCCTGACCTGTGGAGGTTAGGCTGAGCCTAGAAGAGCAACGGAAGTACCTACTACTGGCCAGCCTAACCCCCCAGGAAATGGATGCATTGGGCTTTGAAGAAGGAGCACAACTAGAAGACCGACAGGGGGAGGAGGCTGACCTTGAATTCGTTATGGGGAGAATCAGAGAAGAGGCAATCCCACAACCCCCCTCGCTGCATGTCCAAGAACAGCAACAGATTGATCCATCCGCGGAAAGACAAACTGCACTAAGGGAGAGATGGAGAAAGTTAGTTGAAGAAACCAGGAGGCAGCTAAGAGCCAAACCAGTCGTGCAACCGTCCGCACCCCCCCACCGTGCCCCGATGACCTTCCTGCTGGATTTCTCGCGGAGCTGCTGATTTGGGAACGGCAAGAAAAAGAAAAAGACCCATTTACCTTCAGCTTCCTCATGCCCAACAATCTGTGAAGGGTCCTACCGATCGGCGGCCGACTGGGACAGAAGTGGTTGGAAGAAAGGGAGAGGACCCCCACTCTGTGGGAAAAGGTAGAAGCAGAGTTTTGGTAAAACAAGGTGTTTGAAATGCCACATACTGTATAGGGCTACAATTGCCAACCCCTATGGAGGAGGCGGGTGTGCGACATTAGCATGCTCGCCTGGATGGCTTTTTGTAACACCCTACCCTATGAGAGGAATGACCCCACATTCATGGTGTATCCTCGTAGGGTAGGTGTGGATTTTGTTGCCACCTCCATGGGCATCATGATTTCCCCATCATCTACAACTCCAATCCCGCCTCCTTCGAACATGCCCTCCTCTTCGACTCGGGAAGCCTAAATGATTCCATGACACGTTTTCTCGTGGACTTCTCTTCATGCTCGGATCCAGTCTTTATAACTACCTGTAATTATCTTAGGTTACTTAAGTTACTACTCAAGCAGGACCGCCGACCCCACAAGAACATGGCCTACCTCCCCTCTTTTTTGACCCTAACACCATCGACATCTATGCCATGGCGCATTTAATGATGAGAGCTAGCCTTCTCCCCTCTTTTTGCCTAGCTCTCCTAGAGGATATGAATGACAGCCAATTCACTAGGTGCAACCATCCCTTCCTCTCCACCACCTCCCTCCACGTCTGCATGAACCTCAAAGGATACATGCAAAGCCATCAATTTTTGAGCAAATCCGTCTGACCGCCTTCTCCGCCTAAATCAGACGAGGAAGATTAGGTACAGGCTGTCGTTCTACTAGTGTAATACTATCCCAAAAAAAAAAAGAGAACGAACAAGCATCCAAGGAAGAGCAAGAGGAACATTATGCATGGAATGGACAAAAAAACTCACTAACAGTAGCACTTAGCACCACATGAAGCACAGTCACTGCACCTAGGGGTCCTCACGTTAGGCATGCCTGGTGGCTTTGGTCAACTAGCCCCGTTCCTAACCCCCTCGCCCTTTTTGCTCCCCCACTTCACGCTTAGGGCACATCAAGGACAGGACATACCTAGGGGGGTACCACTCGCCTATGGTTAGATCTGTCACCCTAAGCTCCTTGCAGCGCACCTCCCTTTGCACGAATGGGATCCTCAAGTGTGGGACATCACCCAAGCTAGCATGTGGTTAGACCCAACTCCCCATTCCACCAGCACGAGCACAATACACTACACAATAAGATCGACACCCCCCCTTAGGTAGAGCACCGCACCTTTTCCTTCCAAGCATCACAAGGGCGACAAATCACCAACTTCGGAGACCCTCGTCAACCACTTGCTATATGTTTGGTTTCTCCAACCAACCTTGTTACCTAGCCTCCATGAGCACCCGAGTTTACACATGGCCGTACCCTTACACGACTACTTTGCCAACTGCCTCTTGAACCCCAATAGCAGAGCCAAGAGTGCCATGGGACTGGCACCCGTCTCGGAGGGGGGCAATGTTAACCCCAAGCCAAAAGGTGGAAGAATGAATGAAAAAGCGGGAAGAAGATAGAAAAAGAGCAAAGACACGCATGCGGCCTCTAAAGCTAAGCTGGGGCCAAAAGCGTAATTTTAAATGAAAGGCGCCTCAAAAACTCTAAAAACTCTTGTAAAAGAGCGCCAAGCTCCCTCCTGTGCCAATTGTAAAGTATCAAACGGGTGAAGGTTAGAGGCACAAGGCTAGAAGAGGGAAACAGGCAAAGGACCTTGCCACAACGGCCAGTCATGTAAAAAGGGATGGGCGCCTCCATGGGGTTTTTAGGGTTTGTATATATAAAGTTCAAAAAGTGAATGGAAGCTCATTCTTTGGTGTGTGGCTAACAAGAGCTCTTCTCTTCGTCTCTTCTTCTCCTCTCCTTGCTTGTGTGTGCTCTTGAGAGAGGGAGTGTGAGGGTGTGAGGGAGTGAGTGTGTGAGAGTGAGGGATCAAGAGGGTGAAGCTCTTCACCATCTCCTCTTCTCTTCTTCTTTTCTCTTCTCTTCTCTTCTCTTCTCTTGCGCGCGCGGCTATGGTGGATGGAGCTTGGAGATGGAGGAGGCTTGAGGATGCTTGAGCTAGCATCTAGGATCGTGGAGCTACCGGTGTGTGAGAGAGAGAAGGCAACTCATATCGGCATCAAGGTAATCTCACTACAGTCGTAGGATCAATGGCTCATCGGCTATGTGAGAGGTAGCCATTAGAGCTTGCTTGGAATGCTTGAAACAATAAGCGGTCCGTGGGTCTTGGCGGTTGAGCAAAAGCTCCCACAACTAAAATAGAAAGAAATAGGGAAAAGGTTATTTACATATCCATTACAAACATTCTGGATAGTGACCTAAGTGAAGTAGAAATAAGTGAAAGCATTGACTCTCTTTTGCAACTGGCAAAATTCCAGGACTTGACAATCTTTCAAATGAATTTCACAAAGAATTAGAGGATATATCAATCCTCTCTTTGATGTTGATATGGAAAAAAGCCATAAGATATGAAGCTAGTCCAATCAACATTGATAAGGGAGTTATCAAACATATCCACGAAACAGAAGAGAACACCTTGGCCAAGGAGACCGATCACTTACTTGACCTCAATATATAAATCATATTTTAAAATAGTAGCTAAAATGGTCTCTCTTCATCTTGATGGATGGTAAAGAAAATACCAAAAAGGCTTCATCAAAGGCCCATTCATACTTGACTTTATACCATTGTGGGAGGGCTTTGACCATGGATAAAAGTGAAACAAGAATCCTACTTCTTCAAAATTGATTTTGACAAAACCCATGATAGGCTAGATTGGGGTTTCATATTCCAATATCTCCATGGTATGGGCATGTGGAGGAGATTCATTAAGTCTCTAAGCATTACCTTTGATATACACGTGCTAAAGTGGCTATTAATGGAAGCCTCTTAGACTATTCCAAAACCTTTGTCTCTTAAGAAAGAAGAAGAAGCATAGAAAAAATAGCCTCAAGCCACTCCCTCAACCAAGAAAATCGATCCTAGAGGGGAAATAAACATAAAAAACCCAATAACAAGAAGCAAAAATCACGATTAAAACTAGCCTTGAAACCCTCAAACCCAAGAATGCTTCCATTCAACCCAAGGATTTGAGACAACAATCATCCTTTGTTGTGATAATGTGGCCAAGCTCATAGAAACAATAGCTACAACTTCTAAATCACGAAGACAAGCATTTAGGAAAATTCCTATAGTTCAAGCAGATTCTTGCAATTCAAGTAGTTTCCTATAATTCAGGCAATTTTTGTAGTTCAATTGATGTGATTTCCTACAAAATAGATGTTCAAGATGTGATGGAAAAGAAGAAGAAGACTAATAAAAAAAAGGTGCCACTAACAAAGAAGGAGATCTTAAGTAGATTCAAGAGAATGAAATAATAAGAGAGGAATGGATTTTATTTTACCAAAACCAACCCTAAGGGTTAGTTGTTAGCAAAGGCTTTAGCTTCTTGTAGTTCAAGTATTTCCATACAAGAAGAAGAAGCAGGAATAAAAGGTAGCCTAAACTATAGAACTTTCAGGAATAAGTAAAATCACAAAAATTGCAAGAATAACTTGAACACCGTATACTAAATACTAGCTACTCCATCACTACAAAACTTGTGAATTTAAATGAAAGAAAAGAAAGTCATTTTCAAACTACAAGCATGTTTCATCATCAATGACTTCAATGGGAAAATCAAGGAAGAAGGAAAAGTGGTGAAAAGTTTTTTTTTAGCATGGACATATCTCAAAATGTTATCCATATGTTTATGGGTCTTGTGATAGAGGAAAATCCTGCAAGTTTGTCTGTATGGTTGACTTATGTAAGGGATTCAATGGCATCCACAATAAGTTTCTTTAGCACTAGTAAAGGTTTAAATTCAATGATGGATAAAGCATGGGAAAAGTTGAGTTCTTTTAAGCAAGTACTTGACGATGCTTGTGAATGGCATGATGATCATGAAGGAAAGAAAGTTAAGACTTGCTCAAGTTTGAAGCATCTTTAAAGATTTCTTAGAGTAATTGAGAAACTCAAGGAGAAATATGAAGACATTTTGGATTTATTTTTGGATTCAAGTTCAAGTGATGATGATGATTGATATCCTTTACCCGTGTTTTTGCCAAAGATTGAGGAAAAGGGGGCGACAAAGGACAAGAGCTAGAGAATCCAATAATCCTTGAGTGCCTTAGACCCAAGAAAGGTAATTACCAATGGGAGAGTGAAGCTTCATATACCTTGCATCGATAACTTAAAGGCATCTATTGTACTTTGCTATCTTGCAAATTTTCATAATCAATCTCTAATCAAGTTTACTCAAGAAGGAAGAAGAAATGAAGTTTCCAACAATGAAAATAATTAGTTAAGTGATCAAGAAGATCATTTATGTGTCCAAGAAGATGATATTTTTATGGATGATTAGTTTGAGGATGATGATTTTCTCAATCAAGATGCCATTATGGATTATTCTTTTGGTTCTATTATTGGTTTTGAGAAATATAATAAATCTATTAAGTTGGACTTTAATGAAAAAACTTTGCAAGTACTTGAAATGTCACTAATAGTACAAAATGCACTATTTCTAAAAGTCCTTATTTAGGATGCATGTATTTCTAGCATGTAGTATACATGCTAGAAATACATGTTTTTAGGATACATGTTTTAGGATAGAAAATGATTATTTTTTAGGATACAAATTTTTAGGATACATGTATTCAACTTGATTAGTTTTAGGATAGGTTCAAGAGAATGAAATAATAAGAGAGGAAATTATTTTATTTTACCATATGATTATTTAGGATACATGTTTTAGGATAGAAAATGAATAGTTTTTAGTAATGTTAATGTGTACAATAGTTGGCTGAATATTAGAAATTACTAAATTCAATCAATTCTTATGGGTTTCTTGAAGATTTGCAATAGATACATTCCATTAATCAAGCTCTAACTAAGATGATTCAATGGCTTTCTTTTGGGCTTGAAAATGAAAGAAATATTAAAAATTTATAGCAAGCTTTATTTGTCATCAATCATCTTTAGGAAGAGAAAGCATTGCTACAACAAGAATCTTTACATGTTAGGAATACAAAATATTTGCAAGTTTCTAATTGTTTGGAGGCTATTAATGCTCTTGAGGAAGATATTTTGCAAAAGGATAGTGAAATTACTTATTTTCATGCTCAATTGGTATTTTCTCATGTTGTTAGGATGTTATTCTTGACTATCTATATACATTGAATGATCAAGTTGTTGATGGTTAAGTCCAATCTAATATATCTAAAGGCTTTGAGGAATCTAGTTAGTTTCTTAGTAAAGTTGAAGCAAAATTGAATTATAAGAAGTTTTAGTGGATATTTATGTAGTTCATGTTATGGCAAGAATGGTTGATATTGTTTATATTGATCAATGTTTAGGAAAGAGAGTGGTGATTTTGAATGAGCTACATGATAATAATAGATGTATAGTGCAATTTTCTCTATCAAGAAGTATTTGGATCCTTTATCCACAAGATGATTTTTCAAATTTGGACCTGAAAGGCAGCAAATAAAAGTTACATTAGTTTGGGGCAATATGAAGAAAGAATTTGTAGATGTTATGATATAGATTGAAATCATCCCCTACCCGATCCCCTAACTAATTAGGTAGTACCATAACCAAACATCCCCTGACTAACTAGATTGATGAATCAAGCTTCCCTTGACTAGCTATAACAAAGCATCCCTTGACTAACTAGGTAGTTCTTGAAACATATTTCCCGACCTAAGCATCCCTTAACTAGCTATTGACAAAGCATCCCCTAACTAACTAGGTAGTTCCTAAAGTAAGCACCCCTAACCTAAGAATATCGTGACTAACTAGGTAGTTCCTAGACTAAGCATTGTATGATTACCTATGCAATTTCCATCCCCTGGTCCTAAGCATCCCCTAACTAATTAGGTAGTATATTAACCAAGTATCCCTAACCTAACAAGCATCCCTTGACTAACTGGATAGTTCTTGAAACATATTTTGACCGAAGCATCCCCTAACTACTACTAACAAAGTACCCCCTCAATAACTAGGTAGATTCTAAAACAATCACCCTGTGATCTAAGTAGTAAGCATCCCCCCCCCCCCCCCCCCCTCCGACTAACTAGGTAGTTCTTGAACCGACCTTCCACTAACTAACAAGGTAGTTCCTGAACCAAGCATCCCTTGACTAACCAAGTAGTTCCTAAACCAAGCATCCCCCTAACTAAGTAGGTAGTTCCCATCCTATCCTAAGCATCCCCTGACTAGTTAGTGCCTTAACTAAGAATATATGACTTAAGAATCCCATGATTAACAAAGTAGTTGTTGAACCAAGTATCCCCTAACATAGTCATCACCTAACTAGCAATCAAAGTAACTCTCAACTTGGAAAGCCTTGAGTAGCTACCTAGATAGTCTAGGCAACTAGAATATTGCAAGGTAGCTAGTTGTTCATCATTGAACTAGTAACTAGCTACCTAGTTAGCTTCATTGGAAATATGGCTACCTAGGTAGTTTCTCATCTAATAGCAAACTAGCTAGTTGCACACTTAGAAATGTAGCCACCAAGCTAGATATTCTAGCTTTAATTGGAATATCTAGGTAGTTCTTTAAACGTAATTGTAGCTAATTAGCTTATTCATCACCTCAAAATCAACCAGATGACTAGGTAGTCACTTGCTTCTTTGGTTGTGGTGCAAGTTGCCTAGTCAGGCCTCATCCATGTAGGTTGGTGAAACACAAGCCAAGATGGTTTCTAATCTAGAAGTCACCTAGCTTCAAGACAAGTAGGTAGGTGCCTAAGTACTTCCAATCCTAGAAGTCGATAAATGTTATGAAACATGACATTAATTACATATAACATTTGCTTACCTAGCAAGTGTACTGAATAGATATTGCCAGATTTTATTGGATACCAAGACCAAATGTTATTATATTTGTACATGTGGTGTTTGCACATACTTTTTTAGATGACCAATAGAAAACAAACTCCTTTATTTCATTGGTGATGATGCTAATTTGTCCTTTTCTTCTGCATACAACCCAATGAAGATCATCATCCATGGCACCTAACCTTGTTCTTTCTCTATAAAGATTTCTATGATGTATATTTAAGACTTAGAATAGTTATCAAACACTTAGAGCATGCCTTGTAGTATCATTTGAGGGTGCATTCATTAGCATTAGCATGCTAGACCTTTTGACAAATAGTTCACTTGAATACCTAGGTTGCTTTATTGAGTTCAAGGTACACCACATTCTCAAAACAAACACCTCATTTGCTCTAGTCTATGATCCATGAGGCCAACGTATGAAAATTTTTCACTGATGGAAGAAGACAAAGACGGCTAAAAATATCCTTCACTGCTACTTCATCCATACCAAAAGTCTCTTTGGCAAAGAACCTAGCCACATTTCTAGCCACCCTCCTTCTCTCCTCTTCACTAGCCTCGCCCTATAACTTGTTAGAATCTTCTCTCTTGTACCTTTTGGTGGTATTCGCTTTTTCTCTTCACTTCATATTGTCTTATCCAAGCATTCTCTAACATTTGGCAATTCCCACATCTCTGCTCTGTTGTGAGTAGTGCCTCTTGGTGAGCATCAATAGATACATATGTCCCAATAGTGCCCCTTGAATTCATCTGCTTTGTGCCAAGATGATGCACTCTTGACAAGGCTTAAGCTAAACTCCCTCTTTCTATTGATGAGATTAATAGGCATCATTGATCATAGAGAGAGAAGGACCCTTTCGGTTGGCTTTCCAAGCAAACATAAAAAAGAGAGAGAGGCATTGCAAGCAAGACACGCACACAAACATGCACACAAACATGCACACAAAGAGAGAGAGAGAGAGAGAGAGAGAGAGAGAGAGAGAGAGAGAGAGAGAGAGAGAGAGAGAGAGAGAGAGAGAGAGAGAGAGATTCAAAGTTGTTACTAGGCCACTACTAAACAATTACAAAAAGAATCACTAGTAAGTGGACTCATGCACATTTTTAAAAAAGGTATTAAAAAATCCCAAGGTGCTAAAGCTTTATTTCCTTATCCTTCTAACCTTGAACCTATCTACAACTAGTATCACTTTTTCTAATCATGTCTAGGAGAACCTATTTTGGTATCACCTTACTATACTTTCACCAAAATCTAAAGCAAAATACTCAACATCTACATTGAAGTTTTAAAAGGTATATGTAACCATATTCAATTGATTTCTTAATGTTGAAATAGAGCCCTTCAAACATGTTCATGAGTCCTACCCTATTTGCTAGAATACAAGAGATGTATTCACACCCATGTGAGGTGTTAAATTGAACCTGCCCCTATGTGACCATGAGGTCATCGATTATGTAAGCAAAAAAACTTCTGCAAGAGGTTCTTTCCCTCATTGCAATAATCACAATCAATGAATAAGAATATGGTTCTCTTTTGCATCTGTCTCTCTCCCCATTATCATAATCTTATATTTTCATAGTCAACACTTTCATCTTTAAACAACGATGAGAGCTAGTGTCTCGACCTTCAAGCTTGGATTTCCAACATTGTATCAAAGCAAGCTACATCCCTACATCCAGATCTTGTATTAGAACATCACTAGGCACTAGTATTTGCTCTTTATATTCTCTTGGATGCTTTCCATCCATTCACTTCCATATTTTCTCGTTTCTTTATTAGGATTACAATCATCTTAAACCGCTAGCATTCAAAAGCCTAGAATCTCTCACCTAACTTTTGCAACTACCCACCTCCAATGGAGGGCTGACATCTCTCATTCTATTTCACCATTTCATAAATCCTTTTACATGTCTCTTTTCACTCTAGGATACTCCATCTCAACACCTCAAATGATGTCATTGAGCACCTATAGCTCCAACATTATATATTCTCTCAGAATAAGTGCAGTTTTGCCAAAGTCAAATTTGTACTACTCTTTCTCTCTCCTCAATGCATCATTCTTCAAGCTACCTTCGAACTTTGATAGGGATTATAGTCAGCTATCTTCATTTAATGGAATTCTTAAAAGTTCCTCTTCTACCATTCTCTACAACTAATTTACACACACACACACATAGAGTTAAAGGTACCATATCTAGCGTTTTAAACTAGTTTTAGTTTTTGAGCTTCTATCTTTCTTCTATTCGGAATATTTGCTCTATTATCATTATGCCAAGCTAGTACAATGATGAAGACTCATCAATTCTATTGAACTTGAAGAAGAATAATAAATCAAGACAAGCAAGGCTTTCAACCTCATGGGAAATATGAAGACTATCAAGTTTATGGAGGCAACCATTGTCATAAGATTCATTCACACTAAAATAGTGAAGATTCCATTATTTTATCCAAAAAAATGGAGGTAATTCTAGATGTTCTACAAGCATATTCAATATGAGAAATTATAATTTCAACTCAAAAGTGGACCTATCCATTAGAGCTTTACAATAACATGATTCTCATTCTTGTAAAGAGTCACTTTATGTACCATTATGCATAGCCATCTATGCTTGGCCTCTCCTTCAAGGATTAATTTCTCTAAATTTTAAGTTTGGAAGATTTACAGCAACATGAAGAATTTTTCCATCATAATGTTTTGTTGGAGTGACATTACAAGAAGAAATTTTAAGGAGTTGATACCATTGAGCATGAACAATCTCCTATGGTGGAAACACAACAAATGAATATCATGAAAAAGAATATCAATATTTTATAATGGCTAGGTTTATGTTATGGGAAACTCCATTTTTAGTAATCCTAGAATAAACTTCAAGATGTCTATTTGATTCTATTTGCTTTAGTTTTGGTTATCTTAGATTTCGGGGAGAACCATAAAACTCCAAATACTCTAGATGCTCGATTCTACTTTGTTATCTTGAATTTTGGAGAGAATCATGAAACCCCAAATGTTTGGTGTATTAGTCCTAATTAGAGGAGAGAACCGAGATGCTCCTTCCATTTTAGATGTTCTATTTTAGTTTGATTTAAGGAATGAGTCCTACCCTACCTAACTAGATGTTTTTTCCTAACATGTTTTTGAGCCAAGCAGGGTGTTGAAATATGGCCCTTCAAACAAGCTCATATGAATCATCCCCTATTTTTTAGAAAAAAGGGATGTATTTACACCCATGTGACATATTAGTTAGACCTATCCCCAAGTGAACATGATGATGTAATCAAAGCAACTTGTGCATGTCTATAAAAGATGCTCTTTCACCTTGTTTTCTGTGTGTGTGTGTGTGTGTGTGTGTGTGTGTGTGTGTGTGTGTGTGTGTGTGTGTGTGTGTGTGTGTGTGTGTGTGTGTGTGTGTGTGTGTGTGTGTGTGTGTGTGTGTGTGTGTGTGTGTGTGTGTGTGTGTGTGTGTGTGTGTGTGTGTGTGTGTGTGTGTGTGTGTGTGTGTGTGTGTGTGTGTGTGTGTGTGTGTGTGTGTGTGTGTGTGTGTGTGTGTGTGTGTGTGTGTGTGTGTGTGTGTGTGTGTGTGTGTGTGTGTGTGTGTGTGTGTGTGTGTGTGTGTGTGTGTGTGTGTGTGTGTGTGTGTGTGTGTGTGTGTGTGTGTGTGTGTGTGTGTGCGTGCGTGTGTGTGTGTGCGTGTGTGTGCATGCGTGCGTGCATGCGCACGTGTGTGTGTGTGTGTGTGTGTGTGTGTGTGTGTGTGTGTGTGTGTGTGTGTGTGTGTGTGTGTGTGTGTGTGTGTGTGTGTGTGTGTGTGTGTGTGTGTGTGTGTGTGTGTGTGTGTGTGTGTGTGTGTGTGTGTGTGTGTGTGTGTGTGTGTGTGTGTGTGTGTGTGTGTGTGTGTGTGTGTGTGTGTGTGTGTGTGTGTGTGTGTGTGTGTGTGTGTGTGTGTGTGTGTGTGTGTGTGTGTGTGTGTGTGTGTGTGTGTGTGTGATCTTATGCTTGCACAATGAGCACTTTCACTTTTAAACCACCATGAGAGCTAGTGCCTCTTGACCTGCATGCTTGAGTTTCCAATACTCAACAAGTATACGGGGTTGCAGGTTTAGTGGTTTTGAGCCTTCATTGAATGGCTCTTGAAGGATGCAAACTCACAATCAGTTTCTTGTAGCTACTTAGTGTGGATTGGTGGAGACTAGAGGCACTATGATTGCCAACATATGATTATTTGAGCTAGAAAGCATTGCAAGAAATTGGTTGTTGGAAATGCTCATGCTGAGCAATGATATTTCCTTGAAGGAGAAAGACAAATCAATTAGTGCAGAGTGAGTCCATGCTTGAGTTTGGGAAGTTAGTAGTTATTGATCTCTAAACAGTATAATAAACTCAAGAAAAACCCAAAAATGGGTTGTTTTGGGGACCATGGTTTGGTGAAGAAGTGTGGAACCATATAAAAGGCATGTAGTGACCTAGTTGTAAGTTAAGTGGACTCAATGGCCATTTGAATTGAGAATGAGTGGCACGATATCACTGCTAACATTTTCACTCCTAAAGGATGATCAACTCGTGGTGAGAAAGCTAGTAGGGTATCCAGGTTATCTCCACCCAAGCTCTACAATGTCATCCTTCTAGTACTTTTTTAAGCTACAAAGAAAGTATCAAAAAAAGAAGAAGGTTGCAACTAAAGGCAATTGTTTCACATTGCATGCAAGGTGTCTTAGATGAGAATATAGGTGACAATAGCCTTGTACTCAAGATGGTGCCAGCAACCTACTTGTTGTTGTCCATGATATTGCTAGAAAGGCATAAGAAAGAACCTATCTAGGAGGCCCGTGCCCGAGGTGTGACAAAAGAGAAAGTCTTATACTGCTCACAGCAACCTGACATAACTACATGATGGATGGTGATGATGAAAGTGACGAAAAATTGTGGCCTTAAAAGAGGAAGACATGTTTTGTTTATAGCAGTCGAAGCTTTGCAAATTGAGTCTTTAAGCTAACACTACACCTAGGACTTGGTGGAATTGTTAAGACATGTTTTGTTTATAGCAATTGAAGCTCTGCAAATTGAATCTTTAAGCTAACACTACACCTAGGACTTTGTAGAATTGTTAAGACAGTTGAGATAAACTAAATGGGTATTGTGATAATCATGGCTTCATGGAGTACCATGGGTCCAATCTGGGGAGCATGATAGAAGACAATACTTAAAAGTCGACCAGGTGGCAAATCAAGCAACAGGATTGGTATGGCAACTTGGTGCTACCATTTTTATGCCTCAAAATCATGAGTAGGGCAACCACATCCCCTTTCCATCTAGATGAGAAGAAGAAGCATGAGAAAAAGCCATGTGGTGTAAAGATTATCTAATAATGAGGCCTCATCTCTTCTTATATGAAATGCAAAATGAAAAAATGATTTTTTAAGTGTGTAATCCATTTATCCTCTTTTACTATTAGCCATGGAGTTCCGTGTCTATTAAAATCCATTGTGATTATGTGGTGCCTATGTCACACACCATGTAGCTCTTTACATTTAATAATCTCTACTACTTTTTCATCAAGACTTTCTCTACCAACCCGTTTGGCATATAAATTTCAATATTCAAGGTTGGACCGCCATCTTGATTGGACTCCAAAGGGATCCTATTGCCTTCTTTTTTTTGTCCACCACTACTAATAATGGAAGTAACATGTATAGAGAAGAATTTTCAATCAAGTAACAAAGCACCCCTCATGAGTGCATGTCACTTCTATGCACATTGTCGACCTTATCCCAAACTTCTCCAACAATAAATGCAAATAAATATTCACCTATATCTTTGCAAAAAAGTATAGAAGGACAATGATGTAGATTAGTAGCCTTTAAAATATGCATGAAAACATGGATTGGCACAATCTAGGAAGGCCCACAAATCATAAAGCTTTGGAGAATTTCATGGAGCTATGAATATCATTCAATATCTTTGTTACTAGTCATGATACATTGAGATTGGCCACTCAATTGAGTAAAAAAAGTATCAAACATTTATACTCATTAAAAATTTTCAAGTGAAGAAGGCTTTATGAAGTGTTCCTAGTTGCATAGCTTTTGTCTATAGCAGCATGCAAAGCTTCATGTGTTTTACTTAGGCTTCTCAAGGGTTGCTCTTTAATTAGATTGATGAAAAGATATTTCAAGGACAGAATATACATACAAGCAAATGAAATTCATGAGTGCAAAGCAACATAAATAAGAAAAGGAGTATTACAATAGAGACTTACAATGAGACAAGAATACACAATGTGTATTGTGTGGAGGGCAAGCTCCAAATCCTTTGCGATGCATATGTGTTGTACTAGTGCAACAACTAGAACGCTATCCCTAACCTCCGTAAGCCGAAGTAATCCACCTTTTTAATGATTCTTTAATAAATTATGATCTCTTACTCAATGAAGGCCTATTTCTCTTCTTTGCATATAGATCCATGAATCTTTCTTAAACGTTTCTTCTATCAATTTTCCATGCCTATCCTTTGTATGTATGTACTATCCCTAAAAAAGGGAGGTCTTGGGCTTCCCAACCTCTAGGTCTTAGCTAATGAGCTAGAAACCAAATGGATAGCTAGAATATTGAGTACAGATGAGGAAGATTGGATTAATCTCCTTTATGATGCCTCTAAATCCTTCTAGATTGAAAGCTACCCCAAATGGAAGAACCTAGGCCCATTAATCATAATCATCATTCCAACAATAATCAAAGCAAAAGAATGCTAAGCTCTAACCAATGGTTGTGAGAAGTGTAGAGTTTAAATATAACAAGTTTCTTATTTTATCCCCATGCATCAATCTCACCCTCCCCTAGATGCAACAGATTGAAATATACAAACTCCTTAAGAAGGGAATTAAAAGATGGGTTCATATATGGGATCAAAGCACCAAAACTTGGTTGAATCAAGGCCATCTCCTCTCAAAGAAGTTTACAATCTCAAATAGGATGACATATAGTTTCTGGAAAGAACAAATGAATTGTGGGGCCCTCAAATCTCAACTAAAATTAGTCTATACCCATCCTTTAACTATAGACACATATGCTTAGTGATAGATCAATCTATTCTTCCTCTTCTAAATGTACAAGGAAGTAATGCACCACTACGCAAAAAACTAAATCAAAGATGACATATCAACTAGTATTTTAACTAGTGGAAGTATGGATTTAACAGTTTGCATTCATGCCTTGTCATCTCTTCCTTGTGAGCCATGGTCGGCTAGGTAGTACTGGCATTGGTTGAAGTAATCCTACTAGCTTGGAGCATGGTGCCTTCACAAGTTGGCAAGTAGGACATGTCTTGATGTAGTCTATGACTTCTTCCTTCATGTTTGGCCAAAAGAACTGCTTTCTGAGTGCTTCAAGTGTCTTGCTTTTGTCCCTTATGCCCACCCAATTTTCCATCATGCACTTCATGTAAAATGACCTTCTTCAATTCCATGCTATTGAGGATGTAAAATCTCTTCCCTATGAACAAAATTCCCTCCTCTAGGGTATACATGCCATGCACTGTCTTGTCAGCTTTCACCTCTTCTATAATCTTATGCATGTCTTGGTCATGTTCCAAAGTCTCCTTCACCAACTCGAGGAAGTTACTGCTGACCACATTGATGGCTTTCAAATTAACTTTGCAACTTGGAACATCTGCTATCTTTTTGGTGGATCTTGGATTGTGTTTGATCTCCAAGTCAAATTCTACCAGGAAGTCAATCCATCGGGCTTATTTGGCAAACAACTTTGGTTGGGACTGGAAGTATTTGAGGGATATGCATGTGAAGACTATTGAGTGTGTCCTAGACATAATGCTTCCATTTTCTAAGGCAGTGAATTACTGCTAACATCTCCTTCTCATGTATGTTCCATCTAGTTTCAGCATCTATGAACTTCTTGGATTCATAAGCTATGGGATGACCATCTTGCATCAGCACTCCCCCAATGCCATAATCCGATGCATTTGTAGAGAACTCGAAAGGGCTTTGTGAAGTTTGTAACTTTGAGGATGGGGATTTGACTCATACATTTCTTCATCAGCTCAAAAGCAACTTGATGCTCACTTCCCCATGCGAAATTCTTATCTCATTTGGTGAGGTGGGATAGTGATCCGGTGACAAGGCTATATAGTCATTGATGAATCTTCTACAAAACATCATGAACCTAGGAACTCTTGCACTTCCCTCACGGTCTTCAACACAGGCCAAATCTTTAGGGCTTGTACTTTCTTGGGGTCTACTTTGATGCCCGCCATCTCACCTGCAATGAACCCTAGGAACTCTAATTCCTCCATTGCAAACTCGCATTTTTCAAGCTTGGCATATAGTTTGTGTTATGCACTAGTGGCTACCACTCTAGACCCGCTTAATGAGGCTATGTCGCTCATGGGGCACCAATTTTGATTGTGGGGTCCCCCACTCTTGAAACATCTAATCCCTGTGGTTGGTCTCACAAACCCATACGATGCACTTGGAGTTGGTCTCTGTAGTAGTGGTTGGTCCCCCATTGGCCAACTACTCCTCTTGGTACTAAGGCAGATTGTGATGTGGCTTAGGTTATGCCTAAGATTTGACTCCACACCTCTCTCGAAATGGGCCTCTAGGGGTATTGGGTCTCGATGTCCAAGAGTTGTTGTTGGGGTTGGTGTTGAATGGTGTTGAATCTGGTCTGTCTCCCTTGGGTTGTTCTCTTCCCTTGTAGGTCAACTAATCTTTCAGCCATCTTCATGGCCTTAGCTAAACTGGTTGGCTCCAATCTCTCTACATCTCTTCTAGCCCATTCTTTCATGCCGAATAGGAATCCATGTAGCTTAGTGTCAGTGTCCATGTTGGGTAGCTGTAGCATGGGCTGCCTATATCTGCTGATATACTCCTTCATCTTCCCTTGTGTTTGTTTCAGGTTTCTCCATTCGTCTCTAACTTTGAATTTTTCCATATTTGGGATGAAATAGTCTTTGAATTCCTCTTGGAGTTCTTCCCATGAAAAGATGGTGTGTCCTTGCTCCTGTTCCAATAGGTACCAACTAGCAACGTCTTCCTCTAAGTAGATGGCTACCATTTCCCCCTTCTTGTCTTCTATGATCATGGCATACTTCAGGTATCTGTCTACTTCCATGATCCATTTCTTCAAAACTAACCCATCTCTCTCTCCTTTGTACTTGGTGGGTTGGGGAATTTTGAACTTGCCATAGTCGTCTTCTAAATTGTCGCTCTTCTCCTCTTCCCTATGGTTGTGTCTTTTGTCCTTCTTCTTGTTGCCTACTTCCACTATCTTCTCCTTATCTTTTCTTGTAACTTGTGCTCTCCTAAAGGTCTCCTCTCTCCCTAACCTATCCATCTCCTCTTGCAAATTATGTATTTTCTCCTCTTCTTGTTGCTGCAATGCCTACTCTTTGTAACCCTACTCCACTTCCAATTTTCTTCTCCTCTCCTCTTCTTCCTCTTTCATTTGCATGTTCCTCCAAATTGAGACCAATAGACTTGACATGCCCTCCAACTACCTCTCTAGTCCTCCGGCTACCTTCTCCTCTCTTGAGCTACTCTCCATTCTTTCCCACTACTCTTCTTCCTCTCTTCCATTGTTGGGATGGGTGCATTATCCCTATCATCCTCCATGTGGTCGTGGGAAGTTGCACCTCGACTTTCGGTGTTGTCGATGCAAGGAAGCCATGTTTCACCTTCAGATGGTGGTGTTGTCGATGCAACGAAGCTATGTTTCGCCTTCAGATGATGGTGGTTGTGCCACTACAACGGGGAAGTGGCATCAAGTCTTCAGATGTTGGTTGGTGTTGGGGTCATTGTGCCAAGGGTCATCACACACTGGGGATCATCATGACGGGGATCGACGTGATAGGGAGGTCAATGAGATGGGGGTCAACGCGACAAGGTTTGACATGATGTGGGGCAACATGACGTGGGGCCTTGCAATGTGGGGCATCATAACGTGGGTTATCTTGGCACAATGTCTTTGGGGCACTTGATCTCCTCTCCTACTTCTTTGAGCACTCATTCACTCCAAGCAAGAGTTTCTTTGATACCAAGTGTGATGCACCTACACTCGTTCACTCACTCTACATGGCACAGAAAGGTAACATGATATGTGAGAGCGAGGTATATTCTTGTATTATTCAATGAAAGAAACGGTACAACATAGGCACATACCAAGATTACACTCTTGTGATGCCACACATATGAGGGTTCACCATTGGGTATAGGGAATCACACCTAGAGTGGAAACCAAGTAGTGCTTAGAGTCACTACTACTCCCTATATAGGTGTTTTTGGTAGCAATGCCATGGTATAGCTACAAGGCCCTTACAGGGTGGTGTAGATATCCCCAATCATCAAGATTTATTGCATGTCCTTCTTGATGGATTTCTTGTCCTCCAGGTCCAAGTTTCCAATTCCATGCCTAATTTGGTAAATTATTTCTTAATCAAATAGCAAGATTAGTGAAATGAGAAAAAGAGGATTTGAAAAGAGGATGACCAATATAGATTGATATGATACCTTCAATTATTGTACTATGCCATGTGTATCTTATTGAAAAGCCACCCTTCTTGAGATTACATGATGGCTATAGGTAAAGGACCAAATTACAGGACAAAGTTGGGCATGTTTTTGTTGATGAGGTATGAATACCACATGCCAAAGAGGGGAGAGGCTTGTATCCTTACAAGATGCTCTCTCTCTCTCGTGTAGGGGAGAAATCAAGGCAAGCTTCAAGTCAAAACAAGTGTTGGCATAGTAAACAAGAGGAATAGAGGAAGGGGAGAATGAAATATGCAATCTTGTTTCCTCAAGGGGTCATGGTCTTGTTAGGAAACTTTATGTTCCCACCAAGCACAAATCTCCAAAGATATATTTTTCTTCCCACTCATTCTATTTATTTTGCTTCCCACTCATTCTATTTGTTGTTCCCCCCTATCTTAAGCATTATCAGCAAATCAAGTAATTGTCTCAATACTAGCATGTCATCAAAATACTAGGATCCATGCATAAAGTTAGCATCACTTATATTCCAACCTCTCCATTACTGAGCTTGATGTGGCCTTACCTCCTCTTCTATGTGAGCACCTTATCATGAAACATTGAGTGCTCAAGTTGTGGCCCTCAAAGACGAAGATGGATGAATGTTAGTTGACCAAGGTGATCTAACAAAGGTATCAGATACTAATCAAGACAAAGGAGGATCGAAAGGATGCAACTATCAAGCACTATTATAATTTTAAGTGATGGTCTCCTATCACTACACTATTTCTATCAAATACTAGTGTTAAAATGGATGAATACATGTTGGATACCAACATTCTACATCATTTTGACAATAGAACAAAAAATATGCAAAAGTAAAATATGATGAATATGTGCAATCACCTTGAAGCTTATACAAGACAATGAAAGATAGAAGATTGAGCACATGAAAAAATCAACAAAAAACCAAAATAAAAAAGTACTAAAATTTGAAAGCTACATGCTTGAGTAAAACAACAAGAAAGCAACTTGAAGGAGGGGTGGTGGGAAGGCTTTATGCCTAGTAGCATAAATGGTGAATTGCATCATATCAAATAAGAAGATGACGGAAGAAGAAAACCATTGGCATTATTAAGAAGACTAACCTCTACCACACATAGATGCCACATACCAAACCTATATTCACCTCTTCTCCTTTTGCCATAGGTTTGACATGTGCCTTGCTCTAGGATAAACAAGCCAATGTTGCAATTAAAAAAATTTAATAAGAATCAAACAAATCAAAACAATGCTTCAAAAGATGAGGTTTGATTCATATATTATTATACCAATAATAATTAACATCGGTTTACCATACTCAAAATTGTCTACAAGAAGCATCTAAGGATGTTAATACCAATCCTTGAGCATTAGAAGATTAGCAAGGTGAGTGATGGTGTTTTGGGGCTATTGAGCATTACAAGATTTAAAAGGTGAGTAATAGTATTTTGTGAGTCATTGAGCATTATAGGATCAACAATGTGATAGTATTTTTTGGGTTCTTGACTCGATTTAGAATGGATATTATGCATTTGCATGTGCTTGTTTTTTTGAATGTGGTGCCATCAAGTTTGTTTTTTTAATGTTATTTGTATTCACATTAGCTTTGCAAGCAATCAATGGTTGGTTCAATTAAACACAATTGCAAGGTTGTAGACAAGAATTAGCACATTGCAAGAATACAAGTAAATTTTGATTGAATGGCAATCATTATCATTGGCCTAGCCCTCCTTGATCTTGAGCATCTCACCTCCTAGGGGGCACAACTCATGGTACTATTGCTTGATTGTACAACTTCCATATTATTGTAATGCAAAACCATCTTCAATTATTGGAAATTATGATGACTCTCTCTCTTGAAAAAATAGGCAAGAGGTTGAGGTGTAGTTTCTCAAATAAGTAGGGGGTAGAGAGGGTAGATCTCAAGATGATTGACATGCTTTCTCGACTCACATGCGTCAACTTTGAAAACCAAGCAAGCTTGTAGCATCATTGAGTAATACTTATAGCACTTTGTTTGTATTTGTATCTCCTCCATGATTGTTGTCTTATGGATGAGAGCAACATGAGCCATTGTACGACTAAGCCAAATCAATTAGTATTTGACTTAGAAATGGATGAATCCTATCAAGATAAATGGATAATTAAATCAACTCATTACATTAATTGATGAGAGAAATATCTTAGCCATTATACAAGTATTTTTAATCAATGAATATTTCAATTATTTTCAATGCAAATGGATGATTAAATCAATAGGTTGCATTAGACGTAGGTAAAGAGAGAGACTTAGCCTTAGGTTGTGTGTGTGTAATTAACAATGATATGCAAACACAATCATCCATTCTATTTTGGACACTTAGACGTATATTATGTTGTGAGGGATATGGGGGGCAAGGTTTAAAATCACACACCCTACTAACACAACCCACACCCAAACCACTATCCCGTGACCCTATTGGTCCCATTTTATTTTTATGGATATATTTATTTCTTTGCTTTGTTTTACAAGTAAAGTCCTTGGATAGACAAGCAAATGTTTTGTGTTTAATTAAAACTAGGCACTCTATGCCTAGGTTCTCCTAGTGCTTCATGCCAGTGTTCTCCCGATGCTTTGCATGGGTGTTTTCTTGGTGCTTCGCATCAATATTCTCTTCATGTTTCACACCAAAATTCAAAGAACCAATCTTTGCAATACTTAGAGCACTTCACGTCCTAATGCATGTCTCATTTGGCTTTACACATGTATAAACATGCTCTTTAAATGTACCAAGGTATTTAAACATTTGTCAATATTATTCTAGGATGTATCTACAAATAAATCAATAATGTTGTTCAACTTCATCACATAAATTTGACTCAGACATATACTTGTATAGAAATATGTAAGCAATCTTCCTACATATACTTGTATACAAATATACAAGCAATCTTCCTACATATAGTGATGCCTCAAGTACCATATATAAATTAGTGCATAATACATTTTTTTGTATCTCAACCATACGAAAAGATTAATGAATAAAAAAGTAGACATATTTATGTGGCAAGAGAGTCCATGGGTGGTTGTGTCACAAAGAAACCAACCATGAAAGACCCCAAAGATTTAGCTAATAACTATTTAGTACAATATTTTGTTATAACTATAGTGGAGACTTTCATGTGTCCAAATTGTTTGTTTTAGCTCTTTCAAACAATTGTCAATTGTTTATTTTAGTTGGATAGCCCTTTAAGTTCAATAAGCTCATGCAATCCAATGATCCAAAACATTGAAACCAACCAAAATTGCACATTTGATGTGAATCATCTCGAATAAATAAATTCAAAAACCATTAGATAGTTCGTGCAAAGTTCTAATCCCATATTTTGAATGCATAACTAAGTGTCAACCATGGATCCTTGCCTTTTTTAGAATGAGAACAATATTGGGTCAAATGCTACATGAATTATTGTATCTTACAAGATAGGCACTTTACAATTTAGTAACGATATAGTGAATTCCATTTCTATTAGATCACAAAAACATATTTCCTACAATCTCAAAACATCAAATGCAAGTAATTCTACAATCTCAAAGCATCAAACCTCTTTGTTTGATTCCTAGGCTTTATGAGAACGTTTTGAACATGCCAGTACTTCTCTATATAATCATAGCTTCCATATTGTGATATGATTCTCTTTAAGATGAGATGAGCTCAAAAGATACTAGAATTTGGATGCTTGTGCATCTATATTTTTGGGTGTTTGGTTGGCCACTTGGTATGCAATGGGCTTGCAGATCCATCTTTGTATAGTGGATGAAGTCTACGATCATTGGTATATTGCATGTAGAATCATTTGCAATGTTTTTTCTATAGTAGCACAAACTTTTCCATAGTAGCACCAAGAATAGAGGGACCTCTTGAGCTTGCCATGGACTTTTTACATCATGCATTTAGCTTCCACACTCTATAAACATAAAACAATATGTGCATCATGGCTTCAAGTCATAGAGAGAGAGAGAGAGAGAGAGTGTGTGTGTGTGTGTGTGTGTGTGTGTGTAAATATGAAGTCAACAAAGATGGTGACCAAATAGACATTTAAAAGATTTGCATAATAATTTTTCCTAAGAAATCTCCAACGAATGATCCATCACTAATCAAAAGTAAAAGAAGATGACCATGACTTCCAACTTAATCCTTAGAATTTTGGGTGAAGGTGCCTCCATTGCCTTGTACTCTTAAGAAGTGATCTTTGTATAGGCATAGGCCTTGATTGTTGATGTGTATAAGTAAGGTATAATTGTTAAAATTGTACAACTTTGCAAAAATTAGCTTGCATGTATTATCCATGATGTCAAATTGGCAACTTTTGAAATGTATTCAAAGCCTCTATAAAACATCATTTCTTTGATTATGCATTGATTATAACTTTTTTGGTTTGAAGTACGTGCTCAAGAAGAGATCATTGAATAGGCATTGGTGTTTAGTGTTGATATCCGTAATACATAATGCACACACGCATGCACATACATAGTGAGAAATGGCTTCCATGAAAGGTGCCACTATTAAAAATGTCAAGAACGAGAGAGAGAGAGAGAGAGAGAGAGAGAGAGAGAGAGAGAGAGAGAGAGAGAGAGAGAGAGAGAGAGAGAGAGAGAGAGAGAGAGCATGTGTGTGTGTGTGTGTGTGTGTGTGTGTGTGTGTGTGTGTGTGTGTGTGTGTGTGTGTGTGTGTGTGTGTGTGTGTGTGTGTGTGTGTGTGTGTGTGTGTGTGTGTGTTGCTAGGTAAGCTTATAGAAGGTTTTTCTCGCTTGATTTTTATTATTGCAAAAAATTTGATAAATTTGCAATGCATGTTGGGGGTTGAGCATAGTTAATTATTAATAATTAGGTGCTAATATATGTTTAGCTTGAAAAAAAGAATGAGCAAGGTATATTTAAGCAATTGCTTGCACAAACTACTATGTATATGCACTTTAGATTCAAAAATAAAGCCCCTATATGATGAATGGAAGAGACAAATGGTACTATGAATGTTCTCATGTTATTGGGTGTGTATATTATTAAATGACATTTTATTGAAAGGTAATTCCCGAGTGGAAGCAAGAGTTATGGTGGATGGAGCAAGAGAGAGAGAGAGAGAGAGAGAGAGAGATTGTATATAGGAGCTCCAATAGTCACAATGTGTCACCCACCTTCCCTTATTCAATAGTCACTAAAAGAATAAAGAATGAAGTGATAGTGATGGGTGCCTACCACCTACAATGTACAAGTGTGCAAGTACATTGTATAGTGAGTAAATATAGGCGGCCAAGCATGCTTGCCTTTATCCCCAACAACCTCCCATGTAAAGGTGAATGTGCCTTAGTGAGGAGTAAAAGAAAAAAAAATAGAGAGAAAAGTACAACATGTACATAGAGTACCACATGATGAGAAAAGACATCATCCTAGACCCATTAACCTCCTAAGGAACGCATATCATTCCACTAGGAGACTTTTAGTGAGTAGATCTACATGGTTCATATATGTAGGAATCTTGACAAGCTCAATTTACTTATCTTCCGCTACCTCCCTAATGAAGTGATAGTGCACCTCAATGGAAGTCTAGATTACAAGCTAACTAAATGGCACTCACCGAATTCGAATGCAATGTAGGAGTCATCATCATACCAAGTTTTGCAAAATAGACCGCCTAATCATAGGGCCTCCTTGCAAACCTCAATGTTGGCTACAATGTACTTAGCCTCTATAGTAGAAAATGCCGTGCATTTTTACACCTTGGACATCCAAGAGATAACACCTCTAGCATAGACAAAGATATACCCAGAGGTGGAGTTTCTATTGTCTACATATCATGCATAAACTGAGTCATATAACCCACAACTTTTGTATCCTAGCTACTATAGCAAATGCATATATCTTGTATGTCTTTTAGGTATCTCATGATACCCTTCCTAGTGTCCCAATGTCACCTCCCAAGTGTAGCCATATAGCATGACACAACACCTATTACAAATGATATGTCACGGTGAGTGGCTATCATAGCATATATCAAACTTCCCACTTTGAATGCATATAGAACCTTGCTCATCTCGGCCCTCTCATCATCTAGCTATGGACGATCGGCCTAACTAACCCTCACATGAGAAGATAAAGGACAACCAATACGCTTACAATCTTGCATATGGAACCACTCAAACACTCTATATATATACACCTTTTGGGACAAGTAGAGAAGTTTCTTACAACAATTACATGTACTGCACATAGCAAGTATGTATGAGGGGCATGTCCCATGTCCTTCATCACAAAGCTCTTCTTGAGCTGTCTTTAAAATATCTAGCTTAGTATGAGCACTCTCAACTATAAGCATATCATCAACATAAAGCACCAAGATAATAAGGCTACCATCACGGGCCTTTTTTGTATATAAACACAAATCCCTATCATTGTGGGAATACCCTTATGAATGCATAAAAGAATCAAACTTATGGTACCACTCCCTCGGTGCCTAATTAAGCCCGTAAAGACTCTTCTTCAATTTGCACACTAGATGTTCCCTGTCTTTCCTCAATGATTGAACTAATCAAAGCTCTAATCAACCCAAAATTCTTTCTAGAGCATCAATGCATCATCCTAGTATTAGAAACATTTCCCATTAAGCATCAGTAGAGCATAAATCAATCAATTGCTTGTTATCCAAACCAAAAAAAAAATTATTCTATGCAACATAGAGAACTAAAAACTACATGGAATCAACTTTATGAATGCTCAAATCTATAGCTCTTGTTGCACTCATCGTTTTTAGATATAGAATACCTAAATCTAATATCGTATGCAAAAGTTATAGCCAAAATATGAAAGTGTTATCAAGCTACCATAGTTGTCCATGACTTTTGCAGCACGCTCTATATCCACTTAAAATGGATAGAATGGCTACTTCTCAACTCAATAAGCTCTTAACAAGGCTTAGCTAGCCAAGAGAAGGAAAGACTCAATGCATACCTTGGGAGCAAAAAATCATGATTGTCATGAAACCTTGAGTTGAATCTTCTTCACAAGCTGAAGCAAATGAACAATGAAGTTCTTGAGTCCAAGATCTAATACTAGTTGAAAGGTAGAGTGTGAGCGGAAGCATGGGTAACTAGGCACTGAAAGGTGAGAAGGATCGAAGCTTGCACGTGAGAACTATGGTGGGAGAGCAAGAGCAAGAAAGAGAGAGACGAGAAATGGGAACTCCAACAACCACAATGTGTGGCCAGGCCTTCCTTTATTCAAACTATCACTAAAAGAACAAAGATTAAGTGACTGTGACGGGCACCCGCCACCTGCAGTGTGTAGTGGCAGGTACTATCAGTGTAGTAATACACAGGCGGCTAGGCAGAGATACCTTTGCCCCCAACAACCTCCCACTTAAAGGCGAATCTGCCCTAGTGAGAGAGAAAAAGAAAAGACAATACAACATGTACACATGTATAACAAGATGAGGAAAAAGACGTCATCTCATCCAATGCCCATCAATCTCCTGAGGAAGGCAAAGCGCTTGGTAGTGAGGCTTTTCATGAGCAAGTCTGTAGGATTCTGCTCAGTCAAAATCTTGACAAGGTCAACAGACCTATCCTCGATGACCTCGCGAATGAAGTGATACCTCACCTCAATATGTTTTGTCTTCGCATGGAAGACCGGATTCTTGGCCAACTGAATGGCACTCATAGAATCCGAATGCAATGTGGGCATAGCATCTATCATACCAAGGTTTGCAATCAAACGTACCACAACCCCAACTGCAAAAGCAATATCTGGACAGGTGGCTATCATGGCATACATAAGACTACCCACGGCTGATGCATAGGGAATCTTGGCCATCTCAGCCCTCTACTCATCTATCTGTGAACAATTGGCCTGTGAAACCTTCACATGAGAAGGTAATGGACAACCAATAGGCTTAACATCCTGCATGCGGAAGCGCTCAAGGACTTTATGTACGTACTCCCTCTATATGACAGATAGAGGAGTCCTTGAGATCTATCGTGCATGATGCGCATACTAAGTATATGAGAGGCCTGTCCCAGATCTTTCATCTCAAAGCTCTTCTTGAGCTGAGCCTTAAGAGCATTGAGCTCCTCATGAGCTGTCTCTGCTAAAAGCATGTCATCCACATAGAGTACCAAAATCAGTAAAAAATCATCACGAGCTTTTTTCATGTACAAGCACGGATCCATAACACTATGGCTGTAACCCTATGACTGCATGAATGCAGCAAACTTATGGTACCATTCCCTAGGTGCCTACTTTAAACCATATAGACTCTTCTTTAGCTTGAACACTAGGTGTTCCCTGCCAGGGTCTGCAAAGCCCTTAGGCTGCTCCATGCAAATCTCATCATGCAAGTCCCCATGTAGAAAAGTCGTCTTGACATCCATCTAGTACAAGTCCAGGTCAAGCTGTGCAACCAAGACCAAGACTAAGCATAGGATGGTCATCTTGACCACAGGAGAAAAGACTTCATCAAAGTCAACACCATGCTCCTGCTTAAAACCCTTAGCAACCAATCGAGTATTGTATGCCGGCTTGGCGTGTCCAATGGTACTTTTCAGCTTGTACACCCACTTGCATGGCAAAGCCTTTTCACCTTGAGACAAGGAAACCAAATCCCAAGTCTTATTCTTATGCAATGAGTCAAGCTCAGACTGCATAGCCCTCTCCCAAGAATGACAATCACCCTTGTGCATAGCCTCATCATAAGTAAGAGGCTCTCTTGCATCTGTAACCAGTACATAATCCATAGAGGATGCAAAATGGTCACGAGGTTGTCTATCTCTAGTAGAACGCCTCAACCCAGGCTCTACTGTCAGACCAACATCCTGTCTAGCATCAGCATGTCTAGCATCTAGGCCATGAGCATCAGGTGATGCTGTGCGCTATCTAGTTGGCCGTGGAGCGGGCTAAACAGGAGCAGGTGGCTCCTTCTGAAAGATAACTCTGCGTACCTCAACCACTTTCTCAGGCTGCATATGCATTTTGTCCTCATGAAAGATGACATCATGGCTGCAGATCACTTTCTGCCTGCATCTCCATAGCCAATGAAAATGCATTTGACACTTTTAGGATCCAACTTATTGCGTTTCTCCTTGGACACATGGAAGAATGCCTCACATCCAAAGACAAGCAAATGATCATAAGAGGGGGACTTGCCTGCCCATAACCCCTCTGCAACCTGAAAGTCAATGCCACTACTAGGCAACCTATTAATTAGATGCACTGCAGTAGTAACTGTCTCAACCCAAAAGTGCTGCGGTAAGACAACCTGGCTAAGCATGCTACGGACCCTTTCCTGAATGGTCCTATTCATGCATTCATCCATACCATTTTTGGGTGGGGTGTAAGGGGCAGTCAACTAATGCTTAATACCCCACTCATCACAAAACTACTCAAAAGCACCTGATACATCCTCACCCCCATTATCTGACCTTAAGCATTTGAGCCTTTTCCCAGACTGGTTCTCTGCCAATGCAAGCCAACGCTGAAATGAGTCTAAGACATCAGATTTTCTCTTTATGGGATAATCCCAAACCTTACGTGAGTAATCATCTATGAAAGTAACAAAGTACTTTGCCCCACCAAGTGACTGACAAGGCATGGGTCCACATACATCTGAGTGCACAAGAGAGCCAAGGGCTCACCCATGCATTTCTTACCAGATTTTTTATGTGTATTTCTAGTCTGCCTGCCATACAAACAATGATCACAAGAATCAAAATGCGAAGAGTCAAAAGGCGGAAGATCCTAAAAAGCACGGAGCATTTTCATTACTTTAAGAGACATATGCCCCAAACGAGCATGCCAAAGGGATACATGGGGAATAGAACCCACATACAAAACATGATCCAATGTAGCTCTTGATACAAGTAAGGGATAGAGGCTACCAAACTTAGCACCTCTTGCAAATACAAGCCTGCCACGAGTAATCTTCCATGCAGAGTCTCCAAAAGATACCAAATACCCTGCATCATCAAGCTATCCAGCTGACATAAGGATGCGAGTCAACGCAGGTACATGGCAAACATCATGCAAAACAAAAGAACTGCCAGAAGGAAACTGCAACCTAACATCTCCAATGCCCACAATGTCAAGAGACCTATCATCACCAAGACGCCCATAACCAGACATAGTACGATAGGTATGAAACCAATCTCTACAGGGTGTCACATGAAACGACACACCCGAATCCAAGAGCCAGCACTATGCATACAAAGAACGTATCTCAGAAGTTGGCAAGGCATCACACGAAGAAGTTGCAAGTATCTCATCATCTGAATTAGTGGCCTGCATGACATTAACCTCTTCTATCGTCACACTAGACTTTGCAGATACTATGCTGCGCTCAAAAGACTTTTCCTGCACTTTAACTTTTTCCTTTTCCTTGTGCTTATCATCGCGCATTTTATGGCATTATGGCCTAATATGTCCTGCTTTCCCACAATAATGACAGGTAAGATCAGACTTCTGTCCACGGGACTTTCTACGACCATGTGACTTGGGCCTAGACTTCTAAGAGTCCCTACCCTTATGACCATTATCATGCCTGCCATTTCTGCCACCTATAACGGTCAATGCATGTGAAGAGCGGGAAGCATCATTATTTCTCTTGTTGATTTCTTAAGTCAATAAAGCACTCTCAACATCTTTGATTTTTAGCCCATCAAGCTTGTTCGTGCATATGGCAGTATGGAAGACATCCCATGATTCAGGCAAGGTGCCAAGCAGAAACAACCAAGTTGTCTTTGAACTCAATATCCTGTGACAACAGACTCTTCGTAATAGCATGAAATTGATTGAAATGAGATTAAAGGGAGATCCCCTCCTTCATGTGAAGGTCTATTAACTGCTTAGCCACTACATCTGTGACGTAGGACTCTGCTGTGCATAAAGCCCTTGAATCTTCTTCCATAAATCCCATGTGCCCTGATTCTCATCTTCAACAACATTATGATGGACCTCTTCTGAGAGTGACAAAATAATGGTAGACTTGCATAGCTCATCAACTTTCATCCAAACATCATCATCCATATCCTCAGGTTTGACACCTTTGAAACACAAGGGTTTAATCTACAACTTCTGTACCAAAACTTGCCATATTTGGGACTTCCAATACCCATAGTTGGTACCATCCAACTTGGCAATGTTAAAGAGAGCTGTATCTTTTAGATGACCAGTCATACTATCCCAAATCAATGTAAAAAATGAAAATTTGTAGGTTACTGTAATTAGCAAAAAATGCACTAAAACCATTGCTAAAACTGGGTGAAAGAGTGGATTTTACCAAGAGAAGCACCTGTCCACCAAATATGACCAAGATAACATCAAATAGTAAGCATTACCCTCAGAGAAGTGTTCAAAATCTGCACATTTCAGCTTGCTGTAATAAATGACAGTAGTATGTAAAACTGTCCCAAAATGAAGAAATCACTGATACATATGTCACTACAACTGCTAGGTAACAGGATACATCCAACAGTGAGTTTCTAGGGGAAAGAAGGTACCAAGAACTGTCAAACCAATAACCTGTCAGGCAAAAGACATCTCATAGGTCCAGAAGTCATGCATGTAATGGGTCTCAAGGTAAGAGAAGAGACCAAGCACAAGCACAACTCATAGAGCAAGAAGCTCAATACGTAACCAGCCAAGATGCATACAAAACTGACAAACCTGTGACATAGATAGGTTCCTGCCCCAATAGGCATATCAAATCAGCCTACTACAGACTAACTGCAGACATAAAGCTCTCAAGAGAGCAAATGCATGTAACTGTCCCACAAGCTCAAGCTCAACTGTAAATAAGACTCTGTGTACATCCGAATATTGCAAGAGGCTCCCACTGGGAGTGAAGTCAGATGCAAAAAGAGAGCAAGCAACGCTCTAATACATCAAATACATAGCATTGGACATGCCAAATCCCAGTAGGGTACATCCAGAGCATAAATCCTAAGCTATCTCAGACCCATAAAGCATAAGCCTGAAAGCATGCAAAGAGCATGTAATTGACAACCAAACGTAATGTCCAGTAGATCCAAAATGCTCAAATACATTTGAAGATGAAGATCCAAGTAACTGTCAAGCATGGGCAAACCAAGTGGCGTCCATATCTGACCAAAGCATAAATGCAAGAAGCCTAAATGTCAAGCAGTGACAATAGGCATAGACTGGTCCAAAGCATGCCAACTGAAGCCAAATTCCAGTAAAGAACAACCAAGTCTGAGCTTAATACAAGCTCGAAAGCATTTCGGAACCAAAGACAAGCTCGGTGTCGTACCCCGAAGGTCAATACTTCATTGCATATCCCGATTAGCATAGGCATAAGCATACATGAGTAAAATGACTTCAGCCCACTATATTACAGCAGACATTCGCTGCTCCAAATTGAGTATTTCAGGCCTCAAATTAGCACCAAAATGATGGCAAATCATATGCACAAGATAGCATGAACACTGGGCATCAGTAGGGTGTCAAACTGCTTCACTATGTATGCCCAAACCAAGCATAACATTAACTGTCAGTGTAGTCTGTGACATGTTGTAAACTATTTCAAAACAATGCTAAAGAGGCTTCAAATCAATGCCCAAGCTAGAGGAGCATCAATGCATGGCCAAGAACCATTTGACAAGCACCTAAATGCTCAAAACTTAGTATATGAGCCACCAAGCATGAAGTGTGTAGTCGAATGTTGATCACACGCAAGACTGGAATCTGGCGCAAAACACGCACACTACTCTAGAGTTGCTGCAATTCCATGTGGCCTAAATGGCAAGTGGGGTAGGCACCAATGAAGCCTAGGAAGAGGCCTCAACAAGCCACCATGAAGGGGGAGCAAGATATGAGCTCCATGAACCTTGGATATGGATGCCCTGTTGCCCGCACCCTGTGGACTGAATAAAACCCAGTAAAGAATGAAGCAATACCTTTGTGTGAATGCCTTGAGGGTGCCTCAATAGGCTGGGAGGAAGCTCGGGAAGCCGGGAGTGACGGGAGCTCAAGGGAGTCAGCTATGGCTACTAGGATGGAGACCCAATGCAAGTAGGGAGTCGATAGGAAGCTGAGAATGCCACAAGCCAAGCTCAAGGGTTAGGAAGCCGTGCTTTGATACCAGTTGAAAGGTGAGAAGGATCAAAGCTTGCACGCGAGAGCTATGGTGGGAGAGCAAGAGCAAGAAAGAGAGAGACAAGAAATGGGAACTCCAACAACCACAATGTGTGGCCGGGCCTTCCTTTATTCAAACTGTCACTAAAAGAATAAAGAATAAGTGACTGTGACGAGCGCCCGCCATCTATAGTGTGCAGTGGCAGGTACTGTCAGTGTAGTAATACACGAGTGGCTAGGCGGAGGCACCTTTACCCCCAACAAGCACAAGCACCTTTATCGCCAACATTTACAAAGTCGCCCATGAGCTCAAATGAGACTACAAAGCAAAAAAAATTAAATAAACTTTTTAAAGATTATGATACTAAGCAAGCTCTAACAATGATCCTATAACTAGCCAAAAGTGTAAAGATAACCATGCTACTAAACAAGATGTAACTACCCTTTTACCATTACCTCTAGATACTTGAACTTCCTATAGTTGTGCATGTAGCCAAATTCTTCATGAAATCATGGCATACAATCAAATGACCAATACTATGTTGAAGGCATCCTTCCCTCCTCATGTTATGTGCCATTCATGCTCTTGAGGGTTCTCAAGAAAGTGGTTGATGACGTGTGCTCGTATGCAATGTGTGTTCTCTTATGAAATTCCTACATATCAAACTTCCCTTCAAGCTTTGGGTTCCACAAATTCTTATATCCTCCTATAGTAAAGCAAGGTGAGAGAGAGAGAGAGAGAGAGAGAGAGAGAGAGAGAGAGAGAGAGAGAGAGAGAGAGAGAGAGAGAGAGAGAGAGAGAGAGAGAGAGAGAGAGAATGTGTATGTGTGTGTGAAGGTTTTGTGTTATGTAGTAAATCTGAGAGTAGAGAGAGGGACAAAGAGAGAGAGAGAGAGAGAGAGAGAGAGAGAGAGAGAGAAAGAGAGAGAGAGAGGGTCAAGAGCATTGATCATGCAATTTAGTAGCTCCTCCTCTTGCATCTTCTTCTTTTTCATGTCAAGCTGCCCGTTTGCAATTTCTTCTACTCCATGTTAAACTACAAATTGATTTTTGACAAGGGTTTCATGGCCATGAACCTACACATCCATTGGTAGTAGCCACAAGGTCCGTGGGGTAGTGTGGATGCATCCACATACACTGCCTTCATGACATCTAGCATGACCTATCATTGCTTCCATGAGATCGTGGAACCAAAACCGAGCATAGCCATGCTTTATGTTAAAAGTAAGGATACAAATGTTAATAGCACCATAGCATTAAAATGATAGAGAGAGAGAGAGAGAGAGAGAGAGATGGCAGGCGTTGTCTCTAGACCTCATGGCACAAGACCATGTCCTATGCGAGCTTCTATAGGCAATGACCCAAGAGCATTGGTGTTGTCATCCTATCCATAGACACCATGGCCACACCAAACCTGAGCTACATAATCTAGGGTCCAAACAGCTCATCTTTAAGCTCGAGCTCATTATGTTAATACCTTGGATTTCATTCATGAACCTGGACTCTATTCTTCAAGAAGCTATTAAAAGGCAGGCAATACTCTCTTGGCAAATTTCAATATGTACCACCCTTGCCCCAAAGGCAACAAGAGGGCATATGTACTTTCAGATTCAACGGTGGTGCCTCTTGAATTCCTTGATAATCAAGATAAGATTGGCATTGAAAATAATTGTCATATTAACTCCTCACCTTTACTTGACGCATGTCATATGTGTCAAAAATCCAAGCAATGCCCCAAGAACCAAGCTTAGAATTAGGTAGACAAACCTAGATCCCCAAAGGAAAAGAAGATTGGGGAGATGATTGTTTGAAAGTTTGGATAGCCTTTATGCAATAGGAACTTTCTCTATTTTTGTAATTATCTCCTTCTATGTAACATGTAATAGGTAAAATCAAAATTTATAGAAAGACAAAGAAATAATAAAAATAATTGTTTATGTGAAGAACAATACTGAAGAAAATTGTAAAGTGAACCATAACATAAAATACATCATGCATCCATAAATACAAAACTATCGTATGTAAAAAATACCATCTATAACATGTAAAATATGTAGATCTACATAGCATGTAGATTGATGCCCACTTCACCCACTTGAAGATCCTTCCATGTTGCCTTAGTGAGGAGTATTAGGAGTAGGAAGAAGGCACGGAGGAGTTCATAACTTTGTACTTGCCATTGCTAGCTTCATTAACAAGAGATCAAGATCTTTGTCTAGATTGTCACCCATTATTGAATGTTAGCTATATTCATCAGTAGTTTCACTGCAGAGTTTACTCCAAGTAGTAGTTGTGAGTTTTGTTGCAAGCTTCCCAAAGAGTTGTGGCTTGGTTGTTGCCCCTTATTGAGGCCTAATTGTCTATCAATATTATCTTGTTGTTCAGCCTCTTGAACAATATCAAGCCATAAAACAACTAATAGGGCACTTGTGCAGTCTATATTACACCTATTTGCAGCCCATAGCATAGTTTTTCATGCGCTTTATCCCAAGATTTGGACCCATCCCTTTATCCTTGTAGGCATGAGGATGTTTGAGTTCATTAAATTGTTGTTCAAGTCTTGTAAATCCTATGGTGGCCGAAGGTGGATTTGTTGCTACATTCAAAGAACCTATTGGAGTGGCATAAGTCACTTGGCAATTCGACAATTGTGATGGATGAAGCCAATCCCAGTGCAAGATGGATTCTTCCACAACTCAGAGTTGCTAATATCTACGAAGAAAACAATATGTTTAAATTTAGAGCTTCAACATTGTATGTAGAAGACCAAGGCATCTTAACTGTAGGAGACACCTTAGTCTAAGATCAACATGTAAATCTCATCTCCTTAATTATGCACAAAATCCAAAAACAAAAAACTAACCACAAATATCCTTATCTTCATTTAGGGTATTTGGCTATTCCTTTGTTTCGTCATGGCTTCAATGTGAGTTGTATGGCTGTTGTGCTTGACACACCATCACAAATTAATGGATATGATTGTAGGAGTTGCTCTCTCCTCTCTCAAATGACCCTATCTTCTTTGAGCTAGGCCCAAACTATGTAATTGTTGTAGATGACCCCTATCTGCCAAAATTGCTTATGTTACACATTCACACTTCGGGATTAAACATGAAGGCCTCTTCTCCTTATGTAGCCATTCAATATCATATGGTGTTTTGATGCATGTATCTAGCCATACCTAGAGTGTTAGAAGGTGTGAACACAGATAAAGACAAGTGGCAAACCATCATCATGAAAGTGGACGAGAGTACTCAAAGATTTCTCCTTGAATGTATCAACTGGTAAAAAATCACTCTTCCACAGGAATGGAAATTGGATATCAAGTCACTCCAAAAGATAGAATCAAACAAATTGGTGTGAGAAATATCAAAGGTAAGACTCTCTCATTGTTACCCCAAGAAGGACCTTCTATGCCACCAGTGCTAGAACCTTCTCCAACTATTGTATCTTCAGTCAACCAACCAGCACCACTGAAGATCTCTCCCTCACAAAGAGCTAACTCACTCAAGTTTTGGACTCAAGCTTGTCCACACTCATAAGTTTAGAATGGACTCTATGTTCATTGTAAAAAATTAATTGAAAAAACTGTAGTGAATGTTGTCAATGATGTTAGCACTAAGTTTGAATATTGAAGACACATGTATAAAGCCTCCCCCTACTTACGTCCTCAAGATGATCTAGTATGGTCTACAAAACTATAAACAACTAATTGGACTCACTTAGCCCTTACATGCTTAATAGAGCACTTGGGTAAACTATATGAAATTTGTGGGAGGATGTAAAACACATGGCATAAGCTACAGGTCAAATTAAGCTCTCCTTTACCCATGTCTGCTTCTATATCTACTACTATAAGTATTGTTGTATCTGTTGCAACTATTGCTACTTATCTCATGGGATGCATTCTCCGGCAAAAGACTCCAAAAGGGATGGTCACCTCTTTTCCAATCTCCCACTTCTGGCTCTTTGAATGCACACACTATTTTCAATCCCTATGACAAAGACAAAGCCCTTGCCACTAATGGTGATGATAAACTTGACTCTCTGCTTTTACTGAAATTCAACAAATCTATGTTCCTTTGTTGAATACAGGAAATTCTAAAATCATAGATGGTGTTGGACCATCTACACTTCATCCAAATTGCATTGGATATGCTACCCCAGTTCCTCTCAGTACTCTCTATGAGAAGCCAATTGAGCAAGAGTTAGATGGATATTTGAGCATGCTTTTCCTTGAATATACACAATTTGAGTATGATGCTGCTCTTGCAAAAATTGATCGCCCACAAAAGAAAATGGAACAACAGAAAGAAGATGCAGTACTCAAAGCTATGTCACTTTGCATTGCTCATGAATACAAAGATGATCTGAGCCAATATGCACAAAATAAACTAGACTCCAAAATAATAGGTTAATCCCTAGAATTTACTGCTACAAATGATCTCCATGCGTGGTACATGATAGATGAGAATGCTTATAACCATAGGATCTACACTATTTCCTCTTTAGATGAAGATGGAGATAGCATTGTGGATGATGCTATTGTTAATGACTCTTTTAGGTCTATCAATCCTCATCATGAGAATCTTAATGTTGAGTTCCTTAATGTCCATTCTTCTAAGGATGGTGAATCCTCCAAGAAACCTAAAAAACTTAGTGTACCACAAAAAGTTGGTAGTTTTCCCATCTGGTCTATAGATGGTAAAAATCCTCAAGAAATAAAATTTTTAATCTACATGATGTATGCCTATGTTGGCCAAAAATTACTAGATAAGCCTAATGCTAATCGTGTTGATGTGCCCAATGCAATGACACATGGTTTTGTCAGTGGATTACATCAGTGGTGGATGTCCATACATCCTTAGATCAGATTAGCTATTGCCCAACAACCTCACCCTATCACACTATTCTTTGAATTACTTTTACATGAGATTGTTGGTAACAAGCTGGATGATGTAGTGGAAGCCAGAGAAGCATGTTCCAAGGCTAACCTTTGTGGCCCCTGTCAGTACAAGGATTATCTTATCTACATGCAAGATTTGTTGTATGAAGGGATGGGTACTCATGATGCATCCATGAAGGAACATCTTGTCTATTCCTTTCTTGAACTACTACCTTTCTTTTACAAACAAAAAATGCAATAGGAGAAGAGGGACTTTAATGATAGTGTGGGTCAATTCATCCAAACAATTGACCAAACAATCAAAGAAGTTTGCCATCAACAAAAGCTAATTTCCCTATAATAAAAGTTCCCATCAGAAGTATGTAAACATGCTCAAAAATACTACAAAGAATTTGTTTGTGAGAAATGTCATTGTTCTCCATGGATTGTTCTCCATGGAATTCTTCTAAACCTAGTTGGTGGAAATCTTCCTCTAGACATTCCTCATTCAAACATTCTTTCAAACATTGCCACCATTACAAGTCTTACCATAGATCTCATAAAAATGCTCATCACTACAAGCAAGGTGATAGGAATTGAGACAACCAAAACCCATCTAAACATGGGTACTCTACCAAATCTAAAAGTTAAATGTCATATTTGTGGGGAAGTACAAGCCATTTGACTAATAAATGTTCCCAAAAGAATAAGAAACGATCCAAAAAAGAAGACAAGCCTAAGGTAGCAAATATTCATCACTACCTATTAGAGGATGCTTCATTAGCTTAAAATTTAGATTCCCCTATGTCTGAATCCTATACTCTTCCGCAACAAATGACTTTTCTACATAATTAGATTATTCTGATTTAGAATTTGATGTTGAGACAACTAGTACTACAGACCAGATGAGTGATTGGCAATTGTCTATTTCAACAGATGATGATTCCTCTACAAAAATTGTTGTTACCAATTATAGTGAACGAGAACTTCCAAAGGGCAAAGTTGAATCTGATGATTCTATCTCCAGTGTACAAACAGTTAATGCACACTCCATACCTTCCCACTTTTCTCTAAAAGGAAAAGAAAAGTATTTTCCTGCTCCTTCATCAAAACATGGTTCCCACAAAGGAAAGGGGAAACACATAAAAGACTCTGAAGAAGAAGAAGAAGAAGAAGAAGAAGAAGAAGAAGAAGAAGAAGGCTCTACAAAAGTCCAAACATCCTCTACCAATCACAACCATCTTCTTCCAAAAATAAGAAAAAGCAAAAGGACAAACTCAAAGCTGAATTGTTCTCTGATCCCCATGACTTTCCCCATCATGGAACACTCAGTACTGATACACTAAAGCAAGCTAACATTCATAAACTAGAGAAAATTCACAATCCATGCATTATGCAATAATTTGTCAATGAGTTGACTAAAACCACATAATCTACTTCTGGTGAACTAGCTGATATGATTACTGCCTTTCAAGCAATACAAGTGGAGCTTCACTCCTTGTGCAAATGTTTCAAACAAACTATCTGCTCCCAAAAACAAATAGCACAAGCAACTACTATAGTCTTGAAGGATCTTCACTCTTCACTTTTTGCTTCACCAAAACCGAGTGCTATTAATCCCATTCAAGCATTCTCCTCCAAGCACACTCTCAATCTCCTTGAAGGTGGTGGACCTATTCCCACAATTTGTGTCAAAGTAAGATCTACAAGTAAGTTCCGATTCTTTCTTGATGCTCTTGTAGATATTGGTTCGAGCTTGAATATAGCCCCATATGAACTCTTTGCTCTCCTAATCTTATTCGAGATAGCAATCCCATTATTATAGAATTGTCTAACAACAAACGATTGACTTTGACCAAGATTGTCAAAGCATTCCTATATTTAGGAGAAATCAAATTACCCATAGAAATCCAACTTCTGCGCCAAATGCGCTATGATTTGCTTATAGGTACAAAAATTTTGCAACATCTCATTCCTTATACATTTTGGCAAGATCACATAGTGTTCGCTTTATCAAGGTCAAAAAGCCCATGTTCCTCTCTTAGAAAAATTTGACCGAACTATCTATTCTATTTCTCCTCCTACTCCTCAAAAAGTCCAACAAACAGAATCTTGGCTCCAACAAGAACTTCAAAAATACCATGAGGAGATCCAAGAGCTGACTACTAAACTAAGGATTTTTATGCATGAACACCCATTAATGTTTCAAGAAAAATGACAACACTATGGTATTGGCTTGCCTCTTAAGGAAAGTGCTATTCTCTCCAAGGTTGTTCACAAAGGGATGAAAGAAGAAGACCTAATCCTATGTAAGGCGAAAATAGTAGAGCTTTTCCAAAAAAAGCTCATTGAATCAATGACATCTGAGTGGTCCTGTCAAGCCTTCTATGTCAACAAGCTCTCCAAACAAAAACAGGGCAAAAAAAAGAATGGTGATTAATTACAAGCCTCTTAGCAAGTATCTCCTTGGACACCCTATTTCCCTGAATGATGTATTGATTAAATAGATCAAAAATGTGAAAATATTTAGTAACTTTGATCTTAAGTCTGGTTTTTGGCAACTTCTGATTAAACTCGAGGATCACCATAAAATTGTCTTTGTGTTCCCCACAGCCACTATCAATGGACGGTGTTACCCTTCAGCATCAAAACTGCTCCCACCTATTTGTAGGGATGGACTAACACTATTTTTGCCAAATTTCCCTTTTGTATGGTCTACATTGATGACATTTTAGTCTTCTCATAGACAATTAAAGAACATTTGGACCATTTAACACAGTTTATGCTAGTTGTGGAAGAGACTAGGATGGTTCTATCCCCCACCAAATCTATTTTATCTGTCACACAAGTGGAATTTTAAGGATTGAAAATCCATCGTGGGGTGGCTGAAATTCAAGAGCATGTGCTTAAAAATATTCTCGCATTTCCGAATGAACTAGGGTGCCTTAATTGGATCATTCTTCTCCTAATTTGGGCCTATACACTCAAGATTTATATCCTCTCCTTCACAAAAAATAGATTTAATTGGAAGCCACTTCATACTATTGTCGTTCAACAAATTAAATCCTTAATTCACAAATTGGCCCCTTTTGCATCTTCCTATAGGATATTCTTTGGTGATCTATATGGATGCATCCGATCATGGTTATGATGCGGTTTTATGTGAAGACATCTCCAAATCTTCCAAGCCATCAAATCAACTCAAGGATCTACAAATATACCACTATGCATCTCAAGTTTTCTTTTCCACCCAAAAGAATTATCCTTCATATCAACAAGAAATTCTTGGAATCATGAAAGCCATCAAGGCTTTTCACCTTTTTGTGGAATTTATATCTTTCACACTGTCCACACTAACTTATAGCATCTGGGAGGGTACCTCACCAAAAAAGCACCCATTGAGATAGGCAATAAAAGATTACTATGGTGGTCTTTATTTTTTGATGAGCTATGTTGGGGGTAAAGGCACCTCTGCCTAGTCGCCCGTGTATTACTGCACTGACAGTCACTGCCACTGCACACTGCAAGTGGCGGGCGCCTGTCACTGTCACTTTATTCTTTATTCTTGTAGTGACAGTTTCAATAAAGGAAGGCCCGGTCACACATTGTGACTGTTGGAGTTCCCATTTCTAGTCTCTCCCTTTCTTGCTCTTGCTCTCCCGCCATAGCTCTCGAGTCCAACCTTCAATCCGTTGCTCCCTTTCAACTGGTATCAGAGCTTTGCTTTCCGACTCTTGAGCTTGGTTCGCGGCATTCTCAGCATCCCATCGACTCCCTACTTGCATTGGGTCTCCTTCCCGGCAGCCATATCTGACTCCTTCAAGCTCCCGTCACTCCCCGGCTTCCCGAGCACCTTCTCCGCATTGTTGGGCACCTTCAGGGCATTACATCAGTGGTATTTGATCATTTTCTTTAGGGTTTACTTCAGTTCTCAGGTCTCACATGCTATAAACAAGATTGGGGTAGCCACCATTGAAGCTCCCTTGCTTCATATCTCACTTGCCTTTGAACAAGACTTGGTGGACCTTGTTTGAGGCCTTCTTTGGCTTTAACCGGACCCCTCCAAATCTTGGCCACCATTTTTTGCAGCCCCAAGACTAGCATTTATAATTGGAGGAATCACGCATCCCTCCCATATGTGTCTTCAGCATTGACTATCACAACAACAGCTCTCCCCCTCCATTGGCACTTAGAAAGGCTCCATTTCGGGCATATGAACATGCTTTGATGCTTGGTTTTGATGGTTGATGTGTTGGCGTAGCATTTGGACTAATTTAACACTGTTTTGGGACTGTCATAACAGTCCACATGCAGTTTATGATAGTGTTACACTGGCATTTGATGCTACAGCTTGTTTGGCATTGTCATTTGATGCCCGATTGGTCCCGTTTGATGCCCGGATGTTAGGGGAATGTATGCCTATTGTTTGGCAACCATTTGGAATTGATTTTGGTGCTGAAATTCTCAGTTTTGAATCCGTATCTTTGTGAACTGACACCTACTTGTGTCAAGTTTTGGTAGTGGTAGGAACACTTTGCCCCGTTGCCTGGGGGGTGTGCCTACTCACTAGCAGATGTTTGTATGACATACTTGGGTGTTGGATTCATGCTTATCGACCATCATATACTTATGCTATGCCTGCATGATGCCGACTTTGTTCTTGGCAGTATCTAATTGCCTTGGGATCTGATTTTGGCACTGTTAGCTCTCTTTTATTGAAATCTGAAATTTATTACAGCAAGCATATATGTATGGACTGACATAGATTTTTCATGCTGAAACACTCTGAAATGATGTACTTTCACTAGTACTTGGTGGGCAGCAGCTTTGGTTCCACTTTCTTCGCCATTTTTCCTTGATTTTGGTGATTTTTTTGTTATTTTCTGTAGTAAACAGCAAGCATTTTTGAACTGTCTACAGTCTTCCAACCTGCATTGTGGCGAGTTTGTCCACTGATCATGCTATTTTCAACATCACTAAGCTTGATGGTACGAATTACTCTTATTAGAAGAGCTAGATTTGGCAGGTGTTGGTGCAGAAATCGCAGATCAAACCTTTGAGGTTAAGTGGGCATCTGCCTGCAACTATGCCAGATGAGGAATGGCTTGAGCTTGATGAGTTATGCAAGTCCACTATTGTATTGTCTCTCACAGAATAGGTTCACTATAATGTCTTTGAGGAAGAACAAAGTGCATGGCAGTTGTGGGAAAAAATCAAAAATCTCTATGAAAAGAAAAGTCCAGCGAGTCAGATGTATTGGCTGAAGTAGTATATGGATCTGCGCATGAAGGAGAATGTGACTATGTCTGCTCACTTGAGCCAGTTCCATGCTATACTCAAGAACTTGACTTCACAGGACATCACTTTTGCAGAGGATGTCACTCCTCTTTTCTTGCTTGGTACTCTTAATGAGTCATGGGATGTATTCCGCACTGCATTATGTGCCTCTACTACTACCTTGAAATTATCTGATGCTGAGAGTGCTCTTCTGCAAGAAGAGGTTAACCGTAAGAATTTGGATGCCTCTCGTGTGTCTCATGCTATGACAGTTAGAGGTAGGAATGATGGATATGGAAAGCATGGCAGTGGTAGTGGCCGTGGATGGGATTCTCAAAAATCTCGATCCAAGTCTCATGGGAAGTCATGTAGCAAATCCCATGGCAAGAATGCAGATGTTACTTGTCACCATTGTGGGAAAAGGTCCATATTAGGCCACAATGCCATGAATTGCACAATGAAAGGCGCAAAGATAAGGGAAAAGACAAAGTGCAGGATAAGTCTTCTGATCGCAGCATAGTACCTGCAAAGTCCAATGTTAAAATTGAAGAGATCAATGTTATGCAGCCTGAGAATATTGATGATGATGATTATATCCTAGCAGCTTCTTCTAGTGCTTCGCAGATGACAAAGATACACTCTATGTATGCACAGTGTTGGCTCTTGGACTCAAGTGCGTCCTTTCATGTGATACCTTGCCGAGAGTGGTTTCATTCATGCCGTACTGTTTCGGGTTCTGTGCACTTAGGTGATGACAGTTCTCTTGATATTGTGGGCATTGGTGATGTTAGGCTGCAGTTTCTTTCTGGCAGCGTACATCATGTACCTGCTTTGACACGCAATCTCATATCAGCTGGACAGCTTGATGAAGCAGGATATCATGTATGTTTTGGAAACTCTGCATGGAAGATCACTCGTGGCAGACTTGTGATTGCGAGAGGTGCCAAGGCTGGCAGTCTCTACCCCTTGATTGTATCAGCTTCTTCCCTTGATCATGTTTTGTCTATGGGTTCTATCCCACATGTATCTCTTTGGCATGCTCGTTTGGGCCATATGTCTTTGAAGGGAATGAAAATGCTTTCTGGTTTGCAGTACTTACCGCCCTTTCATTATGCATGTTTTGATTCATGTGAGCATTGTCTTTATGGCAGCCAGACTAGGCCTACGCATAAGAAGTCTGGTAGGCCACGCATGAGTGAGCCCTTGGCATTGGTACATTTGGATGTCTGTGGGCCCATGCCTTGTCAGTTTATGGGTGGTGCAAAGTATTTTGTTACGTTCATAGATGATTTTTCACGAAAAGTTTGGGCTTATCCCATTAAGCTAAAATCCGATGTTTTGGCTGTGTTTCAGAGATGGCTTGCATTGGTTGAGAACCTGTCTGGGTATAGGCTAAAATACCTAAGGACAGATAATGGGGGTGAGTATGTCTCACGTGCTTTTGAGCAGTTATGTGATGAGAGGGGTATTAAGTGTCAGTTGACCGCCCCCTACACCCCCTCCCCCAAAATGGTTTGGCTGAGCGGATGAATAGAACCATCCAGGAGCATGTACGCAGTATGCTTAGCCATGCAGGCCTACCACAGAGCTTTTGGGCTGAGGCAGTTAGTACAGCTGTGCATGTCATAAACAAATCACCCTCTAGTGGTTTGGATTTCCAGGTTGCAGAGGAGGTATGGATTAGAAAACCTCCCTCTTATGCGCATCTCCGTGTCTTTGGATGTGAGGCATTTTGCCATGTGCCCAGGGACAAGAGAAGTAAGCTGGATCCCAAGAGTGTCAAATGCTTTTTCCTTGGTTATGGGAATGCAGGCGAGATGGGTTATCATCTCTAGGATCCGCAGGCGCGGAAAGTCATCCGCAGTCATGATGTAGTTTTCCATGAAGACAATATGCATAGGCAGCCTGAGAGAGTTATTGAGAACCGCAGGGTCATATTTCAGGAGGAGCCGAGAGCTCCCGCACAGCCAGTTGGACAGCCTTCAGCTGCAGCAGATGCTCATGGTCAGGGTGTTGGACAGGCAGCTGGGCAGGCAACAGAGCCTGCCGTGAGACGGTCTACTAGAGACAGACGTCCACTTGATAGATTTCAGCCCTCGATGCATTATGTCTTGGTTACAGATGCAGGAGAGCCTTTCACCTATGATGAGGCTATGCGCAGAGGTGACAGTCACTCCTGGGAGAGGGCTATGCAGTCTGAGATAGACTCCCTGCATAAGAATGACACTTGGGATTTGGTTTCCTTGCCTATGGGCAAGAAGGCTTTGCCATGCAAGTGGGTGTACAAGCTAAAAAGTACCCCTGGACACCCCAAGCCGACATACAAGGCTAGATTGGTAGCAAAGGGTTTTGGGCAGGAGCATGGTGTGTACTTTGACGAGGTCTTTTCTCCTGTGGTTAAGATGACCACCCTGCGCTTAGTCTTGGCTTTGGTTGCTCATCTTGACTTGGATTTATACCAGATGGATGTCAAGACGGCTTTCTTAAATAGGGACTTACATGATGAGATTTATATGGAGCAACCTAAGGGCTTTATAGAACCTGGCAGGCAGCACCTAGTGTGCAAATTGAAGAAAAGTCTTTATGGCTTGAAACAGGCACCTAGGGAGTGGTATCATAAGTTTGATGCCTTTATGTAGTCACAGGGCTACAGCTGAAGTGCTATGGATCCATATCTTTACACGAAGAAATCCTGTGATGGTTCTTTATTGATTTTGGTACTCTACGTGGATGATATGTTGATAGCAGGGAAAGCTCATGATGAGCTAGATGCTCTTAAGGCTCAGCTCAAGAAGAGCTTTGAGATGAAAGATCTGGGACAGGTCGCTCACATACTTGGTATGCGCATTAGACGCAACAGGCATCAAGGACTCCTCTACTTATCACAGAGGGAGTACATTCATAAAGTCCTTGAGCGCTTCCGCATACAGGACGTAAAGCCTATTGGCTGTCCATTGCCTTCTTATGTGAAGGTATCACAGGCTGATTGTCCGCAGACAGATGAGCAGAGGGCCGAGATGGCCAAGATTCCCTATGCATCCGTAGTGGGCAGTCTTATGTATGCCATGATAGCAGATATTGCCTTTGTAGTTGGTGTTGTGGCACGCTATATGGCTACACCTGGCGAGAAGCATTGGGGTGCCGTGAAGGGTATCATGAGGTACCTGAAGGGCACTGCAGATATGTGCATATGCTATGGAAGCCAGGATATAGGAGTCGTGGGGTACACTGACTCTGATTATATAGGACATGCAGATAGTAGGAAGCCCACTTTCGGCTATGTATTCACCTATGCTGGAGGTGTTGTTTCTTGGATGTCCAAGGTGCAGAAATGCACGGCCCGTTCTACTACAGAGGCCAAGTATGTTGCAGCCCACTGAGGCTTACAAGAAGGCCATTTGGTTGGGTCGTTTAGCTGACCTTTGTATTGATGCTATCCCTACACTGCATTCGAATTCTATGAGTGCTATTCAGTTAGCCAAGAATCCGGTCTTCCATGCGAAGACGAAACACATTGAGGTGAGGTATCACTTCATACGTGGGGCCGTTGAGGACAAGTCTGTTGATCTTGTCAAGATCTCGACTGACCTGAATCCTGTAGATCTGCTCACGAAAAGCCTCTCTACAGAGCGCTTTGCCTTCCTCGGAAGGTTGATGGGCGTGGGATGAGATGGCGACTTTCCTCATCCTGTTATACATGTGTACATGTTGTACTGTCTTTTTTCTTTTTCTTTTCACTCCTGACTGGGGCAGATTCGCCTTTAAGTGGGAGGTTGTTAGGGGTAAAGGCGCCTTTGCCTAGCCGCCCATGTATTACTACACTGACAGTCACTGTTACTGCACACTGCAGGTGGTGGGCGCCCGTCACCGTCACTTTATTCTTTATTCTTTTAATGACAGTTTGAATAAAGGAAGGCCCGGTCACACATTGTGACTGTTGGAGTTCCCATTTCTAGTCTCTCCCTTTCTTGCTCTTGCTCTCCCGCCATAACTCTCGAGTCCAACCTTCGATCCGTCGCTCCCTTTCAAGCTATACATCACCTTTGAGCATGTTCCTGGAAAACATAATATTCTTATTGACTTACTTTCTCAAACACATCACCCACCTTGGAAAGCATTACCACTATAGCCACTTAACAATATACATTCATGTAGCTGTTATCTCCTGTACCTTTATTTGGTGCACAGCACCTGACACTATACCACATACTTTATTGTCCACTTTGTAAATGGAATGATGACTCAATTTGCACTTGCGGTCTCCTCTCTATCCTTTATAATACTCATTCTAACCCTCATTGAAGCAAGTGAACTAAAGTGAATACAAGCATTCAAGCTCTCTTAAGCTCCTATCATTCTTACTGATTGGCTTCTTGTGCTCTCTTGTGTTCTCCGTCTCATGTTTTCGACATTTTCACTTATATTTATATATATCAAGTCAAAAACTATGCCAAAAAAGGTTTTAATTTTAAAAAGACTTTTTTCTTTTCTCCTTTTCCGCCTCCTCCCCTCTTTTCCTTTCTTCTTCTTCTTCTTCTTCTTCTTCTTCTTCTTTTCTCTCTCTCTCTCTAAAACGATTAATTAAAAGAGAAATGAAATTTTAAAAAGATTTTTACAAATATTTAATTAAAAGAGAGGGAAAAAATGACATTTAAAATTTAAAATTTTAAAAATATTTAATTAAAAGAGGAGAAAAAAACAAAAAGGATATTTAAATTTTAACTTTTTAATTTAATTACAAACATCTAATTAAAAGAGCGGGAGAAGAGAGAGTGAGTGAGAGAGAGAGTGAGTGAGTGAGTGAGTGAGTGAGAGTGGGTGTGTGAGAGAGAGTGGGGAGTTAATTAAAAAGGGGAGAGGGAAGAGAGAAGGACAGACTACATGTGAGAGAGAGGGGATTTTAATTAAAAAGGGGAGGTTCAAGAAGCCCTCTAGAGGTTCCAGGCTTGTTGAACCCACAACCAAAATAATAAATTAGTACAGAAAAATAAAGAAATGTGTAGATAAGTTGGGGTAGAAGAGGGGTAGATTAATCTAGTAAGCTAAGAGAAAGAGAGGTAGCAGCAAGAAGAGGTTATGGAGGATTTATATTCCTTAGCTTTTATCCTTGGTGGCAGCACAATAAGAGGAGGTTGAGGTGAGATTTTCACTGTTGAGAGAAAGAGAGCGCTCGAGGGATACAACAAGTAGAGGATGGGGTGGATGGTTGGAGCAATACATGGTTAGCTGTGTGACTGAATATGATACACTGATGACTAGCACCATCCGATCAAGATCTGTGTGGTTGTGTGTGTGTGTGTGTGTGTGTGTGTGTGTGTGTGGAGAAAGAGAGCATAGAGCAGAGTGCACCAAGCCTGAGAGCACAGCAGACTTGGGGCAGTATGCAAGCTTGTGCAAGCATGCAGAGGCAATGCACAAGCCAGGGGGAGAGGTAGTTTGCATCCAGCCAGCAGGTGTGCGGAATCTGCAGGTGGTGACCTGCAGACAGGCAGCGCTCAGGATTCAGCATAGGTTTGTTGAGTTTATAGGCAACAACAGCATAGGAGCTGCAAGGATAAGAATGCATACAGCTGAGATGTCTGTATAGCAGAATTGGATACCGCTTGTGTCTATACAAAGAAGATGCAGAGATCTTTTTCCTCGGAAAGAGGTGTCGTCCTATTTTTCACTGCTAGAATTCCTCTTCTCTTATCGGTAAGGTCATGGCTGCAAGCCATTTTGCAAGAGGAATGTGTTGAGGAGATTTTTGCAGGCCCTAGAGGGTTTTATGAGGTTATGATTAAATACACTCAACAACGTATTGTGCTTCTGAGCATGCTTTCTTATTTTTTTATAGAAAGCTGGTCCATGTTATTTTTTGAAGGCCACTAGGAATGTTTCTAACATTTACTTAAGCAAGAATGTTCTCTTTGGATGGAGATTGGAGACTACCCAACTTGAGAGATGCCATGGCTGCAATTAAAAAGATTTTGGTTCCTCTGAATGTTCGTGCAACAAACAAGAATCAAATATGCATGCTCTGAAGCACTGCTAAGATGCATCCTAAGTGGCTACACATTAATGTCACAAGCATACATCCTTTAAGGTTGCATCTAAAATGGAGCACATTTGCAATTTACTATGTCTCGTAGCAAATTGGGTCAATCTATGGCAGAATGTCCTAACAAGCAAGATGGTATTGCTCACTTGACCAATAGATTTGGCATGTAATATAACAGTCCTATTGTGGGTTTAATGATGGATGTTTGCATGTTGAGGGAGATGTGGACAAAGAAAAACAATCAACTTTGTCCTTATCTAATATTAACCATGGTTGGAAAGAAGTGCATGATAAAAAAGGGAAAAGAACCTGACAAGTGTGTTACATGGTGAGACTTCAATCAATACTCACGATGCTTTTAACACCTATGTGTGTTGTAGAAATAAAACTCCTCCTCAATCATTCTTCAATGATAAAGGGTTTTCGTGCTCTAAATCAACTTATAATTTAAGGCCTTAAGGGGATAGATTGCATGATCCAGTTGCACATCTTGCTTTTGCCAAACTACATGGAGCATGTGCATTTTAACAACTAGGATGTTTTATGTACTATGGAGCATAAATGCCATAAAGAAGGATAGTACACTACCATGGATGTAAGGTGTTTCATGTATTAGTCCCAACCAAAAAGCACTAATGTATTGTTGATCGCACATGAAAAATTTCAATCTATATTGATTAGAAGAGATGGATCTAGCCAATTTCTTGTTATTGACATTATGTACAACGCTTAAATTTTATGGTTGATTGGTGTATATGCACTAATTGATGTTTTACACCATCAAGAATTATGGCAAAAGCTACCATCTTGTCTTTCAATTGGAAGGCCCAGCTTTCTAATGGAGGGGGGCTTGGCTATCCCTATTAGATGATGGTTATACTTTCCATTCCACACAACATTTGGAAACTTGGACTCACTTGGACCACACATATGTTATGCATGATTATTCATTCTTACTAGAGGTTTTGGAAGTTAGTATTTTAGGGTTTGTGATACTCAAATAGCCAATTCATCTTTTCAAGCATTATTTAAGCAAATAACCATTGGATCTCTATTCTTCATTTCTTTGGCAAGAGATATTTGATGGCTACATGCATCAGTTGTTGAATCAATTTTCACTTGATCTTCCAATGAGCAAGACAATCTTTTGATTTGTTAGTCTCTAATGTGCTAATGTGCTAAGAGTTGCCACGCAATATAGGATCCATCTTGTTATACTCCATAGACAAAGATTGAATACCGTTGCAAAGCTTTTAGCATAAATGTGTTTTCTTTTAGTGAGACTCGCCAAATGATCATTGCTAGTTTTCTCTTTCCATGCAATTGTCAGGGCTCGATACAGATTTTCAGCCACAATCTTATCCACATGTGAAGATTATTGCCTTATCAAAGGCTTACAAGATGATAATTATCAAACTGAAATGTTATGGTGGCTTGCATGCCTTTTTTACAATGAAAATTATAGTAAGATTACAAATTCTATTCATCAAATGGTTATGGATCCCCAAGCTATCGTGCAAACATGTCGAGTACATTTTATGGATTTACTTCACATGTACACATTTCAAACCAAATAATTATGATTTGGTTAAGAACAAGTTTGGCCTAATATAACGGACACCTTAGATGCAAACATATCTAAGGATGAGGTAATGGAAGGTTTGTAGCACCTATCCAACAGTAAAAGCCCTAATTGGGATGGCCTTACTAATGAGTCTTTTAACACAATATGCAAATCACTAGCAACACCTTGACCAGTATGTATCAAGAAGTCTGGGCAATTGGGATTATGCCCATCTTTTAGATGTTACAAAAGTCAATTCCAAAGGTGCTGTCATCTATAATTGAGGCTAAAACACAAGTTGGGGTCCAATCAATCAGCCTGTTAACATTTGAAGTAAAAGCCAATTGTACACAATAGAGGAGAAAATCTGTCGAAAAGCATGAAAAACAACATAGCCTCCCCTCTTTATATAGCACTGCATGTGGCTCTCTTTATTTAGAATGTCTATCTACACTTGCATAGACCAAAAAAGTTACTTTGGATGTCTACATACACTTGCACAGACTCCAAAAGTAATTGCCATGTGGCAGAGTTAATCTAATGATTGAAAGAATTGGCAGTCCCCAAACTTTGCGACAACTATTGAGCATTACTACTCGTGTTATAAAATGAACACACAAATCAAAAGACTATATTCGTGAATAAAGCTCATGACAAATTTGGTGCTCCTTTGACTCATCTTATTGTGACATGTCCATCATGATTTACCTTCACAAGAACAATGAAAGGTCTACAAGATCACAAAATTAAGATGGTTGATAGCATCCAACTTAACGTGTGCAGAATATGCCCTGACACCACAAATACGAATATACGTGGTGTTGATTTATTAGATTTCAACATATGAGGTGTTTGATAGAAGCGTAATTGGGCTGACTTGCCCACTCTTATGTGCTTCTCTTCACTTTATATGTTAAAAGAGATTACTTGGTGATAATTGCTTCCTTTAAAATTAAATTCCTCACTCTTACAGACATCCTAAATGCTGGCACCCTGTCAACCTTGTGGCCATAATTTCTTGCTTTTTCCTTCTAGTGAGCTATCATGTAACTGCATGCTGCTCAATTTGTAACTTCTTTCGGTCTGGTCTGTGCATTCATGCATCCCTTAAACAGCATAGACGTTGGACATCAAAGTACATGCTGCAGCATCATTGGGCTTTAAACCCACAGCATGATAAAATGCTTGCTTCCCCAACTCCACATTGCAATATTCATCGGCTGCACCTAGTAGAGGCATGCACAACTCGCAAATTGCTGCCCAGAAAAACATTCTTAATCAGTGTACTCCACCCCTCTTGAACTCCCTGCACGCCCAAGAAGGCCTATGATAGCAACACAATGCCTCCAGTTTGGAATTAAACCATGGCTTTCTCAACTAAGCCAGCCCACAAGCTGAAAAGAGTGAAAAGAATGTGTAGTCCATATGGAGTACAGCCTGCCAATAGCAATTCCTTGAATATATGCAGACATGCCACAGCAGTTCCTCCTTGCACATAACCAGCTAAGATGGCAGCCCACGATCCGGTATTCCACTGGGATAATCCATGAAAAACTGCCTGGCCATCTACCATAAAAGCACACCTGCCATAAGCTCGAATAAGAGCAGTTCCCAGCATCAGAAAGTGCTCTTGCGCAGCATCAACTACATTGAAATGAAGCTGCTTACAAATCTCTACACTTACGATTGTCCTTCAAGCCCCCAAAGCACATGTGATCAAAAAGTCAGCCAGGACCATACCTTCACCTTGCATCCACCTTGGGAGCTTTAATGCCTTTCCTTGTCCATTTTGTTCCACATACACAAATAGCATTGCATTCCATTAGCGTGTAGCTCATTCACATTAACCACCAAAAACACATTTTGCATCTTCAGTATTCCCACTCCTTTGACTGTCAACGTGTAGTGCTTGCCCAATTTCCAAGTATATCTTTGTCTTTGGCTGCTTCCTTTCCTACAAGGTTGCATCATGCTTCAAGGATTATAGAAAACTCTGTTGGTTTGAACTGATCCCTTCATTCTTCATGTTGCATTTGCCTGAAAAGTAGTAGAACCCTGTCTCTTTTGGCCCTGTCTGATGTATGCTGATAAGAGACCATTCCAAGACACAACATTACATTTAGATAACCCAATGAATACACTCTATGCTTCTGCAACACTACCGAACTTGCCATATGCACTGATGAGTGTATTGAGGATACATCCAGTGTGAGGCCCGCCCTTCTTACATCAGCATGTAATGTTTGACAAATTTGTAAATATGTGGCTCAGATCAAATCTCTCTCTCTGAGCACAGCCACTTCTCTCCGAGTGAAGGTGCCACATGCAGGAAGGGCAATAAGCAAGATCTGAGGACAAACACCTTCCTCCTGCATTTGCCTTGCTCCATTAGGCTGAGAGCATTGTAGTGCATGACACAACAGCATGCTCAAGAACTTTACAAATACATTTGTTGCATCCACAATACTCCCACACTTTGCCTACACAATCACAAGTGTATTGCTCACAAACACATCTACAAGAATGCCTCAAACTTGGAAATTTACTGAAAAGGTCTGTGGATTCAGACTGATACTTTCGTGTTTCAGTTGTCTATAAAGTGGTAGCATGTTTCTCCTTGAACCCCCTATGTGTATGCTGAAAGCATTGCATTCCATGACACCACATTGCTCCAAGACAAACTTCAAAATATCATTTCCACTTCCAAGTTACCTGCTTACGAGGGTGTTTCTGACAACATTATCAGATCTCAGGCCCTTCTGTGCATCAATGTGTAGCTTCTCAGCTTCCAAGAGGTCTGGAACAAGGGCAAAGGCTTTTAGAAAAGTCGCTAAAATATAATAATTTGGCACCACACAATCCTCATGCAGACGCTGATATAACTCAGTGCATAAAGCTCAAAGCCATGGCCCTGAGCTGTATAGCGAGAGATCAAGGCTGTCCCAAGCATAGACAGATCAAAACAGGCAGTGAAACAGGATGGAGTAGGTGTTGTGGAGGAAGGCCACTACCAAAGAGTCTACAAGGTGGTGTGGGGTGACAAGCCCACTTGATCTGGAGGGAGGGCTTTGGGCTGGGCACATACCTCAAGAATGCTACAAGCCTGGCAGGGCCACAGGATGGCCAGGACCAGGTCACTTGAGCAGGAGGCATCAAGCACCTGGTTGAGCTTTCCCTTACAACACAGGGTTGGGATGGTGCAGAGGCTATGATGATCATCACTAGAGATGGCATCACACTGGCTCTCTTGGCAGCAGAAACCATGCAGAAAATCTCTGCAATTGCCCAAGAGATCCTACTGCACACCCACATATGCTTGCCCTCTCCACCATGAACCTCCTCACCACTGTAACAGCGTTCTCCTCACATCCATATTCAAGCTCTGCTCAGACCAAATGCTTATCTTGCTCTTTGCATACATGCTTTCTGCTCACAAGACTCGAAAAGGAGCTAGCTACGAATTGCTATGTGGAGCCTTACAAAGAGCTAAGGGCTCCAGCTTACTATCAACAAAATCAACAACATAAAATAAAATAGTATTGCTAAAAGAAGCAGAAACAAAAAAAAGTCCACTAGCCCCTTTGGCACGTGCACTCCTACCCACTTAAGATAACTTAATGTAATCCCAAATTGACATGACCCTCCAACTTGACACCAACTAGTAACCATTTCCTGGGGGCAATGCTAACAAACAACAGGAAAGTAGCTTCACTGAGTAAACATTGAATTTGTTTTCTATCTTGCTCTTCACAGTGTAAATACCTGCCATTTGTCGCCTTGATGAGAGCTGCAGTTTCAACCCCATCAAAGCCTGGGCATGCAGAAACACAACAAAAAGCTTGAGCATAGCTTTACTGGAGTTTATGTCCTACCTTGCTCTTTGCTACTTCAATACCTCCCATTTGTTAGGCAATTTACATGTTTATTACCAATCAATCCCCCCGCCCCAACCCTCTTTTTTTAAACCTAGCAGCAACTGAAAACTTTGAAAGCAATCTCAGCAAAAGCTCCAGCCTTAGTCATATTGAACAACACATAGAAGCACATGTATTACTCCAAACTGAATAGCTTTTGCAAGCAGGCATGGCAAACTTCTGGAATAAGCAAGTACTCCCTATACTGACCATGCCTTTAACCTGGGAAGACGTAAGCCACATCCTAGACACCAACCTTTCACCAACTTTGCTTATCTCATGTCTGCTACTGACAAGCTCTACAACTTGATCACAAGTCTATATTGGACACATGTCACTGTAATATATTCAGGGAAGCATTGAAGACTTGGATAGAAAGCCACATCCAACTAAACCCATTAGTCCATGTTCATTGTGAGGAGAGAAATTGTAGTATGGCCATGCAAATGCCCGTGCTCTTCATTGGGTATGCTAGAGCTAATCAAAACAGAGTGAATGCATAATGATTGAGGACACTTACTGAGTCTATAACGACATGACAGATGACCCAGAATCTCTAAACACGTGCACATATAGGCTGTAACATGAAAAATAGTTTAATGATATGTCGTATCAGGTGAAAGTGAGTGAAATAACCTGCCACACCCTTTTCAAAATCTTCTGAAACCTTTAGCTATAAAGTAGATCTCTCTAGAAGAAGGTCTGGTTGCTTTTGGTCTGAGCCATGACATGGACTTGAACTTTCCTTTGCAGAGCTTGGGAAAACCTGCAAATCGCACAATGAGATAGCTCCAATACAAAAAAAATAGATAAAAAATAAAAGTTGAAAAATTCAAACGAGCACTTTCATTGTTTCTACCTTGGCTTTCCTCACCCTCCAACAGTTTTATTATGAGGTTACCACCAGGCAACAGAAGTCTCTGAATTTGCTGGGAGTGTGTCTTTTCCTCTCTTTCTCCCTCCAAATTATGACCGTCAAGCCCAAAACTTTCTCCTGTCGCTAATTCTAAGGCTCTCAATCCAAGCTCACTTGATAGAGCTGCATCTTTAGATCCAATTCCAGAGACTGGTGGACACATGTCAGACAGAATAACAGAGAAGCCCTTTCCCTGTCAAATAAGTTAGAACATCACAAGCATAAATATCTATGCAATGTGACATCAAACCATACAGCTTGATGAATTCTTTGACTAGCATTGGCATAAACCATTAACAAATCAAAGCTCAATACGAGCACAAATGTGTCCACTGTCACCACACTGATTTATCCTGGGCATGCAAATGAAGAATCTTCAAGCATTCATCCATACATAAGTAAAAGCCTTTAACACCGGCAAGAAGGGGAAAGGGCTGGAGAAGGCGGTGTGCAGCGGTCTCACAATGAAGTACAGCAGTGATACCCTGTGAGAGGTGCAGCATGAGCTGAAAGAGAAACACTGAAGGCAAGAGTGAAAACAGAAAAACTCAATTGGGTGATGTGAAGAAGCCAATACAATGCTCAGCCCCCACATGCTACAGATGTAGCTGCAGTGAGGGTGCTCACAGAAGAAGTCAATGAGAGAGTGAGTGTTGACCAGCTGACAGGTGAGGCCTATAAATAGGCAAGACTGATGTGAAGTCATCTAGGACAGTTCATAAGAAAAAAATTTGGACAGGACCCAAAAATAGGGATATAGTACAAAATGACCAAAATGATTGGACTCCAACACCTCCTAATGTCCTCATTGCCTTAATGTGGAGCTCACAACCAAGAGATAACATAGCCACTAAGTTATGGCAGTGATAATAGCAAAAGTTGTGAAGGTCATTTAGCTTGCATGTATTTGGTTCTACATATGCCTTTTGGATCCTATCTGAGTGCAATACGGTTGCTTGTCATTGTTTAAGAGAGGGGTGTGTCACCAGCATCATGCATGTGAATTCACTTAAAAAGTTTCAAGCTAAACTTACTTCTGGTGCTCCCAAGTAACTTTGGATGTGATGGGCATGATGGACATTGCATTAGTAGTACAAGACAAGGGCTGACCTTGGACTGTTCGATCTCCTAAGATTAACGTGAAACTTTCATTAACTTGAAAGTTTGGCCACAAAGTTTGGACAGTATGATAAAACGTTTGGATTGATAACTAGGCAACCACTTAAATTTTATGTCTGGGCAAGGCCATTCAAAACTGTGTTGTAGCTAGTTGAGATTTAGAGTGGCTGGTATGCATTTGGAAATCTTATATTGCCATTCTCATCTCTCCCCATCTCTCTTGGTGGACCTCATGGCTGTTTTTCTGCAAAAAAATCACAGGTATTGCTGGACTGGGGCAAAAAGAACTTAGAAGTAGCACTGGAGAATGCAAGGACAAGCATCCAGGGTTCTATAAGAATAGCATGATCTACAGCAGGATGACTGTATCAGCAGGGCAGCACTCTACGGATTTGGCACCAAATTACTTAGTGATTAATTGTTATACTTTCAGTGTTTGCAGGCTGAACTATTAATGGAGCTATCTGTAAGTGCCAAAGACAGTATTTTGCTAGTAGTCTCCAATAGATACCAGTTTGCAACAAAAGGCAGCTATTAAACAACAGTTTATACCTTGAATAGACATCTCCTTATATAACCTAAGGAAATACCACAAGGGGCACCAAGCTTGGGACCAACAAGTGTCATCATGACTGTGTGGAAGCACTCTAGCTCCATGTTTGTGAGTATCTTGTGGATGAATTCTGAGATTAGTTAGTAACCGTATCTGCAATTTTGGGTATTTAGCCACTTGCACGATAAATTAGACAATAGCATTGCACTTGGCAATCACAGTTACTTATGAGATACATGCAAAGAAATTTCTAGCCTCTTACCAATTCTGAGAGGCTTAACAGAAATTCTGGATTGATCTTCAAAACATTTGCACCGATTGTCTGGACACGTTTATCACAATGATCTGATGGCACCTTCACTTTCTGCTCCATAAAAATGCATGCAAGGGATTGTCTCCCATTAGGATTTCTGTTCAAACTGGCTTCAAAACCTACTTTACATGACTTGGACATAGGAACTTTTGATTCATACCAAAGGTAAACTTTATATGAATGCAACTTGACAAAGTTAGAAGCATGCAATGTTTTGTCCTTGAGACTGGAATTTCATGAACCTCGGAGAATAAATAAATACTGTTAGAAGGCAGCTTTTAAGCACCTTTACATCAACACCAACCACAACTCCTCCTTTTTCTAATGGACCTAGGTTTTGGCACGCCACCTGCAAAGTGAAAGGAATCATGTCACTCAAAGAATCCAATGGTATCACAAAGAGTGCGGAGGAACAGATGGACTCTTTGCACAACACAAAATTGAGGATGGATGCATAGGTTACCAGATGAAGCATAGACCGTTAGTATTTGTCATTTCGAAAGTCCACATAAAACATGAAAATCATGAGTTCACTACAAATGGTGATCCTGCAACTACGATATGAAGCATAGACCTGATATTTGTCATTTCAAAACTCCATATCACAGATGGTGATCTTAAAATTCAGTTGATTTAAATTGACATTTTTTTAAAAACCTGCAAGATGCCTTCACTAAAACACTTGCTCCCATTGAACCACTTCTAAGTCATTTGCAGATAGACAGTTTATAAAGTTTTCACACTAGACCGTACTCTTTTTGAAATAAAAATGGGATGACCACATGCAATAAAGTCTGATGTGCTACTACCTCATGTGTTAATATCTTGTGGTGATTACATCAAATAAAATTTAATGAACTTCTGTAGGTAAAAGTTATTGAGATGGGCTTGCATATGTTGTGTACAGCAGTGGCAATGACAAGGATAGGGATTCCATTTTCAAAGTTGATTTTGAAGGGATGAGAACAACATGCATTGGGTGCCATGAAAGCAGTGAATCAACCCCGTGTCAGTCATCTTGAGCCCTTGGTTGAGGGCATCCTTGGTCTTCTACACCATCTACATGTGGTCACATGTCAATATAAGGTCATCCACATAAAGCATGGATACAGCTGTTCAGCCAATACCAACCAATAATGAAGAAAGGTATCAATCTTCTTGTTCCAAGCACATGGAGCCGGCTTGAGGCCATAGAGAGCCTTCTTTAGCAGCTGGCTTATACACCTTTCCTTTGGCATCTAACCGTGTGAACCTAGAGGCTGCTCAACATAGATCTCTTCCTCCAAGTCTCCGTTCAAAATCGCAAACTTCACATCCAGCTGATAAACCAGCCATCTTCTAAGGTTAGCAAGGGCAAGAACAGTCTGAATGGTCACCATCCGTGTAGTAGGGGCAAAGGTATCATCAAAGTCTACATCCAGTTTCTCAGCAAACCTCTTAGCCACCAATCCAATGTTGTGTTTGTCAAAAGGGTAATAATTGTGATATTTGGTTTTAGATACCCAGTTCAATAACTTTCCATTTAATTGGTCAAGGCACTAGCTCCCACGTGTCATTCCACTCAATGGCTTCTAGTTCTTGCTCCATGGCTCTTTGCCAAAGGCCATGTTGTAAGGCTTCTCCAACTGCTGTGTGGTCCCTGTTTGCCATAACACAAGTCATCCACCTATAGTTGGTGTGAAGAGCCTCTTTTGAATAGACCAGATTGTTGTGGCCCATCCTACCACTCCCACTACCCTAGGACAACCTCAATACACATGTCTCTAAGGATCTAACAAATCATGAAGGAGACCAATACTCCTCCCACGCCACACTATCTATCACCAGGTGGTGATACTTTTTGCAGTTGCTTTCCTTATTTACTTATATAAATAATTTATTTTTATTTTCTTTAGTTGTTGTTGCTTTTTACCCCCATAGTTCTCTTGGAATAAGACGGGATCTTTGCATGGCCAAAAGAGGCAGCCGTTGGGACAAATTGGACTAATGGTTTTTCTGAGCCTTAGGACCAGTTCCATATTGAATGGGCACTGAAGAATAGAATGCCACTGGTTTGGGACTGTGTGCTTAGCCACTGGAGATGGTGCAGGACAATGAGCCTGGCCAAGACAAAAGATGCACATGTAAGAATGCTCACGGAATAAAAGTCACCGTAACTAAGCCACATTACACTTTTTGATGCAGTTGCAATGATAAAAGTTGCTCAAAACAACTTGAGGAATGCAAGGGTCACCATCCCTAAAATTTAGGGAGTTACTATTTTTGAACCCCAGAATCTGTTCGCGTCATTATCTTCATTTTTGCACAAGGATTAATTCTCCAGTCTGTGCCAAGGTCAAATTTAGCATTGATCATGGAGAATTTTGGACTGGAAGGTTTAAACGGGAAAGTTGTTACATGTATGCCATGTGGCACAAATTCCCAAAAGAGAGAGAGAGAGAGAGAGAGCATTTTAAAAAAACGTAATAGGCATAAGGGGCAAATTTGAGAGTGAAGTTTTGAGGAGCTAAGGGCAGATTGTTGCAAGAACATCAGCTATGGAGAGTACTTCTTCGTCTCTGACTCATGTACGGAGGTAGAGCTTGCTCCCTCTAGTCAACTCTCTCTCTATTCTCGGAGGAAATGCTTTGCATGATGGGCTGATTCCATCGAAGGTACAGTTCTCTGTTTTCTTTGCACTTTTGCTGAGGCAAGAGTCTCACTATCCAAGTTCAAGAGCAGCTGTTGGCTTCTCCAATGCAAGAACTGAAGAAAGTGATGACCATGCCACATAAGAACAAGGTTTTTCAGCTCTGATTTAGTGTTGTTTGTGGGACTGTTTTACGACTGGAATGATGCCAAGATAAAAGGGATGTTGTTCTAGATATGCTAGACAGTAAGAACAGTAAATACAAAGTTCTGCAGACTACAATTCTGCACATGAATCATTCAGTTATGGTCACAGAAAATGCTTTTCTAAAAAGAATGTTGTTTTGGATATGTTGGACAGTAAGAACAGTAAATACAAAGTTCAACAAACTGCAATTCTGCACATGAATCATTGAGTTATGGTCACATAAAATGCTTTCCTAAAAGGGATGTTGTTCTGGATGTGTTGGACAGTAAAAACAGTAAATACAGAGTTCTGCAGACTGCAATTCTGCACATGAATCATTGAGTTATGGTCACAGAAAATGCTTTCCTGAAAGGGATGTTGTTCTGGTCATGTTGTACTGTCCTTATGCAACTCGGATTTACTCAGATAAGATGAAAACCAACTGTTCATAGGTTATGAATTTTGGAACATTTCATCTTTTTGTAACTTTCCATCTTTTAATTGATAAGGAAATACCGAGAGGGGCATCGGTCTTCGGGGCCAATCTAGTGTTGAGCGAGGGAGTGAGGTCTTTGTTTGTGTGTGTGTGTGTGTGTGTGTGTGTGTGTGTGTGTGTGTGTGTGTGTGTGTGAAAAGACCAAGTATTAATTGAAGGAACTACTACTTTATGTGAGTCATAGACCGGTTTCACTATCTCAAAAACTGAATTTGGATTAGCCACCACTTGCGAAGTCAATAGCAGTGAATCATCCACCTTGGAACCTCAATCTCTAACAACTTTGCCTAAATAGGTGGAGACAACCACCTATTGCCTGGATCTCTGAGAATAAGGTGCTTCTCACCCCCATCTAAAGTCAAAAGCTCCACAAAATGCACATCTTGGCTGGTGTAGACATCTTGAGCTTTTGAATCATACGAGCAACAACCCATTGATCGGTGTCATAGACAACAAAAAAGTGCCATGAGGTTTTTGGATCCACCTTCCCTCACTTCTTCAAAATGTGGCATACGCATTCTTGCGATCCATGAGAACCTAGAAATCCATGTCCGAGTCACTAGACATCCTTCCCCTACCTTAATTTGTCAGACTTCCTAGGTAGCCCCCCTCGACTCCGAAAACACAACCACCTAGGACTTCCTTAGCTCAATCATTGAGGCTTCTTCAATGCGGCAATGAAAACACAAAAATTGCTCCAGAAGCTAAAACAAAGCCTTCTCAACACTTTCCCTGCTAATTCATTTGCAAAATCAGGTCTGCACGCCCCCTCCTATTTTGCCATGCATGTCCAAGCAACCCCCCGATCAGCAAATGCAGCACTACTCCCTCCAATGATGCTCTCCTCATCCTACTCCAATGGTAGCCTGATGTGCAGCCCTCTAATCGCACTCATGCACTAAAGATGTCGCTCCTTTGACATGCTGAAACCTCCTCTTAAGAGCTGTCCACTTTGCTAAACCCCTTCACTACTCAAATACCATGTCAAAGTGTAAGGTTGCGGAAGCAAACACGAGCTGAGATATAGAGTGAAATCCAAGAGGGAGAAAGGGGGGTTTGGGTGGTGTGTTGAGAAACCCTTCACCTGCAGTTTGCGTTTTTGCGTTTTGCGTTTAGGGTTTGTAGCCCCAAAAAGGGGCGCCATCCTAGACTGACTGTGCCTATTTATAGACCACTCTCTCATTCATTCCTTACGGCTAATTCATTCAGTCCATCACCTCTTCTCTCCAGCCTCTCCACTGCCCTCACACCCCTTCAGGAGGACATTGTGGTTCGTGGTTGTCTTCATCATCTTCCTTGTGCTACGGCACCCTTGGTCCCTTGTATCACATTCACTCCATGATTCGAAACTTCATCATTCCATTCATCAAAGTTTCTTCTCTCTTCTCTTTTCCATGTTTGCCGAGTTCACTCTGAGTTCCTCCCCGCAAATCCTACTGTCTTGTTGGTACGTCATCTTTTGACAAGGAGGGCGCGGGGGGGTTTTAGCACTTTAGTCAACTCATGAGTAGTCTACGCATGCGCAATTGTGGGTTGGGCATTGTAGGTATTTAGGTATTTACTATTGTCATTTTTTTAATGGTTTTGGCCATTTATTGCTGGTCGATTGGTGCATAATGCCAGCTGACCTGATCTTTTTATGGCATTATTTTATGACAATTTATTTGGAGCTTCGTCCTCCTCAAGTCATTCATCACTTGCAAATTCCCAGTGCAACTCCTGATAGAGAGAGGGAGGCAATGCCAATGCCCACACAGACAGTGCCCACACAGCCAATACCCATGCAGCCAATGTGACTCACTATTGTACGTGATTGGCTCGTGTTTGATATATGGATTCCATTTCCCGAGCATATATTTGAGTTCTCTCTTCACACTCGTCCTTCATTCTTTTGTTTTCTCTTTTCTCTTGTGTTGTGCAGTCCTATTACAACAGTCTTTTATGCTTCTATCAATGCACACACTTCTGACATGGTATCTAACATGTGTGTTCAAGCTGTGGGTGCTGTTTTCTGCTCTGGACAGTCTGCCCTCACATTGTTTTGCTGCTGATCAACCTCCTCCTGTCTGCTACAGCCAAGTGATCTGTCCCTACTGCAAATCAGCCTCATTTTCTGCCCCTGAAGCCCATGTCTCCTCTCAACTCCCTGCGTCTTTTATTTTCTGCATTATTTTAATGCTGGCGACTGCATTTAATGCTTTGTCAGTCTGCGTTTTGACCTGCAGCTGCTGCATTTTCAGTATTTAATGCTTGTGCAGGCTGGGTGACAATGTTTTTCAGCCTTTTGAGAGTGTCTTTGGATTGTGTTCACCCTGATTTTTCTCAAACTTTGTGGTCATTTATTGATCAGCTCTTCTTTATACTGCATGTGAACTCCTATTAGTGCAATCTGTGCTATGTCATGGCTGTACTCTCTCTCTACTTCTCTCCTTTGTTTTATCATCTCATCCTACCCTCTCCAAATGGGACCTCCCTACTACTCTACTAACGATAAACTTCAGGGCCCTAACTATCTCAGTTGGACTATTGTCATGAAAACATGGTTTGTGCAGAAGCAATTGTTGTGGTACGTGGTTTCTAGAGCTATTGAGCATCCTAAGCCTCTGACTCCTCTGCCAGATGCTTAGGAGTAGGACAATCATGAGGAAGTGCTTACATGGGATTCAGATGATGCTCATGCATATTCTCTTCTCCAATGCATCTCTAAGGAGGCTCTACCAAGAGTCACCTCCTGCGAGACAGCTCCAACAATATGGAAGAAACTTCAAATGTTGTACAAGATTCCCTTGACTATGCACGCAATGACTCTCTATGGACATCTCTAGCAGATAAAGTTCAAGCCAAAGGATACTATGAATTCTTTCACTTTTAGCAATCTAGCCAAAGGCAGGGAATTCATGTTCGCATATGCTCCAATGCATTTTTGACAAGATGGTCATGTATGCTACTACGAGACATTGTTTGACGCACGAAGAGCTGTTATGATTCTTCTCTATTATTAGATTCTGGTATGGTCAACATCAACATCATGTTCTCTCCAAGGCACCTTGGTGGTGGCTTCATCACCCACTGCTCAAGTATCCAAAGGTGGCTTCATCACCCACCACTGCTTGGGTATCCAATGATCCTATTCTGATGGTCTTTGTGGTATGGACTATGATGAATCATTATAATTTGGGATTACCTCAAGTAGTACAAGGAAACACAATTTTTTGGCTATTTTTGACTTGAATTCATAAGGTTATTGGTCTTTCTAATTTCTAATGATAGTCTTTATGAGTGAGTCTAGACGTGTGCAATTGTGTGTTGGGCACTGTAGATATTTTAGGTATTTCTTTATTGTCATTTTTCTAATGGTTTTGGCCACTTGTTGTTAACCAAATGGTTCAATATGCCGGCCGACCTAATCTTTTTATGGCATTATTTTATGCCTCTTCATTTGGGGCTTCCTTCTTCTCAAGTCATTCATCGCGTAGATTCCCAACGTAGGTCCTATTGGAGAGAGGGAGCTGGTGCCATTGCCCACACACTCAATGACTCACAGTTGTATGTGATTGTCTCCTATTTGGTATATGGATTCCATTTCTTGCGCATACCTCTAAGTTCTCTCTTTGCAATGTTCCTTTGTTATTTTATTTTCTCTTCTCGTGTTGTGCAAATCTATTACAACCTGCTACACTTACATCATTGCACCCACTTTTGATCCGAGACAGAGAAAGAGAAAGGAGATAGTTACCCAAAATGGGGAAAGAAGGGGGGGAGGGGAGGGGAGGAGGTGTTTCTAGAGAATGGAAATGGGAAGACCAACACCCCCCCCCCCCACACACACACACACACATATATATAGAGAGAGAGAGAGAGAGAGAGTGTGTGTGTGTGTGTGTGTGTGTGTGTAACCAGCCTTCCTTCTGTGGATGGGTGGTAAATCCCTTATTACAACTTAATTACAGCAACAAACAATTAATGCAAATCTGAAAATACAAATTTACCTACTGATCTTGAACAATGCACATCCGATTGGCCCCAAAATTGGCGCCCCTTTCGGTATTTCTTTAGCTTTATCGAAGAAGAAGTTGATTTACAATGGGATTCTCCCGATCCCCTTCAATATCCAAACTCCCCTTGCTGTCCAAAGTGACGAGAAAGTCTTCAATCTATTTTGCCCCTTGATTTGGGAACTTGATTGGCCTTCACCCACTTCATAAACGATGGAAATGCCCCAAATTCAATGGCTGGCTAGTCCTTCACCTAAATTTAGCTGAAATTCACCTTCAACCCTCTTGAATCCAAGTCTTGGAGCTTCCAATTTTTGGCACGCTTCCTGAGGCTGCTGCTAAACCCTAATTTACAGCAGAAATTAGGGTTTACAACAGAGAAATTTGCAATTTCTCAACCTCCAAGGACCCAAATGCTGAGATCTTTAGAGCAAGGTTATGAAATGGCTGGGAGATGAGAGAGAAAGCTGTAGAGAGAGAAAATTCAGAGTTTTATCGCGAAGAATGACTGAAAATCAGTCAAATGCAGCTGCTGCCCTACCACAATAGCTTGTAGATACAAAGAACTTAAGAAAATCAGTCATTTGCTGCTATTGCCTTGTCTCAACAGCCTGTAGATGCTGTCACCTGCTGTTGATTGGTCTTCTACTGTCCTTGGTTGCCTCAGAAGGTCCTCTAATGGCTGCAAATCACCTGCTGTTGATTGGTCTTCTACTATCCTTGGTTGCCTCAGAAGGTCCTCCAATGGCTGCAAATCAAACCAACCTGTAGATGCTGTCACCTATTGTTGATTGGTCTTCTATTATCCTTGGTTGCCTCAGAAGGTCCTCCAATGGCTGCAAATCAAACCAGCAACATCTCCCTCTCTCTTGCAAGCTAAATACACTAAAAATGCCCCTCTCCAACCTCTAAAGACGTTTTTCAGTCTTGTATGGGCATTTTTGACCAGTGGCAGCCTTCTCAAATGGTTTTTTCAGCATTATCCATAATTAAGTATTAATTTTTTATCTTTAAATACTAAAAATTAATCTAATAATTACTTCCGTGCCTTGAAAAATAATCTAACTGGCCAATAATTAAATTGGCTAGGCAACTTCCATTCCCGAGTGTCTCTACGCCATCTTTGACCATTAGATTGGCATTAGATATCATTAGATGCCACTTCTCTAGTGTCACCAACTAACACTTATGGCCAAATGAATGACCTAGGCCAACAAGTGACACCGGATACCACCAAGTACCTATCCGGCATAACTTATAGCAACTTTTGCATTTGACATCCCGTGATTTCCTCGGGTCCCAAGCTCGTAAAATTTACTCTAACCCCAATTACAGCTCACATGTGCAACATTTACTTAACCATGTGATTAAAAATTAATCCACATGTTAAGTGAGGTCTCAAAAATACATGTCCTCATAACAGAGAGATGCACTTGCATAACATATGGAGTATGCACGAGGGAACACACTATGTGTACATGTGCATGTAAGAGAGATTTTTCGTTGATGATGTAAATGAAACAACGTTCCACAAAAAACTTGTATTGTATGTTAAAGGGAGACCTATGTTAGCAAATTATAAGAAAATGAGAAGATATGGAAGGAAAAAGGAAGTGGAGATATAAAAGTGAAAACAATAAGATCATTCACTATTTATTTTCTTAGAGGGAAATACTAAAAATCTTGATCTAGCACACTTGTGATCAAGGAAAGGCAAGCAACAGCAAGGAACGATATAAAACGGGCCTAGCAATGATAACGGCCATTTCAAGGATCAAGGGGTCCAAAAACACATTCCAATCGTTGCTACGGGCTAGAATGGATGATTGATATTTCTAGAAGAGAGAGATATGAAATGAAATGATTTATCAACATCTGCAAAAGGCCAAAGTGGCCTATGAGTTACAACTATCTATGTGATGATACAACAATCTTCAAAAAATAATAAATGTAAATGAAATATAAAAGAAAGCTAAGAGCTACATGTGAGTAAGTGCAATGCAAGAGGAATACCAATAGGGAGAGTAAAGAGAATAAAAAGGCAGCACGAAGAGAAAAAAAATCTACACTAAATCTGAAATGAATGCTGAATACAATGATGAATTGATCAGTTCCTACATAGAGCCCAAAAAGTGTCAATGGTACAGAGTTAATAAACCACTTGACCACATAATCAAATGCGATACAACCATTATTTGGTTGTTTTTCCTAGTAGATGGCATCTTTGGACAATCTAGTTTCTATCCCTTTCCGCTAGATTTGAGCAACTATAAGTTTCTGGAGCATGCAATTATTATTGTTAAAACATTCATAGACTCTCAATTGAGGACCTTTTCTCACAAATGGCAAAGAATACAACTCTATTGCCATCAACATATTTTATTCTTTTTTTGTATTCAGATACACCCACAGTTCCTAAATCTAAAGCTATCTACCTAATGATGCCTATGAAGAGGGTCTCCTTGGAAGTGTGGATGCAAAACTTAGATACAAACAAGTCCACGTCTATGCAAGATCACATCAATTAACTCTAGCAACTACAAATGGAGATTCTAAATATTGAAAAGATGATCTCTTCTTAAAAGATAGTTGTGACTCTTTTGTCACATTTGCCTCCCTCAATACACTCTTGGCTCTTTCTTGCCAGAACAGCCAAATATGGCTTTTAGAACACAAAAGCTATACACAACAATCATTGCTCGACTAAATCAATTAACCATTTTACTTCCCTGATTTGATCATGTAACCACATCATCATTTCTTGCATTCATATTGTCAAGAAAAGTGATAGGACGGTATGCACTCATACCATATTAGAGAGACAAAAGGGTTTGTGGAGAGAGACACAGAGTGAACGGCAAATGCTGAGAGAAGAAAACTTGGAAAAAAGAGTGACCAATGATGAACACTTGATCATGCTAAATAGATCGTGAGAAAATAGGTAGCTCATAGGAAGCCATAGATAGGCAACAAGCTCTTCTCTCGATGGAGCAAACTACAAAGCAGAAGGAGCAAGAGTCGCACAACCATTTTCTCACAAAGAAGTAGACTATCAAGGAGACTATACCCAACAGCCATTGTCTCTCAATGGAGCAAATTATAGAACCACAAGCTCTATCTTAAGAATCCAAACAAGTCATGTGTGAGTCAGCAAGCATGGCTAGGTTATTTAGGCCTTTTATTATGGTCATTTTATACTCATTTTGAGAATTTTATGCTGGCCAACTTGCTTGTTTAGCTAAAATTGCATTAGCTTGACTTAAACAATCCCAAAACATGCTTAATTAATGAAAAACCCTTTTTAATTTTAAAAAGAAACGCAATCCTAGAGATTTATTGTGTCCCACATGCCAAACCCTAAATTGGGTGCCTCAAATTTTCTATAAATAGGCATGCAACTCAACACTCTCCCTCAATCTCCTTTTTGCAGGTTTCACGAGCCATATCTCTACTGCCCACACCCCTGTCACGAAGGACATCACGGTCAAAGCTTCCCATTGTTGTCTGCTACCATCTGGCACCTAATTCCAGCCTTTGTCTCCATCTGTGAGCTATCACATGCATCCTAGAGTTATCGCCTGCATTTGAGAGTTGTCATCTAGTACTGTGGAGCTGTCACCTAATGTCTGCACCTTGCATTTTCTCCTAACGTCACCAGCTAGACTTGTCGCCATCATCCAAAATCTGTGTTTGCTGAGTCTCTCTCTCCTCTAGCTGTCACCTACACATTCAGTAGAGTCGTCTACTATTTCCAAATGTTGCCCGGTTTTTCTCTCCTCACGTACCTTCGTTTTTGGTTTTTCTCTCTCCTCATTGCTTATCTGCATCAGATCCAGCCTCTCTGGCTGCGATTACTATTGATCGACACATGGAGGCTACCTTGCTGCATTTCGGGATCCATTTCTAAGTATGACACACTCTCCAACTCATAACCTCTACCTTGATCCCAATTTCCAAAGATACGAGAGTTCAAGGATGGGTATTCATAGTATGATTGCTACATGAGCATTATATATTCAGTAGTCATTCACTTGATTATTCATTGTGTTCACTATCTTTAAGTTACCCTAACCCTAACTATATTCTGTATTTATCAGATTGTGCTTTGTCGTACAATTGGTTTGTGTTTTTTGTGTTTAGAGCATTTCTTCACATTGTATCAAAGCTAGGTACTCTCTAAGAGACCTTGGCCTTTGATCGGAAAGCTCATCCACAAAAGCAAGAACAACAAAAGGGTCGAATGACTTCAAACACATTCACACCACTGCTCCTGTCTCCACAGCCAAACATAGATAGAAACAATCAGGAGTGGGCCTCCCCACTTGCTATTACCCAATCTAACATGGACAGAGAACCATTGAACTACCATGGAGTCCACAGACCATATCAAATTTTCACTGCAAGTATGATCTCGTCCTTATCGACAGGGCTCAACAAGAGATTGAAGGTAAACTTAAGTTATCTCCCTTAGATTAGGTACACAAAACTAACGATCTTGTAAGACCTTCAGAATCTCCACTACGGACTGGCTATCCACAAGAGAAACCTGGCTCAATTTACACTCCAGTTCCACATTACTTCTTTTCTTCAATGCTAGGTACGAACCCTATTATGTCAAATTCTAAGCCAATGGGTTCTGTGTTTTCTATTGGATCGAGGGATGCTAGTCAAGAAGAGACTTTTGAAAATAACCTTTGGTTTCTAAATAATAAGGAAGACAATTATTTCTTTATGAACTCAAAAGTAGGTAAGAAGCAGAAAGAAGAACTTGTAAGTATTTCTCCCCTCCCTTTTCCTTCAAATGATTTTATTTCTCATAGTCAATTTGGAGTAGATGCATCTTCATCTAATGCATTTAATGGACAAAAGGAACCAACCATGTTTTCCACAACAAGATCTATCACTAATCCATTTGGGCTCCCACCCATCTCTCCCTCATCTTCCGTTGCACCTTTATTTTTGCTTCCATTAAACGCACCACATTTACCACCACCACACCACACCAAGGGTTTCTGCACAATTAGGCACAACCTGTAGGACCTCTACATATCCATTTCCAAGTGGTGTACATGTGACCAAGGCTCGACCTCCCACACACTTTCGGGTTATCCCTCTATGAGTGCATTCTAGACATACTCGAGTGTGGATCATTTGGTACCACAGTTTGCCTCTCTAGCATTACCTAGTGGACCATCCGATCATTATGTTGTGACCCAACTGACATATGGACAAGGCTATTGTGTCCCAATGTCTCCACCTCCACCTTCAATATCATATGGACCTATGTTTGTTTCGATACCTCCAAATCAATCAATACTCGTTGGACATCAACAACCTATTTCTACCTATTCACACTTACCCCCTCCTCCTTATCCACCACCACCACCATCTTATCCTCCACCCTACCCCACCTATCCATCTTTACAAACACCTCGTGGTTCTAGCTCCTCAACCGCTAAGCATGCTTTTAATAACAAGACTCGTTTCAACTAGTCCAACTTACACCACTTGGTTAAACTTGGGGAGGCATGTCTTAGACTCTCAGAACCTATGGGATTTAGTGCAAGGGTTGGAACCCCAACCTAATCTTGCACTTGTTCCATACGAGGTCGTCCACTCATGAAAGGCTCGTAACACCTCTGCTATTGTCGAGCTTATGCAGGGCTTATTACCTAAGTTTCACTCTCAACTTCAATGTTTCGACTTAGCATCCAAGTGTTAGGCACACTTGACTAACCGCTATGTGGCTCAAGATACGACCCGTCACATCAATTTGGATCATGAGCTCCAAAACGTTAAAATCACGAATAAGGATGACTTGAAAGTCAAGTTGGCTAAGTATCGGCCTCTTCTTGCTAAGTTTTCAACCACTTGGGCTCCCAAGTCCACTGATGATTAATTTACCATATTCCTTAACAAGTCGCTAAGAAAATATTTTCATTTTGTGCAACAGGTGATTTCATGGCCTCAAATGCCTACATTTTATGAGTTTTAAATATGAATTGTTTCCTTATGCACAGTTGTTCGATTAATATCATAACACGTCCTCGATATAGAGGGCTCTCGTTGCATCTTCTCATAAGGGGCAGCAAGGTAAGGGGCAAAAAAAACTCAAATCGAAATCAAAATCCAAACAAGGCAAGTGAATCCCAAGGAACCACATAATCTACTCTTAAATCTCGATGGCAAAATGCACCTTTAATGAATTGCCTTTGTCAACATTGTTAAAAGGTTGGGCATTATGATGAGGAGTGTCGATCTAAGACAAGAGACACATAGCCAAAATCCAAGAATTAGACCCCAACCCCCGCAACCAAATCGAGTAACCCCCAACAGGGAAGCAAGGTGGTAGCAACCCCCAGCAAGGGCAATGGTGAGGCCAGACCCACACTACCACCACTTAGTCATCATAGTCAACGAACTACTAAACTCCAGAGGGTTTATCTAACTAGTCTACAAAGGCCCAGGCCCCACATCATCTCCTTAGAGACATCAAATACAAGTCTCATTCACATATTCAAGTTATCTCGTAACGAGGTGACTACAGAGGCTCGTTCATCAAAGTCAAGCACATAAGCACCTGTCATTCACAAATCCAAAAGCAAACATAACCATTAAACATTTTTAACACACTTGTCAATGTATGCAATGCATAGAATCTATCCCCCTCATCAATTCCTATGTTCTTTCCTAAAAAGCAATTGATAATACTAACATGTTTTTGTAAGTTTAAGTACGTTCTAACTAATCGTAATCTATGTAACAAACTTATCCTATGGGCTTTTCTAACATTACTAACTTATCTCTCATTTTATCGTAAGATGAAAAAAAACATAAAATAGAAAAATTAGGAAGTTGTAAAGTTAATAGCTTAAAAATAATCCTTTTCTTATGTACTAAACCTGATTATCTCCGTTTGGCCATCCATCATAATTACGGTTTATTACTGTAACCTCCACATCCACTATCATCTTGAATGTACTTCTTTTTTAGATAGATGATTTCTCAAGGTACATATGGGTATACTTCCTCAAGCACAAGTCCGATACCTTCACTTATTTTAGTCCTTAGGTGCCGTTGGTTAGGTCTATTGTCTTATTTCTTAGGGATGGAGATTGTTCGATCTGAGGGAAATATCTTTTTGTCACAGCAGACAATATTGCACTAATCAGACACAGCTAGTGACCACACCTCTTGATCCCACTGTCCATTTGCATAAGGATACCTTGGGTCAGTTAGTTTCCTTAGTCAATATTTTAATGCACCTAGAATGTCTCATTGAATTACTTGTCTCCGTGTGTTAAGATATTTAAGATGTACCTATAATTATGGACTAACTTATGGTCATGGATTATGTTTACAGGGATACACTAATTCTAATTGGGAGATCTTGACACATGGCATTCCCAAGCCGGCTACCTCTCCACCTTGGACATGGCATCCATCTCTTGGACTAGCCATAAGCAAAAGACGATAGCAGCTTCCATGACCAAGGCAGAATATTGGGCTCTCTTCGATGGTACCATTGAGGCCATCTATCTAAGAAACTTACCGATTGTACTTGAAATTTCCTTTTGAGGTATCTACAATTGTCTACTACGATAATTAGAGTATCACTCATAGTAATAGGGAATAGCCGTCTCGGGATGGAACGTGGGATCACCATTCCCAACAAATGTGCTGAAATGGGACGCGGGACATCCCATGTCCCATCCCCAACAGCCATCTCCCCATCCCGGCCATCCTCTACCCTATTCCCTTGCCACATCTCTTGTTAGGAGACCCTTTTTTTTTAGTGGGCATCTTTTGGGAGATGGCTTTTTTGTGGATTCTTTTTTGGGGCTTTTTTCAAAGGACTTCCCTTTTTGTAACATATACATATAATAAAATCAACATATTTTGTATGAAGTCGAATCAAATCAATCCACATTACACACGTCATTTTTCTACAATGAAAAATACATGTATGCATGCATGCACACACATATGTTCTTTGATAGTATGCATTTATCCACACACATAGTAACATGGGACCGGTTTAGAGACAGGATGGAAATGGGGACGAGGGCAAGAATTGCAATCCCTTTTACCTTGAGAGGGGGCTCTAACATGGGGACGGGACTGAGACGATATGAGGATGGGATTGGGACAGTATAGGGATGGGATGGGACTAGGACGTGAAGCTAAAAAATGGCCATTCCCTATTACTTTGCCCACACATCCACCCACCACATCACATGCATACATTTTCAAATGCTATTTATGTATGTTGTCCCCTCTTTCGTCCCCGTTTCTTGCTTTTAGCCATCCCCCATCCTTGACACTGTCCCTATCCCCATTCTCGTCCCCCATTCCATGTTACTATGGTGTCATTGCCCTTGCGAGAAATCTGATCATCACCCCTCGGACACCGCACAAGCCAATTCACTTCTACTTCATCACAAAGCAGATTGAGCTAGGCACTATTGACCTAGAGCTTGTGCCTTCCAATAATAATTTTGCAAATATTTCAACAAGACGGTTCTCAATACCATCTACCACGAATCACCTTGGGTACAAACTCCTCTACTTCTTCCGATTGACAGGGAGAGGATACTTTCCTCTTGCTGCTCCTTTTAAGTTTGAGAGGAGACAGTTTCCTTCTCTTAATAGTGACAATGATTCTGCTTATAGTTTTTCACTCTTGGACATTTATTTACTTTGTATTGTATATTATTACACATTTGTAACTTCATCTGCACTGTCAAGATGACATGATTATAAAAGATCACTTGGGCAAGTAAACAATTCTCCTGCAAGGGCACTGTCCAACTGGTACTATTATATCGCATTCTACATCAACATAAAAACTTACATCTTCCTTTGCATTACCCCATGCATTGACATTCTGTTCATGTAAACATGCATCTATGCACATTTATCCCTTTTCAATCACCCTTGGAGTAGTAGACTCTGGATCCATCATACTTCTAGCATTCACATGGCAGTCTCCAAAGGCAATTTTTCCCCAAATTTGCATGCTGACTTCGCTTGTCTTGCTTGCTCACACACTGTATTGCTCATCTCTCCACATATTCTCCATATAATTGGCACGCACACACCTCCTTAGGTAATCCCTAGACACTTATCCTAGTAGTATGTATGTGTGTGTGTTTTTTTTCTTTCTTTCTTTCTTTTAAGGGCGGGGAGGGGGAGAGGAAGGGGGAGGGAGGGGAGAAGGGGTTGGTTGCCTATTTTATGAAGATAGTGGGGCTATCGATCCTTGTTTCCTGTACTTCCAAACATAATGACTCAATGGAACGAGCATTTATTTGAAACCCTCACTTAATGCTAAATCTTATAACAACCTAAAACACAACCTTCAAAAATAAAAATAAAAATAAAAAGTCAATTGTTGATTCCATCCGCCTCTGCAGGACTAGGTAGGCCTCTAGGTAACCAACGAGCACCCTTGGTCCGATGTCCTAGCCTCTCTAGCAAAATCACTTAGGCTCTCTTGGTAAAATAACAATCACCTCCATAGTCTTGATAGGTCATTAGTAAACCGATGCACACCCTTTGCCCAATACCTTGACTGCTTTGGGATGGAACACCTTGGAATAAAAATAAATAAACAAAAAGGCTAATTTATCATGGCTCAATTTTGGCCCAAGAGAGAATGTTGAGCTAAAATTACATTAGCTTGACATAAATAGCCCCAAAACACGCTTGATTAATAAAGAAACCTTTTTATTTTAAAAAGAAACAAGATTCTACAAAGTTACTGTGTCCCACATGCCAAACCCTAATTTGGGAACCCCGAACTTTTTAAAAATAGGCATGTAACCTAGCACTCTCGTCCGATCTCCTTTTTGCAAGTTTTAGAAGCTATATCTCTACTGCCCACACTCTCTTCACAGAGGACATCGCTATCTACTACCATCTGGCACCTCATTCCAGTCTTCATGTCCATCTGTGAGCTGTGGCTTGCATCTTGGAGCTCTCACCTACATCTAGGAGCTATTGCCCGGTACCTGGAGTTGTTGCCTACATCTAGGAGCAATCGCCCGAAACCCTAAAGCTATCACCTATTATCTGCATCCTGATGTCATCAACTAGACCTGTCACTATCAGTAAAACACTGTCACCATTATCCAAAATTTGTGTTTGCTAAGTTTCTCTCTCCTCCAATTGTCATCTATACTTCCTACACAATCACATACTATTTTCAACTATCACCTAGTTTTTCTCTCTCCTCAAGTACCTATGTTTGTTGTTTTTATCTCTCCTCATTGCCTCTCTATCAAATCCAACCTCTTTGGCTGCATTTGCTATTGTTAGACACACAGAGGCTGCCTTGCTGCATTTTGGGATCAGTTTTTGAGTACAACACACTCTCTAGCTCATAACCTTTGCCTTGATCCCAAAGATACAACAATTCAAGATTCAATATTTATTGCATAGTGTGATTGCTGCATGAGCATTTTATATTCAATAGTCATTCACTTTATTATTCATTGTGTTCACTATCTTTGAGTCACCCTAAACCTAACTAAGTTCTATGTTTATCAATTTATGCTTTGTCGTACAATTGGTTTGTATTTTTTGCATTTAGAGCATTTCTTCACATTGTTCCTATTTTGGCATTGTTTTATTCTTTAAACATCTGGTCCCCTCCTCGTTCAAATTATCACCATCTACAAGTTCTGTGGAGAGAGTGAGCTGAAGTCAAAGCCGGAGCCTAGGAGCCAACAACTCACTATGGTACATGTCATTCTCATGTTTAATATTTGGATTTCATTTCTCGAGCACATCTCTAAGTTCTCTTCCTTTGCAATGTTCTATTTTCTTTCTCTTCTATCTTGTGTTCAACTGTTTATTTGAGTACTTGTCTATGCTTCCATTGCTGCACCACTTCTGACATGGTATCAAATTGCAGGATTTAGGTTCCTACTGCTGGTTTTTTCTGCAGATTACAGGTCTTTCCTCCCTTTGCTGATCAGGTGACCTGTTGCTGGTCGTTTCCAGCCTGTGTGTGGTCAACTACTGCCTGCATTTTCAGTCCAGCCCTCTGCATTTTCAGCCTGCTCCAGTATTATAGCGTGTCACCATCAGTTTGCTGCATTCACTGCTTAATGAGCCTGCGTTTTGCATTTTCTGCCCCTAACCGTGGCTGGGCGACTGTTTTGACAGGTTTTTTTTGCTCTTTTTGGCAGTTTTTGACTATGTAAGAAAAATAATTGTGGCCACCCTCTAGAATGGTTAGTAAAATGACAAAACAATCAAGAAAATCCCTCAAAAATGATCCCAAGGAAGGGGCAGGCCAATTTATTTATTTCAAAATCAACCAGGAACTGCCACGCGGTCACTTAAACTCAAAATCATTCTGACACTTAATAGCTTTGGATCAATAAGGACCCTTATGGTAGGACCAATAATATATGCTGAACAGATTCCCTTTTCATACTGATCATGAGCTTTCTTATCAATGACTACTTGAAAGTTGAAACTGATATGAACTCATCCCTTCCGTATTTGACATTACTTAACATCTTCAGTCTTGTTTTTGTGACACCGATCGATCCGCATCAAATGTCAAGACCATTGCTGACAATATGGCATTGCAATGCACAAAAATGACAGCATGGATCATTTTAGTGCGGATTTTTTAATGAAGGTTGGTTTACCTGCATCCAAGCCCCCGGAGCACATCCAAGATCGAGAACCGAGACTCCTGGCTTGATGATCTTGTGTTGCTGTTGAATCTGCAGCAGCTGGACCGGACAAGCAATTATCCACGTCAAACACGAGTTACAGAGTCAACTTCTTCTCTGTAAGGTGACAGAAAGCAAACAAAAAGCATGAGGATGGTGAACCTTGAACGCAGAACGAGCGACGTAACGAAGGCGCTGGGCTTCTCGGCAGAAGAAGTCAGGCGCGCCTGCACTCATCGCGCGTAAGGAATGACTGTTTTTCACATTTTTGGCAAGGTTTGAGCTTTTTGAGTTCTAGTGCTTGTTTCAAAAAAATTACTCATTATTAACTTCGGTTAAGTGGTCACTTCAGGCCATATATATGTGAATATTTTGCTTTTCAAAAAAGAAATGTTTATTTAATAAAATTTTTTAAATGTTCTCTCTCTCTCTCTCTCTCTCTCTCTCTCTAGCAAAGGAGCTATGCATGTGCATCATATCAGCTTCTTCCCTTCAACGTGCTCTTCTTGCCATCTATGCAGCTACAGTGACGTGAGGTAGCGTGTTCTCTTTGTTTCTCTCTATCATCTGAATCAGAGCACAAGAATTACATTTTTATTCTTCATCTCCAGAGTCCACCTTCGTCTTTTTCTGTCATGTTGTTGTTTGTATGCTCTGCCTACAAGAAGCTGGCGTAGTTTTCTCTGTTGCATGTTTGAGCTAATATATTTTAGTTCAACAGCCTCATCTCCACTAGAATTGCAGGGTGAGTCATACTCTGCATGATTTCTTGCTCATGTTTGATTGTTGGATCAGTTTGTGTCTATGCACAAGCATGCTTCCTATATAATCTGCATGGAGTCACAAATAGTGTGTGTAAAATCATCCTATGCTTGGCCTACTTGTAAAGCTCCAATAATGCTACAAGCTTTCAAGCTGTAAGCAAACATGATAGAATTAGGTGGGATATCCCAGCCTTTTGCATGTCTTCCAAACAATGTTGATATTCTCTCGTAGGCCCACACTTTGCATTCTTAGTGACCACTATAGCCCATGACACTTAATTTTGAATCGGTAGTTAGTAGAATACTTGGCATGCCTCTATACGGCTACCATGCTTCACACACATCTATAAGGGTGTTGTCAATAACTCCACTTTTAGAAGGTACATACTTGTCCATTCCCAAATTCATGATGATAGAAAGAGAGAATTTTTCTATTGGGATATCTCATTGTGCTTTGACACAGAGCTCATCACATCTCATCCATGGTATGACATAGCATGAGAGGGATGGTTATCGTGGTGATAATTCTTGAATCGAACAAGGCCAAGAATGGGATAGTGATAGAGACTTTAGATCCTAGGAAAGGGATAGCATGCTACTCATTCTTGAGTCACTTAATTTTATCTCACATTACATTTTTCACGCTGAATCTCCATGTAAGTGCCATTGGGACCAACTAAGCTTTTTAACATTTGTATGATGTGAAGATGCCAAGTTTTTTGATTCGGTTTGGATGGTACACATGGGATGCGTTTTACCATGATGTCACCACAAGAGGGCATTAGAGAAGGTTTAAACAAGTATGCATGATGCTTGCGCCTATTGTCTAGAATCATTAGCTGCCTGAAATAGCTTCATTCATCAAGGGATCAATGTAATTGCCCTAACATGTCACTATTCTCATCTTCACATGTTTCACTTGCCAATCTTCTTAGGAAGCTTCAATATCAGTGTTATAGAAATCACCATATCTATTTGGGCATCAGATTTTGAATATTCCTTAAAAAAAATTTGCACCTTTGCAAGTCATCTAACACATATCAAGGAAAATTTTAAAATTCAAAAGGATGGAAGGGATGGTCAACGACATGAATATCTTGCTTTTTATTCATGAAGCTAAAGAATAGTGTAATGTGGAGTGAGTTTCTTTGATTTGGCTATGCATTGATATTTGATAAATGGGGAGAGTCTTCTTCTCCATTTCTATCTATGCATTCTAGCTCATAAGGAATGTTATTTTAGGTATGTCTATGTTTGGCATGCACTCACTAGATAATACTAGGGAGGAGGGGTGAAACGTGGGATACTAGGCATGGAGCGTTATGAATCGATACCAAAATATATTGTCTAGTCTCCAAGAGTTATTGCTAATTGGCCCAATTATGCATTTTACATAATTATATAATTGCAAAACATGGGCTGGGCCTCCTTCACCTAAATAAGGTGTTTCAGTTGTATGATGAGCTCCATAGCTACTTCGCTACAATAGGAGTTGATGGAGTCAAAGTAGTCGTGCAGTAACATATTGGAGACCCTTGGATCAGGGTTCGGTGGTTGTGTGTCCTTAGAAAGAAAGTTATCACCATCAAGCCTTTTAAGCATCCATTGCTCATAATTTTCCAAACAATGGGTGCATCTCTTACGTGAATCACAATACATATTGTTTCTACATGTAAATATATCAACCAATGCTATAGATGAAGTGTTTGACATGATTAGATAGATCTTCTTGACTTTGACAAATTGGAGGTTATTCTTCCTTTGTAGCTCTAAGCAAACTGCTATTGTTAGGGTGTCATATGACTTCTATTGTAAAGATCTAGCATCTCACACTATACACATAGCTTATGTTGCTTACAACAATTTGTTCCTTGGAGAATTCATGCCGCCAGATTGGGATGTTTTGTGTAAGTACAATTCTTGGTTTGTTACTCTTTTAGAGATGAATGTTGATCTTTGTGCTAATGGTTTAGTTGGTGTTAATAATCTATGCCTGACCCATAGTGAGAGAGAGGGGGGGAGGGAGTTCCTAGCTCCATCATAACATTGTACATTATGCTTATGGGCAATACTAGATTTTGGGCTAATTAGGCAAGGATTAATAAGTTTTTTAATATTTATCTCATTTACTATGCATCGAACAAGTTTCGTTTATAATAAATTTTTATTTGTATTTTGATATATGCAAAGCCTACCCCCATCTTTGCAAAGTATGATGCCATTGTTTGAGATGGCACATCAGATGTGCAATATATGTTAGGTGAAGCTTAATAAAGATGGGTGTCTATCTTCTGAAGTATCTCGAGTTGTTAGTTTTGAACAAATTGTATCCATGTTGTTGTCACTTCTAATTGAGTAAATATTTTCTTAGCTGTATTACAATGATAAGCCAATGAATCATAACTTTGATCTCTTAAAAAAGTTAGTGCTTCCAAATGGGTCAATTTTGAAGGTTGAATTACCTGGCCAACCTTCTTATGATTTTTTGTTCAATGATCTAGCTCATGATGCAAAAAGGTACATGAGTGGGTTTTGGTTTCAACCATTTCCAATGTCTAGTGGAGATTTCTCCTCCTTTTGTTGTTTTGGCTTCCTTTGTTCCTGATTGAATGTTGGTGGTATTATAGGTAGCCTATTGAAAATTTGCAACATGAGCAAGCACACTAGATTGCTCGATGTATTCAATTGTCAGAGGGATGGTTGCTACCACATGGAGAAGAAGAATCCAATTCATGATGATGGAAAATCAAAGGCAATAGCAGGCAATGTGCATGCAAGAGATGCAGATCAGCTTCCTCAAATTGCAAGTGAAGACTAGAATGGAAACACCACTACCTATTCACATAGACCAGGTATAGCATTAACTTGAATGTGATGTCAATTTGTCGTTTGATCAATCATGGTTCTATCTACTAACAAATCATTTCAAGAACCTCTTGACAAATCAGGTTTTGTGTGTTCTTGAGTGCATCACAAAAGAGGCCATGCATTGGCTACTTTGTTGAAGCTCCTTTCGAAGAAGTTGCTTCAATGAAGCCCCTTTGATAGGAGGCTGAGATCAAATTGCACCTGCCAATCACATTATTTAGATGTTATGCACATCACTAGCTCTTCTGGATTGTGGCTTAGAATTGGCAAATTAGGGAGTTGGAGTGAACCTTTTTAGAGAGCCATTGGGCTAATGTTATTGCCACTTGTTTGAGCTTGGGTTAGGGTGGCATATTATGCTTTTAACAAATGCCTTGAAGAAGAGAGCACATTTTCTAAGAATTATTGTCCATCGTAAGATAAAACACACAATATATTTGTCACTACTTAGTAGGGGGTCATAATTATCGACACTCATTGATCTTTGTTTAGTGATGGGTTTTGTAGGTGAGCTTGCATATCTTTTGGGGTGATCCTATTGATAGTTGACTTTGAAGTGGAAGGAGCACAAAGTTCTCACAATGTCTCTAGTGAAGGTGGGCATCCAATGTCTCTTCTCTAATGTCTTGCAATGGTGCATCATGTACACATTAATGATGTGTGTGCATCGCTGAATGTTGCGATCACACAAGGCGAACAATGGTGTATCAAATATACAAATGTCACATGATGGTTTCATCACCTATTGCTACAACAAAACAAGGAAAAAAGGGTGTCAGCACATTGGGAAATGTGCCACATTCTAACAATCTCTTGATCGTGTCTTGGACTTTGTGTGTAGGTGTTTAGATTCAGTGTGTCATTTGCTCCTATGGGTGCAATGGAGATGTTCAATGCAAGGAGGGGCTATGAAAGTAAATGATTATCAAGTGGTACTAGATGGACATGATAAGGGGATCACTGCCATTGTTAAGATGAGAGTGATTGGATGTGGTGTATTCTAAGTTTATTCTTTAGTGAGGCCCACAGGGGTGGTGGCATATTCTAGTGTTGATTTTACATATGAAGAAGAGAGAGGCCTTATGACACCATTGTTACCCTTGCCCAAGCCGCATCAACATGGGTTTGGGAAGGATGAAGATTTCTATGAGGAAAGGAGATTGTGGTCTATGAAGGTGAAGCTGCAACTTGTTTGAGAGAGCCTGCTATCATTAAGCTTTCTTACATTTTACTTTAAAGGGGAAGGTATGTGAGGCTAGGAAATGTTGGCACTCAAGAAGCATACCCCTTAACATGGCTCAAGCTTGTTTTGTAACATGGCACTTGCAACTTCTAAAGATTTATCAATAGGAGTAGAGTAGTTGTGGAGGAGGAGAAAAATATACCAATTAAAGCTTGTTTATGGCATGTAAGCAAAGATTGTTTGGCCTTGTTTAGAGTTTTGAGAAAGAAATCTCATGTTTTTAAATTAGCTTGCAAGCACTTAGCTAAATGCAGCTAAGGTTTTGGGTATACATTCACCCAATTACTTAATATAAACAGATGTTGCAAAAAACTTATTTAAGGACTTATCAATGGCATTGTTGGATAAAAGATTACATCAAATCTTGTTACTTGGACAATAATGCATGTGCCATTTTCTTTGTCCACCACTCATGAATTGTATTTTAATGTTTGAAAATTTAGGATTTTTTATTTCTAATCGAGAGGTCTAAGATTCAGAAATATTTACAATGTGGAAAAAGTATGCTCTTTGTGTCTTTAATTGATAGCTCTAATGTTATTTTTGAAAAAATATTTACAATGTTCAATGCATCACATGCCAAATAATTATTCATAGTTTTAAAGTAAAAACTCATTAATCTAACCAAACCAAACCAATTTCTTGTGGCATGTTTGTTCTTCCCAAGTTGACTTATTTTATTATTATTATTTTCCCCATTTTTTTGTTTGATAAGGCTTCTAAGAACTAAAACTTACAAACTTGGAAACATATATATAGTATATGCCATGCACCTGTGGGATATTGAATGTGTGTCAGTATAGATGTTTGCACTATGGACATGCGGTTGTGTGTGGTTGTTATTGATTGTTGAAAATGTGTGCGCATGTAATTGTGTTCATGTGCACACATGTATTTTCTTGGGGCTCGCTCTATGTTCCTCGCAAAACAAATGCGGCTCCCTTTAGTCACTCTTTTTCTTGCCCCTTTCTCTATCTATCATTTATATCAGTGCCTGTATATATCATTATGTTATGGCAAAACCTACATGGCATGCATACATTGCTCCCCAAACACTTGAAATAATTTTCACACGCTCTTTCTCCCTTTCATACATCTCTCTCTACAAAGTCACATGCTAACACATTTGTTTCCTCATTATGGGTTAAGGCCTTGGCTCTCTCTCTCTCTCATCTATTTATAGATTGTAGATTATGTCAAATAAATGTGACATTTTTCACATATCATTCAATCTTTATCATTATGGAAATATCTCCCCAAGTCTATGACCTATCCTACATGTCATGTAATGGATGCCCTTAAACATTTGATATGGTTTTTAATAACATTGACAAACTCTCTCCCTTTAATGCATCTCTTTCTCCGCAAAGTTACATGCCAACACATTTTTTCATCTCTCTCTACAAAGTTACATGCCAAAACATTCAGTCTCTCTTTTGTGCCTTAAGCCCTTTGCTCTCTCTCTCTCTCTCTCTCTCTCTCTCTCTCTCTCTCTCTCTCTCTCTCTCTCTCTCTCTCTCTCTCTCTCTCTCTCTCTCTCTCTCTCTCTCTCGTCTATTTATAGATTGTAGATTATGTTAAATAAATGTGACATTTTTCACATATCATTCAATCTTTATCATTATGGAAATATCTCCCCAAGTCTATGACCTGTCCTACATGTCATGTAATGGATGCCCTTAAACCTTTGATATGGTTTTTAATAACATTGACAAACTCTCTCCCTTTAATGCATCTCTTTCTCCACAAACCCTTTAATGCATCTCTTTCTCCACAAAGTTACATGCCAATACATTTTTTCATCTCTCTACAAAGTTACATGCCAAAACATTCATTCTCTCTTTTGTGCATTAGGCCCTTGGCTCTCTCTCTCTCTCTCTCTCTCTCTCTCTCTCTCTCTCTCTCTCTCTCTCTCTCTCTCTCTCTCTCTCTCTCTCTCTCTCTCTCTCTCTCTCTCTCTCTCTCTCTGTGTGTCTCTTTGCGATAATCTCTATCATTGATGTATTTCAATAATCTCAATAGTTTCTCTAAAAAATGAAAATTCTAAGGATTAGAAAACAGGTTGTAAATTGCATTTTGATTTGTTACAAATTGTGCATGCAATAGTGTTGAGTCTATATTATGGAACTAGATTTCATAATTCATGAGTTGAGCTAGTAATATTTGCACTTCTCAAGTTTGACTTTCACTATTGGTTAAATCACAATACAATAATCATTTAGACGAAGTAAAAAGATGTAAAACAAGCGTTTGTTGAGGCAAACAAAAGCTAGCAAGCTAGGTAGTTGCAAAATCAAGCCCTTCCAAACACTCTTAGAAAAATGAAGAAGAAATAAAAGGGCAATGCTCTTCCATGCAACAGTGCGCCCCTATTTTTTATTTTCCAAGTGAGTTAAGTAAATCTATACTATCTATAAGTTACATAAATTTATACTATCCATACTTCTATACTTCATCTATACTATCTATATTATTTTATTATCTTATAATTTGCCAATTTCACAAACTAAACTCCGATCCTACATGGCCACTATAAGATGCTCCTAAGCCTACTAAATATTTTCTCATAATAATAATAATAAATGTATAATTTTCATCCCCTCATCCCTAACTTTGCACGTTCATCTTCTAATTAGAAATAGCCATATCCCATCTTTCCACATCTAAATGCTCTACATGCTCCCCCCCCTCTCTCTCTATGTTGCATCATGGCATCTCCTCACTGCATCATGTTTCTTTTTTGTAGCTTGTAATGTAGGATTTGACTAGCTCGAATGTGTGTGTGTGTGTGTGTGTGTGTGTGTGTGTGTGTGTGTGTGTGTGTGTGTGTGTGTGTGTGTGTGTGTGTGTGTGTGTGTGTGTGTGTGTGTGTGTGTGTGTGTGTGTGTGTGTGTGTGTGTGTGTGTGTGTGTGTGTGTGTGTGTGTGTGTGTGTGTGTGTGTGTGTGTGTGTGTGTGTGTGTGTGTGTGTGTGTGTGTGTGTGTGTGTGTGTGTGTGTGTGTGTGTGTGTGTGTGTGTGTGTGTGTGTGTGTGTGTGTGTGTGTGTGTGTGTGTGTGTGTGTGTGTGTGTGTGTGTGTGTGTGTGTGTGTTTGACTCTCACATCCCCCAATCCCTTAGCCCACCTACTTCTAGTCCTCTCTCAGGTTTGGATGGCACTTCCACATGTTGGTGCCAAGAATGGTGTTGTCAACCTATTTCATTGGGTAAAGATGCATGTTGTGGGTGGGTCACAATATGGGAGAGATGCATGTCTTGGTGCATTTGGATTTGGTCAGTCTGGCTTGACATAATAGCACATTAGGATTCATGAAGGAAGATTAAGGTTACCAAGAAATCACATACATTTTAGGTTACAATCCCTTGGAAATGAAGGATGCCCTCAAATTTTATGAAGAACAAAGCCCCCTTTTGCAAGTCAAGCATTTGTTCAAGCATGAAGCCATCCCCATGGTAGTTGTAAAGAGAGCTAGCAGCCATGTAATGATGGTCAGAATTCTAGCTGCTTCTTCTTAGCCACTTGCATTGAGATTTCCTTCTTTGAGCAAGCATGTCAAGAGACATATGAGTGGTGGAATGCTCTCAATTTGGTTATTGCCTAATAGCAAAAGGAATGAAAATTGGTCAAAAGATATTAAAAAAAGAGCTTGTAGTAACAATTAGATATGGCCCTTTCTTTTACAAGAAGGTTGTACTCTAGCATTTTTAATAGCAACTGGTATGATTATTGCATCCCCATTTGGTTCCTATGCATGATTCAATAGCTCCATTAAAGCCCAATATAATGTAAATGGGATATTCAATCGAGTCCCAAAAACATGCATTGCCATAAATAATGCTAAGGATGGAAGTAATTCAATGGCTTCTTTAGTGCTAAGCTAGCTATTTACCATGTTGGCACTACCACAACTAGAGCTTTTGATGGGGCCATAACCACTCATAGCAATTGAGAAGGCTCAAGAAGCCTACTAGTAGAATTCATGCTACACATAAGCAATGTCTTTTTCCAAGTAGTTCATAAGATGCAATTCTTCAAGATCACTTTAATTGGTATGTTATTTCAGAGAGTCCTTCTAATAGCACATTTGTTGAGTTCCCATTTGGTTCAATTTGTCTTCCTCCTTGGGATAGGTATGTTCTTTTCCCCCCATGTTTGGATAATGGCCTTCTCTATTTCATTCTTTCTTTCATTTACCCATGTCTCAGTAATGGTCTATAGGTTAGAGGAGGGTCAAAGATACTTTGTGATATGCTTTCATTTGCGTGCTTTTAGGATTGGGATGTTTATCAATATTTAAGTTCTCACAATAGTGTTTGAATGTTCTTTTAGTCTTTCTTTTGGCATCAATAGGTTTGGGCATGATTTTGCAACAAAAAGTGCATATAAACTTTGTTGCAAAAGATAGCTTGGCCCAGTGTGTGGATAAGGTAGTGCACTTCCTAATGTGATCATGCTTTCTTGAGTGTTTTGCCTCACATGTATCCACATTGCTTGTTGAAGATTAATAGCCAAAACACTTAGAAAATATTAATAGGCAAAACACTTAGAAAATATTAATGTGATCATGCTTTCTTGAGTGTTTTGCCTCCTATGTATCCACATTGCTTGTTGAAGATTAATAGCCAATGTTGCAACCTCAATCAAAAACCCTCTTGGATTGAGATCTAAGACTAGTGTGGACAAAGAATAGGATATTGTGGCAGCAAAGGTAGCAAACCATAAACAACCATTAACATTGTGAGAGTCAAATGGGCATTTTTTATTAAATAAATACACTCATCAGATGAATCCTATCCCTTAAATTAGTGTGTGAGGTATGTTATTCTTGCATGTATGTTTTCTACTTTTCATGGTTTTTTAAAGTTGTGCAATTCAACAATGGAAAAGAATGTTGATATGATGCTTCTACCAATTAGATATTTTGGAGGTTGGGTGTCTTGTACATCCTATTATAAAGATGGATGCACATTGACAATGTTGTCCAATGCTTAAAATGGTTACTACACTCTACTAAAAGGCCATAAAAAACTAGTAAAATATGGGAAAGCATGTAGCCCTTCGTGTAGCCCCCCTAAGAAGTGCTACCACAAGTGTAGCTAGCAAAGCTGATGATGAGAGATTTCGTGAAGTGTGTCATTAGGGTGGTGATGTTCCTCTCAATGTGCATCTCTATCAAATGCTATTGACATCTTTGTTGATAAATAGGATGAGGTTAACCAATTGTTTTTCTTTTTTTTCCACCCAGTATTCTCCTTAATTTGATATAGTACAACACACAAAATGGTTATAGATTTTAGGGGATTTATTCAATTTGTATTAGGTTTTTTGAAGGGAGTGAGCCTGGAGTGGAAGCACACACGTGGAAACAAGAGAGAGAGAGAGAGAGAGAGAGAGAGAGAGAGAGAGAGAGAGAGAGAGAGAGAGAGAGAGAGAGAGAGAGAGAGAGAGAGAGAGAGAGAGAGTGTGTGTGTGTGTGTGTGTGTGTGTGTGTGTGTGTGTGTGTGTGAACTCCAACAGTCATAGTGTGTGATTGGCCTTCCCTAATTCAAATGTCACTAAAAGAATAAAGGATGAATTGATAGTGATGGGTGCCAATGTTACCAATACATGGGCGGCTAGGCACATGCACCTTTATCCCCAACAACCTCCCACTTAAAGGTGCATGTGTCCCTAGTGAGGAGAGAATGAGAAAAAAGTGACAAAGTACAAATGTACATAAGTACAACAAGATGAGGAAAGACATCACCAACAACACCCCCAACAAAGCTAAACATGTAGCTAGAGGTAGACTTCCTACTATCTATATGTCTCGCATAATCAATGTCGGTGTATCCTATGAATCTTGAATCCTGGCCACCATAACATATGCACATATTTGATGTGCCCTTCAAGTACCTCATGATACCCTTCATGACATCCAAAGCCATCTGTTGGGTATATGCATACAGCAAGCCACAACTCCCACTAGAAATGAGATGTCAGGATGAATGGCTATCATGGCATACATCAAATTGTCCACCATTGTAGATGCATAAGGGATCTTGGCCATCTCAGCTTTCTACTCATTAGATTGTGGACAATCAACTTGACTAACCTTCACATGAGAAGGTAGAGGACAACCAATAGGCTTACCATCTTGCATATGAAATTGCTCAAGGACTTTTTGGACATACTCCTTCTATGACAAATAAAGAAGCCCCTTAGAGTGATCACATGTGATGCGCATCCCAAGAATATGCAAGGAGTGTCCCATGTTCTTCATCTCAAATCTCTTATTGAGCTAAGTTTTCAAGGCATCTAGCTCATCATGAGCTCTCCTAGCAAAAATATGGATCCATAGCACTATGGCTATATCGCTGTGAATGCATAAAAGCATCAAACTCATGGTACCATTCCCTAAGTGCTTGCTTAAGGCCATAAAGGCTCTTTCACAACTTACACGCTAGGTGTTCCCTACCCTTTTTCTCAAAGCCCTTAGGCTGTTGCATATAAATCTCATCATGCGAGTCCCCATGTAGAAAATTTGTCTTTACATCCATTTGATAAAGGTCAAGCAAGAACAAGGGCCTAAAAATAGGCTCAAATCATGTTGATTTGCTGATCACTATTGGTAGTCTTCCTTCTCCTTATTGAGCCCCTTGGGAAATGGCAAAGAAGGTGTCTTTGATCCCTAGAGCAAGCCTAAATGGGTGGGAACAACTGAGGAAGAAGTGGGAACAAGATTCATACATCAGGAAGAAGAGGGCTGAACTGCCATGGAACCTTTAAGCTAAAGCTTTGAAGCAAACTAAAGGGAAGAGCTCCCCAATCTTAGCTTTGATACCATTTGAAGGGAGTAAGCTCAGAATGGAAGCATGCCAGTGGAAGTAAGAGCTATGGTGGAAGGATTGAGAGAGAGAGAGAGAGAGAGAGAGAGAGAGAGAGAGAGAGAGAGAGAGAGAGAGAGAGAGAGAGAGAGAGAGAGAGAGAGAGAGAGAGAGAGAGAGAGAGAGAGAGAAGATGTGGGAACTCCAATAGTCACAATGTATGATTGGCCTTTCCTTATTCAAATGTCACTGAAAGAATAAAGAATGAAGTGATATTGATGGGCACCCACCACTTACAGTGTATGGGTATGTGGGTACATTAGTGTAACTAATACATGGGTGGCTAGGCACAAGTGTCTCTACCCCCAACATGTTTTATATGCTGTATTTACATTTGTAGATTTTGCTTTGGTTAGACAAAGTATATGTGTTGAAGTATCAGTAGCATGCATATGTGATGCATATGTTATGGCTACATTTCCTTTAAAAGTATTGCAATTGTCATTATTGGGTGTGTTTTCATATGTATGTGCCTATAGAAGAACCTTGAGGGGTTATCATCTTGCTGTGTACTTGATGTCATTCTTTGAGTGAGAGGAGGCAAGGTAAGGGCATGGAATTGCTTAGAGGTGGAGGACATTGCCAAGTAGGTGGCTTAGTTTCTTGTTGCCTATTAGCCATCAAAGGCATATAGGAGACATAAGTGAGGGGGAGAGGATCACACTCCAGGAATTATTAGTTTTTAGAGTACTTGGAGTACAAGAGATTAATTTCCTTAGATGAGGTAGTGCGAATTGGAGGTCCAAGTTTGCAGTTTACACATCTGTTTTCTTCTAGGTGAGGAGTGGGGACAACATGAAAAAGTTTCTCTTTAGGCCTCATGGCTCAACTTGATGGTGAATAGGTCAAGTGGCTATGTGCACAAGGTAGCAACACACTAGAGGAAGTGATGGGCATTTCTATAGAGTCTTAGGGTGGTCAAGAAATGGACAAAGAGTAGTAGAAGATGAGTAGAAAGAGACAAATTACTTTTCTTATTGCAAGTTACTTCTCCAGTATGTGGGTATGGATAATAGCAAGGTGATAAGTTTTGCATCTAATGGCTAGTGACTTGCTTAATAGAATGGACATCCAGATGTGGATGAATAGGAAGCAGGGAAATGTAACACGTAAAGGGCTATATGCAACTACTTTTAAGACAACATATAAGGGGTAAACACAATTGTTCTAGACTTAGATGACATACAGTTTTGGTAATGGTCAACAAAGTTCATACTTAGATGATACAAAAATACCAAATGTAATGGATGGGGATCGAATAATTGTTGGATAGTTGCTTTGCTTGATAAATGGAAATGCATTCATTTTGGTTGTATAAGGTGTATTTGTTGTTCATCAGATATCTGAACATCTGATGTTCCACTTGTAGAGACTAAAATATTGTCATGTTGCATGAGTCACTTAAAAGTTAACTTTAAAAGTTGTGTACTAGCCATAGTGATAACTAGAAAGCCTTTTATTAAATTGTTGAGATAACCGTTTTTTCTTCTTCCATCACTTCTATGCTGAATGGTAAGATAGTCTTAGGCCTTTGAGCAGACACAAGCTACTCAAAGTTTGCTTCAAGCATTTATTTACATTGGACAAATCTCAATTGGGTCAAGTCAGTTGGGACTTACTAACTCTTATGCAGCCTTAAGCTTACTTATTTTGCTTTGTGTTTCATAGTAGATGGAGACTTCAATTTTCATGTTTGAGGCATACATAGCGAAAGAATATTACATGCTTTTGTACTATCCATGACCTTTTTGGATTAGGATTTCCCACATTTGCTAAGTCCAAGAGAGCTTGCCTCTTACATGTAGTTCTTTAGAATGAAACTATAGTTTCTTCCATCTTGATTTCCATTTGTGCACTACTATTAGGAGGAACAAAATTAGGGTTGATGCATCCAACAATTCATACTCAGTGAAAGGAGCTTCAGTCATGCTTGATGATCATGCAAAAGTTTGTTAAATTATGCATTTGTTGAATTTTAGGGAGAAAAGGTAGTGAGATTCATCTATGTAAGAACTCAAAGTTGCAAGATTTTTTGTGATAGGGAAGCTTTAGCATCTTGGCTATGGACAACAACTTAGCCCAAGAAGATAATGCATGTAGTGATGTTTGTGCACCGCATCCTTAGCTAGATGATGCATGTCCATTACAAATCTAGATTAAGGTTTTCTCTTCTTTTGAGTGTCAATGTGTTGGAGGAAGGAAAAAGGATGGAGAGGGTCTCTTGCTAACCATGTTGGCCATCATTATTGATAGAGAATCTAGCCAACTAACAAAATGGAGGATTGAGAAAATAGTAGATTGCAATTCATGTCTTGGAACATTAGAGACATATGTTGAAGAGAGAGATGTTATTGAAGAATCTTTGAACCTATACTAGAGGGTATATTAGCAATAAAAGCAATGTAGAATGCTAGGTGCTTGGAAAATTGATATGAAAGCAATTTCCTCAATTTTATGTGTTTCAAATAGAAGTATAGCTTAAGTTACTATACTTGGAACATGTAGATAAATGTTAATGTATGGTTTGTTCTTATTCTACTTGAGAAGTTTGGATGGATATGGTTTGTTGTTGCATTGGCCTCATATTGCATGGAGCTTTGTCTACATGTTTATGATCTCTAGCCCTTCTTGTGCAAGAAAGATGCACATTCACATATCACATGCATGATAGATGGTCCAATGAGGCAAATCAGGTTTTACATTCAAGAAAGTAGAAGCCTGGGAGGAGAAAGGGAAAAAGGAGGGTTAATATGAAGATGGGTGAGGGTAAAAGGTCATGCTATTCCTAGCTTGAGGCTACATTTTTTTGCCTTGGGCCTTGAGGCCATATTCTTTATACTTCTTTGGAACATGAAAGTAAATATTGTGTGTTAGGGCCAAAATCCAAGAAGTAGGATTGTCATCCCATCTTTCTCCCTTGCATGTGGCATGGCTTATGAGATGGAAAAGACAACATGGATTGTTTTTTATAGGCATCTTATTTTTCTCTATAGGTTCTTTTTGATAGGCACCATATTTTTGTTTATGTATCAAAGAACATGACATGCTATGAAGCTATTCAACTTTAGAAAAATCAATATGACTCCTAGAACTTGAATTTTATCGAGGGGTGCTATCATATAAACAAAATATATTGCAGGTCATAGATGATAATTTGTTGCAATGTGTTTGTGAAAACTTTAATAGGGGTAGCACATGTGATGCTCATTATATTAGTGGTGGTAGGCACAAATTGTCCTAGCCAACTCAACTTATTTTATGTACAACATTGACACCACTTATGGTTGTGTGCTTGATGTCCTTGATTAAGGGTTGAAGATTTAATCCATGCTAGTGACCTTCCAAGTTTGACATTGTATGGGGTTGGAATCGATGCACTCATCTTTGCTTAAGTCATGTACATTGTTGTTGTTGGATTTGCACAACTTTCCTAAGTTAGAAAAGAGGTAAGGGATAGGTCTCTTGATTGCCTACCAAGAGGAATGCGGAGGCAATTTATACAAGTTCACACACACACACACACACACACACACACACACACACACACACACACACACACACACACACACACACACACACACACACACACACACACACACACACACACACACACACACACACACACACACACACACACACACACACACACACACACACACACACACACACACACACACACACACACACACACACACACACAGACTCTCTCTCTCTCTCTCTCTCTCTCTCTCTCTCTCTCTCCTGTTTATCATATATCTTCTTGGTGGGTTGTATATGATTTCCTTTTGCTGGTAGTCAAGGTGCCAAGTTTGACATATCGTGAGATTGGAATTGATGTAGTTGTTAACCCCAGCTCAAGATGGAAGCAAAAGAAGTGAAATGCGGATGAAATGGAAGAAGCAGGATGGAGAAAAGCAAAGGCACAAGGGCGGCCTCTAAAATCAAGTTAAAGGCAAAATCACATTTTTAAGTGAAAGGCGCCCCAAAACTTTTGTAAAAGAGCACCACGCTCCCTCCTGTGCAAATTGTAAAAGGGTAGACATGCATAGGCTAAAGAAATAGGCCAAGTAAAAGGGAATGGAAAAGAGGACCTTGCCACAATGGCCGATCATGTAAAAAAGGGGATGGGTGTCCATGGGATTTTAGGGCATTCTTTGGTGTGTGACAACAAGAGTCTCTTCTTCTTCTCTTCTTCTCTTCTCTTTGCTTACTTGTGTGTGCTTGACAGAGGGAGTGTGAGAGTGTGAGGGAGTGAGAGTGAGGAATCAAGGAGGTGAAGCTCTCCACCATCTCCTCTCTTCTTCTTCTCTTCTCTCCTCTTCTCTTCTCTTCTCTTCTCTTGCGCATGACTATGGAGGATGGAGCTTGGAGGTGGAGGCTTGAGGATGCTTGAGCTTGCAATAAGAATTGTGGAGTTACCAGTGTGCTCGAGGGAGGAGGTAACTCATTCAGGCATTGAGGTAAGCTCACTACACCCCGGTAGGATCGAAGGCGCGTGGGCTAGGTGAGAGATAGCCATAGGTGCTCGCTTGAAATGCTTGAACGAATAAGCAGCTATGGGTCTTGGCAGTTGAGCATGAGCTCCCTCTATACTAGTTCACATTTATTTAATGTCCTTAAAAATATTTCTAAGGCTGTGTACAAGGAAAATGGTAGGAATCAATATTTAAGAGATACGAGATAGCTCACAACACCTTTCATTATATCCCAATTCATCTTAGCTATTGTTAACTTGGTTCATCCTCCATAGATGGACTTACTTAGGTTTTCATACATTGATGAAATGGAATCAATGCCAAAAATCCTTTGATGGGTTACATGTTAATGAAAAAAAAGAATAAGGAAAGAGAGCAATGAGGTATTTTTAGGAGTCGATAATATGCAAGCTTCTTTATGTACATGTTGCTAATATACAAGGTTTCCCACCTAGCAACACATGCATGGTCTACAAGAGGAGAGATATAAAGGGAACAAGTATTCGCTTCAATATAAGCTTTGTTCTTTATGTATATTTGAATGTGAGAGACAAACATAAGTAGTATTTCACAAAACATATCGTGTGTGTACACATATAGAGGTCTTTTTGAAAAACACACACACACACACACACACACACACACACACACACAGAGGTTCCATTGGTGCAATTATGTGGACATGAGAGATGAATTTCACCATTATTTTATAGCAAGATACAAGTGGGATTACTAAGGTGGGTTGTTTACACCAACATTTGGGTTGATCTCTCTCTCTCTCTCTCTCTCTACACACACACACACACACACACACACACACACACACACACACACACACACACACACACACACACACACACACACACACACACACACACACACACACACACACACACACACACACACACACACACACACACACACACACACACACACACACACACACACACACACACACACACACACACACACACACACACACACACACACACACACACAAGGGTATTGAGATGATATGTGGCTTCTGACCAAACCCCTTTCTATTGCATCAAAAATATAATCTTATGATCTCTCTCTCTCTCTCTCTCTCTCTCTCTCTCTCTCTCTCTCTGTGGTTAATTAAAAACAATGGTCTTTACCACTTTTGATAGGGCTAGCATGATCTTATGACCTTGTGGCTAATTAAAAACAATGGTTTTAACCACTTTTGATAGGGCTAGCATGATCTTTAATAAAGTTCCAAATTCGTTCCCTATACTTATATGGACTTGCACCAATTCATAGTGTGGTTATGTTAGGATGAACATCAATGCTATATCCTTTGATGTGTGAAGTCCAAGTTAGACACATTAGAGCATGCCAACATGTTAATCCTCATAATGGTAATGTCTATTTGGACTATTTACTCCAAATAGAGAGTTTGCAATTGCAAAATCATGACATATTATCTCTTAACATTGGTGTAGCTTTACATCAAATTACATGTGAAGCACATCATTGGTTGTGTGTGAAGCACATTGTTTGTCCTCTTTTTCTGACAAAGGGAAGTAGCTGCACTTCCACAATTGCTCCCCTTTGCTATGCCTCATAAGCCTCATAAGCTTGCAACTTGTGCAACATGCAGTTAGTGGGCCTGACCGGTGCCAACTAGTGTTTTTTAATGGTCCAACTATACATATCATACGGAGCTTTAAAAAAAACACTTAGTGACATTTTGATATTTATATCAAATAGACCTATTTATAAATCAAGGGTTCAGAAAAGAGTGACAATGAGGTGCCAATAGAGTGATAGTCAAGGATGCATTGTTTCAAGGTTTTACAAACATCCAAGATAAAATTATTTATATGGCTTAATTCTTTGACTCACATATATATAAATATAAATATATATGAAAAATATTGTATGATAACTTTTAAGTGGCTTGAAAAGGTACTTTTTTTTGTTGCAATATTGTCACTAAATTGGGGTGGGTGCATTTTTGCTTTTCGTTGACTTCACTTTAATGTCCCCTTAGGTAGTATACAGTTTCATAGGTTATTAGATTTTAACTTACAACATAGTACTCAATCCATACTATCTATTAAATTGAGAAAAGCATTGCATTAAAATTTCACCCAACAATTGAGAACATACCTATGACTAGGATATGCAGAGTTTGAAAGTGCACAAAAGGAGGAATATCTATTCATGGAAGAATGAACTTCGATTTCTTGCGAATTATAAGAAAATTATATGAGGCAATCATGGAGCTTCTAAAACATACTCTTCTTCCACAAGTTGTTTGAAAGAGGCACGGATGTGAGCGAGTGTTTGCATTGGGGACCTTGCCATCACGGTTCTTGGAATGGAAGATATCTCCATGAATTGCACAAAAGTGGACATCTTATTGTATTTCCTACTTCTTACTTTATAATTTATAGTTAGTCACCCACTTACAACAAAAGGGAACAATAAAATAAAAAACTCAATGGGCCATGTGCAAATTTTCATGCAAGAATAAAAATAAGAGGTACTTGGAAGAGAAAAAGTTTGCAACATAGTTTATAGTTAGTCATATACTTACAAAGAAACTTAACATAGTAAATGAAAAAAACACAATATCCATGTTCATTTTTTCATGTGAGTAAAAGGAAGAGGTGCTTGGAAGAGGGAAAGGAGCTTGAAGATACCATGTTCCACCCATATTCAATTTGTGCAATACATCTATGTAATAGAGATCATGGCACCCCCATTGATTCCAAAATGAGAAGGGATTCACTTTATGTGTGAATGCAATAGCTTATGGGCACCAAATGAAGGAGCAGCACAGAAACATACCAAATAATTATGATATCTAACTTTAAAAAACAACCCTTCAAAAGGCATGAAGGAAGGTCAAGAGTTCATGGTGTTCATTATGTTCTGGCAACACTTTAAAACCATATGGTGAGTTTACCCAAAGGAATGCTATGTATAATTGTCCATGTCTAAAGACAAGATTTTGAGATACAACCATAGAAATATTAATATTTGACCTTGTGTCTTGTTGATAGTCCTGTCTTGTTGATAGTCATGGCAAATGCAAGCATTAAAAATTGTCTTTGTTTCGTAGTGAATGGTCATGCCAAGTGCAAGCATCACTAGAAATTGTATTCTTTTCATAATGAATGGTAGATGCATCATACTTGGAAAGAAAACTCTTGCAGAATATATGCTATCCATTATTATCTCAATATTTAGAATCTTATTATTAAATCCCTTGCATATAAATCTTATATTGTTGCAAAATCCTTTAGGTGGGTCTAGATTGCATAGTAAGATGATAGGGGTATTTAGCTTTAAGCTTAATAAATGAGGAGGGAAGCCATCCCCAAGATCAAGGGAACATGTCTTTAGTAAGCGACACCTTGAACCTTTCCCACAATTGACCAAAAAAGGAGGACTCATGGAAAACCAAAATAATGACTAATAGATTTCACAATTGCATCCTAATTTTCCTTTGACAGACCCCTTTGTAGGCATTGGAATGATCACCATCACTTTTCATCAAACCTTTGCAATAGATGCATCATTGAATGTAGGGTACGCCAAGGAGCTTATAGTGCACAAGCCCCTCAAAGGAAGTTCTTTTTTAGTCATTAGCTATAGGCTATGCATCAATGTCTATTCAAATAAGTGCATTCTTGCTAGCTATTAGTTGTAATTATCTTTCATATAAAAACATTTGCGCACTGTATCCAAATGGCACCAAATCAATATATTATTCTCATTATCCCTTTCAATTCATTTTAAGGAATCATGGTTCTATAGTCTATTCTTCTTGATTTCTTTTTGTAACCATGTGAGGTGATTGCCAAACTCATTCCAAGGTGCACCTTTAGTAGTCCATCAGTAGGTTTTCCAAATGATGCTGCTTGGTGCTCCCTTGGAGTATCACGAGGTTTGTCACCTAGACCCTACTGAGTCTACATCGCAACGAAAGAGTTCCAGCCAAACCCACTAGGATCGACCTAAATTTTTGAGTTCCTAAAATCAGTCAGGTCTCCTTACAGCTAGCTAGCATCAGTAATTTTGAGTTTCCACTTCCTACTAAAGAATCACTCGAACTAAAGCGGACTTGCCATTGCACTTGGTTCAAAGAGGATGGGAGATGAAGGGAGTGCGGTACGTCAATCCTCCTATCCATAAGGCAAAATCCCACTCTACCCCCCTAAAAAAATGCAAGTGCATCGATGTAGAAAATCTCCCTAGTTAATCATCGGGACCACCCTACCATTGGATAGACCTGTCAAGGGTCACGCCCACCTGCTTTCCTTTGATGATGGTATCATCTTTAGTTTTTTAATTACCTACATCATATTTATTTAAACATATACAACCAGCTTCCTTAATTAGTTCGTTAAATCACATGTTGCTTCACATAATCTATCTCATGGACATGCATACAATTTAAACAACCCTTGAGAAAAACATTTTTCTTTATTATATTGTAAGTTTATTATAATTTTTATCTTTTCGATCCTGCAAAAGATATATTGAATTCCGCAAGGGTATTTTGCCCACCGAGATTCCACCCTTGTAACTAGTATTAGGGTTCCAAGATCCCATCCTAGGTCAAGAAGGGGCTTATCAGATTCTAGGAGTAATGTGGAATTTATGACCAGAGCCCCTTGGCATCCACATTTTTTACTGCTCGAGACTATCCATAACCATGACCCCCTTGGAGTAGGGTCTTGCAGCTAGCTTGGGAGTAGCTTAGTGTGATCTTTCCTTTTATCCTATTTGTCAATGTTTTTAATCAGAGATCTAGATTCTAGCAAACAAAAACAATCCTTTTAAACATATAATGATGTAATGACAATCACACCCACAGCTTCACATAGCCAAGGTAGACCTTAGCCTAAGGTAATCTTACAATCTAATGAGGATTCTCCTCCCCATTAAAAAGTGTTGAGTACATTTCTTTCAACTTTGTTAAGCAAGACATGAATTTTCCATTTAGGGCTAACTTACCCAACATAAGCAATACCATTGCACAAACTATTTATGAAGAATATGCAATATCCTTCTATTTCAATTTTCGGGAGTTTGTAGGTAATACGATAGATTGGGAGGGTGTAAGTTGTTCTTCACATTTTTAAATTCTATCCAATAAATTCTTAACATTGATTTGTCCTAAGAAATAGTGAATTTCCTTTAGTTGGTATCTAGTAAAAAATACGGCGAGGAGACGATTTACAGGGCTTTTAAATAGACTTTCGAAAGCGTTAATCAATACTTAACCTTGTCACGTTTGACAATAGATATATTGAGTTATTTTATTTAACTAATCTTGAATATGCATATAGTCCTTTACTCATTTTGTGCAATATCCACCTATAACTATTTTCATCATAATTCTACAGATTATAATCTTGACTAATCTAACTACAAATCATAAGTAGCAGTTAACCGTTTATGCATATACTAATATGCTCTTTAGATGAAAGCTGTCATTTCGTGTAAGTGTAAATATGGAAGCTAATATTTTATGCACTTAATTTTTATATGGATACTGTCCATGCAATCTAACAAGTAGTTATTGTACCATTTAATGCAAAAGCGAACATTATTTCTGAGACGTGAGTAACCTGGTTTGGCATGACGACATTGGGAATTTCATCCTTGCTTGGACTTGTGTTCGCCACACTCAATGTTTTGTCGGTAGTGGCAACTCCAACAGCCTCGGGCACCCCCGTATCTCGTATCTCTAGCAATACCGGCTGGTTGCGGTGGATGTCATGGTCTTTGCACCTTGTTGCTTTAGAGCCATTGTTTGAGAGATAAAGAAGGAGGAATGAACTCGGGATTAGAGAGCGTGAGAGAAGATTACCTAGTCGATGGTCAAGGGAGGGGGGTTGAGTTAACTCTCTCCCTCTCTAATTTTCTCTCTAACTCTCTCTCGCAACCTCTCGGAGTAACTCTTTCTCTCTCTCTCTCTCTCTCTCAGCCTTTCGGAGACTTGGAAAAGAAGAGATCCTTCCTCTCCAAGAGGATCGCTCTCAAAGGAGAATAGATCTACCTAGATGAAGACCTCATCCCAGCCTAGATATCCCATAGGAGGGAAAATATGCCACGTGTTCTAGAGGCACGAAAAGTAGGTAAATGGGCTGTCTACAGAGATGGAAGAGTCATCATCACAGAGAAAAGGACAGCATGATGGTGCGCGGCCTATGAGACCCTGAAGTTCACACTGTGGAATTGCAATGGCTCCCTTAAGACAGATGCAGGTTATTTTGAGGATACTTTCAAAGGGATAGACATTGCTATGTATACTGAGACACATCAATGTAAAGACAACCATCTACCTAATGTATATGGATATAGATGGGAAAGTGTATATCGCCCTCAGCCTAGGCGGCCTGGAGGGACGAGGTGATCAGGAGGTGTGGCAATTCTATTTAGAGAAGAGCACCAAGATACAGTCCAAGTGATACATAGAGATGTAGAGGCAAGATACATGTGGATCAGGTTACATACAAGTAAAACTCGAGACATGTATATTGCCATATGCTACTTTCCCCCTGCATACTCTAAGTTTGCCCCTAAAGAGGCATCCTCGTATACACCACTATATGAGGACATAATGAGATTTATGAGAATTGGGGATGTTCTACTAGCAGGAGACTTTAATGCATGCATAGGAAGCAACCAATCTGCTTTCTTTGACACTAGTGATGAGATGTTCAGAGATATTGCATTAGATGAAGTGGGATTAGTTAGATCAGCCCAAGATAGAGAGATAACAGAATATGGAACACAGCTAATGGCATTGGGAAGTGCACATGGTTTGGCCATCCTTAACAGGTTGCCACAATGGCCAAGATCTAATGGTTTCACATGTTGGAATAACAAGAAAGGGTCAAGCATAGTGGACTATTTGATTGGATCACCCAACTTGCTACCTGACATGAAAAGCTTTGAAATCTCAGATAGACCAATTGGATTACCACCAGACCATGCTATTCTAGCTTTCACAATGCAATATGGGCATATACACGAAGCACAGCCACACATACCAAAATTACCACGCTATGATTTTGTGGAAGCGACCTCACACATATACAGCACTACTGTGCAAGATGCATTGAGGGAGCTAGACACACATGCCTCTCTAGATGAGTTTACAGGACAATTGGCCGAGATAATACACACTTCAGCAGCCTACGCTTTCCCACACACTACACCGTCAGATAAACCTCCACGAGGTAATGCCCCACAGAGTGGCTGGTATGATGATGAGTGCAGAGAGACACGAGCACGTTTTCAGCGAGAGGTGGCACTTGGCATATGTACACATAAGCATGCTCAGATGATTGGTATGCAAAAAGAAGCGGGAATACCTGAGCAGATTAGAAACAGAAATGTATTCCATGTTCTTGGGACAGGACAACAAGAGAGCATGGAAAAAGATGCATGAGAACCAGTCACCCTTACAGATTTTTCACAACCTCAAGACCATCAAATTGCAGATTTGTCACAGAAAAAAAAGCGAGGAATGCCATATGGAAACTAAAAAATGGAAAAACCCAAGATCATGATGGTTTAGTAGCTGAACACTTCGCGCATGCTTGTGATATCTTGGCACCAACGCTAGCTCACATCTTTAATAGGGCAGTTTGTGAGGGATTTCCAACCTGTTGGTCAGACCATATTATTCTGCTGCTCTTTAAGAGTGGAGACCCCGCGCTACCTAGTAACTATTGAACTATCATGATTGGACACATGCTGGCCAAAATATATGGCTCTATCGTGGAACAAGCATTGAGTGAATGGGCTGAGATGCATGGCCTGAGTTTAAAAGGCTAGGCTGGCTTCAGGAGGGGATATACAACTCTAGACCATATCTTTACATTGAGGGAAATCATCGAAGAAGGCAAGGCATTCAAGAAAAAGATATACTACTATTTTGTGGACTTTCGCAAGGCCTTTGACACAATGCCACGTGCTAGACCCATGAGAAGAATGCAAAACATTGATGTGCTTGTAGAGATACAGTGGAGTATCTATGCCTTGTATGAGACAGTGACGGGCAGAGTACGAACACCTGAGGGCATCTCAGATATAGTCAATAGCACCATTGAGGTGAAACAAGGCTGTCCACTTTCACTGATACTATTTGGGTTGTACATAGATGAAATTTTAGAATATGTGGACAGAACTGGTGGAGCCAGAGCCAGCCTAGTTGGAGTGCTGATACCATTACTGCTTTATGCCGACGATATTGTACTTATATCTGACTCACCTGAGGGACTAAATAGACACTTGTATGCATTATCAACTTTTTGCAGAGATAGAGATCTTAAGGTGAACCTTGGGAAAACTAAAGTTATGGTATTTAACACTTCAGCTGCTTGGGTGACAAGAGCTGAGCACTAGTTTACTTTTGATGGAGAGCCAGTGGAGATGGTTAGGCAGTATGTCTATTTGGGGGTCACATTGAAGGGACCACAATTCTCTTGGAGAGAGACATCAAAGGCTCGTTTGGCAAAAGCATATGCAGCCTTAGGTGCATTGGAGAGGCAATGTGCTCACATACAATTTCATGAGCCGCACACCAAATTGTGGCTTTTTGACACTTGGTTACACCCACACTCATATATGGGGCAGTTTTTTGGGGTCCGAGTCTCTTTCACATGAGGAGACAGCCTTTGGGAGACCAGGATGGACCAGGGAAGAAATACTATGATGGGTGGGGGCATATGGAAAGACCACTGGTCATGATGATCTCACATATGATACGAGCGAAGAGCTCGACCCCACATGAGATTATCAAAGCTGAGTTGGGAGCATCACCCATGGTGGCTGAGGCCTTGGTCCAGGCAGTGACTTTCATACATAGACTATGGGAGCTCCCCCAAGATAGATACCCATGGCTAGCCCTGGCTTCTTCTATACAACTAGCAGCAGATGGTGACAGACATTGTTGGTATGCTCAGATGAGTACATGGATGAGCCTACATGGGTTGCAGATTGACAGACTACCCCCTTTGACTATAGCTTGGATTGCCCTACACTTGTCCTAAGCCGATCAGAGCTAAACCATATGATCAAAGCAGACATACTGAAGTTAGATACAGAGAATACCTGGATCCGATCCCCCTCCCCCCATGGCACGAGGATGGCACACTACCAGACCCACTTTCTTTAGGTATCTGAGGATGGTTTCATCACCCGACCCAATTACATGGACACACAGCTGCTCAGGGACTACGCACAGTTATTGGTTAGATCCGCACCTCATCCCACCACCTGAGGATTGAGATAGGCAGATGGGAGGGTATACAGATAGAGGAATGCATATGCCCACTATGCGACAGAGAGCCAGAGACAGAGGAACACTACATCTGTCGATGCACTGTATATTATGATATACGAGGTAGATACCACTGCCTGTTTTGAGAGGGTTTTGAACCCTTGAAACGGATCATGTAGTTTGAGGATCAGAGATGCTTGGGATTCTTCCTCTTGGAGCTCCAGAGACGTAGAGCAACAATTCTACAGAGTAGGAGGCCCCCATAGCTCAGCTCACATAGATAGAGAGCAGTCATTGACTTTTTCACTGATACATGACAGAGTATGGCAGATACCACTACTACTGCCACACAACCTACAGGAGTACATCATCATTGGACCTCATCTTCTGTAGGTGTCCCTTTGGATAGAGCAGTGGCACTTAGCTGGTCTAGGCGCCCACATCCACCTAGACGAAGGCCTAGACATCCACACCATAGACAAATTAAAGCCATCATTGAGCGCCACAGGAGACAGATGCCGAGACGCCTCAGCCATGCAGAGATACACCTCCTTAGAGGACAATCATCTCATTGATGGAGAGTTTTCCTTTTTCTACTTTCACTTTTAGATCATTGACATGTTTCCCCTTTTATAGGACACTATTTCATTTTTTCAGTCTTATAGGCATGTTTTTCATCTTTTCTCGTTCCAGATGAGAAATACACCATCATTGTATGTATTGCTTTGGTCTCATAGGCCACATTGGCCTTTTAGAGATGTTATTATACTCTCTCTCTCTCTCTCTCTCTCTCTTAGCCTCTCAGAGAATCCTTCTTCTTCATAATTTGAGTAGAGGGCATGCCTTTATATAGGTAGAAGGGAGTGCATGCTACCTCTCCCTTCCCTTCTCTTTCTCCTCTCTTTATGCCACAATAGCTCCTTCAGTTTGGATTCTTTTTCTAGAATGGGAGATTCTCTTTATTTCTTTTTAAAAAAAAGTGATTGTGATGTTGTTAATATTGATGATGATGATAATGATGTGATGATGATGACGATAATGATGATAACGATGACGATGATGATGACGATGACGATGATGATGATGACGATGATGATGATGACGATGATGAGGCCCGCGGCCTGTTCATTTGGGAGGCGGCTCTCTTTGCGGTGGCGTCAGTTCAGTTTGATGCCCTTTTTAATCTTTTTTTTCTTTTAAAAAAACATTAGTTCTAATCGTTAGTTATAATGTTAGTAACTTATATAAGCTATATACTAACTAACACGTAAACTAACCTTATAACTAACTTACTAACTAATATTGACTCACTTATAAATTAACTTAGTATTGACTAACTTATAAATTTATTGGAGATGCGGGAATGTTACAAACCAATACATGTTGAATAATCACACCACACTTTGTGTCATGTATAATTGTTGAGCTATGTAGTGTTTTGATGAGATATTTATACCCAATTGCACTTGATGACCATGATGATCCTACCTTCACTAGTGGGCATGCATGTGACCATGTTTGCATGGTGTGCCTTCATGATATTTTCCATCCACTTGTGGGTGGTGCGATGAGTGTGAATGGCTATGCAGCACATTGGCATCTTTGGGGGACCTTGGCATCAATAACTCCTTTGGGTGCGGCGTGGTTGGATCCATCTCTAGTTTCAATGGCTCCTCTTGGGTGGATTTCATCCTCTCACTCAACTCAACCATGATGCAAGTTTGGAGTAGTCGATCATACTATCTACCCTATTAGTTTCACCCACAAGTGGGATCTTCTAGTCCAAGACTTGTATGGTTATCTCACCTATCCCTCCTTTCAAGACTCATGTTATTATCTTGCTTAATCCCCTTTTTGGTGCTTAGATGGCATCTCACATTTTTTATCCTAAATTTTTTGAGACCAATGGAGAAGACCAAGATGCCCACATTTTCTAGCTTGAGAAAGCCTATACCAAGATAAGTGGAGAAGGCTTACTACATTACAAAAGATAGCCATAGCCTAGCTAGCTGAGGATAATGCCTAGGCTACCTTTATGGAAGCTAAAGCCAAATTTGAGCCACTTTAGGTGATATAAAATTAATCATTAGAAGGTGGAACACTTGAGATGCCTCAAGTAAGGTGATGAAGATGTGAAAACTTACATTACTAAATTCCACATCTTGCAATGGTGGATGACCAACATTGTGCCAATTGGAGAAGTCTTTCACTCATTTTATGTGTGGAGCTAGAACAGATGGCTTTGCATTTCTTTGGCCATTACATACTTGTTGATGATTAATTTGGATGATTGTCCAAATTGATGCTTTGGTTAGAGTAATCTCTTGATGGTCTCATAGGAAAGAAGTCTAAGATGCCCATAAAGAAGTTTGGCAATAACCACAAAGCCGACATCAATGATTGATATTTGAGTAAAAGTATGGAGGATGAGAGTACTAGTGAGGAGGATGATTCCAAGGAAAGTTGACAAAGTCGTAAGAAAGGATTGAGGGCCAAAATTCCTCAGAGGCTTCTCACAAATTCTCTACCAAAACCATCTAGTCTTCTAACAATTCCAAATACTTGGTAGTGGACGAAGCTTCCATGGTAAAGGGAATATTCCCTAGCCAACTAGTGGAGGCTCATATGGTAGGTCAACCAGGCCGACCTAATTGCCTTCATGGGCTATAAAAGCTAAACCCCTTCATAGCCATCTATCATCTATCTTTCACCCAGTTAGAGTTGTTCCAACTAGCCTTAAGCTCTTCACCTATCTTTTGTCTAGATCGCCATCTAAGCTTCACATTGAAGTGCATAGGTGGATAGAGCCATCTTTGTATTAGTTGTTTGGGGCTAAATAAAAATTTAAATTCTCCTCTTATATGTTATGTACTCTCTATCTCTTTCTCAGATTCTATTCGCTGCGCAGTGTAATTTTTACACGGTATCAAATCCTAGGGGGCTCTAGGGATTAAAGAGTGCACAAGAGGCAAAGGCTTCAACAGCAAAGAGGAACGATGTTGTCCTCCGCAAGTGGTTCTGACGCTGCTGTACCAGCTATTCAAACACTAAGGATTCGTCCATCAACCTTTAGCGAAGGCAAGTTAGATGGTACAAACTGCATCTTGTGGAAGTTCAAAATTACAACTATCCTTGATTCTTATGAGCTTTTGGAGACTGTTCTGGGGACTAATGCAGAACTACCATGACCCATCAAATTCTAGTATGATGATTCCTTCGAATGCAGATTTTCTACAAGCTAAGAAATGAAGGAATGCAGATGCATTGTGTGCCTTAGTTACAAGCTGTTATGACATTGTTCTGACTTTGATTCAGTATACAACCAAAGCATCAAATCCTTGGAATGTACTGAGGAGTCAGTATGAAACACGAAACCAAATAAGGATTCAAAACTTGGAGAATCAACTAGCAGCGGAGAAGTTTGCTGAAGGAGAGACGACTGAAGCATTCATCACTCAGATTAAGAATCTGCGCGACCAAATGGCTGGCCGGGATACAAAAGACTAGTGAGAAGAAGAGCTAGCTCGGACGTGTCTTCAGATTTGTCCACAAAAGTTTGATGGACTAGTAATTGCCCTTAATACTTAGGTGAGACCTCAAGCTTTGACTTTTGAGGAGTTTTGTGCATTATTGATGGAGGAGGAGTTGAGACTGAAAGCCTGAGAAGGAAGCAACAATGGAGATGTTGTATTCTTTGCCAATGTAAAAGGAAAAGGTGGTTCCTCCATAAAAAATGATGGTGACAAAAAGAAGAAGGGTGGTAAGAAGAAGTTTTAAGGAGAGTGCTTCTACTGCAAGAAGAAAGGACACGCAATCACAGATTGTCGTGTCAAGAAGGCAGATGAAAAGAATGGTACCCTTAAAAGTAAAGGAAAAGAGTTAGCCAATACGACTAAAGCAGAGTTGGAGTTATTCATGGTGACCATTGAGGAAGTGTACTCCTCGGCCCAAGAAGAATCTACCACTGACTCATGGGTGTTGGATAGTAGGGCCTCTTGTCACATGACCAATAAGAAAGGTCTATACAATTCTATGTAGCCTTTATAGGAATCCATCACTGTGACAATTGAAAATGATGCAAAATGCCTTGCTGTGGGCACATGTACCATTTCTTTTGTTGTTGCAAATGGTGAAGTCAAAAAGCTTTCAAAGGTGTTGTATGTTCTCGAAATTAGGAGAAATATGTTATCAGTTGTTGTTGCCATAATTGATCTTGGTCATGAAGTGAGATTCAAGAAGATAGGTGCGGAAATTCTCGACAGTGTTGGTAAAGTGGTTGGTAAAGGAGAAAGAAGGAACAACCTGTATGAGCTAAGTGCTCTTACAGCCACCATTGGAGTGGGCATAAGTAAGCTTTGGCATGAAAGATTTGGACACATCGGATTTGTAGTGTTGAAGGAGATGCACAAGCAAGGTATGGTTGCTCACCTACCTACAGTGATTGGATTGAAGGAACCATGTGAAGCTTGTATGATGGGCAAGCAATAGAGAAAAAGAATTTCCACAAGAAAGTAAGAATAGAGCACAGGCTCCTCTAGAATTGGTGCATGTTGACTTGTGCGGTAAGATGCCTACACAGGCCTTGGGGGGATCTTCTTATTTTATGTTGATTGTCGATGACTACAATAGGAAGATGTGGGTGTACTTCCTTTGTGATAAGGCTCAAGATTTTGTAAGTTTAAAGAATGCTTAAAACTTGTTCAGAATGAAACATGGAAAAGCGTGAAGAAATTTATAACAGATGGTGGTGGTGAGTTCAACTCAAAGGAGTTTAAAGACTTTTGCAAGAGCAAAGGGATCAAACATCAATTGACAATGCCTCACACACCTTAGCAGAATGGTGTTGTGGAATGTAGGAATCACACCATTGTGGAGATGGAAAGATGCACGCTAAAGGGCAAGGGATTGCCTAACCATTTTTGGGCTGAAGTTGTTAATACTATAGTCTACATTCTAAATCAGAGCAACACAAAGGCTCTCAAGGGAAAAACACCTCATGAGGCTTACACTGGTAAGAAACCACCTGTCTCACATTTCAGAATTTTTGGATGTGAATGTTATGCATATGTTCTAGATGAGAAGAGAAGAAAGTTAAAACCAAAAAGCAGAAAATGTATCTTCTTGGGTTGTTATAGTGATGAGTAGAAGGTATACAAATTATATCACCAAGAGGCAAAGAAGATCATCGCGAGCCGTGATGTGGTATTCAAGGAGCAGCTACATACAATGGAGGAGGAGAAGGCAAGTTCTTCCACTTTATCATCAAGTGATGAAGTAGTTCTCTATGAACTTGTCCCGAGAGCTGTCCCTATCCTTAAGGAGGAGGAAGCATCATGTTCAGATGATGATGAAAAATTTCACCAACTTGACATCACCCTACTAGAAAAGCCATTGCCACGTTGGGTGAAGCAACTCTACGATCACAACAATCCTATGCCTACATCTGTTGAGGAGAAGGCAGACGGGACCAAGGAGGTCTCAGAGAATAGAGAAGCAAAGGAGGACTTCTGCTCACATAGTCAATATGGCCTTGATGGCTGAGATTATGAGAGAAGAAGCACTTGCAGATCCAACATGGAAGGAAGCTATGCAAGTCGAGTATGACAACATAATGAAGAATGACACTTGGAAGCTAGTGGATCAGCCAGCAAAGTGGAAGGTTATTGGCACCAAGTGGATTTGGAAGGTAAAGTACAAGGCTGATGGCACCTTAGAAAAGTACAAAGCTAGACTAGTTGCCCACGGATTTTCACAAGTTGAAGGGTTTGATTTTCAAGAGTCATTTATCCCAATTGCTAGAATGACCGCTATTCTCATAGTACTTGCAGTGGCCATCCATAAGTAATGACCAATTTACCAAATGGATGTTAAGTCAACATTCCTAAATGGTGACCTCAAGGAGGAGGTGTGCATGGCTCAGCCACCAGGATTTGAGGTCCCCCATTCTAAGAAAAAAGTGTGTAAGTTGAAGAAGGCATTGTATGGCCTGAAACAAGCCCCTAGAGCATGGTACCTGCAGCGGATAGATAAGTTCTTTTTAAGCTTATACTTCAAAAGATGTGCCTTAGATGCTAAGTTGTATGTTTACAGGGATGGTGAAAAGTCTATAGTAATTGTCCTCTATGTGGATGACCTTCTTATTATAGGTGAGTATGAAGATATGATCAACCAAACTTGAAAGGATTTGAGTTTTGAGTTTGAAATGATAGACTTGGGCTTGCTGCACTATTGTTTGGGGATTGAAGTCACCAGGAAAGATCTTCATCTCTTAGAATAAGTATGCATGGGAGATCTTGAAGGCATTTGGCATGACCGAGTGCAAGGAGATAGCTACACCTATGGAGGTGAATGCAAAGTTATCTGTTGAGGATACATTAACACTAGCAGACATTGGGAAGGTACAATAGGTTGATCGACAGTCTCTGATCTTGCTGTTGGTGTTTTGAGCATGTTCTCAAACAAACCTCATGAGAGTCATTGGAAAGTTGGGATGTGGGTGCTTAGATACTTGAAGGAAACACTTGACTATGGTATCGCATACAGTTCCGAAACTTCTCTTGTGGGGAATTGTGACTCAGATTGGGCAGGAGACAGTGATTCTAGGAAGTCAATTTCTAGTTATTGTTTCTCTTTGGGTTCAAGAATTTTCTCTTGGATTAGTGAGAAGTGGCCAATAGTGGCATTGTCTTCTACCAAAGCAGAGTACATGGTAGCTTGTTTTACTGCATGTGAAACAGTATGGTTGAGAAGGATCCTATGGCATATGAGAGTGCAGGATGAAGAACCAACTGTGCTGAGATGTGACAATCAGAGTTGCATCACCATTGCCAAAAATCTAGTGTTTCATGCGCACACCAAACATATAGAGATCCATTATCACTATGTGTATGATTTGATCGAGGATGGGATAGTGGAACTTGGGGTCTACTGTCTAACAGAGGAGAATGGAGTGGATATCTTCACCAACAAACTTAAGAAGGATCCGCTTCAAGTTCATCTTCAGAGACTCGGCATTGGGCCGAGGAGATGATTCACCTGGACATTGAGGGGGGTGTTTGATATGCTCAATACTCCACCCTCATAAGGTGCCACCAATGATCGATGGTGCTCAAAGTTGTAAGGCCCCCATTATGAGGAGAAGCCATATGTAAGCTCGGATATGTGGGGTTTACAACTTGGCCCTAGTCGAAGCTTACTTGGAGTTGCAGAGATGCAGTTGAGCTTGAGGGGGAGTGTTGAGATGATAAGCTCAACACATGCGGACATTAATGATGGACCGCTTGGTTAGATGGGTCCACACATCTACACTTAGCATGTCAGTGGTCATTATGACTCTCACATGGCCACTGACTCATTACTTATTATATTCAGGTTGTTACACCTATTTACAGCTGGCATAGTTATATCGCCAATCGGCTAATGTAGTCGGTTATGCATTGTTTGACTTAGTAGGCCACTTTTCTTTATGTTGTATCTTATCTATACTTTGTGTAGATTGTAAAGTGTGTGAAAGAAGAAGAAGAAACCAGCAAGAAAACATTTTGGCCTCCATCTCTCTTTTTGTCTCTTGAGTGAGCTTCTCCTTGTGCATTCTGTGTGTGTTTGGCGCAGCATCTTGAGCAAGTCCCCCCACCACGTGATTCTTGACAGGGAAGGCACCAAAATGCATGTAGTCTTACCAATCCTAGCTCTAGGAGACACCACAAGAAAGGGAATTGTGGATATTGGAGCAGGATTTAGTGTGCTAAGCCAAGTAGTACTCTAGGACAACCCGCCTATTGAGAATGCTAGGTTCAATGCCACCCTAGCCAATGGAATGAAAGTGCGACCATTTGGAGTTTTAAAGAACTGGCCATTGAAGATCGCAAGGATGCAATTCCCTATTGACTTTATAGTCATGAAGGGAGTGGACTACGACATCCTGTTAGGCCGACCCTGAATGCGCAATGCACATGTCATAGAAGATTGGGGTAATGGTTTGATCTTCTTAGGAAATCAAACAAAGGCAGTAAGAGTAGAGATGGACACATGGAAGACCAGACCAGTCGACCTAGACACCATCTCCACCATGCTGAAAGGTGATGCGCAAATTAGAAAATCTTATGGGCCACTGATCAAATATATCCCCTGTCTCGAGGATGAGCGAGATTGGATGCACGTGCTCGCCATGATAGATCTGCCATTCTCAGATAGTGAGGAGTATGTGCAAGCTACGAAGTCAACTGATAAGCCTAGAGATACATCCTCAGTGCTAGTTTGCATGATGGCCAAAAGCTTGCATAGAAAACCCAAGCTTGTCAAGGTATGAGTGGCCACCATCACAGAAATTGAAGAGGAAGATGAGGAACCTGTCTACCTATGCTTATCGGTGATTGACTAGAAGACGCACATCTTTGATGAGGAAGTTGACTGTAACATCCTTACTCACTATCATTAGACTTTCATTGGTCAACCCCAACTACAGCCTCTACCGACACTAAGCTCAATCCATTTGGAGGACGGTCCTATTCACTGCTAGGAAAATGCAAAATAACGATCTCTATCGAGTTTGAAAGCTTGCCCATGGTATTTTATGTGTTGCCAAACACAAAAGATGCAAGCATGGAATCACTGTTACTAGGACAACAAACCTTGAAGAAGTAGGCTCGCTATAATGTCGACTACTAGTCACAGCGTATTAATTTGGCCATCGGCAATGTACGAATAGTCATAGCCTTTAACAAGGGTTGGGCAACTCCATCACAGTCCGGAAAGCCACCGATAGAGAAAATCACCATCAAGCCTAAGGAGGGGGGTCATGATTCATCACACCCCACCAAACCTCAGCACCACTAAAAAGTGACCACAAAGCTAAAACCCTTGAACACCACTTCAAATGGGTACCAAAACATCCAAGACTACCATCAAAGAGTGCCCAACCACATACTCCCCAGGCTAGAAATCTTCCCTCGAAACCTAGAAGGTCGAGAGGGAGCTATAGGCATCAACGGACAATCAAGCTGCAATGGGTTTCCAAGACCTTATTGCAAGCGCAAGGCTATTACGAGGGTAATACTTGGATCTGGGTACCTAAAGCCAAGACGGCCAAGCACACTATCCAAATGCCACCCTCAAGCTTGACCTCACGAAGCATTAAGATGAATCAAGCATCAATGCCACAAAAGCCCTTGGCTGCAGGGCCCATTGCCCTTCTAGAACCTAAACCCATTGCAACCCAACAATTCTATTGACCCAAACCACAGCGCACTACCCCTAAACTACCTCAACCTCACCTTGCTAGTACCCCAACCATCACCCAAGCATTTATAGCGTGCCACCCACCACACGGGCCACCCCTAGTGCACCAACGAAAATCACAACCAGAGTTGCACTTGATAACTTGCTAAACTGTCCAATGCAAACTGCAACTAGAGTTGCACCTGATAGTTGCTAAACTATCCTGCCTAACCAAACTTCACCCACTTGCTGGCCTTAGACCCTCTTACCAGTGGGGGATACATTCTAACCTTGGCCGTTGACTTAGTTGAGAATATTGGCGATGACTTGGTTGCTTGCCTCATATGCTTGGATGCCACATTTACCATGCTTGCTAAAAGTTATAATTGACTGGACTTAGGTCTTTTAGACAAGCCTTTAGCAACGGAAGTGTGAATGCTACCTTACTCATGGGAGGAATCTATATTCGTATTTGTCAAAACTTCCTTGATAGTTGAGGAACTTTGCCACCAAGATCTCCATTGAACAAGCACACAAACAATGCGTGATCACATCTTATGTCAAGAGCAAAGTCCTTGCCACAGACTAGGAAATTGAGAAGTTGAAGCAGTTTGCTACTGATGACTCCTCTTTCTTACGAAAATGGTATGCTCTTTGACTTTAGTGGGAACAAGAAGGATGCCAAATAATGACCAATGCTAGGCAATGACGTGCCATCAAAACCTTAGAAAATAACCCCACTTATGTAGCTCCAACCACCTATAGGGTGTTGACCACCATTCGTAACCACCCTAGAAGAGCACCTCCTGACCCACCCATATTTATATCGAAATCTCATAAAGGAGGAGTTACACATTGCTAGTTGAATAGACTCTAGTGACTTCCTCATGGATGTTCTCACCTACATCACTCAAGTAGGTATCCTTTTGACATGAACCGCTATGCTAATCTAGAATACAATTCAAACTTCTATACTTGGCTCACGTGAAAGTAAAACATCGAGAACACGTGTTGAATGCCCTTGACCTCTCAAACCTCTATCCTAGGAAGGATTCTTCTCAATTCCAAAGAGGAGGGGGTGAGGTGAATCAAACATGTAGGGTGAATGAAACATGCAAGGAAAAAAGCCTCAATCAATGTCCAAAAGAAGAAAAGAGTGGATGAAAATCAATTTGTGATTGAGGAAAAGTGTCAATTTTTTTCTGGAATGAATGGACTGCTTGAAGGAAAATTCTCTTTTTGTGCTTAAGCATTTTATTCTTTCCATAAAAGTATAATCAATTCCTATTTACCTTTTAGTAAGAAATGATCTTAAGGACACTAATGGTAAACTACGGTATCATGGCAAGAACTCAAAATGGTAGCACAACAGGATCAAGCCCATTGGCTTCCATTCACAAAAGAAGAAAGGGAAAAGTACCACATCTCCCTTGAGAACCATGCTTACAACTAGCTTAAGTTTAGAATTATCCACAACATTGAATAAGTCATGGCCAAGGAGGAGGCTACTAAAAGAGTTGTGGGATAGTGCAATCTTACTAAATATGTCAAGAAATTTGGGCAGGAGACCGACCACACTAAGTGCGTAGAGTTCTTGAGAACCTACAATCCCGAGATAGAGAATGTGACATTGTAACAATCGGAAGAGGAGAAGGATCTGAGCAGGTACATGTTAAGCTTAGTAAGGCCTTGGTGGAGAAGGCACCAGGGTTGGAACGTAAGGGAAAAAGAGATGTCTATACCATGTTGAACATGAAGGAAGACCAGGTTCTGACCAATGATGGCATCAACATTCAAGACATCCCCGACCCAGAGAAGATAAGGTTCCAAGCAAAGGTCATCCACTCCTTATTCTCTAGCCAAAGGTATAATTCGCTTATGCATAGAATCAATGTACCCATGTTGGAGAGCCTGGCAACCCGCTGTCCATTGGATGAGGATGATTGGAATGGGTATGTGAGAAAGATGATTGATCAATCAGCCAAGGCACTAGCCCTATAGAGAAATTCGGCTAGTGGAGAATCCCTGGCATCAAAAGGTGGAGTTGAAAGAAAGAAACCATCATCAAAATCCTCGTTCATTGGGTATGGGGGAGTTCTAACATCCCTTATCCAAAGAGGTAGTGAGAGAGACACTGAATGAGGAAGAAGAATGGGTCGATGAGACACCAGAAAGGTTGGCTCCCCACCATGAATGAGAAGAATCTAGTGAGAGAATAGTAATTGACAAAGAAGAGGAAAAGGAAACACAATCTAGCCATGGAAGGGCTAAGAGAGCAAAGAAAAAGACTGAATAGGAGAAGCAAGAAGAAGAAAGCACGAAAAAGGAGAAGGTAGACTTAGAAGAGGCTAAGAAGATACTAAGAAAGCAGAGAAAAAAAGGAAAAATAAAAAAGAAAAAAGAAAAGAAAAGAAAAGGAGGAGGCAGAGAGGTTAAAAGAAGAATCAAATAGGAGAGGAGGAAGGCAGTTGAAAAAGAGGAAGACTTAAGAAGGAAAGAAGAAGAGGACATCGCGCTAGCAACACGCATGTCAATAGAACTCCAGTGCAGACAAGACGAGTTGAGTGCTATGAGCCCACCATGAGATGAAGGCTCAAGCTCAAGTGCCCAAGTTCCAGAGATCACGCTGCCTCCGATGAAAGAAGGCAAGGGCAAGGGACTTATTGATCCCATCCCTACTCTCCTAGTGCCCACCACCACCCCTACAACCACAACCACGCAGGGCTACATGCATAAAGTTGATGCTAGCAATATGTTTGCATGGGTGCAAATCTTGGGAATAAGGAAATAGCCCAATGGACAAGTGAAGGTACCCTTGTAGCATGAACCAAGCAACTGGTGGAGCAGAAGCAGACATCGAGTTGAGACTAGACCCTAAGAGGCCCAATGGACAAGTGAAGGTACCCTTGTAGCATGAACCAAGCAACCGGTGGAGCAGCAGACATCGAGTTGAGACTAGACCCTAAGAGGTAGAGGGTGGAAGCCTCCATGACCTCCATTCGCACAATGATGATGCCACCTGCAAACTATGATGAGTATGTCCAAGAGCTTCTCTCGCAGTTAGAGAAAGCAAAGAAGGATAAGAAGGTAGCAGGGTTGAGTTAGAAGCCGAAAAGGAGTCCATGGTGGCATTCCAATTAGAGAAGATGAACCAAGTAGCCATGTGACAGAGCTCGCTGAAGCTAAGGAGGGCGAAGAAGGAAAGTGGAAGGCAAGGGTAGTTGAGGAGAAATAGGGCATGATGAGTATGCAACAATACATCGATGAGCTAGCATGGTTGTATGGAGAGCTACAAGAAGAAATGAAGAGTTTCCAAGACACCACAGAAACACTAGAGGCAACATGAGAGGAAAGGCATGCAGGTATCAAGTGGAGATAGAGAATTTGAAAAAAGAGGCAGCCTTGGGATAGGAGGAGAAAAAGAGGTTGGAGAGAGAGATTGAAGATCAAGAGCAAAGACTCATAATCCTAGCTCAAAGGCAAGGGCAGGGCCTTGAAGAAATAAAAAAGAAGATTGGACTAATTAGAATGAAAGAGGAGTCAAGGACTTGGTGTGCCATCTGGCGCGTGTGGAGGGAGATAAAGTGTTAGCAGAGAGCAAGGAAGAGGCTACTCAAGTGAGCCTAGAGACCCAACAATTTGCCTTCCTGAACACAATCCTGGATATCACTCAAACAGAAGAAGGGGAGGCCATTGGACCATTGAAGAGGAAGCTGGGTATTGCTCATAGTAAGGCCCTGAGAGTAGGATTGCATATTTCCAACTTCATCCTCACTCTTGTCTGCCATAGCCAGACAGTACCCAGCTCACTTGGAGCTTCTTGATCTACTTCTACAGCCCATATTTCCCCACGCTTCCTTCTGGAGAAACTTTCCTATGGTCCTAGCGCAGCTCCTTGTCACATCAAAGCCCGACATTGGTAAATCCTAGCTCCAGCATTGCACAAATTGAAAGTCGCTGCCCATTCTGCGCCATATTCTGGTCGTACAGTTCGCGCTGCCTCTGCATGCTGTGATCTGGTCCGTGTCCATAGGACAATTGAAGCTCATTACCCAAGCTTCCTTCCCATCAAGTCTTGTGCAAAATGGTTACGTCCACGAACTGCACGAGCTGAAAAACCAGGCTGCACCCTGCAAACCCTAAAGGGAAGCCATAGCCCTTGAACCAAAGCTCATAAGCCTATTCAATTTCTCATTCCTTTGGGCTCAACCAATAATTTGCAACTCTGATCTACTCAGTGCCTCATTCAAATCAGCAAGGGAAGTGAGAAATCATAGCACAAGAATCAACATCAAGTGCTTGAATTACATAGTATCTCTTGATACTAGTCTAGTGATACTTGGCACTCGTGTTTTTTTAACACGTTCAAGATCATCTAGATTGCTGGTTATTCTCAGTCATTAGAAGCTGATTCCTGGTCATACTAATGCCAAACATGAAGTCTTTAAGTGGATGCTTCTCATGAAGAGTAGCATTACTCTTGCTACTCATTTCAATTACATAGAAGATATTTTTACTCTCTGAAGTTCATTTAAGTACTGTCACTCAGATCTGAAGGCATCAGCATCAAATCAAGAAGGGGAAGATAACTTGGAGTAAAAGACTTTTGCAGATTTGGTATTCATTGACACTCAGTTAGTGCTTTTTAGCACTTGTGTCTCTCAATCAATTCTTCTGTTGCTCAAATCTAATAAAGTCTGAAGTTGATTTGCTACTGTTCCCGTAAATCTAACATGGGCAAAGACTCTCCAAATGCTCGATTCAAAGGAGTCGGATTCCACACTTGGCAAACCCGCATCAAGCTCATCCTGATGAAGAAGGGTCTCTGGGCCATCACAAATGGCAAAGAGAAGAAACCTCGGGACGCGGACCTTGCAACTACTTGGCAAAAGAATGATGACAGAGCCCAGTCCATTATCAAATTGGAGCTAGACGACAGTTATATCCATCACGTGGATAACTGTGAGACCTCACAGGATACATGGAAAAGACTTGACACCCTGTTCGGTGCACAATCTAAATCATCAAAGTATGGTCTCCTAATTGAATTCTTCAGGCTTGAAATGAAGTCCAGCACATCACTTGCCACACATCTTAATTACATGGAAGGACTCCTAACCCAACTTGCAGGAATCAACATTAAAATGGATGAAGATGTTTGCATCGGTGTTCTACTTAAGAGCTTGCCTCCTGAATATAATAATGTATCAACAACTTTAATCAACATGCCAAATCCTGAACTTGTTGATATCCAGGCATCACTGTTAGAAGAAGAAAAGAAGCTAAAAACTAAAGAAGAACCAAGTACCTCTAGAGATGAGCATGCATTATATGTTGGCAATAGGTACAAAGGCAAGAAGGATCAGCTCTTTTGTGACTTTTGCAAAAGGACCGGACACACCGAGAAGTTCTGCCACGCAAGAAAGAGATCCCAAAAGGCATATCTAGTCGCAGTCAAAGAAGAAGAAGAAAATGGAGCAAAGGAAGAAGAAGATGAAGATGAAGACCACCAGGATCGGAAGGACAAGACTCATCAGTCCTTGTACTCTCATAATTCTGATAGACTGTTTTAAAAGCCTTGTACTTCCTTGCCCTAATGCTTCCTGCCATAAGCTTTGTAAACTCCTTATGTAACTTGGCATTACAGTCCTTGTACAGTTTATGAGGCCCCTGTTACAGCCTTTGGATGTCCACCATGTTTATGGTACCCACACTTAGCTTTTTTTGCGACAGCCTCTGGTGTTTTGCCATGTCTGTGGTATGCCCACACTTTGCAGGTGGTTCTCATTACAGCCTCTACACACTCTGTGCCTTTCCTAGTTGTGATTGAGGAGGGGTGTTGAGAATCAGCAATCACACTCAAACAGCCTCTTTGTATGGAGTCTCAGGGTCAAGGATATGCAGGCTAACTTATCCCATATGCACAATGGTGCCTACTGCAGTTTCCTACTTTCCTATAAAGCATTGTACTTGCTTCCTTTCTTAATGCAATGATAGTACTCTTTTCATTTCAGTAAAGTGTCAATGTCATTGTCCACATACACAAGATTGTGTTTATGAGTCCAAGTCTCAATCTTGGAACCTAATTCACTTGTGTAACAAATAGTGTCCATTCCATCATGAGTCTACACTTCTCCTTCCATCCTCCATAGCTTCCGGTTATGCCATGCTCTAGATCCCGCATTGCTCACATGTTAGCCACCTTAGCCTCGAAGAACAGAGGAGTTATCTACTAAGGGCAATATTGACCCCACAAGAAGTGGTGGATGCCCTCACCGAGGAAGCACAACAGCAGGATAGGCAAGAGGGCGAGGCAGGATTGCGCTATGGTTAGATTAATGATACGAGCTACTCTACTTCCCTCTTTTTGCTTAGCCCTTCCAGAAGATATAAATGATAGCCGCTTCACCCATTGCAATCATCTATTTCTTTCCACCACCACTCTCCAGGTGCAAATGAACCTCAAGGGGTACATGCAAAGATGGAAATTTTTTGAAAAATCCCTTAAACCCCCCAACTTCACCCTCTTATGACTCTGATGAGAGAAAGATTAGCTTCTCATCATAGTTATGTAATTCAAAAAAAAAAGAAAGAAAAGAAAAAGAAAAAGATAAAAAAAAAGAAAAGGAAAAATAAAAGAAGAAGCGAATAAGAGGAAAAGAGAAGGAAATCACCAGAAAAGCAATCAAATCACCTCACTACACGTAGGTTGCAATCTTTCACTGCACCTAGAGGTTCTCAAGTTAGGTGCATCTGGTGGCTTTGGTCGGTTTGCTTCGTCCCTTACCACCTAGCCCATTTTGATTCCCCACATCACGATTAGGGCTCATCAAGGGTAGGACATACGTAGGGAGGTTACACTCACCTATGGTTACATGTCTCCTTAAGCCGCACCCATTGCATCTTCCTTATGCACAAAGTGGGTCCTTAAGTGTGGGACAACACCCAAGCTTGGTTGTGGCTAGACCTAGCTCCCAGTTCCACTAGCACCAGCACAATGCACTACACGGTAAGTAGACACTCCCCCTAGGCAGTGCACTTCTTTTCTTTTCAGGTACAAATAAAGGCAGTAAACCACCAACTTTGGAAGGCTCGTCATCCAATCCAACCATTCTCGAACTCCACTACCTCAACGTTTTGATCAGCTTCTCTCCAATGACTAATCCTCGTGAGGCCCCATAATCATCAACCGATGAACCACCCTTTCAGATAATTGAGCCCTCAACAACACAGACACACAAGTGCCATGGGACGACTGACACTCATCTAGGAGGGGGTAATGTTAACCCCAATTCAAGACAAAGAAAAAAAAGTCCAATAATGTCCAAGAAAACTCCAAATGCGGACAAAAAGGAAGAAGCAGGAAGGAAAACAGCCAAAAGCACAAGGGTGACCTCAAAAGCTAAGTCAAAGGAAAAAGCACATTTTTGAATGCAAGGCGGGCTAAAACTTTTGTAAAAGAGCACCAGGCTCCCTCCTGTGTAAATTGTAAAGTGCAGATGAGCGCAGGTAAAGAGAAAGGGCAACTAGAAGGGAATGAGAAAATAGGACCTTGCCACAATGGCCAATAATGTAAAAAAGGGGATGTGTGCCCAAAAGGGATAAGGGTTTTGTATATAAACTCAAAAAGTGAATGAGAAGCTCATTCTTTGGTGTGTGGTATCATCTCTTTCTCTTCTTCTCTCCTTCTCTCCTTCTTGCTTGCTTGTGTGTGCTTGAGAGAGGGAGTGAGTGAGTGTGTGAGGGTGAGGGATCAAGGAGAAGAAGCTCTCCATCATCTCCTCCCTTCTTCTTTTCTCTTTTCTTCTCTTACCTCGCGCGCGGCTATGGAGGATGAAACTTGAAGGTGGAGGCTTGAGGTTGCTTGTGCTTGCATTAAGAATTGTGGAGCTATTGGTGTGCATGAAGGAGGAGGGTACTCAATCGAGCATCAAGGTAAGCTCACTACACTTGTAGAGAGGGATAGCACATTGGCTATGTGAAAGGTAGCCATTAGTGCTCGCGGCTTGAAACGCTTGATCCAATAAGCAGTCCGTGGGTCTTGGTGCTCAAGCGTGAGCTCCCAACATTCATCCTTTGGGCAAGGAATGTACTTAGTGAGAGGACCATAGTTGTGTGAATCTCCCTTTGAGTATCATTGAGATGGCAGCTAGGTCAATTGATGAGGACTTCCATCTACACTTGGACTACCTTAAATCAATTTTCAAAGAACACTAATCTATTATCATAGTCCTCAATTCCTTGAGCACTCCACATTTACGATTTTCCTAGTAGGATGTCATAATCCACTCCCTTCATGACAATGAAGCTCATAGAGAACTAGCCATATATAATCTTGACTACTCAATCCTTCAATGTTTCAAAGGGTCTTAACCTTTTTTCCATTGGCCAATGACACATTGAAGCAAGGTATCACTATAGAGGATTGTTTCATGCTTGCAAGACTATGTGACTTAGAATACTTACATATACACTAATGCCCATAATACCTCTCCAGGTTGTGTCTCCTAACACCACTATTGGTAGGATTTCATGCATTTTTGTTCCCTCGTAGAAGGCATTTTTTGTAAGGCTCTTGAAACTGGACTAAGAATTAGGCATGGTATGTGTATTTTAAGATTAACCTCTTGAATATTTGCATCAGTGGTGGTCAACCACATAGATCCATCTATCCATGTTTTGAAGGCTTGCCACATCATAGGGTTTTGCTTCATCAATAGACTAAGTGATAAAAAAACTTGAGTTTAGAGAAAGCCATAAACCTTCATCTACTTCATTGTATCCATACTTCCTAGACCTCTAGACTTTGTGACCAAGTTTGTGGTAGGATGTGGTTGGGTTTTCAACTTGTCCTTGAATGGGTGAGTTTTTTTGCATTGTCATGTTTAAGATTAAGCTTCTTCTTAGATCTCTTTTTCTTTTTATTTTCTTTTTTCAATTGAAGAAGCAATTAAGTTGCTTTGGTATAGATATTACTACTATTACTTGCTTGGCTTTGCACTCTAGCCATCATGTTTAGCAGGATTGGTATTGCTTACTTATCTAGTGGCTTTGTACCAAAGAGACCTATTGGCATGGATAGCATGATTTCCTTACTTGTGGAAGCCTTTAGTTTTGGGCAATTAGCATATAAGTGTGTGTTGTTGCATTTAGGGCATCTTGATTCTATTTTGTTTCTATTGGTTGGATTTTTTTTCTAGGCATTGGGATGAGATGTGCTAGAGGTGGCCACAACTCCAACAAGTCACTAGTTCTTGATATTGCATGCCTCCAAATCCATGACCCCTCCCTTTGCACAATGTTATTGTTGGAAAGGACAGCATTACCCTCTTCATTGTATGAGATATAAGGCATTGTATATGTTTTTCTAGTGACTCCTCCACATAGTGGACTAGGGTGTTGCTTTGTGGAAGCTTTATGATTGGTGTAGGGGGTCTAGGTACCCCCATTAGGTTGATATTTTCCCTAGGCATTGTCTGCATTTGATTGTTAGATGAGGGTAGAGCTAATGGAGCTCCTTTTCCATAGTGTAATTTTTTGTTCATTGGAAATTGATACTTAGCTATACCATGCCTAAATATCCCACAATTCATGTATGATCTTGATGGAGGCTTGGGATATTACGCTAGAGGCAAGTTGCCTTCGCAATGTCTACACTATACATTAGGCCTTGTAGGCCATTTCAAAGTCCCTTGAAGCTTGGTAGGGTCCATGGATACTTCTTTACAGATATATGTTTCCTTTACCTTCTTACATTCCTTAGAAACATCTCATTTACTATTTGTGGTCACTCTTTCACTATGAATTTTGATGATGCCTACTAGTTGAATTGCTTTGTTGTTTCTTTCCATTAGTAGGTCATCAACTCTTATGGCTACCTCATACACATTTTCCCTAATATGCCATGCCTCAAGCTCGAGTTACTTACTAATGCCTTATATAGTTATTCATTTTTTATTCCATCAATGGAGACCATTGCTATAGCCCTCTAAGTGGGGTTTTTAGGAAGGATTCATTATACACATGTGTGATGTAGTCTTGAATTTTGTCTTTATTCTTTTGACTCACATTCATGATTTTTACAATGAGGTTATCGACATATCCCACTTCGAAGAACCTCTTAATATTTTTGAGTGTATTAAAGTTATCCTTCTTAGTATCAACAAGGCTAGGAAGCCAATTTCAAGGTTTTTGGCCCAAACATAGTCTAATAGCTTGTGATCTTTTATTAGTGTCTTGGAGGTTATTTGCCTCATGGACTTTCTCAAACTATGAAAAAAAAATGTATGTGTCATTCCCTGCCCTATACTTATTTACTTTTTGATGATAGGGATTATCGATCAGCCTCTTGTATCAAGTGTTACTCCTAACCTACTTAAAAAGAGAAGTATCAAGAGTGGCGTCATTCTTCTCTAGTGCAATTTTGTCTAGAAAGTGCAAGAGTGGTACCTTTTCTCTCTACTACAGTCATATATAGTAACTTCTTGATCAAGAGTTTGGAGATAATATGTTTTGTATATGATGCTTCCACATCCTCAGGCTTGGGTCCTCCTATTAGAACTGAACCTAGCCACCTATTTCACGAGATCCTTACTGAATCTCCTTTCCTTTGCTACAATACGTCCTCCATCGGCCTCCTTGCATGGTCTAGACCCTTATGCATTGGGTCAGATTTTGTACTTAATTGTTGGATATCCAATGAGAAGTTAGTAGGATCAAATCCCAGGTTATTGATATTTAGAGATTGATCTTGATATTATCTTGGATTCTCCTTGGTTAATAAGGGCTTTGATGAGGTTGATGAGCTCATGTGAGTGAATAGTGGTAGTGATATGATCTTTGAATAAGGAAAACATATCTCACCTTGAGCATGGAAGACAGTGATGTTGATGAGCTTAGATAAGGCATCTTGACTTGAGCATGGTCATGATAGTGTGCTCTCTAGTACCTAGATGCTCAAAAAAGTTTTCTTGTTGCCATTGTAGGTTGGATTGACTCAATAAGTATTATGCTTTCCCTTGTATATATTATTTGTAAATAGTTTTCTCCTCTCAGAGTACTACTATCACTTTGTTTGCTTGTGCTTCCTTTTATCTCTTCTTCTTTAAGATTGACATGTTTTGTTACCTTTTGTATAGTCTATTCCCCCTAGATCTTCTAAGCTCCCTTCATTTTGTGACATCAATCCTAGGTTCATTTCAGCTCTCTCCCATTGTTATTCTCTTTCAGTTTACGTAGTTTATGGCCTCTCTTGATATTTTATGAAGGGAGTGAGCTCGGAGTGGAAGCACATGGGTGGAAGCAAGAGCTATCATAGAGAGAGAGAGAGAGAGAGAGAGAGAGAGAGAGAGAGAGAGAGAGAGAGAGAGAGAGAGAGAGAGAGAGAGAGAGAGAGAGAGAGAGAGAGAGAGAGAGAGAGAGAGAGAGAGAGAGAGAGAGAGAGAGAGAGAGAGAGAGAGAGAGAGAGAGAATATGTGGGAGCTCCAACAATCACAATGTGTGAGTGGCCTTCCCTTATTCAAATGCTATGAAAAGAATAAAGAATAAAGTGACAGTGATGGGCATTCGCCACCTGTAGTGTACAGATGTGCGGGTATTATCAATGTAACTAATATGTGAGTAGCTAGGCACACGTGCCTTTACCCCCAACAACCTCCCACTTGAAGGTGAATGTGCCCCTAGTAAGAAGAGAATGAGAAGAAAAAGTTACAAAGTATAAATGTATAGAAAGTACAACAAGATGAGGAATAGAGGTCATCTCATCCAATGGCCATCAACTTCCTAGAAGATTGGATATTTGGCTAATTGAATAACACTTATAAAATTCAAATGCAATATAGGAGCCTAAATAGAGAGCCTTCTTGCAAGCCTCAATGGCTATAGCTCAACCTGGGTAGTAGAGAGGGCTCTGCATTTCTACACATTGGACATCCAAGAAATATCACCTCTAGCAAATGTGAAGGCATAGCTAGAGGTAGACTTCCTACTATTTGCATGTCCTGTATAATTAGAGTAAGTGTACCCCACGACTCCTACATCCTAGCCACCATAACATATTCACATTGTTGTGCCCTTCAAGCACCTCATGATACCCTTGATGGCATCCCAATGCTATTTGCTAGGTGTAGCCTTATAGTGTGCCACAACTCCCACTATATATACTATGTCAGGATGAGTGGCTAGGATGGCATGGTCATTGATTATGCTCTTTGGCAATCCATGTAACCTAAATACTTCTTTGATAAAGACTCAAGAGAAATGACTTATAGGTTGTTTTGACTGGGATCAAGTGTGCAACTTTTGTCAATCTATCAACCACTACCATGATGGAATCATATCCACCAACAACAAATTCCATACTTATTGACTCCCATTTCATTTATGGAATGTCCAAGGGTTGTAACTCTCCAGGCATCTGATCCTTTCTGTCTTGACTCTTTGACAAGTCAAGTACTAAGTTACATACTTTAATACATCCCTTTTCAATCATGGCCATTGATAGCTCTTACAAACAGCATTGAGTGTCTTGGCATACCCCAGATGTCCTGCAACGGGGCTATCATGTGCTTCCCATAAGATCTTGGCCTTCACTTCTGGTCCTTTTGGGACGCAAAGGCGATCATGGTAATATAGACAACTATTGCTAGCACGATAATCCTTAATCTTAGACCTTTCTTTGTCAGAGCTTTCTCCTTGAAGTACCTTAGCCATGAGTCCTTCATATTTATTTTGCTGAGAAATAGCTTGGAGAAATAGCTTGGCGTACAAGTTCAAGTACAGGGTTATCAGGTATGGATATGGTTCTGAAGCTTCGAACTTCTACAACTTTGTTCACAAAGGCTTTTCGGCTTAAGGCATCTGTAACAACATTATCCTTCCCTAGATGATATTTGATTTCAAAATCAAACTCTTGTAGTATCTCTATCCATATTCTTTGTTAGGTCAGCTTGGGATCCACTTAAGACTTTTATGGTCTGTCAAAGTGAATTCCCTTCCCAATAGATAGCGTCTCCATAGTTTCAAGGCATGGATTATGGCGAGTAACTCAAGGTCATGAGTGGCATAGTTGGACTCGTGGGGTTTCAATTTTCTGGAAGTATAGGCCACTAGTCTTCCTTCTTGTACTAGCACCCCACTAATTGCAAGTCCACTTGCATCAGTGATCACCTCAAATGGTTGATTGAAGTCAAGGATTTTTAATATAGGTACAATGGTTACAGCTTCTTTGAGCTTACCAAAGCTTTCTTGATGCTCAATGGTCCAAACGATTACTATATTTTTCTTTAAAAGATTTGTCAAGGGTGTAGCAATGAGGGAATAATCCTTGATGAAGATTCAGTACCATCCTATCAGTCCCAAAAATCCTCATATTTCTTTTACTGTCTTAGGTATTGGCCATTCTAGGATATCTTTTACTCTGGTAGGGTCTACAGAGATCCCATTACCGAAAACAATGTATCCAAGATATCCAATCCTGTTAGTGAGAAATACGCATTTACTCATCTTGGCATAGAGCTAATTTTCATGGAGTGATACTAGGGCAATGTTTAAGTGACCTTCATGTTCCTCTATTGATTTGGAGTATACTAGTATATCATCAAAGAATACTAGGACAAAATCATCTAGATATGGTGGAAAGATGTCTTGCATTAGATGATTGAATGTAGCTGGGGCAATAGTCAATCCGAATGGCATGACCAAAAATTCATAATGACCATACCTAGTGTTGAAAGTAGTCTTTGGGATATCTTGTTCCTTGATTCAAATTTGATAGTATCCGGACCTTAGATCAATCTTGGAAAAAACCTTGGCTCTGTGTAGGTGATCTAAAAGTTCATCTATTTTGGGTATGGGATACTTGTTTTTGAATGTAACTTGGTTTAGTCCTCTGAAGTCAATGCAGAGTCTAAGTGTTCCATCCTTCTTTTTCTAGAAGAGGACAGACGCTCCCCAAGGTGAATTACTTGGGCAGATAAATCCTTGCTCTATTAGTTGCCTCAGTTGTTCCTTAAGCTCAATAGCTTCAGGAAAATACATTCAGTTCTTCTAGAAAGACATCTTCGAAGTCGTTGATCTAGGAAGGTAGAGTGCTTTCATTAGTCTTTTTGACCTTATTAAATTGGATCATGTAGATTGGTTGACCTTTATTCAATCCCTTCCTGAGTCGACTTGCCTTGGCTAGTTGGACTCTATTTCTTCCGGCTTTCCCATATGCCTTTACGATTTCTCCTTCCAAGTCTTGAAAGATTATTTCCTCTTCAGCACATAGAATTTGGGCTTTGTTCTTCTTGAGCCAATCCATTCCCATAATGCAATCGTAGCATCCTAGTGGTAGGATTCAAAATTCTACTTCAGTTATATGGCTGTCTAACTCAAATTGAAGTTTCCCTACAGTTTTGGTTGAAGCGATTTCCTTTCCACTAGCCAATTCTACTATCATTTTCCTTGTCCCCCTGAATTCTAGATGCAATCTTTTAACTATTTTGGGTACAAGAAAATAATGTGTGCTACCACAATCAATCAAGATTGTAAACGACGTACCCTTGTAAGTAGGTGGAGATTGAATTATTGAACATTGGTGATTCGCTCCTTTCCATTCCATGGTAGCATGAATGGATCCTCTTTCAATTTCTTCACCTAATGTGCATTACTCGGGCTGTACAGTCATGGTATTTACATGGGCACCAACTGTTCTTCCATGTCCATGGCATGGGTTGTTGTTGCCATTCCCTCGGCCTCTTCCACCAATGTAGTTTGGGCTAGGATTTTGAAGGGTTAGCACAATTTTCCCTTAGGTTTCCCGTCCTTCTGCACTAGTAGCATTGCCTGATTCCTATCCCATTTTGTCCTTGGGTGATTGCATTAGCGCTACTATTCCCTCTGGCATTGGTCATGTCAACACCATGATTTGGGTAGCCCCTTTCATAGTTGTTTATTGGACACTTCCTTTGGCCATTTTGAGCGATTTCCTTGGCCATAGGCTTTGCTTGCATAAGAGCATCTCTGAGAGTCATTGGTCTCATTGATTCAAGGCGAGTGCCCAAAGGTGGATTTAGTCCTTGGTAGAACCTTGAAATCTGTTGAGACACTGTCATTGGGGGTGCATATTTGTGAAGACTCACAAACTTATTAGAATAGTATCCTTCCAAGGTCAGGCTTAATTGTCGTAAGTTATAGAATTCATTCATCTTGATTCATTCAAAAGGTGGGGGAAGATAACGTCCTTTCACAGCTTCTTTGATCTCTTCCCAAGTTTGGGAAGCTTATGTTACCCCTTTATCTTAGCAAAACTGTTTCCACCAAAGCTTAGCTTTGCTAGTAAGACAAAGACGAGCACTCATGGAGGACTGATTTGCAGCATAGTTTTAGTGGCTAGGAAATAGTCGTGCAAAGCTCAATCCAAGCTTTTGCATCTTGCTCCACCTTGGGTCCTTCACCCGCTAAACCTAGGTGTTGGTGTCTGCTTGAGAAGAAACTTCTTCTCTTGGAGTTCCTTGTATGTTTCATCAATTTGCACTAGTTTTTGGTGATTTTGATTATCTTTGTAACTTCTTTGTTACAAAATGAGGTGGTTTGATCTTCATCTCTAGGAATATCTAGAGATTGGGATACTTTGGAAGCTCATAATTTTTTTGACTTTACACTCTCGGTAAAGCGATCCTATCGGGAGAAATAACCTTTGTATATTGGTCATATACCCATTTATTTCTTATTACAAATTTTCCATCTATATATTTTGCCTTATCATTTTGAAGAGTATTGTACTTTTATAAAGTCCTATCGATTTGAGGTCTCCGAGCCATTTCAACAACTTGAGATGGACTTTCACATCTTCGTACAGAGTTGAGTCTAAGTAAGAGTAAGGGTTGTCCTATCCCCATGTTGGGCTCTAGTTGTAGCCCCTTCGTAAGCTTAAACAATTCCATAGACGAGTCTCCTCTAAGATAGCCAATACGCTCTCTTTTAATTCCAACATGTTTGATTGGCAAGCAGTGAAATACATGATCTCAAAATCAATCGCATAAAGTGTACTTCATCATCAACTTGTCAAAGCAACTCAACAATCTTATAAGCTCATAACTCGAACTCTTCAATAATAGCGAGACTTTATATTTATGAAAAGTATTTACAAAGATGTATTGATCATACTAAGGTCTACCAATACATCATCTCATGGATCCTTTCCTCATGAAAAGTATCGGGGTCTGTACTCTCATATCTTGGTAGTTTCTCATGTACATGGCAAACAACATAATATGGTGGTTCCTGGGGGTAACCAAAACATCATGTACCAAAATAAGGCCTTGGCACTACAACAACTCTCTTGGTTGGTACTATTTGTAGCACTTTTTGATATACCCACAAGGTTTTAGGTATAGGCTCATTCCCAATGTCTAGTAACTATTCAACGAAGGCACTGAACAAAAGGTATATCTTAACTATGTGAGCAATGCGGGATCTAGAGCATGGCATAACCGGAAGCTATGGAGGATGGAAGGAGAAGTGTAGACTCATGATGGAATGGACACTGTTTGTTACACAAGTGAATTAGGTTCCAAGATTGAGACTTGGACTCATAAACACAATCTTGTGTATGTGGACAATGACATTGACACTTTACTGAAATGAAAAGAGTACTATCATTGCATTAAGAAAGGAAGCAAGTACAATGCTTTATAGGAAAGTAGGAAACTGCAGTAGGCACCATTGTGCATATGGGATAAGTTAGCCTGCATATCCTTGACCCTGAGACTCCATACAAAGAGGCTGTTTGAGTGTGATTGCTGATTCTCAACACCCCTCCTCAATCACAACTAGGAAAGGCACAGAGTGTGTAGAGGCTGTAATGAGAACCACCTGCAAAGTGTGGGCATACCACAGACATGGCAAAACACCAGAGGCTGTCGCAAAAAAAGCTAAGTGTGGGTACCATAAACATGGTGGACATCCAAAGGCTGTAACAGGGGCCTCATAAACTGTACAGGGACTGTAATGCCAAGTTACATAAGGAGTTTACAAAGCTTATGGCAGGAAGCATTAGGGCAAGGAAGTACAAGGCTTTTAAAACAGTCTATCAGAATTATGAGAGTACAAGGACTGATGAGTCTTGTCCTTCCGATCCTGGTGGTCTTCATCTTCATCTTCTTCTTCCTTTGCTCCATTTTCTTCTTCTTCTTTGACTGCGACTAGATATGCCTTTTGGGATCTCTTTCTTGTGTGGCAGAACTTCTCGGTGTGTCCGGTCCTTTTGCAGAAGTCACAAAAGAGCTGATCCTTCTTGCCTTTGTACCTGTTGCCAACATATAATGCATGTTCATCTCTAGAGGTACTTGGTTCTTCTTTAGTTTTTAGCTTCTTTTCTTCTTCTAACAGTGATGCCTGGATATCAACAAGTTCAGGATTTGGCATGTTGATTAGAGTTGTTGATACATTATTATATTCAGGAGGCAAGCTCTTAAGTAGAACACCGATGCAAACATCTTCATCCATTTTAATGTTGATTCCTGCAAGTTGGGTTAGGAGTCCTTCCATGTAATTGAGATGTGTGGCAAGTGATGTGCTGGACTTCATTTCAAGCCTGAAGAACTCAATCAGGAGACCATACTTTGATGATTTAGATTGTGCACCGAACAGGGTGTCAAGTCTTTTCCATGTATCCTGTGAGGTCTCACAGTTATCCACATGGTGGATATAACTGTCGTCTAGCTCCAGTTTGATAATGGTCTGAGCTCTGTCATCATTCTTTTGCCAAGTAGTTGCAAGGTCCGCATCCCGAGGTTTCTTCTCTTTGCCATTTGTGATGGCCCAGAGACCCTTCTTCATCAGGATGAGCTTGATGCGGGTTTGCCAAGTGTGGAACCCGACTCCTTTGAATCGAGCATTTGGAGAGTCTTTTCCCATGTTAGATTTACGGGAACAGTAGCAAATCAACTTCAGACTTATTAGATTTGAGCAACAGAAGAATTGATTGAGAGACACAAGTGCTAAAAAACACTAACTGAGTGTCAATGAATACCAAATTTGCAAAAGTCTTTTACTCTTTTAAAATCCAAGTGATCTTTCCCTTCTTGATTTGATGCTGATGCCTTCAGATCTGAGTGACAGTACTTTAATGAACTTCAGAGAGTATTGCTCAGTGATTAAAATCACTGTTGATAACTTCAGTGAGAGAAACAGTGAAAAATGTCAAGATTTTGAAGCTTTGGCTATGGTGGAATTAGGGTTTCTGAGACAGGGGCCTGGTTTTTCTCAGATTGCAAGAGCTACAGTGGATCATTTTCAAAAAATTTTTATATGCCTAGGAAGCTGATTTCATGGGCTACCAAAGCCCTATCATAATCATCAAAATCGTGGACAGTATGCAGCATGCAGGCACGTCGAACAGCAGCAGGCGCATTTCTGACAGGATTTCGCGATTTTCGCAATGCTGAAGCCAGGGCACAGTAATATCATCGATTCTCGTGCCAGGATGAAGCGCCTTGAGCAGAGGAACAACTCCCTAGAAGAAATCGTGGGCTGAAATGGCCTGGTTGAAGAGTTATGGAAGCTCCAAGTAAGGTAGGTCCTGTCTGGCTATGGCAGACACAGAACAGAGATTGGGGATTTTCACAATGCTAAGCTCCAAATGGTCCAATGTCCTGGATTGATGTGATACAGGGAAGCTTTGTGAGTTGGGGAATACTTTTCCAGAAGGAAGCTCCAAGAGATTTGACCTGTGGAGTGAGATATAAGCAGCTCAATCTGACAGGGTGCTGCTGGCTATGGCTGCCATGGAAGCTTCAGTGAGAGTAGAGTTGGGAGATGAAGTCATGAGCTGACATTGAGCTAGACTGAGGTTGAAAGGAATCAAGAGAGGCTAGACAAGCAATGCCATGCCCAACTGGGCTCTGATACCATGTGAGAAATGCGGGATCTAGAGCATGGCAAAACCGGAAGCTATGGAGGATGGAAAAAGAAGTGTAGACTCATGATGGAAAGGACACTGTTTGTTACACAAGTGAATTAGGTTCCAAGATTGAGACTTGGACTCATAAACACAATCTTGTGTATGTGGACAATGACATTGACACTTCACTGAAATGAAAAGAGTACTATCATTTCATTAAGAAAGAAAGCAAGTACAATGCTTTATAGGAAAGTAGGAAACTGCAGTAGGCACCATTGTGCATATGGGATAAGTTAGCCTGCATATCCTTGACCCTGAGACTCCATACAAAGAGGCTGTTTGAGTGTGATTGCTGATTCTCAACAAACTATCCTTAGTTGTTCAGCCCATCGAAGCCTCCATAGTTCATAATGAAGAAGGATGTTATGCCCACAATATATCTACATATGTGACCTATTCCTTGGCCAAAAATCTCTCATGTACCATGAGTTAGGATAAGGTTGCAGTACAATTGGAGGAATAAAGATCATTTCCATTATCTCAAATGTAGCCTTGCGGTATGAGAAATTATTTGACCCTAAGGATACTTGATACATGATGGGAAAAATATCCTGCAAATGTGTAGCTTCCTCGTCACTAAGTTCCTGATGAGCACAATGATTTTTTGTCGATTGCTCCTTATAGTGGCTCTGCCTATATGCTCATCTTCTCAACTCTTAAGGTGCTTTAGGAAATATTTTTGATAAAAATTGAGGTAGGAAGAAAAGGTCTTAATGGTAGAAAATGATGTTCCTTAAGTAGAAGGTTGCAATCACTACTTGGTGTGGAAAGGCATCCCTTTTTTGTGATCTGTTAGGCAACAAGCAGTAGTGCATACCGTGTTGAGCACCAAGTGCATTGGTCTCTAACATGTAGTCACTCTAAGGTTTAACTAGCTATCCTTGTGCATCTATAAGTTATATGTGACTATGAGATGCCTCCTTAGGTAGCATGGGTAGGTCAACCTAGGCAGGGTCTCAACTCAAGGTTACTTGATGGCCAACTAGAAGTGTGAACTCCAATTGGAAAATACAAAGCATTTGACAATGTTGTGGTTGATTAGCTGGAACTTGTCACTAGTGTAATTATATCTTCCCAATTTGAGTCACTAGGGGATGCAACTTGAGGTAAGAGGATGGTTTAATGAATGATTTGGCAACTTAAGATATGCAAGTTTAATTGAGGGCTATCCTTGCTTAGATTCCTTGGCTAATGATATTCTAGAAACTTAGCATTCTAGCCTAGTTTACCTCTCGCTCCTTTAGCTACCCAATTGGTCCAGTGAGATGTGTCCGTTGTAGCCTAAGATAGTGGGTCTTTAGCAACTTCAAAGAAATAGAGCTTGTGGGGTGCTCAAAGTGGATTTGACTCAAGATATGTGCAATGTTGATTGGCACCCTAAGATTTGTGTTAGGTTGGGTGTGAGGAAGGTAAGCCTTGGGTGGTCAACAAGGATACATAAACCAAATTCCAATTGGGTCTTCACTTGGTCTATGTAAAGAATGTGTCTATCAACCCAAGATAGGATATACCATATGAGATACTATAGGTGATGCTTCAATCCTAGGGTGAATTGGCTCACTAGGCAACAATAAATTGCTTGAGGTGAATGTTTGATGGAATGAGGTGGTTGATTAAGGCTCGTTAATGTGGATGCAAAGTACATTAAATGTGGATTGTGTGTGTGTCTGTGTGGATATAAGTTAATGTGTCTAGGTCAGACTTGATCAAATCATATTTGAATTCAAGTCATAGGTGAATCAAGAGATCACTCAAATTGGTGTCAAAGGCTATTCTTGGCTTATTCACCTGAATAGGAAAGACATTATCTCCCTTTACTTAAATTGATGGTAGGAATTAGACTTAAGCAAGCACCTAGGGAATGGTACGACAAGTTTGATGCTTTTATGGATTGACAAGGATATAGCAGCAATGCCATGGATTTGTGTTTATACACAAAGAAGGCTCATGATAATAGCCTTATGATTTTGGTACTCTATGTGAATGGTATACTTATTATTGGTGGGAGCACTCATGATGAGCTGGATGCCTTGAAAACCCAACTCAAGAAGAGCTTTGAGACAAAGGACATGGGATAGGCCTTGCATATTCTTGGGATGCTTTGAGTAGTACAAGCTACAAGATACATTGGGCAAGGTTTTGCAATGACATTGGATCATTCGAACCGGTCACCCATTATTATTCAATATCCATATGAAAATCTTTTACCATTGCTTGATTGCTCTAAGGGGCTCATTTATCTGTCATACAAGGAGTATATCTAGAAAGTCCTTGAGTGGTTTTATATGCAAAGGGTGGTAAGCCTATTGCCCTGTCCGCTACCTTTTGATGTGAAGTTTAGTTAGGTGATTGTTAATAGTTTGATGAGCAAAAGGCCGAGATGTCCAAGATCCCTTATGCATCCATGGTGGGTAGTTTGATATATGCCATGATAGCCACTTGTCCTAACATAGCATTTGTAGTGGGAGTTGTGGCATGTTGTACGACTACACTTGGCAAACAACATTGGGATGTTGCCAAGGGTATCATGATGTACATGAAGGACACAACAGCTATGTGCATATGTCATGGTGGCCATGATATAGAAGTTGTGAGTTACATTGACTCTGATTATGTAGGACATGTAGATAGTAGGAAGTCCACCTGTGGCTATGTCTTTACCTTTGCTAGAGGTGCTATTTCTTGGATGTCTAGGGTGTAGAAATACACAACTCTCTCTACTATAGAGGCCAAGTATGTTGGAGCCACTAAGGCTTGTAAGGACACTCTCTAGTTAGGCTGTCTAGTGGTAGACATTGGTATTATTGATGTGGTCCCTACACTGCATTCGGATTCTATGAGTGCTATCCAGCTAGCCAACGGTATTCCATGGCAAGATGAAACACATTGAGGTGTGTTACCACTTCATTAGAGAGGTCATTGAGGACAAGTTTGCTGACCTTGTCAAGATCTCAATTGACCAATGTCTTGTAGATCTTCTCACAAAAAGTCTCTTAGCAGAGCATTTAGTCTTCCTTCTAGAAAAATCTCATCCTAGTCTAAGGAAATCAAGTGAAGGGTGTTGATGACTTTGCCTAAGAGGTCAAAGCCTGATTTGATACTAATTGTTGGATTTAGGGTTGCAAGAATGCAAGTATCAAGCTAGGAGTTGAGGATACTTGAGAGACCACAACTCAAAGTGTATTGAGAGGTATTGTTAACCTCAATTCGAGATGGTGGAAAAATGAAGGAAAAAGCGAAAAAAGGATGGAAAAAGAGCAAAGGCGTAGAGGCGGCCCTAAAGCTAAGCTGAGGCAAAAATCACAATTTTAAATGAAAGGCACCTCAAAAAACTCTAAAAACTCTTGTAAAAGAGTGCCAGGCTCCCTCCTGTGCTATTTGTAAAAGAATAGATGGGCTTAGGGCATGAAGCAAGAGGAAGGAATTAGAAAAAGGGACCTTGCGACAATGGCTGGTCATGTAAAAAGGGATGGGTACCCATGGGATTTTAGGGTTTGTATATAAAGTTCAAAAAGTAAATGGAAGCTCATTCTTTAGTGTGTGGCTAACAAGAGTCTTCTTTTTTCTCTTCTTCTCTTCACCTTGCTTGTGTGTGTGCTCTCGAGAGAGGGAGTGTGAGGGAGTGAGCGTGCGGGAGTGAGGAATCAAGAGTGTGAAGCTCTTCACCATCTCCTCTTCTCTCTTCTTCTCTCTTCTCTTCTCTTCTCTTTTCTCGTGCACCCGGCTATGGTGGATGGAGCTTGGAGATGGAGGAGGCTTGAGCTAGCATCTAGGATCGTGGAGCTACCGGCGTGTGCGAGAGATGAGGCTACTCATTTCGGCATCAAGGTAAGCTCACTACACCCTGAGAGGATCGACGGCGCATCGGCTAGGTGAGAGATAGCCATGAGAGCTCACTTGAAATGCTTGAAACAATAAGCGGTCCGTGGGTCTTGGTGGTTGAGCGTGAGCTCCCACTACAGGTATTAATAGAGAACAATTACAAGACTCATTATACCTTAGGATGAATAGGCATATATATAGAGAAAAAAATCCTAAAGAGGAAAACAATTGCTTGGTAGTCTAAAGTGTGTTCTCATACATCACTATTAGAATATGGTAACATAGTTGTGCTTTCAACTCTACTACATCCTCAATGCTAGAGGTAGAAGGTGCTATGGTTCCTGTTTTGTTGTGAGATCATATATTTGTATATATCTACAATGTAGTGAAGCTGCTTAATTACAAACTAACACAAGGTACCTCGTTCTTACATCTACAAATTCTGATGGATTTATCTTTCATCATGAAGTGCTATTTTAGCTTTCTCTTGCTCTAGATGAATTGTCACGTTTGCTACCTAGGCTCACACCCCCTTATCTTGTTTCTGTAGCTCTTCCATATTTTTGTTTTTGGTTTCTAATGCCAAGTCTCTTTCCTTTAGTTGCAATTGAAGGTTCTATATTTGATGTGATTGGTCAAGACTATGAACTTTATAATGACCTCTTGCATATCAGCTAACTTGGTTTTGAACTCTTAAGTTGTTTGAAGTGTTTCTCTTTTATCCCTTTGGTGTTCTTTCTATAACAACTTCTGTAGGATATGATCAATGTCTCACCCTGATAAGGTGTGCCACCAATGATCCATGGTGCTCTTAGTTGTAAGGATCCCATTATAAGGAGAAGTCATGTGTGAGCTTGGACATTTGTTGGTGGGTCTTGACTTGTATGTCAAATGAGGTATATGTGACCAAATGGTAAAAAGGTGACCTTTGTGGATCTAGCCTTTGGGTTAGATAAAGTAGTTATGTTCATACCTACTTAGAGTTCTTCTAGCTAGCCCTAGGCTCTTCACCTATCATATGTTTAGATCACCATCTTAGTTTCATAGTGGAAGCACACAAATGGGCAGAGCAATCTTTGTATCAGTTTGTTTTGAATTAATACAATTATTATTCTTCTCATATTTTTGTGTATTCTCTACTCCTTGCTTAGATTTTGTCCATTATGCCATGAAATTTTTACAACTTCAAGGTGATCATGTTTCTTGTTACACTTAGTACCAAATTGCACTCCTATGGGCATGAGGTGCACTTCATATTGCATTATCTATCATCTTCTTATGAAGGGATTGTGACTGCTTCTATGGATTGTACCTTCTCTAGATCAATGATTTTCTTTTGTAGATTTTGCATTTGCACAACTTACTAGCGTAATTTTTTGATCAAAGTTTTGTGACCTCTCCATGATTTTTTCTTTCCCTTTACTTGAGCCACTTTCCTCTCTCCCTATTATGATTACTTGGACTTGTTGAGAAAATGTGTGATTCATTTCTCATTTTGCCTCCACAAATAACCATATGAGGCCCCTTTTAATATGCGTGGTGTGCTCTTTCACCTTTCCTTCTACAAATAACCATATGAGGGCCCTTTTAATATGCGTGGTGTGCTCTTTCATCTTTCCTTCCATATTTTTTGCTTCCTTCTTACTTCTTCATTTTACAACATGGGTTGTTGCTCATTCATCAAGGTGTCTTGTTCATCAAAGTCCGAGGTAGAGGAATCCTTCTCGCTCTCTTCTTCCTCTTCTTTCCCTTTTGACTACTTTACTATTTGCTAGAAGTTAAACTTCTTCTTTCTTGTTCCTCTTGCTCTCTTTCCCTCTCCCTAGTTTGTTCTCTTTGGTCCTTTCTTTCTCCTTAGATTATTCCCTAGATTCTCTTGAGTGCATCTATTCTTGTGTTGTGTCTTCTGGAGTGATGAATTTCTTTGGTGATGTGACAATTCTTATGGAAGATGGTGCTTTGGTAGAGGGTCCCAATCCTATGTTGATTACTTTAGTGAGTGCACTCCTAGGGAAGCTTACATTAGGAGCATGAGTGAGTATTTTCTTGGCCTTGATGATGGTCTTATGAACTCTCTCTATCTGGAGGTTTCTTATATCTCTAGACATGATCTCTTTTATGAGTATATCTTCCATGAGGTTCTTTGGGATTCTTGTTAGGGAAAAGTGAGGCTTGTTGGAAGTGAACATGTGGTGGAAGATTTAGGTTTTTACACACAACTATTCCTTCACAATAGTACTTAACTAGAGGCTATGTTAAGTGAGATAAGGCTTTTTCCATTTTTTGTGAGACTACAAGAGTTCTAGTAGGTCCTTTATACTTCCCTTCTTTATGTTTCATTTCTAAGGCGAGGTCTATGAGTTGTGGTGTAAGTGTAACTCTATCAAGTAGTCACTTTTCCCTCACCCAAAAGCCTAATACTCTTGTTTTTGTCACAAATGAATTTTGGAAATGTGGTCAAGTGAGTTGGTTCATTGCACAATTTAGTATAAAGTTGCAAGCCACAATGTTCAACAAGTTTCTTGGTCATGTCATCATCATTAGCTAGCTCACCAAAGTTTTTGATTAGTCAAAATTTGAGATCCCCTAGATCCCATATGGTGAATTATAGGTAATTTTTGTTTCATTGATATATGGTAAATACAAAATTTTTGTTGTTCTTAGGATCACTAATTAGTTTAGGGAATTTAGGGTTACTCATTTTCATGGGTGTAAGTAGAACCTAGCTGGCCATATGTGCATTTTCAACAAAAATTTGGATTATTCAAATGAAGCAATGTATTTGAAATGATATTTTTGCTTTGACCTAATATAATTCAATTTTATATCATTTTCTTTCTTGGGTTCTCCCAATTCTTAGTGATATTAGATAACTACTTGGTTGTAATGTCATGTTGGGTTTCATATGCATCAATTGTTGGTTTTAACTTGTTTTTGTTTTTATTTTTTTGTGTTTTGAGAGTTCATTTTTTCAAAAAATAAATAATTTTTACTTTATATATATAAAATGTATGGTTTATTAAGAAGTGGTTGTTGATGTGGTGGTTTGAGAAAGCCACCATCGGAAAAATTATGGCTTATATTGGAGATGGAGAAGCACATCCAAATCAAATCTGTGGTATTGGACCTTGCAAATATAAGTTACTATGTCCATTAACAAGTTTGAGCCTTCAAGTTGCCTTGCCACATAAAGTCTTTCCTTTTAAAAGGACTTTATCCAATAAAGTATATTGTTCCAATTCAATGAGGTATGGTAAGTTGTGAGCAATGAGAATTACTTAGAGAGAAATTCCACTATAGTGAGTTGAGTCATGTTATCGGGTCTATACAATGTGTTATCATTTTGCATTGGTTATTAATCGACTATCATTATGGGCAATGCCAAGATGATGATTGTACTAGACCTTGAGAAATAGATGCTTAGACACACTTTTGCCAAGTTTTGGTCACTTTCATTGTGACCTTTGCTATTCTCCCAATGGGAGACAAGTTGTGTTAGTAATTCCTAAATCTATTATCTCATATGCTTGATTGAGTGTCTTACATATTGTATCAAGTTAAGTGAAGAAGTCAACAATTGGAGTACTGATTTTTTTGCCCAAATTTGTAGCCATATGGTATATTGATTAGCAAGTATCATGGGGCTTCATCCCAACTAGAGGCTGTGGCTTTATGACACTTGTCAGGGGCATTGTTGTGTTGAATACTTGCTTGCTCAAGTTCACAATCTCCATATAGTAGTTAGGGTGTATACTACAAGCTATAGTCATGTGTTTTCCACTTTTTGATGTGTAGGTTATGAAGTTGGTTTTTCTTTGATTGATTCATTCATAGTCGCATGTTGATGGTAGGTATACTTAGATGGCTTGCAGATGTGTGAAGTCATATGTCATTTTTAAGTTAAAATAAATAGGCACATTTGGGATACAATTTATGGGGCTTTGCTCATAGTCGACAAGTGTGAGAGATTCATTGTGGGATCTGCATGTAGCGATTTAGATTTGGGTGCCTAATAGAGATCTTGAGTGATTAAGGAACATAGTTCATAGATGAGGTAGTGGAGCACTTACTCTCTACATTCCTAATCATTCACAAAAGTCAATACCATATTATCCATAAAAGAGCGGCCAGGCAGAGTCAATAAACAAAACCATAATCAATATAGTGACCAAAATCATGGTAGAATCATGATTAGATTGGGATAATAAGCTTATCAAAACTTTATGGGTGTATTGCACCACATATAAGATGGCCAAATGACAAACCCCTTTCAAGTTAAACTAATCTATCGGTGCTATCCATGGAGTTTTTGATCCCTAGCCTATGCATTGCATCACAAGAATATTGGGAAGGAAACAAGGCATCGACTACTGCATCACTAAACTAGAACAACTAATGAAAACTTGGCTTTTAAGCCACATGTGTGCTCATTGGAGAAAAAGCAGCATGAAGGCTTGATTCTATAGACATGTGCAACAAAGATTATTCAAAAAAGGAGATTTAGTTCTCCTTTACTTGCTCAGGGGGGACAAAAGCAAAAATTGAAGTTCAAAGGATTGGGACCCTATTACATTCACAACATAAGCGAAACTTGAAATACAGAACCCAAAACTCTCAATGAGAGGGGATTGGCCACTTTATCGATAGCCACATCAAGGAATATTATCCCCTAGATATCCTCAACATGAAGAACTCATAAAACCCATCAATGATAGATGTGACCAAGGAAAAATGGTGAGAACCCTTGTAGTATGACCACAACACATCCCGGAAACAAAATTTTCAAGTACAAGTAGTTGCAATAAGAAACTTGGACGACGAATATGAGATGGTTGTACCACTAGTAGAGTAACATGAATGATGCTTTGAAATCTAGAAACCAATTTTGAGACATGACATCATCCACCATGACAATCAAGAATGGATCACCCAAAGAGGATACGTACAAAACATCATCATTATCACTTATGTATACCTTAATCTCCTCTGTTTTTGCCTTACTCTTCCTTTTTCCCATCATCCTCACATAACTTTCTTTGTTCCTTTCTCTCAAGCCTTTTACACTCCATAGCTTCTACCTTGCATCCCACCATTGCTTCCCTCTCAACTAGAATTAGAGAAACATTTGTTGTTTGTGGGAGCTCATGCTTGGAGAGAGGAGCATGAGGAGTAAAGCTTTGTTGCAAAGGTTAAGGATTCAACCTTTTTCTTTGACATTGATGCTTGCTATTTGCACATTGATTGAGATATCTAGTAAATAAGCCATGTGCATAGGATGCATCATCAAATGGATACTATTGCTACTAGAATTTCATTTTAATGTTGTTGTGAGAAAAGGTAAGTAACACTACATGGTAGGCCACATGTCAAGGGTGACAAGTGAAAGCAACTGTGATTGATAATAATCTCGAGTACGTTACTCATGAACATGTAATATATCCGCTTGAAATATTAATGGACCTAAAAAAAAACCCGCACATCTCGTACAAAAGCAGTGCAAAATAATCTCCCGCGTCGATTAATGTTGGTGGCTAAGTGTTCCCTCCCAGCACAATGTGAAAATCCAGCTCCGTGACGTGCAAAAGAGGTCGTGGCTTGAAGACTGCAAGCCCGCACGGGAACACCTCTCCAAAAGGGAAAAAGGGGATAATGGTTAAAATTGAGGAAATTTTTTTTATTAATAACCCCTCCCCCTCAGCTGATGCATGGTAGGGGAGAGGAGTGTGAGAGGGAGGGTGAGAAGTCCTTGAGAGGTGGAGAGCATGGGGGAGGGAGAAGGCATGCAAGTATGCCACGGGGGTGGCTATTCCCCCCCTTAAAGGCTATGTAACCTCCCCCTTAAGCTTGGGGGGAGGAGAGAGAGGAGCTACCACCTTGTCGTGAGGACCCTCCATGCTGCCTACTGCCGCCGCGCTGGCCCACTGCCGCCTCATCTCCATCGCCATCACCTTCATAATCATCATCCTCACCTCCTGCGTCGTCATCATCTCCTTCCCACTCCATCATCATGTCTTTTTTTTCCACGTTTCTGTCAAAAGCAAAAGCTTCTAAAATAAGGCTTCCATAAGCCTTGTACACATGGCCTTCCCCGGGTTTCTTAAAACCCATGTCTTGCAAAGGAAATTCCTGCGCGAGGGGGAGTAGGCGGGTTTTGAGGCTGATTTGCCAAAGCCAGGAGGAAATTCGGAGATCGTATAAAGGCAAGGACAAGTTTGCAGAGTCAAGAATCTACGTCATTGATGGCTCCAAAACTAAAGACACGAGGCACACACGCGGGAGCCTCCAACCCAAGTTTGCGTATGGACAACACCTCGAACCTCAATATCCAGGTTTTTAAAATTGATTCTCACATGAAAAGAATGCATTTAAGCATGTCTTTAATTCACGTAGTCAAGTTAAATTACATTGGGAAATTTATTTCCTTAGACGATTTACAAGAGTTAGTGCATATCATGCATTTGGGTTTGCTTGCATTTCCAAGTCACAATCCTAAACGCATATTGTATAGGTTAAAAAGATGAAATTGTTTAAATGCATCCTTGTCTTCCTCGCAAGAAATAACAATGCATAATGCATTTAGGCAATGATTTCCTAGATGTGATTCATAGGAAATAATCATTGACATCCATAAAAATATTGTCCAAGTAGTTGCATTGCATGGAAGGGATTTATGTACCATGCATATTGCATGCGATGTTAATTGCATCCTAGGTTGGCTAAGTGCTGAAGAACAAATTAAATCAATAATGGTTCCATATAATTCATGCATGGACTTCGTTTATCGAAGTTGGATTTGGGAATGGATGAAATTTCATATTAAAGCTAAAATTCAATGCATTAAGCAAAGGGTTATGAGCATAGTTCTTGTTGGAAATTCAATGTAGGTTTTTATATGAGTTAGCCGTGAATTGTCTATCATTATAGATTAGGCAAGGAAAAGAAATGGTCATTTTACATTTTATAGTTGCATAGAAGGAAAAAGTCTATGAATCGCAATATTTGCATGGAATGTTATGTCTTGCAATCATTTTCCTTTAGGAAAAATATTGGTATCTCTAAGGAAAGATCTCTTCTTGTCGCAAGACAATTAGTTCGATTAGGTAATTCACTTGCAATGGTGTAACTCAAATGATGATTACCTCAGTGCGCTAGGTAGAGTTTAGTATGCTAAAAATTCTGCCTAGTATCGCACTTGGGATGCCAAGCCAAGACTTTCGATCCCAAGATCCTACCCACATTCACAGAATGTTAGGGTTAGTTAGACACCCATACAATGACGATCTAGGGTTTTTACCCTAGGATAAATTGGCCTAATACTAGACTTCCGATTAAGTTTAGAAACCCTAGGGCCAAACATTATCGGCCTAGTAAGGTTAGGGTTGGGTTGGGTCAAGAAGACATCCCAAAACCCTACATCTTGACCAAACGTAATTCTTGACCAAGGAACGCCGTTCGATGGGAGAAATGATTCCACAAGTTAGGTGTGACACTTGTCTCGTGCAACAAGTTGCAATGTTGCATGGCTTTATGTTTAAAACACAAGATAGATTTGCCACCCCTTAGAACAAGGTTGGCGAGTTCTAGTGCAAATCTAACTTGCAAGAGGATGAGTGGTCATCCTGCTACATCACCCTTCCTTGGGCTGATTTGCCAAGTTAGGGAAGTTATGTATTGCCTAGCAAGCAATTGACCAATCAAGTTAGGGCAATCTCTTGATCCCTCACTCCCACACACTCACTCCCTCACACTCTCACACACTCTCTCTCAAGAGCACACACCCAAGGAAATCGATCGTCTAAACCTATAGCTTAGGATATATCACATACTCAAATGTAGGTCATATGCTACCTGACCTAATATCATAAGCTTGTTGGGATTTATTGGGTATTAAACTTGACCTAATTCAAAGCTTCATAAGCTTGTTGGGATTTGTTGGTCCACCTTTGATTCACCAAGAGCTTGTGCAATGGTCTTGTAATGGATGTGTAACTAAGCACAAAGCGTCTATAGTAATTGATGTTTTTAAGGAAGCATTAAACTTACTTGGCATCTACTAGTGGTAAGAGCTCCAAGATAACCCAAATTTTTGATGTGTCAATTGCAATTCGATTCTTGTGACCTAGAATAATGCTTTGTTTGATCCATAACTAACATTTTAGTGGATTCTATGAGAGTTGATATTGCATGCAACCTAAAAGATTGCTTGAAGTTTCTCTAAATGTTCATCCCATGAGGAATTGATATAAATGTCATTGATACAAACTTTAAGGTACATACTGCGAATCATATCCTTAAAGATTATACACATTAGGTACTAGAAGCTAGGATGCATATTTGTCAATCCAAAGGGCAGGACAATGTATGTGACTTCTTACTTGCTACACGCTTGATTATATATTCAACATAAGAAGGAAATAGGTAGTGGTATTTGTTGGTAGCCACATTCAATTTTTGTAATTTACACATACTTGGATTTTCCCATTTTTCTTGAGTAAATCACGATGGAAGATACTTAGCAATCACTATTTCGTAAATGAACCCTATCTTAAGAAGCTTTTCACTTCTTCTCATACAAGATGTGCATATTAGGGATTCATTGGAAGATACCCAGCTCTTTTTCATAGATGAACCCTATCTTAGAAAGCTTTTCTAGCTATTCTCATACAAGATATGCATATTAGGGGTTCATTGGATATGGTCTTTTTGTGGGTTGGACTTGAGGGTCTATTGATGTAGTATGGGTGAGTACATGTGGCACAATACTTCCTTAAGATCAGTGTAATTCCATGCAAATTCATCTAGAATTATTTAAGAAGTGTGATGAGTTTCTATTCATCCTCCTTTGAAAGGTTGCTAGTAATATACATGGATTTAGGAGACTCTCCTTCCTTAACAAGATTCACTTCTTTGACTTTTGTAGTTCCCTTGATTTATTCATTAAGAACCTCATGTCAATCCTAATTGGTCAAGATTGTGATGCTTCATTGCAAGCCTGACTCAAAAATCACCTAACTAGCTAATCCATGAATTTTATGGGATATGCGTGATGCTGTTTAGGTAAGGCATTCACCAAGTGACTACCAAATGTCACCTCTTCTAGCTTGACTTAGGGTTGTTGACAGTAGCCCCACGATTCTGATGCAAGCTTAAGCATCCTCAAGCCTCTTCCTCCAAGCTCCATCTTCCATAGCCATAGAGAAGAGAAGAGAAGAGAAGAGAAGAGAAGAGAAGAGAAGAGAAGAGAAGAGAAGGGAAGGGAAGGGAAGGGAAGGGAAGGGAAGGGAAGGAAAGGAAAGGAAAGGAAAGGAAAGGGAAGGGAAGGGATGTTGGAAAGCTTCACCTCCAAGATCCCTCGCGCTCACACACAATCCCTCACTCACTCACACTCCCTCCCTCAAGCACTCACAAACAAGCAAAGAGAAGAGAAGGAGAGAAGAAGAAGAGTCTACTTTTGCCACACACCAAATAATGAGCTTTTCATTCACTTTTCAACTTTATATACAAAACCCTAAATCTCTTTTGGGCAGTCATCCCCTTGTCCCCTTTTTACATGGCTGATCGTGTCCTCGGCCTTCTTTCCCATTGTCCTCCTATCTTCCTTTGAGTAGTCTAAAAATTGGGTGGGGAAAATTTTCTTTGAGAAGGAAGAACAATAAATGCTACATACATGTGCACATAATATGATTACATCATGCATTTATTACTTATCTTGCATAAGCTCATCAAAATCTTTCTAACTATTTAATGGCTACAACCAATTAGTGATGCAATACCAAAGCTATCAAAGTCATGCAATGAAGGCTTGCTAGGTGTAGGCAAAATTAAACATTTTTTAAATTGATAATAGTTTCTTAAAAATCAATGGATTATAATTTAAAAATTATAGGATGATATGTCTCATAAGAAAACCCTTGGAATCATAAATGGAAATTTTTTCATTTACCTTTGTCACCAGTGTCCAAACAAAGTATAGGGAAAAAAAAAGGATTGAGCAATTTTTTGCACTAATGAGAATTTGTGATTTATGACAATTGAATGCTTCAATGATGAGCTTATCAACAATGTATCCTAAACTAGTAGATTTATTCCAACAAGTCATAAAAAATTTATTGTAAATCAATTGATTTGTTCCATACTTTCTTAGGATGCTTATATGCACATGTTTTTATTACTAATGGTTTCTAATGGATGATTGTAAATGTTTTTGGGTTGCATGTAGAAGTTTGGTCCATTTTTCTTGATAAGCTACAAGTGTAAAACCTCAACAACATAGCAAGCTAGGTCACCCCTACTTTTGCCAAGATAACAATCTTGGCTTGCTTACTTTAGGGACAACTTATGGATTAGATTTATGTGACTTTATAGATATTTCACTTTTAACGACTCTTTTACAGCATATGCTCATAGCACACTATGTATACTATGAGTACATGTACAACTATTTTCTACATTTGGCCCCTTACTTGACTTTGTGTTATTTAGTCATGCTTGAATGATGAGAATAATATAAAACCATTTCCACCAATAAAAACTATAAAAATCATGATTGAAAGTTTTGCCTAACATAACTCACTGTTTCATAAGAGAATATAGTTTATCATGTAAGATATAAATCCATGTAGCAAAACCTACTAAAGATTCTTAGAGGACATTCCAAACTTGAAAAGCTAACCACCTCTATCTCCAAATCGGAACATGAGGTATATTCGTGCTCTCAACAAGGACCACTTACCTATCTTAACAACCAAGATAAAATAAAGGTAGCAATTGATAAGGGAAAGCTTCTAGTTAGATTGTGAATAAAATGAATAAATATGCATCTTCCCATGTGCTTAGCACTAGGTCTAAGCAAATTAATAAACATATTTGATTGTTCTATATCTACGATCTTGAATACTTTGCTATCAAATTCCAAGCCTCGAGTCCATATGCTTGTACAATAAGGTAGGGACTTTACAAAATTCCAACAATACATGCCATAGAGACATGGGTGATACCTTATACATGTATAAGGCCACTTTGTTAAATAAATAAGCCTACAGTCAGTGGGTGTCACTTACAGCCATCAATCTCCTTCTCCTTTCTTTAGGTTTTTTAATGGTAGCTCAAATATGTAAAGTTTTATTTAATTGCACGCAATGATTTAGTTGACCTCTACTTTCAAATCTAGTGCATCTATTTTATTTATTAGAATTCGATACTTCAAGGGGGTTCTATGTTTGACTTGTGTTGGATATATTACCCATTCAATTACATGGATATTTAAAATGATTGCATAAGTTCCTCCTCTATAATAACTCAATGCAATATGAAACTCAAAAGATAGTTATTCTAACAAGTATTATGTAGCAATAGCACAATTTCATTAAGCATGTTAACTTTGCAAGAAAAATTTGTTGACACATGTTAAATGAAAAAGACTATTCATCTTCAACTTTCCTTGGACTTAAAACTTAAATACCAAGGGGACCTTACCCATGGTCTTGACAAGTGCAAAGCACTTTTGAGCCCAAAGTATAAACGTACTTTGCAATGTAGACCTATTGTAGATCAAACCTAATTTTCCATCGATAAGAATTTGTCAAGTAGCAGACATTACATGCCCTTCATGGCCAAGCGATGAAGAAATAATGTGAGTTATAGAGTAAAAAAAAGTGTATACCTATATGTACACTATATAGGTCCATGAATGGTAAAACTTTAGCCCTATCATGTACATGCATGCACATACAACCATCATACATATATAAAGACGTTTCTTCTATTGTGTAGAACACACACACACACACACACACACACACACACACACACACACACACACACACACACACACACACACACACACACACACACACACACACACACACACACACACACACACACACACACACACACACACACACACACACACACACACACACACACACACACACACACACACACACACACACACACACACACACACACACACACACACACACACACACACACACACACACACACACACGTGCGCATGCACGCACGCATGCACACACACGCACACACACACACGCACGCACACACACACACACACACACACACACACACACACACACACACACACACACACACACACACACACACATAGAGAGAGAGAGAGAGAGAGAGAGAGAGAGAGAGAGAGAGAGAGAGAGAGAGAGAGAGAGAGAGAGAGAGAGAGAGAGAGAGAGAGAGAGAGAGAGAGAGAGAGAGAGAGAGAGAGAGAGAGAGAGAGAGAGAGAGAGAGAGAGAGAGAGATGCATACATGCACACACACACACACACAACCCTCTTTATTGCATAAGCCATTAATATTTTTACTTAGTGTGTTGAGTATCAATACTTTAAAGAATTGTTCGTTGTATTTATTCTTTAATAACTTTGTAAACCCTTGATACATTATCAAAGAAAGGTTTACTATATGTGTGTAAAAGTTAGGGTTTTCTCTTAATTGCCTTAGATTTGATAGTTTTTGAAGACTTAAGGTATTTAAATTTTATTTAAATCATAAAATGACAAAACCCTTAGCTTTAGGGTATGTCATAACCCTATCTGAGAGGATGGTGTTCTCTTATTAAACCCTCCCCTCTCTCACCCATCATGGATGTGTTTTTTGAATGTCTCCAAGGAACAAGTCGCCCCTCCAACCCCTCTTGAGAAAATAATGCCACTGCCCATATGCATCATTAATGGGTGGAAGCTACCAAAATTTCATGGCCATTTCTAGTCTTATCTTGTCAATAAGCTGCTAATATGACTAGTGGATCCAAACCTCATTCATCTTACATAGTTACATAATCACCACTAATAGAAATCTTATGCCTATGTTTTTTTGTGCTTGGGCTCCCTATTGGCAAAGAGTTTGCTTATTAGCACAAAGACAAATCATTGTCATAACTAATAGTGCATGCTACTATCTTAAATGGGCACAATCAAGCAACATGTGAAATGTTTAGTCCATGGTATCTAATGCTATCCCATAATGGTGAGCATCTTAGCCACGTTCAACTCCTCACCTCAACTATATTCTTTATTATTAACCAAAAATTTCAGAGGAATGAGAGTAGGCCATGTGGGAGCAAACATGTGTCACTTCCCCCAAAAGCTTTAGGAGGAACAAGAGTAGGCAATGTGGAAGGATGTGGGTAGGCACACACACACACACACACACACACACACACACACACACACACACACACACACACACACACACACACACACACACACACACACACACACACACACACACACACACACACACACACACACACACACACACACACACACACACACACACACACACACACACACACACACACACACACACACACACACACACACACACACACACACACACACACACACACACACACACACACACACACACACACACACACACACACACACACACACATTTTATGTTTTTATTTTAATAAAATTATGTTATATGTATATGTTATAGTAGTACATGAAATCATAATTATAGTTTATATATATGAGTATAATCTTGCGTCTCTTGATAGAGTATAGCAAGACTAGGTCTCCTTGTTCAAAGTCTCCTTGTTTGACATGTTTATCAAAACAACTCTTGCATCATGCATTTTCACATATTAGAGTATAGGTGGTAACGAGACAAGTCTCAAATAGGCATTATGGCTTTACCAGCCGATTCATCCATGCTTCTTGGCCCTCCCATTGCTCTTGGGCTCTCAAGCTTGGAACAAAGAACTCTACTAATATAATTTATCTAATTTTTATATTATAAGTATAAGTATAAATATATATGTTAGACTTAACCATGGTTATATATAATTTGATTATATATGCCTATTATTAATGTTAATAAGGTAAGCATATATGTTATTAACAATATGTTACTACACATTAATGTATATTATATTATGACATATTTATAGAAAACTTGATTACATGTGTTAGTTATTAAAATTAATAATGAGATTACATGGATATTATGTTTCATTGTAATTATATACAAATGTGTGTGTAAATTTTTGCAATCTTATCTTAACATATATTATATTGATATGCACACATGTGCTCGTGCACTTGTACATGGACTCACACACCAACATGGATGATTAGCTATATATATATCTATTTAATTGATGTAACCACTGTCATTTGGAGCTTAAACAGTATTGGGTTCTTTTCCTGCCTATAGGTTCTTATGGCACTTCAGACTTCAATAAAAGAACATAGTCATAGCTTTCTGATTTATATTAAATAGTAATGTTTCATTTCTAATATATTTTTATTTATCATTGAAAACTTTTTTCGGGGCATTCAGCCCTATGCCACGTGGTTTTTCACCATCATGTGCCTTGAACTTCCTAAGGAAGGATCACACCAAGAAAATGACAATTGAACTTCATGAGTGAGGTTACAACTTCAACTATTTAAGGATGGATGTATGTGTCTTCTTTTTGGCATTTTGACACTACATGTGTGTATGTATGCTCTCTCTCTCTCTCTCTCTCTCTCTCTCTCTCTCTCTCTCTTTGTTTGTCTCTATGAAGCATAGTTATATTGATTGTCAAAACAAAAAAATCAAAACTACAACATGACTACAAGTACAAATGGTCTATATGATAAAAAAGGGAACCAAAGAAACTAAAGTGTGCCAAGAAAGCAAATCTCATTTTGAGGAAGAATATCTACTAGGTCCATGGTGTCAAGTTACCAATGGAGAAGGCCTCTCAAATGAGCAATATAACTTTGCCCTCCAAAAATTGAAATAAAAAAATCAATGCATTTTGCATAGTCCATATGTGCCAAAAAAAATGGAAGATGACTTTCATTACACAGGATTTAAGATGTTGGGATATTCATAAGAGGCACCATAAAGAGACCAAATAGTAAACAATAAAGACCAAGCTTTTCTTGCCACTAGACAAGACAAAAACCAATGATGAAAAATTTTCATCACATGTTTCACAAAAGAAGCAACAACCATCCAAGGTATGGCAACTTGAGAGGGTAGAGACAAGGGGTAGAGCACCAATCAACATTTATGAGATAAAGACTTTGTATTTCTTCTTGCATTGTATCTAGGAAGCTAGCCTTGAAGGACATGATCAATGGGCCACGTAGCACTTTTTCCCTCAAACTCTTATTTTGGTATCAACTCCTTTGGTATGATAGTGTGCTTTGTGAATATAAATTTGTACTCCTCTTAAGAACATGGAAGGGTTCTATTTGCTTAAGTTGTTTTCTTATCTAGAAGACCTAAATTTTATTGTAGCTATGAGAAAAAAAAGTGAAAGTACCATCTAACATTTTATGCATGTGATGATATCTTCACTTGTGTCTATAACCATATCGGTGGCTAACTACAAGATTTATGATTTATTATATGATAGGTGTAGTCCTCATAGTTCACTCCCTTCACAACAATAAAGTTCACCAATAATTGGATGCCTATAATTTTCATTGACCAATCTTTTAAACTTTGAAGGGTTTCAACTTTGTTTCATTGACCAATGTTATATTGAAGTAAGCCATCTCCATACAAGGATTGCTACATGCTTACAAGACTATGTGACTTAGAACACTCATACATGTTCCAATGCCAACATTCCCATGTAGGGTTGTGCCCCCAAAGGCCACTATTAATAGGACTTTGTTCATTTTAATTTCTTACCAAAATGTATTGATATGCAAGGAGTATTGGGCTAGGTGCTAAGCTAGATATGTGCAAATTTTGGCTAGGTTCCTACACATTTGCATCGATCATCATTGGCTTTGTCTACATCTTCCATCCTCCATAGCTCATGCAATGCTCTAGATCCACGCCTTTTGAAAAAGTTTCTTCTTTGCTAATACCTTATGCAATTACTCATTCTTTATCCTATTAACAAAGATTGTTGGAATAGACATTTAAGTGGGTCTCTTAGCTATGGGAATTTGTTTATAGGGACTATACATGTGTGTGATGCACTCCCAATTCTCTCTTTGTCATTTTGACTAATGTTGAGTTTGACAATGAGGTCATCTATGTAACTTGCTTTGGAGAACCTTTTGATGAACAAGTTCTTGAGCAAATCGAAGATGTTCTTCTCAGCATAGTCAAAGTTACTAGACCAAGTTCAACATTCTTCACCTAAACATAGTCCAAGTCTTGTGCTCTTTTATCAATGTCTTGGAAGTTATTTGCCTTACAAAATTTCTCCAACTATCTAGTCATTGCATTTAGGTAAACCTAGTCACCTATATCAAGAAATCCTTGCTCAATTTTCTCCATACTTCTACAACCACCAATATATTCTCCATTGGTCTCCTTGTGTGCTCTACTCTCATGTGCTGGTCATATTATGTAGCTAACTCTTGGATCTCCACATAAGGAAATTAGTGGAATCAAAATCCTAGATTTCTTATGTTTGAGCTCGATCCCAACATTGTTTTGGACTTTTCTTTCTCAATTAAGGCTTTGATGAGGTTGATGAGCATGGGGGGGAGAGAGAGAGAGAGAGAGAGAGAGAGAGAGAGAGAGAGAGAGAGAGAGAGAGAGAGAGAGAGAGAGAGAGAGAGAGAGAGAGAGAGAGAGAGAGAGAGAGAGAGAGAGAGAGAGAGAGAGAGAGGGAGGGAGGGAGGGAGGGAGGGAGGGAGGGAGGGAGGGAGGGAGGGAGGGAGGGAGGGAGGGAGAGAGGGAGAGAGGGAGAGAGGGAGAGTGTGTGTGTGTGCACATGCGGGCGTATGTGCACACACATGTGTGTTGGTTAGGAAAATTATTTGCTTGTTCATGTAGCAAAGATGGCACACTTGAAAGTGAATGAATCACAAAAGATTGCTCTTATGCTAAGGAAATGTGAAATTCTCTCTCTCTCTCTCTCTCTCTCTCTCTCCTCACATTATATCATGGATGCAAAAATCCTCTATAGTCCTTAGCTCGCCCAAAGTCCATATCCTCTTACAAAGATTATAAATTGAAATATTACATCTCTACTTTGATACAACATTAATATTTCTAGTAAAGTCTACATAGACGATAAATGTATGTGATGAGCCTACAATTGATCTCAGGGTGGTCCTAGATGGTGAACTATCACCCACCCGTAATGACATCACAAGATCTAGGCTCCAAGGAATTTCCTCAAGTAGTGGAGATGGCCTACCAATGTAGTGTGCTTGCACTCTATAATGCTAATTTTGAGGAAAATATTTTATTGGTTGTGGTTTTGTAGGCATAAATGATAGACTTAATTGAGAGATAGCACCATAAAGGAGGCATTGGACATGTATGTGTACATGCATGTCATCATGTGGGGATAAAGATAGTGTGTGCATGCACATGTGCACATGGATATGTTGTGCATTGTTATTACTTTCTTTCTCTTCACATATTATTTTCACTTTGATATCTTAATCTAGATACATTTTTTAATTGATATTTGACATAAATAGGGCTCTGGTGAAGGAATAATGACTACCCCTTTAAGTTTTCATGTATTGTAGCACACCATTTCATTATTAACCTCTTTTCTTAAGGCTACATCTCATACAAGTTGGGGTACAAACTTACAAACAACCCACTTGGCTATAACATTTAGTCATTCTATGGGCATCTTTTTGTTGCATGCATGCATGAGAGCTTGTCAATGAGACTTTCTTGACACATGTGCAAGAGACCTTTTGGTTAGAATTGTTTGACATGTGTGCTAGATATTCTTAAGTAAGAATAGATCTAAGCCTTGTTAAAATTTTAATAAATAATCATGGATGATGATGGGTCGTTGGAGAAAAATCTATCCTAGATGTCTAAGTATTATGATAAGTTTAAAAATTAAATGAAAGTGGGTTATGTGTGTGTGTAGAGAGAGAGAGAGAGAGAGAGAGAGAGAGAGAGAGAGAGAGAGAGAGAGAGAGAGAGAGAGAGAGAGAGAGAGAGAGAGAGAGAGAGAGAGAGAGAGAGAGAGAGAGAGAGAGAGAGAGAGAGAGAGAGAGAGAGAGAGAGAGAGAGAGAGACTTTATTAGTGCCATTTTAAGATGTCTCACATGCATATTTGACTGACACCATACACCATATGTCATTAGATGTCTAGATACAATCCACTTCTTAGGGGTGCTAAAGCGGGAAACTAAATCACAATCAAAATAATCAAACCTAAGACAAAGAGACCCTCTTCTTAAGGTGGGTCCTTGAAACTTCTAGATGAGAGTTTTGCTTACATAATACACCACCCACTTGCCTTCCTTCCATGCTAGCTTGATCTTAGTAATATTTTTTACCCTCTCCTTGAGCCCAATTTGTGTGAGCTCTTGTACAACTCATATCTTGGTTTTCTTGAATTTTTTTTGTCACGAAAAGTGGATTTTTACAATCAAACCTATAAAAAACAACGTGGCTTGATGTTTACCTTTTTTATGGATCCCCCATGGCTTTGTAAGATAATGAAAAGCCATGTCTTAAAGATATTTTCGATTTTAGTGTTGAGATGATAAGATTTGTTGTGTCCCTCCTAGTGCAAGATCCTCTTTTGTTTTTCATCCCCTTCTTGAACTAGAGTAAAATGCTTGGACCTGTTAACCATTTCTTTCAGATGAATCACCCTGCATATTGATCTCTTTAGTAATCATGAGAGAGATTAGCTCATCAAAATCTGGAAATGGCTTCTGTACATATACTAAAGTAACAAATGATTTCCATGCCTTCTTATTTTTACGGCCACTCAGAGTGGATGAAACCAAATCATCATCATCCGACATTGCATCAATCGCTACTGAAGTATCTGCAATGCTCCTCACCTTCAACACATACTCATTGACATACATTTTTCCTTTCTTCAAGGCATTCAATAGTGCACATGCACTAATGCACATGTACAATAGGTGCACACAAAACCTACACATCATGTAATCATATTAATGATCTTAATTCACCTTAGGGCACACACACATCCTTGCTTTAGAGCATTCATGAATGTATGATAAGAAACCATCGATCTCCTCACTTCCATGCTAAACCATCACATTCCATGCACCTTAATGAATTATTCACATCCATTTCAAGGGTTACATAAAATGTACACATATTCAATCCTTAATTGCCACACCAAGTGCACAATGGCATTGCTTACACATGCATTGGAAGGATACAAGGTTGTAAAGGAAAATCATTGATTGATATTGCTAAGCTAGACCTCAATAAACATATTATCAGTGAGTAATTATTTGGTCTATTCACACATTTCTTAGAGATAAGAAAGCCTGATCGAGCACAATGCATCAAATCACTTGAAGTAAACCACATTGAGCAATGATTGATTGACTTCAAATGTTATTAAAAAATTGACAATGTGTTGCTTGACCTTAAAAACCTAAGGCAAAAAATCTTGAAATGAGCAACCACAATCAAGGGAACCCTTGATGGAATTAGGACCTTAAATACCACATCATTGTGTGCACTTGTGAAGTTGCTACAACATCCCATCTCCATTGGCAAGTGAGACTTCTAATCCAAGGGAATCTTGAAACTTGGATAGTACTTCAGTTAGTGACCTAATCAACATTGTCGTCAAATTAGCAAACCTAGAGACTATAAAGGGCACATGAGATACAATGGAGAAAACCACTTGTAGAAGGATGCCTCTGACAAATTTTAGGCCACCACCAATATCTCTCTACACACCACTAGCTTTGATAAATTTAATATGTTTTTGGAAGCCATGGAATCAAAACTCATTGAGCTTCAAAACCAAGGCATTAGCACTCTAAACCTATTGTTGAATATCCACAAATGACATGAGACAATAGATAATGTGTTAGAATATCAAGTTCCCATTACTCTTTAGTCAATCTATCTTTATGTGTGTGACCGACATTAGCTGGATACAGCTGTACACATGTGTGACATTCAGTAAGTTAGTGTAGTCAGTGACTTAACTACGGTTAGTCTTGGTTAGTCATACCTATGCGTGTAAGTCTCTTTCAGTTAGTATAATGGAAGAATAATGGAAGAAGAACAACAATGAGCTAAGACTTGTCTTCTGCTCCACTCTGTCTCTCTCCCTCTCTTCCAACATGGTATTAGAGCTTGAACGCCTGAAGCCTGAAGGCTTGGTAGTGGCCATTTGACATCAAGACATCAGATCTGAAGAAAACGTCATCAAAGGAGACTGTGCACGCAGCCCTTTTTTTGTAGAAGCTATATCTTGCTACAAAAATGATTGGAGAAACAGCCCATTGATCCTGACCGTTTCAATGTGGTCTGCAACTTTGCAGAAGAAAGTTTTTCCAAATTCCTCACACATTTTGAGATATTTAGCATGGACCTGTGTAGACTGGTTGTTTACTGCACTAAACAACAGGTGATTCCAGGGCACTGGTGGCTTTCATCCTAACAATGTATATGCCCTTATTAACATGCATTTGAGCATGATATTGGAGTGTTAAATACTCAGTTTTGGAGCTCATTTGCATGTTGGAAACAGTGAACTGGTTGCTGTCTTGAATTTATACCTACTGGGTTGAAGTATATGTGATGCTTATTTACTAGTGACAAATGCTTGGATCATACCACTTGAGTGGTAGATACTTTTTGGGATATTGTGAGTGCTGAAAGTCCAAAGTTTGGACTTATTTGTTGCTAGTTATACGAGGGTATTGATTGGTTATTGTCTGCAGGAAGGATACCTATCATCTTCACTTGATATACATGCAATATATTCTGACCGGTTGGACATGTATCAACTCCTACATAGAGTGGTAACTGAATGAGATGTTTTGGGGTTGTTTTGAGGTCTAAATACTCTTGTTTTAATACTGAAAATACTTTTGGTTATAGCAATGGGCTGGCTGTATTTGGTATTGCTACTTGCATATAGTACAAACATTGATACTTGTATGGATATAGTTTGTTGCTAGGATATTTTGCCACTACCATAGAATGTTTTGAACTGATTTGAGCTTGGTTTATGCTCAGTTGACTATACTTTTTCATTGTTGGAATATAGTTTACAACAAGCAAGTTTTCAAGAAAACTATCCTGAATTGCAAGAAACTATCCTAAATAGTAGGAAACTGGTCCTGAACTATAAGAAAAAGGAGTCATATACTTACAGGTTGTATACATCACTGCATACCTAAGCTGCAACTATGGAAAATGCTGAAGGCACTAACAATATCACTCAAATTGTGGGAGAAAAGATGGACAACAAAAATTTCTTTATGGAAGTTTCGTATGAAGAATTTTTTGGTTGGCAGAGGTTATTGGGACTTATGTACATCTGATGAGACTGAACCTGAAATACATGAAAGGAATTCGACAAATGATAAAAAACGGGCTCATAAGCTATGGACTGAGAGAGCATGCAAGGTGTTACATTGATTTTTCATATGTATATTAGATGCTATGGTTATACAGATTACTGGATGCAATTCCCCAAAGGATGCATGGGACATACTCATGAATAATTATGAAAATGTAACACGTGCAAGAAAGATTCAACTAAAGCAATAGTTCAATAACATGTCTAGGAATGACAGAAGCATTCAGGCCTACACTACATAGATCAAGAACATAGCGGATCAGCTTGCCACCATTGGGTCTTCAGTGTCTGAGGATGATATGATTGCAGTGACATTGAATGGACTTGGCAAAGAGTATAAAGCATTTGATACGTCTATTTCTGTGAGAGCTAAATCCCCTGATTGGGATGAGCTGATTGTTTTGTTGTTGCATGAGGAAGTTAAGCTTGGGATGAATACATGTTCTAGTGCGTCTCAAAGTAGAGACACTGTTCTTTACTCTAGCCAACGTGGTAGAGGCAGCAGAGGTAGTGGCTCTTTTCGAGGTCGAGGAGACACTCGAAACACTTATGGACAGCATCAGCAGAATGCCTGACATGGCACAAATACACAGGGCCAATGTGGATCTGGTGGCTTTAGAGACAGGGGGAGATCACCCCATGGTAGAGGTGGTGGATTTGGTTCATGGCAGTCAAATGATCAGTCAAACAAAGATAAGGACTGTCATTATTGCGGTAGATATGGACACATTGCAAAGGATTTTTACAAGAAGCAAGGAGATATGAAGGCAAAGGGCAAACATCATGGGCACTATGCATCTTCTAGCAGTGATTATGATGAGCAGGTTGATAGATTGTTTGCCATGTAGCATGTGTCTAAGAATGCATCTAGGTAGAACATAGATGTGAGATGGTACAATGATTCAAGGGCTTCAAATCATATGACACCCCATAGAGAATGGTTTGATGAGATGGTTGCAGGTTCACATGGTTATGTGTGTACTGGTGGAGATGACACCCAACATGACATTCATCGCACAGGAATTGTTCAGTTGTTGATGCTCGATGGCAAGAAAAAGAGCCGGCATGATGCACTACATGTACCTACAATAACCAAGAATATTTTGTCAGTTGGATAGATGGCATAACAGAATCTGCAGGTGAGATTTAATACAAATGGATGCTTTGTTGAAGAATATGGTAATGGCTGCAAATTTATTACTAGAGGCTGAAGAGATGGAAAAATGTTTACTCTTGATGCATCAATTCCAGAATTGAAAGCGGTCATGTTTGCACATGATGATGGTGCTATATGGGATGGTGAGATATGGCATAAGAGGATTGTTCATGTGAGTGTACAAAAGCTATAATCTATGCACCCGAAGGAGATTGACTAAGTTCAAGTATCATGACTTTAGACATGTATGTGATGCATGTTAGTTTGGAAAGCAAGTAAGGTTTCCATTTATGAGACATGTGTGGAATAGCTCATGACCCTTGCAGTTGGTGCATTCAGATGTATGGGGTCCCTCTCATAATGCTTCGTTTGGTGGTGCTCATTACTATGTATCCTTCATTGATGATTTTAGCAGGTATACTGGGCTTTACATACTGAAACATAAGGATAATGTGTTTGATGCATTCAAGGACTTCAAGAAGCGTGATAAAAATGAGTTGAGCTATAAAATTTCATGTCTTAGATCAGATGGAGGTGGAGAATATGTCTCTAATTACTTTGACATGTACCTTGCTAAACATGGGATCAGAAGATAGTTAACTTGCAGCTATACATCGTAGCAAAATGGTGTAGCAGAAAGGGAAAAGAAGGTATTGATGGAATCGGCAAGAGCTATGTTGAATGAGAAGAGTTTGCCAAATGGTTATTGGGCTGAAGCAGTAGTGATTGCTATCTATGTGTTGAACATAACCCCTACAGCAGGGACTCATGATGTAACTCCATATGAGAGGTTGTATGGTCATAAACCTGATATTTCACACTTGAAGGTATTTGACAGCATTGCATATGTGCATGTTCCTGATGAAAAGAGGAAGAAATTGGATTCTAAAGCTGTCAAGAGTGTGTTCCTTGATTATGCACAAGACCGAAAAGCTTACAAGTGTTATGTACCGTCTACACATGAGACATTGATTAGTAGAGATGCTACTTTTGATGACCTGGCATTATGGTATGGTAATCCTGTTGCAGTGGCTATTGATGGATCATCTAGCACTAGTAATGCTGAAAATACACTTACAGTGAGTACATCTATGAGTGGTCCTACAGGTGATGGGTCACCTACAGTGAGTCCTTGGTCAGGACGCTTGGGAGTCATACTCCTACATCCAGTGACACGGATATGTTAGTGAGGGGGATATTGGATAAGGGAAAAGAAAAGATACTTGAGGATGTGACAGGTCCACTTATAGCAAGTTATGAGTCATCTAACAGCGATAGTTTGGATAGTGAATTGGGCATTCCATCTATTATGACGCCTGGAGCAAGGCAGATTCGTTATGTATCGCCTCATGAGAGGCAAGCTCAGAGTGAGCCACAGTTACGGAGATATGAGAGAGTCTTAAAACTAGTTGACAGGTTTATATACACTGGTTATTCAGCCTATCATTATGCATATATGGCTACTGTGACAGGTTACAAAGAACCTACAAAGTTTGATGATGCAGTTATAACAGATGATAACTGGTGTGCTGCCATGGATAAGGAGTATGCAGCCCTCGCTGAAAATGAGACATGGGAATTGGTTGAGTTGCTTGAAGGCAAAGTACCCATTAGCTGCAAATGGGTATACAAGGTTAAGTGCAAGTCAGATGGTTTGTTAGAACGCTATAAGTCTAGGCTGGTTGCAAAAGGGTATGCACAACAATATGGCCTTGACTATGAGGAGACTTTCAGTCCGATGGCTAAAATAGCAACAGTCAGAACTGTCATTGCTTTGGCAACATGCAAAGGCTGGAAATTATGGCAAATGGACGTCAAGAATGCTTTCTTGAACGATGATTTGGTTGAGAAAGTATATATGGAGTAGCCTGAAGGCTATGTTCACCCGGACTTTCCTACACATGTATGTAAGCTGGAAAAGACTTTATATGGACTGAAACAAGCACCTATAGCATGGAATGCTCAGATCAGTAGTTATTTACAGCAACATGGATTTAGATTGGGTGATGCAGATCATAGTCTGTTCACGAAGAAGACAGTTCATGGATATGTGTTTCTAGTGGTTTATGTAGATGATCTTATCATCACTGGAGATGATGAAGAGGGCATTGTAGAAATTAAATCATGTTTATAGGCTGAATTCAGAGTCAAAGACCTTGGTGAACTAAAGTATTTTCTTGGGATTGAGGTAGTCTCTATGCCTCAAGGTATATGGCTGCTACATAAGCAGTATGCTCATGACATGTTATAGAAGTATGGTATGACTGAATGCAAGCCTATGGAGACACCTCTTGATCAGAATGCCAAGCTGTAGATTGATGTTGGGAATGACATAGAGAATGCGACCATGTATCGCTAATGGTGGGCAGCTTGATATACTTGACTATTACCTGTCCTAATTTATGTTATGCAGTGGGGATGATTATTCAGTTTATGCAAAAGCCTCGCAAACCACATTTAGATGTAGCCAAGAGGATCATGAGATATGTAAAGGGTACTACAGATTATGGGCTATTTTATGCATATGGAAAATCTCTTTTCTTGTTTACCGATGCTGATTGGGCTGGTTGTGCCTATGACAGGAGGTCAACCAGTGGTTATGCATTTGGATTGGGCAGCAGAATGATCAATTGGAAGAGTAAGAAACAGCCTACTGTTGCATTGTCTAGTACAGAAGTTGAGTACAGAGGAGCTGCCTTAGCGGCTTGCAAAGCAGTTTGATTGATGAAACTGCTAAAAGACTTGGGAATACAGCTGGAAAGTAGAATGAGATTGCATTGTGATAACTTGAGCTGTGTTATGTTGGCTAGCAATCCTATCTCCCATGCTAGGTCCAAGCATATTGAGGTTCACTACCATTTCATCAGAGAAATGGTTCTTACAAGGCAGATTGAATTGATTCATGTGAAGACTAAACACCAAGTAGCAGATATATTTACCAAGTCTCTTGGTAAAGAAAAGTTTATATACTTCAGACAACTACTTGGAGTTTATCATATGGTTTAAACTTGAGGGGGAGTGTTAGAATATCAAGCTCCCGTTACTCTTTAGTCAGTCTATCTTTATGTGTGTGACCGACATTAGCTGGATACAGTTGTACACTTGTGTGATATTCAATAAGTCGGTGTAGTCAGTGACTTAACCACAGTTAGTCTTGGTTAGTCATACCTATGTGTGTAAGTCTCTTTTAGTTAGTATGATGGAAGAATAATGGAAGAAGAACAACAATGAGCTGAGAGTCCTCTTTTGCTCCACTCTGTCTCTCTCCCTCTCTTCCAACATAATGACCATACATGCTGAAATGGAAGGCATTAGCACTCTAAACCTATTGTTGAATATCCACAAATGACATGAGACAATAGATAATGACCATACAAGCTAAAATCGAAGGCATTGAAGAATGTTATTGGATGTTGGAGCAATCGGATTCTCACAAGATTCACTATTGGATGTTCTACAATGATGCTTGTTTGACCATATTGAAATGTTACACGTTGGAACTCCATAGCCTAAACAATCTTGATTGGCATAGGAAACCTGCTTGGAACTAGAGACTAAGGCAAGATTCCCCTTATGGCTAAACAATTAAACAAGTTTGATGCTAGGGATGACCCTTACATCTTTGTGAACAATTGGAACAAGTTTGTGATGTGAACAACCTTATTGGTGACACTAAGCAAGCGCACACATTCAAATTGTGCCTTCAAAGTGAAGGGTTAAACCTTGTTCATTAGACTTGATGCCACTAAGAAAACATCATCCATACTACTCAAGGATCTTTTTATTAAATGCTTCATCATTGTCTAGTTGATGAGAATTGAGCAACAAAAAGAAGAAAGCATGTGAAACTATCTCTCAAAAGTAAGGAGTATTTTCAAGAATATCCCTCTTGGTTGTAGAACAACGTGCTTCCAAGTTGTAACAAAAGCTTTCATCAAGGGTATCATTGATGAAAGGATTTATAAAACCCTAGTAGGAAGCTCAGGGCCTTAATCACTCTAGTATCAATTATGTGCTCAATGAAGCCATCCACATCGATGATCTGTGTAGGGAAAGAAATAAAGATAAGAAAACCATAGACCATTGACAAGAATATAAGCCAAGTCAAGGTAAGGCTCAAGCCAATGAACCACATAACCTTGGAAACAACTCGATGAAGCAACAATACAAGCTATTAAAAATAGTTGAATCCCTTAACATGTCCCAACCCTATCATCAAAATATGCAATGCATACATAATGATAGAGACCATCTCTCACCAGAGTGCTCACAATCTGCACTCACTTGCACTAACTACAGACATGTTGGGCATGACAACACATGTTGTAGAACTCCTTGAAGGCTACCAGCTCCTAGTCTAAATTATTGGCTATCCACAATTTAATCATGGTTTGAACTACTCGAGAAAACCCCAATAAGTGTAACAACTAGCTTTACCAATCCCATCCAATCAAGGACCAACTCTCTCTAGAGCCAAAACCAATCAGGAACAGCCAATCCTCTAGGACCCATCATAAAGTATCTCCCTAGCAACTCTCTTGCACATTCGATAGAAGAATAATGTGATGAGGAAGAATACGTGAATCCTCATGTGGCATATGATGAGAAAGATAACACAATCCTTGTGGATCAATGACTTGTTCTCATCATGACACTAGGATGCATGGAAGGAAAAGAAACAAACTATCTGAGGCAAACAATAGAGTGTTGGAATTGCCATCAACCAAGGCATGTGTCAAATGACAGCCCAAGTAGGCAAGAACCTTCAATTGAAAATTAAGCAGAACTAAGCTGCAATGAGTGCGGTATGACTCACATGTATCACAATCACCCTATGCATCAAACATTGAACAACACACAAAGTGGGTCTACATGACATAACATCTTGATTAGAATGCTCAAGGATATGGTCATCAACATCGAAGACAAAGAACTAATTCCTCCTGCCTATGTTGGGGTCAAACTAGTTGTGAAGTGAGAGCATGCTACCAAATCTCTCATTAACAAAGGAGCATAATATAACTTCCTTACCTATAATGCATCGGCCTCCATCGGACAATCCAAACTTGTCCTTACTAATGCAACAATCAATCCATAAGGGGATCTCCATATTCTCTCCTAGGACAATGCAAAATCTTAATGACACTAGAGATTGAAAGCTTGCCAATCATATTTTAGGTGGACAACCCAAACTTGTCGCCTTAGTTGGACAACCCAAACTTGTCCTTACTAATGCAACAATCAATCCATACGAGGATCTCCATATTCTCTCCTAGGACAATGCAAAATATTAATGACACTAGAGACTAAAAACTTGCCAATCATATTTTAGGTGCTTCCAAATTGAGAGGATGTAGGGAAGGAAATTGTGCTTGGAAGACCTTTCGAGCACACAAGCAAATGTGAAGTGGATTATGAAGCACATCATATATACATTGCCCTAACAAACATCAAGATAATCATAGCTTCCTTGCAAAGATAAACTTACCACTACTCAAGGAAGGGTAAGCAACCTATTTCCAAGTTGGAAAGAAACCTATCTCTAAGAGTGACAAGACAATCTTAAGGAAGGGTCCCATAACTAACTCAGTCTTCTCAAGGATTGTAGGTCTAGATCTTGATTTACAGTTTGACCTCTTTCATCATTTTTTTGCTTTCGTCAATATGTGGGTTGTGGTTTGTGGAGATGGTGGTGCAGATGGTTTAGGCAAAAAAAAATCCATTTGTTTCCCATGTAATATCATTGAGCATATAGCAATGCTTTGGGGACCCACCGAGGGATTATGCTAACTCTTCATTGACGTTTGTGGGTATTCTCAAGGTCTTTGCTTCTTTTTGTGTGGAGCTGCTTTTCTAGCAATATTAGAAGTTGCATTAGGCTAGTAATGGCTTTCAAATCCTCACTTGGGCAGGACAAATCCCCACTAGGTAGAATCTATTTTTGTTCATGTACCTTCATTAATTCCTCAAGAACTTTAAGATTTCTTTCCAACTTGGACAAAGTCCTAAAAAGCATCAGGTCACCTTATGTAGTTGAGCAACAACCTAAGGAAGCCTCTAGTACTTCTGAGTCTCACAAAGTTAAAGGCACCTCATTTCCTAAGAAGGAGCAATAAGTTGAATAGCATAAGAACTTCCCATTGCAATCACTCAACCTTAAAATAATATCCTACCAAGAACAACAAATAATACTTTCGAATCTATATCTAAGAGTGACACCCATGATATGCCTAAAAGCCCCGAGAAGCCATCTCCTCAAGATACAAAAACAAAAGGTCCTAGCACAACCACTCATTCTAATCAAGACGATACAGAGACAAAAGAAACATCAAAGATAGAAAAGGAACAACTAACTAGAACTACTAGTTTAGCCAAAATCTCAAAGTCTCCTAAGTCGAAACCATCCTCACTAAAGCATAAATGTGAAATAGAATAGCAACAGCCCACCATGGCTACTCAAACTATGAAAGTCGATCCTAAGAGAAAACAAATGAAGAACAAGTAACAAAAACAACTAGGACTGCCACAACTAATAGTGCTTCTAAACCTAGTAAGAGCAAGAAAACTTCCAAACCATCCAAGGATCTAGTTGGGCAATTGTCCTCAACTTCCCCCATGAGAAAACCCACCCTATTCAATAGTAGCTACTATTTTTTATGCCAAAGTTGGAACCCAACAGCTGCACTAAAACAATGAGATTTTCCCTAGACCAGCCCTAGACCAAATCCCAAGTAGCTCAACAAATAAAGCTGCAAACATTGAAGTTGGATGTATCGACTACCATTCATTGGGTCATCATGTACCACTCAATTGGAACCTCTTGCAAATTTGAGACGCAAGTGGATAGAAAAATGTCTTATGGACTTACCTAAAGAAAAGACATGAGATGAGAAATGCCACTATGCAATTTGATCTTGGTTTCTTACTAGAGGAATGTGAATAACTTCTATACTGGCCAATGACAAGGGATGAGCAAGAATATATCTATAATCGTCCCTAGCTAGAAGTAGCACATCAAATGGAGCAACATATGCCAATGACTAAAGCTCATGAGCTTTGCTTAATTCCTTCTTTTTACAAGGAGAAGAGCACAAAGGCCAATGAAATATTGTAGGTATTGTAGTTAAAAGGCAAAAGAAATAAGCATCTTTAATAAAAACTAGTGCACAATACATGCATTGGTCACTAGACTAGTTGTTGCACTAATGACTCTTGTTGAGGAAAGATGACCTATATGAAAATTCACACATAATTGATGGACTTACATAGCCCCAATTTCCTTAAGAACTTGCTAATGTGTGGAGCATTGAATTATTTAATTGAATTACTTGGTCCAATGTTAGAGCATCATCTAGTAAATAAGCTGGTTATAGAGTGTTGAGAAACACGGATCTAGAGCTATGCTAGCTCTGGAGGACGTAGATTATAGATATGGAACATGGTAGAGGTGAAAGATTGTAACTCAAGTGAATTAGGTTCCAAGATGGATTAGCTTGGACTCATAAACACAATCTTGAGTGACACAAAATGAAAGTACCATTGCATTGAAATGAGTGTCAAGTGCATGCTTATATAGCTTTTTTGGATAGTACCACTATTCCGCTCTGTGCTTATGGGATTTTGGACATCTCTTTTGTCATCTCTCTTATACAAAGCCTCTTCTAGGCATACATCATTTGATTTCTCAACACCCCCCCTCTGTTGAGTGTTGAAATGACTTGTTTTTTGGCTGATTTTTGTTGTTTTTGAGAGCTGAATGGTTGATTTTAAGGGATGATTGATTGATTTGGAAGTGGATTGAGAATGTTTTGGATGATATTGATTGTGTTTTGGAAGATCATGATGTTTGTTGATGGTTTTGTGATGTTCTGATAGGTTCTGAATGGTTCTGTAGACCTTCTGTTTTGTTCTGTTTTGGTCTGTTTTGTTCTGATTGTCTTCTGTTAGGAGAGATGGAGTATTGATTGATGAAGAATGAGATATTGTGAAAGCTTGGTGAATGGTTTGTGAGAGTTTGAAATGGTTTGAGAGTGAGTTATGTGGTTTTGATGACCTTCTGTAACCTTCTGTAGGTCTTCTGTAGAGCTTCTGCTTCTGTTCTGTCTCTGTTCTGGTTCTGTTCTGTAGACTATTCTGTAAGTGTTCTGTGGAATGTATGTGTGACTTTGGGGAAAGTTTTCTAGCCTTGGAAAGAGGTGAATACAAGTGCAAAAGAGCTGGAGGAAGTGGAAGAAGTAGCTGTTGAAGACTCAAGAGAAGACTAGAGTGAAGTGACAGTAGTGAGCTATGAAGAGACACTGTAGTGGCTCTGGTGACTCTTCATATCAGACATACCTCTTGGGAGGGGTATCCACGACCTAAGAGTGATTATTGAGAGTAATTTTTGAGAGATTGTAGAGAGGATATGATGTATTATTGATGGAGTGTGTGAGAGAGAGTCAGAGATAGCCAATTCTACTCAAACAGAGTGATTGTATATGAGAGATTGAGAGAGAAGACTATGAAGATATTGAAGATGAATACTATGTGATGTATTTCCATTCAAAGATGGTGTACTTCTTTGCTTTCTTTGTTCTATTGGTGGATTTTGTGAAGATGTTGAAGAATATGGTTGATTCTATTAAAAACCGTGGGAGATTTACATGATGCTGCATGAAGATTTGTTGTGCCTGGTGTTCTTTTCTTCATTGTGATCATATGAAACATGATAAACAAGCTTGTTGATGTTACAAGATAGATTTTCTTGCAAGAGAATTCCCTTTTCCTTGGTGTTCCTCTCGGGGCTCCATGTTTTTGGTGCGCAGCCGGGGAAACTTGCCATCAACAAGCACCAAAAGAGGCTGAAAATGAAGGAAATGGCATTGCCAAGAAGAGAAGAATTCAATGGATGTTTGTAAAGTTCCTTCTTCCACTGAAGAGTTGGAATTCCTTATAATCAAAGCCACTTTCCACAAGAAGTTCATCCCACAATGGCGGAAACACATCACCATCATGATGCATGCTCTATGTGGTGGACAGTTTCCTCTTCCTGTTGAAGCAGCAGAAACTTGCATCTTGGTGGCAAACTGTTTGGGAACGAACTGAAGAGCAGAAACAGAGAGAATGACCATCCATGGAAGATTTGGCATTCATTGAGAAGTTTCCAGACAACATCAAGTGGGAGATTGTGAAGAAGCTTCAGGAGTCTTGGTCTGTAGAGGTTCACAGGGACAAGAAGGAAAAGAGTTGGAATTTGTTCGTGGATGCTCAACAGCAAGATACATGGGATGCTTGGTGTACTGATAATCTTCTGTTTGTTCAATTAGCAACCCACTGGAAGTTGGTAGACAGAGTGTTTTTCACAACATACACTATTGAAACCATCAGAAGCTGGCATTACTATGATGATGGCACCACCACAATGCTCAGACGTATGCATTTTGACACCTTCAGAACCGAATACCTTCCTCTGTGTAGTGGCATGAAAGCAGAATTCAGGGACGTTGAGAGGAAAGAAGTAGAAGAAATGTTGGCAAGAGAGTCCTCCAGAGACTGAAGCCTTCTGTTAACCCTCTGTGGAGCACTAACAACATAGTGGAGCCAACCCCCTGATGAATGACGCAATAAAAAGGCAAGCGTTAGAACGAGTCCAGAGGTACGTGAGAAGAGAGAAAGCAAAAATCAAGGCTGAGAGCGAGCTCGCAGCAGAAGCCGCCTTTGACGCCCTTGCGGAACTCTTTACAGAAGTCCCAATGGCACATTAAGCCCTTCCTCCTCCTGCTGGAGGTCCACTTCCAAGCCAGATCCGTCCTGGAAATATTGATGACAGGCCAGCGAATGTAGTCCCATTGCCAGTTTTTAAGGGAGAGTATAATGAAGACCCCGATCTTCATGTAGCAGAATTTATGGTAGCGTGTGTGGCTAACAATGCCAGAACCCCTGAGCATTGGTTAGCGATATTCCCCGCCACTTTCAAGGGCGCGGCGTTTCAGTGGTATGAAAGACAAGCAGCAGGAACTTTTGGCACATGGGACGACCTGAAGTTGGCCTTCCTCACTAAATTCAGGCGTGAAGGCTTTGAAGAGCGGATGAGAGAGGAATTTATGAACCTAAGTCAGTCCTCTGGAGAAAGAGTAGAAGCTTATGTCTCACGAATGGAATCCATCCTGAAGAGATGGACTAACCATAATCTAGATGATGGCATTCAGAAGGGAGTGTTTCTCAGAGGATTACAACCAGAAGTCCGTAAGTTTGTGGAGCTGCAAAGACCAGCCACCCTGCAAGCTGCAACAGAAGGTGCAAGACTGTACGATGAAGTGGAAGCTAGATTAGCAATGAATACAGGAAGAGGAATCCTACCTCCTCCGGTGCCAGGAATGATGTACCCACCAAATGCAGTCCCAGGGACTGTTCCCTATCCCTACCAACAGATGCCCCCGGTATCACAGTACAGTGCACCAAATCCACAGTGGCCACAATCCATGCCTCAAATGATGGTTCAACCACAACAACAATGGTCCCAACCAATCTCCTCAATGCAAAATCAGCAGCAACAGTGGAACCCTACCAACTGGAGTCAACAGCCAACAGTTCAAACAGGAGCTCTGAATCAGAACCAGAACAGAGACCCCTCTGTACCAGCCCAACCAGTTTATGCAGTGATTACAGAGACTCCTCAAAACCCTCCTACCAGTACGTTCGGAGGAGAAAGCTTGAAGGATTATTTATCCAACTCAGTTGCAAACATCAAAAAGGAGTTGATGGATGTGATTACAGAGCAACTACAGACGCTGAAAGTGAATACCGCGAGCATATCCAATGTTGCAGGAGCAGGAAGAGATGTGATGCGGTCAAATACTTGGTGTGGTAAGTGTCATCAAGCAGGCCATTTAGCCACTGAATGTACACGGAAACCAACCATCCCTGGAGCCTTCTGTTCCTACAGTTTGCGGAAGAACCATACAGAGGACATTTGCTCTCTGAAGGAGATGCATGATAGGAGAAGAAAGGAAGAAGACGCAAGATTTAACTTGCTGGAATCCAAAATGACAACACAAGATATTGGACCCAAGCCTAGAGAGTTTGGTCCTAATTTCGGACCCAGAAGATTTCCTTCCCAAAGTTACAGAGGAAGACAGTCTGGCGGTGGTCAAAGATCAGAAGTGGAATGTTACAGATGCGGGGAAAAGGGACACATCTCACCAAATTGTCCAAATCCTCGAAGGTCAGTGGATTACAAGCCCTTATGCAGTCGATGCAAAGGAGAAGGCCACACTGCAAAAGACTGTCCAAGCCCAGCCCCAGTGAAAAACAGTGCTACTGATAGTTCAGCCAAGGCCCAAGAGCCTACCTCCAATTTGGTGGAATTGGAAGTTGCTGCCATCACTCGTGCAAAGCAGAAGGAACCACCTATCCAGAAAGAAAATAACCCTCCTGCCAGAACAGTGAAGTTCAATCTTCCACCAGAAGAACAGAACAGAACAGAGCCTAACAGTGCCGTACAGAGCCCTACAGAGCCACAGAGAGTTACAGAGACAGTTGCAGAGACAGGACCAGAGGTCCATGATACAGAAGAGGAGGAAGTGCCCCAAGTGGCAGAAGAAGCTCCTGTAATGCCTTTGTTAGAAGAAAGAGGAAAAATGAAAATGGGTGTTGCCCCATTCCCTAATCGATTAGAAAAGCCAGTGGATCCTATTAAGGAATACGATCTAGTCAGAGATCTAGATACCTTTAAACCAAACCTCACATTCCGACAATTATTGATGTTGTCTCCCAGTTGCCGGAAAAGGTTCAAAAGTATACTGACAAGAAGACGTGGCTTAAGGATTGCTCCCTCAACAGCGACAAAGTCCAACAAGGCTCCAGAGCCTGTAAAAGAAGTGGATGTGGCTAATGCTTTCCTAGATCCGGGTACTCCAGAGACTGGTGTATGGATAGAAGGTTGTTTTATTTCAAATGCACTGATCGATGGTGGCTCATCAGTGAACATTATGACGGATGTGACAATGAAGGATCTAGGCCTACAAGGTGTGCAACCAACCCAATGGCTCATTAGACTGGCGGATCAGAGTAGAATCAAGCCTTTGGGCATTCTTCCATATGTGAAGACTACTGTGGCTGGAAAAGATTATTGGCTGACCTATTTGGTGGTGAAGCCAAACTCTTATGGTACATCCTATCCTCTGTTACTGGGCAGACCATGGCTTTTTGAAGCCAGAGCAAAGACGGATTGGTTCAAAGGAACCTTGACCTCGGGCAGAGGACCCAACAAAGTGGTGCTGAAACTGTATGGTTCTCAAAAAGGACATGGATCCACCTCCTTGGAATTATCTTCTGATTCCCCTAACGAGGCTACGGATGGAACATCAGCAGACGAAGATGCTGTCAAACAAATCCTTCCTAAGAAAACAGTGGCACATTCCTTAACAGTGGATACAGTAAGCCGACTTCCAAAAGAGGCAAAGCCATTATCAATGGGTGAATACTTCCTGCCTGAACCAGGAATGACTTCTGAAATCACTTCTGACAGTGAGATAGAAGCATGGATGTACTGCTCTCCCTGTTATGTGGCCACAGCAGAGCCAGAGACAGAGGCAGGAGAGGAAACGGAGAATCTGTTCTTCTGTTACAGAGCTCCTACAGAGACAGAAGCAGAAGCAGAAGCAGAAGCAGAGACAGAAGCAGAAGCAGAAGCAGAGACAGAGACAGAGACAGAAGAGGATGGATATGATATGGACAAAGAAGATTATGAAAGTAAAATGGAAGGGTCTATTCCATCTGAAGAGGATACAATTGGGGAAGAAGTTCCAGAAGCATCAGAAGCCGATGAGCTCATGCTATGGGACAGAATGGCAATGGTACCATTTGGTCTAGTAAATGGATCATCTCATATGCAAAACCTTTATAAGAAATGGATTAAGAAGAGCAAGCCGTCTTTCAGCAGTGGCTCATGCCGTCCTAACCCATCTTTGCCAAACAAAGATGATGATGATGCATCGTGCCAACAAGCACCAGTCCCACCAATCCAACAAGCATCAGAGGGTCCCTGTTATGTGACGTTTCTGGATGTGTCATCATCAGAAGATGAGTCTTCAAGCCACGAGGTAATTAATCTTGAAACCAAATCCGAAACGGCGCTTATCCCATTTCAACGTCTTAAGAAGCAACCTAAGTCTCCACGGAAAGAAGAAGTTGGTTCTAGTGGGACATCAGAAGAGGACACCACTCCCTTGAAGGAGTCGGATCTGTATCCAGAAGCAGTCCGCGGGACCTTCATCCGTGAAGTAGAAGGTGAAAGGCAGTTAACCTTTGTGGATTCAGAAGGCACTGAACGCCACTTGAAGGTGGGTAGCAGTCTCCCAGAAGAGGAGTTGTCAACCTTGTACAACTTGTTGAAAGAAAATTTGGACGTGTTTGCGTGGTCCTACAAAGACCTAAAGGGGATTGATCCCACAATATGTCAACATCATATTGACTTGGAGCCTGATGCCAAGCCAGTACGGCAACGACAGAGGCGAATGAACCCGAATTATTCCACATTGGTGAAAGCGGAGCTGCTGAAGCTTCTGGAAGCCGAGTTTATCTATCCAGTGGCAAATAGTGAATGGGTTTCACCCATCGTGGTTGTACCCAAGAAGAATGGCAAATTGCGAATATGTGTGGATTTCCGAAAGCTTAATTCCAGGGCAAAGAAGGATCACTTTCCTATTCCTTTCACAGACCAACTGTTGGACACAGTGGCAGGACATGAACTTTATTCTCTTCTGGATGGATTCAGTGGATACAACCAAGTCCAAATCGCAGAAGAAGACCAGTCCAAAACAACTTTCACCACAGAATGGGGGACCTATGCTTACCGAGTGATGCCATTTGGGCTCTGCAATGCCCCTGCTACTTTCCAACGAGTCATGATGGCTGCATTTCAAAATCATCTGCATGACTTTATTGAGGTATATTTGGATGACTTCTGTGTCTATAGTTTGATCCGTGAACATTGGGAGCATCTGGAACAATGCTTTGACCGATGCCGGGAGTATGGGATTTCCCTCAACCCCGACAAATGCATCTTTGGGGTTTCTTCTGGAGTTCTGTTGGGCCACATTGTCTCAGCACAAGGGATATCAACAGACCCTGCAAAGATCGAAAAGATCGCAGCTCTGACAGCACCCACCAACCTCAAACAGTTGAGGGGATTCCTAGGCCATGTGGGTTACTACAGAAGGTTCATAGCCCATTTTGCGACAAAGGCAACCTCCTTGCACAAGCTCCTGAGGAAAGATGCAGAGTTTACTTGGACGGAAGAATGTGACAAAGCCTTCCACACTCTGAAACAGTGTCTGATAGAGGCACCCATCCTGCAACCTCCTGATTGGACGAAAGAGTTCCACGTAAACACTGATGCATCAATTGAAGGTTTAGGTGCTGTCCTTTGCCAAAAGGGCTCCTCAAAGCTGGATCAACCGATCTATTATGCAAGCCGAAAAGTCACTGATAGGGAACGGAACTATACAGTGACAGAGTTGGAGTGCTTGGCAATGGTGTTTGCCCTGGAGAAGTTTCGCCATTACCTCCTATCTACCCACTTTAAATTTTATGTGGATCATGAGGCCCTGTCCTTCTTGATGAACAAAGCAGATGTGAAAGGACGAATGATGAGATGGCTCCTTTTATTCCAGGAGTTTGATTTTGAGGTGATTACTAAGCCTGGTCGTTCCCATGTCTTGGCTGATCATCTATCGCGTATCCCACAAACTGCAGACGAGGAACGAGATGATCCAGACCTCCCTGATGCTTCCCTATTCTTGGTAGAAACTGTCACTCCCTGGTATGTGGACATTGCCAATCTGCTGGCAACCCAACAGTACCCTCCTGGTATTTCTAGTCGGGAAAGGAAGAAGCTCATGCTAGAATCAGCCCCATACACCCTGCTAGGCGGTGCACTGTACAAGAAGGGCAAAGATGAAGTGCTCCGAAGATGTGTTGCCGGGGATGAGATTGGGATTGTTCTGAAGGCTTGCCACGATGAGCCATGTGGAGGTCACTTTGCAGGAGAAGCTACAGCCAAGAAGGCTCTGCTAGCAGGATATTGGTGGCCTACCATTCATAAGGATGCCTATGATTACTGTAAAAGATGTGATGCTTGTTAAAGAATGGGGAAACCCACCAAGACAAGTGCCATGCCACTGCAACCTATCCTTCCGTTGAAGCCGTTTGAGAAGTGGGGCATTGACTTCGTAGGTCCAATCGACCCCCCTACCAGAAGGAAACAGAACCGATACATCCTCGTATGTACGGATTATGTCACAAAGTGGTGTGAAGCTAAAGCCCTAAAGCGGGACGATGGTAACAGCGTGGCCCTGTTCATGTACGAGAATATCATCACCCGTTTTGGCAGTCCCTTAGAGCTGGTAAGTGACAGAGGCACTCATTTCCTCAACAAAGTCATGGAAGAGTTGACAGAGTTGTATAAGATCTGCCATCGCAAGTCCACTCCTTATTACCCCAGAGCCAACGGCCAAGTTGAAGTCACCAATCGCATCCTCTGCTCAATTCTGACAAGAACGATTGCCGCACATCGTCGTGATTGGGACGATCGACTTACAGAGGCCCTCTGGGCGTACAGAACTTCCCATAAAGCAGCAACAGGACAGACACCTTTCCAGCTGGTGTATGGTACAGAAGCTGTTTTTCCTGTTGAATTGGAACTACCCTCTTTGAGAGTGGCTATCAAAGAGCGTTTGGGGGATGACGATTCACTGCAACGCCGTCTCCTGCACTTGGAATGTTTGGATGAAATTCGTAGGATGGCTCTACAGTGCATGGAAGCCACGCAAGCCCGACGCAAGGCTTACCATGACAGTTTCATCAAGCACAAGGAGTTCAAAGAAGGTGATTTGGTCCTAGCCTATGATTCACGCTTTGGCAAGTTTCCTGGCAAGCTCCAACAGCGGTGGATGGGCCCCTATAAGGTACTTGCCGTCAACCCTAATGGCTCTGTCCAAATACAGACCGTTGATGCCTCTGATGATCCCTTTCTGATCAATGGATATCGCCTGAAGAAGTACTTCCCTCCTTGGGGATCTTGACAATTACGGACACTTGATCCTTTCCCTCGTTGGCGCGGCATTGTACTTCTTATGATGTTACTTCTGATAGCCGTTCTTCAGCCACTTCTGATGAAGAGGGTGCAACCCTCTGTCCCCTCAAAACCCCCCTTCTAGCCTTGATCTCTTATCCTCTATTTTCCACCAGCGACAGTGGCGAGGTGGGTTCTGACACATGGTCTTTCCACCATTCCCTTGTTCAATTTGAAGAAAAGAGAAAAAGAGAAAAAAAAGAAAAAGAAAAAAACAAAACATATTGGTCATGGGAGAAAAGGACTTAGGTCCCTGTCATGCCGACCTATTCTTCGAGAAAAGGTGGAAACACCCTCGGGAATAGGGGAAAATTTAAAAAAAAAGAAAAAGAAAAAAAAACAAAGAAAAGAAGAAGAAAAAAAAACAAATAAACAAATCTGTTATGAGAGAAAAGGAAGCAATTCCCTGTCATAGCAGGCCTCGTTCCAAGAAAAGGTGATAAACACCCTTGGGCGGGGAGCTAGCTGTGGAAAAGGTGGTAACACCCAGTAGTCCAGAAAGTGGATTCATTAATTGACATCCCTCGGATCCAATTCCGAAGCTGCCTCCCTTGGTACGCTGTGTCCTGGGTCTCTTTGCAAAGTGACTAACTGCCCTCTAGCAGACGACATGTTCCTATCCAACACAATGTTCGATTTGATGGCTACCTCCCTGGGTACGCCTCTTCAACAACTGATGACGCGATCTTCATCGACAACCCCTTGAGTGATGTGAGCTTTCATCCTAACCAGATGGGGAAGTGAGTATAGGCTGCCCCTCTGTATCTATCAACAGAGAGTGAGACAGAGGGTGGGGCGAGAGACCAGTCTTTTCCCTTGAAATCGAATGAGAGGTGAGAAGTGTGAATGAAGTGTTGCACGCACGGGATGGGCCTCTCAAAGCACAAAGCACAATTTGTTTCTGTGCACTACACCATAAGGCTCCCTGGCCTTCATTCTCGCACCGTATGCCGGCACAGGGCGGGATGCACTGTTGCACCATCAAATGCGCACAAGGCATACAACCTTTGCACAAGTGACTGTGAGGATTACATCAATGGGTTTCAGGAAAAGGCTGCCCTCCTGTATCTATCAACAGAGAGTGAGACAGAGGGTGGGTTGAGTGTGACTGGAGTTTCTTCAATCAAATACCGAGAGGTGAAGATTGAGGGACGTTACGACACTTGGAGTCAGGTATGTTCCCGTTTCCCTATGCACCCACGGGATGGGTTTTTATCGTCATCACAAGACACATCACCCTGTTCTGTACACTGCACTGTAAGGCTCCCTTGCCTTCCTCCTTGCACTTATGCCAGACGGGTTGGACGCACTAATGCACCATCAACTGTGCACCCTGGCATACTCCTTCTACACCATTTTCCCCTTGTTGATTCCTCAACCGGGTATGCGATATGGGTTTTAATCATTCTTCCTCGAGTGATATTAGTCATGGGGCGAGTGACTGTTCCTTCATTCCAAATTGAGTGACTGTGAGTTGAGTGCAATATCCCTCATTATCGACGAATTTCTTGCGATTCCTTCCATCAGCTACCTCCCTGGGTGCTTCCGCGTGGTCCCTGCCATGACGAACGTGTGCCGAGAAGATGCCTTGGTCCCTCCAGCGCCGACAACAACACTGGACGTGCCGTTGATACTCAACCTTGATTCTTGACGCAACGGGCCAAGTTTTTCTAACCCTACAACTTCTGTTTCTTCGTGATGTTCATGTTTTAAGTGTGGGGAAGTTAGTGGATGGTCTGTGGCATGGTCCTAGGTCCCTGTTGATCGGTTAACCCTATCCGTTAAGGTCTTAAGTGTGGGGACGCGTCCCTGCGCGTCTACAGTGCATACCTTTCTGCATATGCCTTACCTTGTTCATGCATGAATGCATTGCCTTGCTGTTACCCTGATGGGGTCCCTTCCCACCCACCCGGTTATTTTCCACCCACCCTTGGGGCTGTTCCCTTGCAGTTTTCCTTCATTCCCTGATTTTGAGGTCCTTCCATGTGAATGCACCCTATGTTCACTTAAATCCAAATCTAACCTTATAGCCCTGTTCCTCCCTTTGAACTGACCATTTTTCCTTTTTACCTACCCCTGTTCCGATGCACGGTTTTCGAGTTATTAATTTTTGAAGCATTTTACGCAATTTAGCCGGTTTCCCATGTGAATGCGCTTTTCTTGCTTCCGAACCATGATTTGACGTCATAGCCCTGACCAAAGATTTTCCCCTGACATTTTTCCTTTTTATACCGCATCATTTCGATACACGGTTTGTCCGTTATTAATTTTCCGGTTTTTTTAAGACTTTTTCGTGTGTATTTTTGACATTTTTCCATGTGAACCTGCCCTATTTGTATCGGAATTCCGATTTGATTTGATAGTTGTGTCCCCTGTGCCTTCCCCTCCCTTTTTCCTTTTTCCTCCACCCTTTTTCGACTTCTGGATTTTTACTTATTAATTTTTAAATGAGTTTTCGGGAGTATTTTTGGAGTTTTTCACATGTGAACCCCTCCTATTTCCGCCAGAACTGTGGTTTAACGTGATAACCCTGTGCTACCCCTTCCTGCGGACATTTTTTCTTCTTACTGCATGTTATTCCGGTGAACGGTTTGTCAGATATTAATTTCCGATCCCATTTTCGGGTTTGTTTTTTGGGTTTTTCCCATGTGAACGCGTCTTATCTCAGTCGGAATTATGTTTTGAGGAGATAGGATTGTCGGGCACATCTTTCTGCACAGTTTTCATTTTTTCCACACCTCATTCTGATGCACGGATCTTTCGATATTAATTTTTAAATTGCGTTTTTGGTTCGTTTTTTGTGTTTTTTGCACGTGAACGTCCTTTACCCCTCCCGGAACCCCCGTTCCATATTTTTCTTGTTTCCCCCCTGTCGTCCTGCCCATTTTTCATTTTTATGGTATTTCATTTTGACATCCGGATTGGGAGTTATTAATTTTTCTTTATTTTTACGTGTATTTGCGCGCCCGTTTTGCGCGTGAACGTGCCCTTTTTCGATTTAACGCGTCTCCACGCGCCCCGGTCGTGTCCGCGTACCCCGTACCGTCATCCCAGCGTCATGTCAATCCCGTCACGGCAAATTTTTTTTTACCCCGCCCCGTGCACGTGCGAGGGACGGGGATCCGCCCCCTCTTGACCCCGCCCATCCTCCCTTACCCCTGCCCACCTTTTATTTTAACAAAAACCTAAATCCTAATTAATTCATTAATTTAAAAAAAAAAACAAACAAACCTACCCAACGGACACCCTTCCTCCCCCCGACTCTCAACCAACTTCTCTCTTCTCTCTCTTCTCTCTCTTTCTCTTTCTTTCTCTCTCTCTCTCTCTCTCCCTCTCTGTGATTGCCCGACCTTCTCTCCTCCCTCTCCCTTCTTCCTTCTTTCTCCTCCCTCTCCCTTCTTCCTTCTTTCTCCTTCCTCTCCCTTCTCTCCTCCCTCTCCCTTCTTCTTCCATCTCTTCCTCCTCTCCCTTCTCTCTCCTTCTCTTCTCTCCCTCTCCCTCTCTCTCTCTCTCTGCGCCTTCTCCCTCTTCTCCATCTCTTCTTCCTCCTCTCCCTCTCTTCCTTCTCCTCCCCCCTCCACGACCTCCCTCCTCCTCTTCCTCCCCTTCTCCTTCCTCTCCTTGCCCCGTTCGCCTCGTCACCGCCAGCAGTCGCCGCCATCACTGCTGACGACCGCCCGCCCTGGTTCCTCCTCGACGACCCCCCCGCCCTCGTCGCTTGTGCCCGCCCCCGTCAGCCTGCAGCCCTGCCCAGTCGCCCTGTGCCTCGTGCCCCACGCCTGGCCGCCAACCGCCGCGTTCGCTGCCACGTACGCCGTTCCCGCCCTGACCGCTGCCCTGGCCGCCGTTACCGCCGCCTCTTCGACGACGCCGCGCCTCCAGACCGCCAGTCGCCGCCGTCGCGCTGGATCGCCTGGCCGCCACCGCCGACGTCGCCACCGCGCTCGCCGCGTCCACCTCCCCTCGCCGCCACCACTTCCCCTTCTCCTTCACCTCCTCTTTAGGTTAGCCACTAACTAACCTAAGTTAACACCTAATTAAACTAACTCACTAAGTTAAAACCTAACCTAACTAACTTAGTCAAAACTTACCTAAACTAACTTAGTTACAACTTAACTTAACTAACTTAGTTAGACTTAATTAACTAACTTAGTTAGACTTACCTGACTAACTTAGTTAAACTTAACTAACCTAGGTTGACTTACCAGACTAACCTAGGTAGATTTACATGACTAACATGACTAACCTGACTTAAGTGACTTATGACTAATGTGACTAATGTGATTAATGTGATTAATTAATCACAACCTTCATTTTTCCCTTAAAAAATTTCAAAAATTTTCTAAAAATTCCTTCTATCTTTTGCCAATTTTTGGACCATTGTCTGCTAGGAATTGCCTTTCCTATAATTTCAGAAAAATCCATCTTTCCTAAATTACCCATAAATTGCCAAAAAATATGAAAAATCATTTAAAAATTTGTAAAAATTTGTAAAAAAGTCTAAAAACATTCTAAAAAATTCCCCTCACCTCCCTTGCTCATTTTCCATTTATTCCAACATAAAAAAATCACACCTAAAAATAAAATAAATAAATAAATAAAAAACCAACATAAATCAAATTAACACATCTGCTAAGGTGTTGTTTGTTGTTTCATCAGTGCTTTTTGCTTTTCCTTTACTGGGACTCTTCCGTGCGTATTCCTGCATTCCATACACACCCTTCCAGGTATTTATTTTATGGTATTTATTTATTTATTTTTTCCCCTTAATCACAATTAATTGTTAAAATAAACCTTTTAATTCACCCACCGTTTCCACGCGCATTCGCGCTAAACGCACATTTTTTTAAATAAAAATCAACCAGCCGTTCACTTAGCACGCGCTACGTGCGCTAAAGAGGCACTCTAAAATTTTAATAAAATCAACCAGCCGTCACATGAGCACGCGCTGGCAAAAAAGCGCTCCACATCACCTTAATTATAATCAATGAATTGCATTTAGAGACCCAGTCGGGAATCGAAGTCCGGGAATCGAATAAAAGCACCGGTTTAACCTAATAATTGGTAATTAAATTTATAATAAGGAACCGCCGTTTTCTTGTTAAGGTTTATCACCTAATAAAAATTCACCCATTTTTAATAAATGATTAAAATCAACCCTTCATTAAATTAATTTCCCCTCACTGCACTTAATTCCCTTTTTAATGAACCGTTTCGTGGGATGGGTATAGGCAGTTCTTAGTGTTGTTTTCCATGGTCCAGTCTTGGTTCTATCACAGATGTCGTATTGATATGTGTCGGATATGGTATGGTTTTGGTTTCATGTCTTAGTAACGGTTAAGGGTACGGTATGTAGTTTTTTATTTTATTGCCTGATACGGGGTTCAGGGTGTTTGTCTGATGCATCGCATGAAGCTTTCGGTCGCATTTGTCTCGAGGTCATGTCAAATTTTTTCTAGGATGTGGTTTGCCTGGGGTTAGTAGGTCGTGTTACGTTTTGATTGGTAATCATCTTATCCTTGGTTTTTGTCTGTTGGTTTGCAGGCATTCACCTTGATTGTCTGTGTTTGTGGTGTGTGTGTAACCATCTGAATGGCGCCTTCTCATGCTCCTCCCCCTATCCAGTACGTCCCACTAGTTAGTAGGGATTACTCGTCCCTACTTACTTTTGAGCCCCTCACGAAGGCAGGACTTGCTGCTTTTGTGGCCACTCCTTTTCCATTACTTCCAGAGGATCCGTCCGTATGTGATGAGTTCCTGGCCTCTTACAGCAAGAAGACAGGAGTAGTCCAAGGCATGTTTATGACATTGACGTCTCGCGGCTTAGGGAAGGCTCTATCTTTACCCTCCAAAGGAGAACCTTTTGTGACCACTCGTCAGCTCTTCTCTAATGAAGAGATTCTCAAGCTGTTGCAGAAGCAGACAAGGGAAGTCTTTGATGTTAAGAAAGTGATAAACTCTTCAGGAGTTTCGTTTTCTATGATCACTGATCCCGTCTGGAAGACGATGTGCCAGTTCCTTCAGGACAGGTTCATGACTGCCAAAACGCCATCCCACTATTTGTCCAAAGAGCTTTTCACAGCTTCCAGGATGGTGCTAAAAGGAGTTGCCATTGATTGGAGTGCATACCTCCTTACTAAGATGGATCAGCATTTTGTTAAAGTCACGAGGGGTAATGTTACCAATGTTACCTATGGATCCTATTTGTCAGCCTTCTTGACCTATTCAGGTTTACAGAAGACTGTGCCTCCACCTCCTCCATCAGATCCAGTACCTCCTCCTCCACCTTCAGAAGAGTCAGCACCTATTGACATTGAGGATGATGATTCTCCGCCTCCCCTGGTCATACAGCGCAAACGCTTGAAGAGGGTAGCGGACAAAGCCCCTGCTGTACTTCCCTCAGTGCCTATCCCTGCTACTTCTGGCAGTGACCTCCCTGGGTTTCTCACTTGCAATAACCTATTCAGGGCACATAGAGAAGGATCCTTGGAGATCTCAGTTCCTTCCCTGAACAGTCTCGTCTCAGGAGATGCCATTCCTTTCCTCTGCAAGGATATTCAAAGTTCCATTGAGTTGTCAGTGACAGCCTGTGTTCAACAGCTGTACGCATCTTTCTATGAGGAGCTCATGCAGTCCAAAGACCAGTTGCATAAGGCAACATCTGAGTTAGCATCTGCTAAGGATACCCTAGCAGATCTATTTAAGCAAATGGAACAGCAAACCCAACTGGTTGCCACTCAAAGTGATGAGATTTCTTCATTGAAGACCCAGTTATTCGAGGCTCAGTCACAGGTTACTAGCCTTTCAGCAGAGAAGGAGAGGATGTCCAGTGAAGCGAAAGAATTCCAAGTTCTCTTAGATGACAAGCTTTCAGCTTTACAAATGGCTAATGACACAGTGGCCAACCAAGCCTCCCAAATCCAGCAGTTGCAAGATCAGCTTGCAAAGTCCCGCTCTGTTCCTCCAAGCCCTCCTGTTCCATTAATTCCCTCTCTTTCACAGCAGGACTTGGCTGCCCTACAGAGACAGGCTACTTTGTGCCCTCTATTCCAAGACAAAGTGGAAAGATTGCAGTCCAGAATGGACTTGTTATGGTCTACCTTTGAACAATTTCAGGAATATGTCTTACCTGACCATTCTTTCTTTGTCCACTACCACTTGCAGAAGCTGGTCTTCTATATGAAGCTTTCCACGATGGATTTACCTTTTCCAGAGGATGGCTGGAGCGGGGCTTGGTCTGCTGAGTTGTTGAGAGAGGTAGTCAAAATGCTCTTTGAAGATTTTGTCACGCCAGACACCATGCTGATGTCATACATGTATCTCCGAGGAGATTTGTTAATTCCAGATGAGGTAGATATGGCATGGTATGTGGGGGAAGTGGTCTTACAGGCTGTTCTATATGTCAATCATTTGGAGTTGCGCATAGCTGATATGTTCCAAAGTTATTCCTCCAAAGTGACTGATTGTCAGGATAATTCGTGGCATCCTATGATTGATTCAGTGGTCCTCAATCAAAGACAAAACACAGCTCCTACCTTTAACCAGAGTACTAACCAACTGAGGATGGATCTCTTAACCTATCTTTCCAAACATAATCCATTTGATGCTACTTTCTTTGATGCCTATCATAGACGATCTCTCTTGGGACCTTCTGTTCCTACCCTCCTTTATTACCAACAATTGGCTCACCGCTATGTTATATATTTTTCCCTTTGTCAAACAAATTCCACAGTAATTTTACCATTTTTTTTCCAACCTTCTAGTTTCCCTCAAATTCCTATTTTCACTTACTGTTCCTTTATTGAGGACAGGGTATTTTCCCCTTCTCCACCCTATCCTTCACCCCTCATTAATGTTCCTTCTACATTTCCTATTTATCAGTTAACACCGTTCCTTAGTGATTCCTTCCAAATTTCTGCCACTCCTTCTTTAACCTTTTCTTCCTTTTATGATTTTTCCTATCCTTCCCTACATCCACTTTCCCTTATTCCATTACCCTCTCCTAACACTTCCATATCTCAACCACCTCAGTTGGTTAGTGACTGTGACGGTTTTGATAATCAGATTTCCAGAAGAAGGGGATGGCTGCAGATCCCTCAGTGAGATTAACTGCTCACTTTGCTTGGTACCTGGCGTATATGCATAGGCATTCCCATACTGATTCAAAGCCTATTCCAAAGTTGTGCATGAATGTCAATGTTAGCATTGATTCCCAACAACTGGAGATATTGTATTTTCATGCCCTCTGTTTGCCTAGCAGATACCTGTCCTGTTGGAAAGGATGTGTTGTCTCCAATTTTTCCAAAATTCTCCTAAAAACTTTGTAGATGAATCCTTATCTATGGATCGATTCCGACAACATCAATCTTTTAAGAGGGAGCATCTTCATTGATGCCTTTCCAATGTATGGTGCAAGCTTTTTAATGCCAAACTCTTCTTTTTGAAGAAGTCATTCAGATGGTTGTGTTGTGTATTAGTGTTGTGAGTTCATTTATGTCAAACGAACGTGGTGGTTTCCTATTGGATTTTGTGTACGAGCTATGTTTTGGAGATTTGTCGAGATGGGGTCGTGGTTGGAGAGTTGAAGTAGATGAAGATGAAGAAGAAGAAGCAAACTCTTATATCCTTTACAAATTTGTGGTGATTTTTAGTTTGATAAGAGGTGTTAATTTCAAAAGAGTTTTCCTTTCTTTGTATTTTTATATCAGAAACAGGTTATAAGTTGGGGTCGTGGTGGATGGATTCTTTGTGAAAAGATATTGAAGATCAAAAGTGAAGCTTTTAAATGAACTTGTATTCCCTTTTTCCTGGGTCGCGAGGACGCTTCCTTATTAAGTGTGGGGATATGTTGAGTGTTGAAATGACTTGTTTTTTGGCTGATTTTTGTTGTTTTTGAGAGCTGAATGGTTGATTTTAAGGGATGATTGATTGATTTGGAAGTGGATTGAGAATGTTTTGGATGATATTGATTGTGTTTTGGAAGATCATGATGTTTGTTGATGGTTTTGTGATGTTCTGATAGGTTCTGAATGGTTCTGTAGACCTTCTGTTTTGTTCTGTTTTGGTCTGTTTTGTTCTGATTGTCTTCTGTTAGGAGAGATGGAGTATTGATTGATGAAGAATGAGATATTGTGAAAGCTTGGTGAATGGTTTGTGAGAGTTTGAAATGGTTTGAGAGTGAGTTATGTGGTTTTGATGACCTTCTGTAACCTTCTGTAGGTCTTCTGTAGAGCTTCTGCTTCTGTTCTGTCTCTGTTCTGGTACTGTTCTGTAGACTGTTCTGTAAGTGTTCTGTGGAATGTATGTGTGACTTTGGGGAAAGTTTTCTAGCCTTGGAAAGAGGTGAATACAAGTGCAAAAGAGCTGGAGGAAGTGGAAGAAGTAGCTGTTGAAGACTCAAGAGAAGACTAGAGTGAAGTGACAGTAGTGAGCTATGAAGAGACACTGTAGTGGCACTGGTGACTCTTCATATCAGACATACCTCTTGGGAGGGGTATCCACGACCTAAGAGTGATTATTGAGAGTAATTTTTGAGAGATTGTAGAGAGGATATGATGTATTATTGATGGAGTGTGTGAGAGAGAGTCAGAGATAGCCAATTCTACTCAAACAGAGTGATTGTATATGAGAGATTGAGAGAGAAGACTATGAAGATATTGAAGATGAATACTATGTGATGTATTTCCATTCAAAGATGGTGTACTTCTTTGCTTTCTTTGTTCTATTGGTGGATTTTGTGAAGATGTTGAAGAATATGGTTGATTCTATTAAAAACCGTGGGAGATTTACATGATGCTGCATGAAGATTTGTTGTGCCTGGTGTTCTTTTCTTCATTGTGATCATATGAAACATGATAAACAAGCTTGTTGATGTTACAAGATAGATTTTCTTGCAAGAGAATTCCCTTTTCCTTGGTGTTCCTCTCGGGGCTCCACCCTCAAATGATGAGTCTCTATCCTTGTTGGCTTTTTTGGATAGTACCACTATTCCTCTCTGTGCTTATGGGATTTTGGACATCTCTTTTGTCATCTCTCTTATACAAAGCCTCTTCTAAGCATACATCATTTGATTTCTCAACATAGAGGAGAAATTGCACATTGCTAGTTGATTGGGCCAAGAAAATGCATATATTTTGTTCTTTGAAGAAGTTCCATGATCACAAGAAGGCTAAAGATGAGGAGGCATAAAGTAAGGAAGCAACAAGTCAACAACCTCTGAAGAGCTCATGAGCACAAGAAGGCTAAAAACAAGGATGCATAAAGTAAATTCCACTCCAATTGCTACCTCAAGTCCCATTGTAGGGCATTGATATTATTTATTTTAAAAAATAGTAAAAAGAAACTAAAAATAAAAAAATAATGCACATACAATACAACACCACACCCAAGGATCCTTAAGTTAGGTATGTCTGGTGGCCTTCAAGTCCATCCCTAAGCCCCAACCCTCCCTTCAATTATCCCACATTTGCTTAGGGCACATCAATGGTAGGACACATCTAGGAAGCTTGTCTCTCCTACGATTAGACCTATCATCCTAAGTCACTTACACTTCTCGCTTCCTCATTTTCCATCACTTTCATGCCATTAATTAGCATCTAAAGCAAGGCGGGAAGGCACTCAAAAGGAAAACCATCATCTTCAATTGTGACAAGCAGATGCAACCATTAGAGACCTTAATTAACAAGTCATTTGACTATGATAAGACTTGTGCAACATAGTGATGGTGTCTTTTAGTATTTTCTTCAAGCAACACTTTTCCTCAATACCAACAATTTTGCCTAGCAGCTAAGTCATCTTGCTTCATCGATTATACAACTACGAAGAATCAAAACCGTATGTCTTCTAACTAAGTAATACCTAAGTATGCATATGAAGTCACACAATACTTGCACCATAACCTATGCATAGTTTGGGTTTTCAAGTGTGGGACAATACTCTAGGCCTGCTTGAAGTTTTACCGGACTCCCAAACCAATAATATATATCTTGTATATGGAAAAAAAAAACTAGCACTCCCCCTAAAGAGATTGCATGAGAGATTTTTCAATTATAAGTACTTAAGTTTGCAAGGATCGATGTGCCATCAACTCTTATTCAAGATTATACAACCTTTTGAAGAACTCTAAGAATGCCATAAACTTCAATAGCCTTGCCACCTATAACCACCCCAACCCAAACCTTGAAAAGTACTCTTCATCAACTCCTCCAAGCATAATGATGTTGTCCCTAGCATCCACGTCTTAAGTGCAAGTTGGAGCATGTTGCCTATGATGATGAGTGCCATGGGTCTAGTACTCATCTAGGATTGGGATAACGTTAACCACATGAAGTAGCACACAAAGGAGAAATATGAATGGATTATGATTGTGCTACAGCATCGAAGGATCACCATTAGCAATGTGCAAAAAATGGTGGCACTATTATTTTGGAAATCACAAAGTAGTTGCATGACTTAAATTATTATTTTCCCAATCGTCAAGCTTGATCTTGTGCAATTCTTAATAACAATGTAGGCTTCCAAAGCTAAACCTAGGAGGTTTTATTCTATTTTCACCTTAGGAAAAGCATGTAATAAGAGGTGATTGGTTATGTGGCCACCAAAAGAGCTAGATCGAGATTGAAAAACCCTAACCCTAAAACTCATGTATAAACATGATGGAAAAGAATAGAACAAGCTATTCATGTGTGTGCAAGCTTTGCCTTCTTGCCTTCTTGCTACTCTATTGTCCTAAAAATGAGAGAGAGAGAGAGAGAGAGAGAGAGAGAGAGAGAGAGAGAGAGAGAGAGAGAGAGAGAGAGAGAGAGAGAGAGAGAGAGAGAGAGAGAGTGTGTGTGTGTGTGAGCGCGCGCATGCGCATGTACACATGCACACATGCACACGCACATGTGTGTGCGTGTGCACGTGTGCACACATGCACATGCGCATGTGTGTGTGCATGTGTGTGCACGTGCACATGAGGGACATGGTTATGAGAAGTTCCTTGCATCCTTTCCCCTTCTCCATCACATCTGTTTGAGAGTGCAAATGAGAGCGAGAGTGTGTGAGTTGAGAGCATCAGAGTGAGGGATGGGGATCATGAAGCCTTTGTCCTCTCTTCAATTCCTTGAGCTCATCGTCGATATCTCCTCTCATTTGTGGCAATAACAAAAGCAAGATCAAGGGTGAAGAAGTATGTGTGTGCATCAAAGACATAGCTTGACACAACAACCACAATGTGGCAAGTATAGGTAAGTGTGTTCTCTTATCATTTTTAGTCATAGATCTGACATGTGAGTAGGCTAGGAAAAATAAAGTAGTGCACTTTGTAGGTCAAGATCCTTGAATAAAAAAGGAACCATTTCTTAATCCATGTAGTAACAATCACAAATTTTTTCCAACTAATACATGCCGCATCATATAGGACCATAATAAATAGTTGCTTCCATTAAGCTTCTCATCAATTGATTCTAGATTTTGAATACATCATTGCTTCCAAGAATTTTGATATCTCAAGTGCACTAATAAATTGCTTAATGCACAATTGCAAAGTATCCCCAAATCACAAAAGCAATATGTAAGCTTCTACCATGGGATGATGGTTGAAGAGCTATTGTACCTATGTTACAAAATGGAAAAAATACTGCTATAGAAAAGATTGCATTAGGAGTAATAAGAATAAACTTGACAAAGTTAGAAGTTGTAGATGAAACTTAGTGCAAGTATCAATCACCAAAATCACAAAAGCAATATGTAAGCTTCTACCATGGGATGATGGTTGAAGAGCTATTGTACCTATGTTACAAAATGGAAAAAATATTGTTATAGAAAAGATTCTATTAGGAGTAATAAGAATAAACTTGACAAAGCTAGAAGTTGTAGATGAAACTTAGTGCAAGTATCAATCACCAAAATTTAGCAAAATGGCTAAATCATAGCAAGTAGTGCTAGTTCTTGTAAGGATTGTAGAAAAAGCCCAAAAACTCCATATACATCTCAAAATGAGCCCCAACATGTGTTTTTTGTGAAACAAGTTTAGAATAGGCTTGCAAATAGGGTGGAACATAAGCTTTGATACTAATTGTTGGGACTAATCGCAACATTACAAATCAAGAATACAAGTATTGATGGAGGGGCAACAAAGTAGTAAGAGAGCTCATAATTCTATTATTTAAGATAATGAAAGAGAAGTAAAGATAAGATAAATACAAGACTCTAAAATGGACTAGGGCAAAGTGTGTATTACCCTAAGGAAAAAAACCTTTCCAAGGAGAAAAAACATGGACAATCCTAAGTATGTTCACACTACCATAGTATATGCTACAATGATTGGTTCCTCTTGGGCCATCTTATTTTAGTTATTTATAAAACCTTAAAGCACTCCTTACTCATAATATGGGTAAGATCTAGGCTAGACTAGTCCTCTTGCAATGAAAAAAGAGAAAAAAAAGCTTCTAATGATTTTGAGCCCAAGTTTACTTTTTCATGTTTAGTATATACATTTTTGGACTTACACATGCATAAAATATGCATGCACCTACACAATCTTTTAAAGGTGCACCTATGTTGATAATAGTAACTTAAGGTTAATTGGATGTGCTAAATTTTTGGATGTTTGGCCTAAACTTACCTATTTGTAGACATTAATGTGCGAGAATACTTTATGTACATTAATGTGTGATATGTTATACATTGAATAAAAAACTAAGAGACTGACTATAAATCAATTTGTGTGCATGCACATGCACACACACATGCACATGTGTGTGTGTGCGCACATGCACACACACACATTCTCTCTCTCTCTCTCTCTCTCTCTCTCTCTCTCTCTCTCTCTCTCTCTCTCTCTCTCTCTCTCTCTCTCTCCCCCCTCATGCTCATGAAAAACATTTTTGGTAGTAGTAGATACAAAAACATTTTAAATTAAAATTTCAAATGAATTTTTGAATCAAATTACATGTACTTTTCGTTCTTATAACTAAGAATTTTATAAAGTTCAATGTCTTAAACCTTCTTCATTAAATTTTGAAGGGTTTTTAGAATTTTTTGCATTATGCAAAACCTTGGTTTTTTGTGAGAACACACACACACACACACACACACACACACACACACACACACACACACACACACACACACACACACACACACACACACACACACACACACACACACACACACACACACACACACACACACACACACACACACACGTACATGCACAAAGTGTGATGCTTGGGCACGTGAAGTTCATTGTCATGTTACTATGCAAATGCTTCACTTTGCTCATAAAAAATATGAAGTGAGCAAGGTGCATTCTTGCAAGCTTTGTAATGATGCAATGCCACATGAACTACACCTAGTAGGTTGACAAGCAATAGCCTGCTAGGCTAGCTAGTGTCCTTTTTGCTATATAGGATTCTCTCTTGGATGCGATGTGATAATTGGGTTGCCAGAATACTCAAATTGATAAGAGCAATGTTAGTTTAGGATCTAACATAGGATTGTCTTTTAGATGTGATGTAATAATGCATGCTCAAATTGATGAGAACAATGTTAGTTTAGGATTTAACATGTTAAAGTGCTCAATTATGATTCATCAAGACAATGTTGAAGTGCTCAATTATGGTTGAGCACTTCAACATCGTCTTGATCAATTCAAGACAATGTTAAAGTACTCAATTATGATTGATTGAAGATTATGTTAAAGTGCTCAATTATTATCAAGACAATGTGTGAGTGCTCAATTATGATTGATCAAGACAATGTTGCTTAAGAATCTAACATTGCCAAAATGGCATGTGAAAGCATGTAAAAGTGATTAAAACAATGTTGTTTTAGAAGTTCAAATTTAAAGTGTTAAAGTACTCAATATATTTTATATGCATAATGATACTTTAGAATTTCAAATGGAAGGAACAAGAAATCTTCTCTTTCTTGCCAAAATTCTTTTCATTGGACACATCTCGCATTTCTTCTTTTTTCCTACTCAAAAAAGTCTTTGCAAGCAAAGTAGCTTTTTATGCTAATGTTTAATTGCCTATCCATGTGCCCTAATGTAATACAGTTATATCCTTTTAGGTCACATTTGAAAAATAAATTAAATGGTTGTAATAGCAAGTGTATAAAAGTTGATTATTGGGATCTTGATTTTGTGTTGAGAACAAGGATGCATACCAAAAGCTCTCAAATGTATTGCAAATATATTTGCACTCATGTGAGACCTATGATTGGTTACACTTATATAGAAAAAATAAAAGAGCATTGAGATAAAAATTGAGCATGCTTATTTTGATTCTTATTTTTTGTACTAGTTACTCAATTAGTACCATTCCTCCAAGCATAGAAAGCAATTAACCTAGATGCATAAGCTTTTAGAAAAATATGAAACATATGAACAACTTGTGAGTCACAAGCAATAAAGTTTTGATACTCGCTAGGCCGCTTCGCAACAGCTTTGTTGCCTCGAAGCAACAAGCGAAGTTGCCATGCTATCGCATGGCAACTTTGCTCAACAATCTATTTCTCATACTTCTCTCTCCTCTTTTCCCTCTGTTTTTAATTTTCTCTCTCTCTCTCTCTCTCTCTCTCTCTCTCTCTCCTTCTTCTTTCTTCCCCTCCCCCCAGTTTCTCTTAAAGTATGTAAATTTTATATTTTCCCTATATATAATTCTCTCTCTTCTTCTTCTTCTCTCTCTCTCTCTCTCTCTCTCTCCTAATTTTTCTTTTTTTCTTCTCCCCCTCTCTCTCTTTTAAATTTATCCACTCTCATCTCTCTCTCTCTTCCTTCTCTCTCCTATTTTTCTTCTTCTCTCTTTAAATTTTATATTTCCTCTCTCTATAATTCTCTATGTGTGTTCAAATTCTCTCTCTTCTTCTTCTTCTTCTTTTCTCTCATTTTCTTGTCTCTGTCTCTCTCCCCTCTCTCTCCTCTCTCTTTTCTCTCTCTCTCTCTCTATTTTTATTTTCCTCTCTCTTTCTCTTTCAAGTTTTTTTCTCTCGCTCTCTTTTCTCTCTATATATTTTTTATTCTCTCTATTTTTCTCTTTTCTCTTTCCCTTTCTCTTCCCCTATTTTCTCTCTCTTTCAAATTATATATTTCCCCTCTATCTATCTCTCTCTCTCTCTCTAAGTCAAAAACTATATTAAAAAAGGTTTAATTTTAAAAAGACTATTCTCTTTTCTCTTTTCCCTCCCTCTCTATCTTTTTCTCTTTCATCTTCTTCTTTTTTTATCCTTCTCCTTTTTCTTCTTCTTCTATCTTCCTCTCAAAGTGTGTGAAAAATGATGTCCAAAAAATTTTTAATTAAAAATTTAAAAATATTTAATTAAAAAGTTTCAATTAAAAGTTTAAACAGAGAGAGAGAGAGAGAGAGAGAGAGAGAGAGAGAGAGAGAGAGAGAGAGAGAGAGAGAGAGAGAGAAAGGACCTAGGCCCTACACATGAGAGAGAGGGGGAAGGGGGAGATTTGATTTAAAAAAGACTATTCTCTTTCCTCTTCCCCCCTCCCCCCTTCCTCTCTCCCTCTTCTTCTTCTTCTTCTTCTTCTTCTTCATCTCAAAGTGTATGAAAAACTATATTAAAAAACTTTAAAAATATGTCATTAAAAAGTTTAAATTAAAACGTTTAATCTAACACACACACACACACACACACACACACACACACACACACACACACACACAACCTAGGCCCTACACATGAGAGAGAGAGGGGGGAGAAATTATGTCCAAAAAACTTTAAATTATTTTTAAAAAATATTTAATTAACAATATTTAAATTAAAAATTTTAATCTAATTGAGAGAGAGAAAAAAAAACCTAGGCCCTACACATGAGAGAGAAGGGAGGAGGGGGAGAAGAAAATTGTTTAATTTAAAAAAGACTATTCTATTTCCTATTTCCTCCCCTCCTCCTCCTCCTCCTCCTCCTCCTCCTCCTCCTCCTTCTTCTTCTTCCTCTCTCTCTCTCTCTCTCTCAAAGTGTGTGAAAAACAATATTTAAAAAATATTTAATTAAAAAATTTTAATCTAACTATGAAAGAGAGACTTTTGATTTAGAAAGAAGTTTGATTTAATTGAGAGAGAGAGAGAGAGAGAGGAGGGAAGAGGAATTTATTTAAAAAGGGGAGGGGGAAAAGAAAGAGAGAGATTATAAGTGAGAGAGAGGGGAAGGGGTTTTAATTTTAAAAGTGGGGGGCGGGGGGGGGGGGGGGGGGGGACTTTAATGATAAAAGGAAGGGGGAAGAGAAAAGGAGAGATTACACTTGAGAAAGAGGGGAGGCGAGAGAGTTTTGATTGAAAAAGGGAGGTTTGGAAAAGGGGGTAGGTTCGGGAAGCCCTCTGGAGGTTCGGGGCTTTCTAAACCCACAATGAAAATAATATAGTAGTAAGATGTAGCTCAACACTTGGGAACTCCAAATTTACCCACCAATAAGAAATGTATGAAAGTCTTCTATCTCGTATGTGTAATAGAATATGAGGCTCATGGACTCTTTTGACTTTGGTGTGGCATTCTTAAGTAGTTTGAGAGCGACAACCATTAACTTGAAATCTTCACCAATTCTTATCCTAAGTGCTTTCATATAATAGAGCGCCCGTAAATATTCAAGTGCCTTTACATTACTATGAAACACTATCTCATTCAACTTGACATACACCTTTTGAACACTTCTTGAGGATATCTTCTTAAAGGCTTTATCATTTGCAATGCATTTTATATTAATTTCGAAAAGAGGTGTGAGTAATTACAACATCAAGCTAATGTAGCATAGCATCACGCCATCATATTCAGCTTCTTCCAGAAAATTTTGAAGGTCCAGATTCTCTTCCTACACACACTTAGCATATCAAGGATCTTACTTTTCAGTTGTTCGATACAGTTATCAGGCAACTCACACGTATCTCTCTTGAACATCACATTGTTCCTTTTGAAGTATATGAACTTCAAAGCAACGCCTGAGACCAGGCTAAGAAGCTTCCAAGTATTGTTATCCAAGTCTATGTGGTCAACAAACAAAACATTGGTCATGCCAAAATTGCACTTAAGGTTGGTATATTTCAACCATTTTCTCACATTCTTCCATATTGGGACTACATGAATACATTCCCAAAACAAGTGTTTTTATATCTCTTCAGCATGTCCACACAGCAAACAAAGAGGGTATTAATACCCTTATTCTTTTAGTGAGTCTAATGCGAAGCGGAAGTACCTTCAGTAAGATCCTCCATCCTAGAAAATTGACCCTGTAAGATAGGGATGCTTTCTAGACATTAGAGACTCTAGTCTTCCAAGTAGACTTTTGAGTCTTGCTTGAAAGAATTTGGCACATTGTAAATCCACGCTAGCCTATAGGATGCCCTCCCCAACTATCATCATGAACTTACAATGGGAAAGGCTTTATCTTATTAAGGGTGTCTTTTCTTCCTTCTAATGAAGGTTTTACATGCTCAGTCAAATCATATTTCTTGCAAGATAGTTAATCCTTTAACTTAAGTAGTTAATTGTTAGGAGCATTAAAAGAACCAAAATTTAATACTTGGTGGTTGTACTACTAAATGCATGTGGTATCCTTTGTATAAGATCAATGTAAACATCTCTCAAATAAATGCTAATTGTCCAATATAGAATAAGTTAAATCCTTGCACATGGAAAAATCTCACATGAGCTTTATTGACGCTCATTCAAACAAAGTACTTTGTTGCATCCATATCATGGGTAGCATTTTCCTAGTGCCACGATGTAAAAAACTCTACGAAAACTGAAATTAGACAAGGTCTTTCAAGACCATGAATCATTCTCCTCTAGAATGTACTTCTTGTTCTAGCCTTCTATCTTTGACCACATGTTAGCACAATTAGTCAAAGCTACTTATCATTCAAGGGCGTGTAGCATAGCAGATGCACATGGACTTTTCTAGTGTAGTTTTTGCATATTGATTTGAACTTGTGTAATGCTTACACATTGAACATAACTTTTGAGTCACAACATTACTTACTCTTCTAATACACACTTCTTAAATATGACCATAGTCAGTCATGAACAAAGTGCCATTTTTGTAATACCATAAAATAGGTTTATATTACAACAACCATATTCCTTCTTCTATCCAATACTAGTATATGGAAACAAACAATAACCTTGATACACATGCCAAAAAAATTTCACCATCAGTCCCCGTTATTAGAGCTTCTCTCTTATTGTACCAATAAAGTTATGCTTAAACTAGACAATTATTTAAAAATTTTGAACTTATGCAACATGTTCATGCTTTGAATGTAGTATGTAAATGCCTGATGCAAAATTCAACAATGTATAGTCTCAATCTTAAGGACATTAAGTGCATTAGGCTTGTATGTCTAAATGCCTACAATTGTAACTTCACCTTAAGGAATTTAAATGCCTACACTTGTAGCTTAATGTTGAGGAATTTAAATACACAAGTGACACTTTGCTCTATATCTAAAGCTAGTACACATATAGTATTCACTTGCTTAATGACGAGTCACTCAACATGCACATTTCCATTATTGAGTAGACAGAATTAAAAGGACGTATTGATTCAATTACTTGATGTCACCAACTCTCTTCCATCATTGTACTCACATACTTTTTCCTTCAAGACTTGGAAACTTTTTAACCAAAAAGGTTTAAGGAAATGCAACTCTTTTTGCTTACAAATATTATGTATGCCTAGTCCCACAGATTTTGAATTTGCAACTCTTTTTGCTTACAAATATTATGTATGCCTAGTCCCACAGATTTTGAATTCTTGATACTTGTGGACATTCCAACTACAAAGCAATAAATATGCACATCTGAGTAGAACACAAGAAAAATTGACTGCACAATGATAAATCTACACATATATGCAAAATATAACAAAAATCATCATATTATAACTATTCATGATGACACACTAGTCTAGTCCTTATGCTATACTACTCAAGGGTACGACTATACTTTAGTCTTACATACTTTTCACATATAACCTAGTCTTGTGCATGTTTTTAATTGTGATTCACATATAGATCATCTAAACATGCGAAAAAAGTTTCCCAACTCTACATAAACATGTTTATCCAAGCAATGAAATGTGTGTGTGTTCTATACACGTTGTAAAATGAAAAGGTCTACACACTAAGATACATGCACTCAGTCAAAGAGTTTATTCACTTCAAATTTGTGGTTGGCAACCAATACACGAAAATTAGGTCATTTTGAAGCAAATTGCAATTTGAGCTTGTTCCAAAACTAAGTCTAAGATTTTCAATTTCCCTTTTTGGGATCTATTTTGGGCTTCTTGAAGATATTATTATGGTTTTCTTGTAAAAACATGTTTTATTAGGTTGTCATATTGATAGCTTTCTAGCTTAGTTCTTTGGGGGGGTTAGGCCATCTCACTGCTCATTCCAAAACTAGGTTCTCGCTCAATCTTTATTGGGTGGTTTCCAACCAATATGAATGTGGTTGGTAATTTCTATGGACGTTTGATATGTGTGCGACCATGTAATTGCGAACCGTGTGTATAATAAAACATTAGTTGTGTTGACCTTCTTTTATTTTTAAAGGTAAAAAAAGTAAGAGATCTCTAACTTTGTAAGTGGTTTAGCCATGCATGCACACAATCTCACATGCACACACACCAATATGCATTATTATGCACAGTGAAAAACATCGTTATTCTCAAACATTATTGCATAACTCAGTTTTTATTCTCATTTCAAAGTAAAAGAAAAAGTTATTTTGAAACATGGTTACTTGGGAACTTGTTTTCCCACTTACTCGACTATTAAAGCTTCTCACATTGTACACACACAACATCAACAACAAGATTCAAAAACCTCAAGTGATATCTTTGCATAGAGAAAACCATGTGGAAGCCACATGCTAATATAACAACATTAAACGTAAGGTATGTCAAAATTGATTTGTAGATTGCTTTGCTTTCCCTTTTCTCTTTTCCAATTAAGTTATGGAGGGAGCATATTGCACATCAAAAGAGTGAGTAGAGCACAAAGACAATTGCATCTCTTTGAATTGTGTCAAGAAGATAGAGGTGAGACTCCTCTCCTTCTTCACTTGGGGCCTAAGTGAAGGAGAAAGAGACTACTCTCCTTCTTGACTTGGGAGCAAAGAGTGTCTAACCTTCCTAAGGATGCACACATGAAAGGAGATCTTGAAGAGCGGCATATGTCCCTTATAAGAATCACCCACAAATACTTCAAGCCTCCCATTGGCTACATGATTTGCATCCAAGCTATCATCCACAATCCCAAATATAGCCTTAGCAAATATCATTACCCTTGTGGCTATCGAATATCATTGTGCCAATATGGCCATCAATATAGAAACAATCCCAATCAATTTCTTTATGGTGGTATGTGGAAAAGTTTGGAAGAAAAAGTAACCCTGTGTAGTGCACACCAATGATACCAGTAGTTGCATGTGCTCTCAGTCTACTAGAGCACACCATTTTTCACAGTGCCTACCAACACACATTTTGATATGGCCATGTTTTAACTACACCCTCACTTCATGTCATTGCCCACCAACCCATTACAATCCTATCTTCAATTATGAATTTTGTGGCTATTCTCGGTTATCTTCAAATACAATTTGTTGTCCAACGCGTAATTGAGAACCCCAAGTCATCATTGACTCGACAAAAGACAATGGTGTTAAGAAACATAGTTCCTAGAAATGGACAAGAATTTGTTAGTCCTAAAATAAGATGAGAAAGCACAATTCCCATTTTGATAAGAAAGCATATGTTCCAAGTACATAAAATTCTTGCGAAGAAAATCCACAAGAAAATAGAGGACATTCTAAAAATTGAATGGCTAACCACCCGTTCCTCCGAAGTGAAACATAAGGAATATTTGTACTATGTCTTGATGAGGACCACTCTAACTAGTTCGACAACCAAACTTAAATAAAGGAGCATTGGACAATGAAAGTGCTTCACTTTAGTGTATGACTAAAGTGAAAATAAAAGTATTTTTTATGGGATTGGCTAAAATGATACTAGGTCCAACAATCCCTTAAATAGATAGGTTGAATTCATTGCTTTTAGAAGTGTTGAATTCCAAGCACATGACTTGAGGCCTTGAGTATAATAGAACTAAGGTCAAGGAAATTACCCCTCTATATTTTCTCAATAAAAACCAAAAGTCTATCATGTATCATGAATAAGATCATTCCACAAATAGACTGGCAAAGAGAGCTTTAAAATATGAAATCATGTAATATTTTGTACATCTAATTAAAGTCATTTTTTAGCCATTCAAGTAATCAATGGCAAATAGATTAACAAACGTAACGTGAGATTGACTAAGTTGTTTACACATAAAACTAACAAAATGACTCCTCAAGCTCATACATTATATTAAAGCATCCAGTGCATCATAGATGGGTTGATGACATTATTTGATAGACGATTGTTCCTTAAGGGATAGCCTTAATGTTCACACAACTAGCATGGGTTTGGCAATCTTTACATAACATTTTTTTAGTAATGGCCAAGGAGGGGAAACCTGGGGAGCATGTGTATGATTCACAAAGTGTATAAATCACAAAGGAAACCATTGGCATAAGTGGATGAGCTATGATATAAACTTCTATGTATCTCATCATCACATAAAAGTATAAATCCTCTATCTCAAAGAAATGACACCATTTTACAAGCTTTATTTCTTAACAATGGCTTGCAAGCCCAACAACATTAGAATTTTCATTTAATAATGTTTCCAAAGAGAATGATTGTGATCAGATTAACCTTACAATACTATGCCCATTACCTCTTAGATTTACTTCATGATAGCACGACAAATGTATGCAAAGTGAGCTCTTTCAAGTTTGCCTTGATAACATTGATTGTGCCTAATGAAGCTATCAGAAGGCTCACCCAAATGCACGTTTAGCAGATATTTTCCTTTTGGTAAAACAATGTGATACACACTAACAAGAAAGGGTGTACTTACAACATCAATTAAGGTGCAAAGAGGAGACCCAAAAATCTTTTACAACAAACTAGAAGCACCCTAAAATCATTTACAACAAACTAGCCTGTGTAAGGCATTTCAAAACAATATTGTAAACACATTTTGTTCTCTCAAGTCCTTTAAGTCCTTTCAAAACTTTCTATCTTTAGTCAATTAGACCCCTACTCTAAGTCGCCAAGAACATTTCAAAAACTTCTTGTTTTTGAAGTGCTAAATGATCATGCACAATACACTCCAAAGCTTGGCAACCTCTTCATTGAAAACTTCTACACCATTGAGATCTCCTACGCGAACAAGAACTATTTGGTCGATTTTGTCATGAAACCTACCTAACACCCCCCACTTCCTAGGGCACCCCAAGCACATTTGATTTCCTAGCATTCCCAAAAGGGGTGCATAAAGACCCCTCTAACACATACATAGGTGAACATTCCAAGCTTTGCTATACTCTTTTGGTGAAACCCCTATGTAGCAATCATGATAGTGTACCCACATTACCATAGCCTTTGCTTCTTGTACACTATGGACCTTTTTGTTACTCTCTCCTCCCACCACACATTTGCAACACTTACTAACCGTTAACTGCATGGAGAGACAATTTTCCACATGAGCTTAGGGCTAACTTCTTTTTAGCTCCCTTTGAACTCCTCTCACACTCATCAGCCGCTATGCTTAGTGATGATTAACCATGCATGAAGATGATTCCATATCTTTCAGTGGCTTTTGTAGCTCCCTCCTCTCACTCCCCTGCACATATCACTCACTACACTTGGTGGCCAACCATGTGGGAAGTGATTATGCACAGCACAGCCATTTTCAAACTCCCCTAATGAACCCCTTCAAACCTATATGGAGTGAAGGAAGTTATGCTAAGTAAGGAGCCCTCCTTGCCTTCAACAGGGTATTGAATGATTCTCTGATGGAGCCGAAGGAATAACCCCTTACAAGAAAAAAAGCCAGTGCCCATCACACCATTATTAAGTCTAGAATGCTGTTAGGGCTGCTTGTGTTGAATCCACTTTCCCCTGATTGTTCTTATGAATTATAACATGAGAGAACCAAATATCAAATTTGCTGCGGCATTCAAGCATGCACCTAAACTCAAAGTATTCATGGTGAGAAGAGAATCAACATTGATAGCAGGCAGAGGCTTCTTAAAAGTTAAGACTTACAAAAGATGGGGGGAAATATGTCAGAGTAATTATAGTGAAACCACCACCAATTCTTGTAGATGGAATGTAGTTTAACAGACCTGATGCAACCAGGCCATAGAATCAGACAAGGTGCCTTGCCAAGCCATCAAGCAGGAATTTATCAAATGAATAAAGGCCTAACTGTGAAGTCAACCATACACAAACCAAGGGCAGACCTGTTGCTTTGCAAACAGATCAGATCATTATTCAATCAACATATAAAAATCCAAAATTGTGGTTTTCTCCCTCAGCATATAGGCCAGCTTATTCGGAGATAGAGGCTCCCAGACATGTTCAGGGGCTCAAAATGAATGGAGGAGAGATGATGTCAGTCTATGAAAATGAGCAGCAACATCATAAGATCAATCATTCATGTGGATTGAGGAATCACATGGTAACCTATGTGTATGTACACACTTTCAAGCATCAGCAATGGCTCTGATCACCAAAACTTTACTCATTTTTCCATGCATGTAACATCAGAGAGGCACCGGTCAGACCAGCCAGGTGGTGGGCTGACCGCAGACTCCGCGCACCCGCAAGCTTCATTACAGAGATGCTGCCATTCAGATCCCCGGACCACTTGATGGATGCCGCTAAGCGTTCGGTCTCCTTGATGCCATGGGGCTTCTGGGCAGCAGCAGCAGTCAAGCAGGTCTGGAAGATGAAGATGGCATTGCTTACACCAGAATTGAACAGCCAATTGTGTACATCCCAAAACACCTCCACAGGTAAGCCGTCAACAAATACAGTCTGGTTGCCTCGGAATTTCCACTCCAGGTTCTTCACATGAACAACCTCCTGCCTGTCCACCCTGATGCAGAGATAAGGATCTTTGGAAGGTACATTGGTCTGACATTCAATGACAATGTCGTGAGTCTTGCCGGAGCCATCAAATTGAGCTTTGGTGCAGAAGAATTTCTTGCCAAACACATGCTCCTTCTTGGACAAGAGAGATGCTTCAATGACTGACGGCCTTGCCTTGGTTCTCTTGTAAGCCTCCTTGGTCTTGTCCCCCAGGAGCAGCACCACCTCTTCATCACAGACGACGGCAACATAGTACCCATGCTGGGGCTCAGGGCTGCACAGGTATTTGGCGGACGAGAGGTCCCAGAAGACCTCCACCTTGCTCCCACATACATCAAAGCTCTTCACCCCCTGCTTCTTCCAGAAGAAGGACCATGAGTTCATCTTCACCTTGCACGTGTATTGGCACGATGGGTCGTCGACAGTGACGCAGAGGCCCTGACCACCGGCATTCTTGATCCAGGTAATGGTGACATGCCTGCAGAGGCCTGCAAGCTTGGTCTCATACAGGCATGTGACAAGGTTCTGGGTGCTGCCTTTGAAGACAGGCACTTGGACTGCAACCTCTGATGAAGATTTCTCCATTGGCATTTTTGATCCTTCAACACTTACCCCTCTCCTAGGTTTGATAACCTGAAAGGTCCCCTGCAAAGGCTACCGAAGGGATGCAGGGGGGCATGTTCTAGGATGATGATGATCTGATTGAGCCCTGATGAGCTGCCTTAGGATGATGATTGAAGCATGTTCTAGGATGGAGGTGATGATGATCCGATGATGATTCTCGAAAATGCCACCTTAGGAAGTATGCAAGGCATTGCCATGTGCAAATGTCAAACCTCTTGCCCTTTGGCTATGGAGATTGAGATCTCGAAGGCGATGCAGATGCGGCTATGGAGTCGGAGGGGCGGAAAGGGTGTGGAAGAGGGGGGGGCAAGGGGAGGAAGGCAGTTCCACAGATGGTAACATGGATGATGATGCAGGGGAGTGTGGGGGGGAGGGAGGAGATCATATTAAAGGGACAAGAGTATATGGAGGTAATGGATTGGGGGAGGCAGGGGGAGGAAACAAAATCTACACTGTGGGTGTGAGGGATTGAAGAGAGGGGGTGGGTAGATGGAGGCAGGGAGGCGGCAGGTGAAAGGGAAAGACTAGCCAAATGGGTATTAGAGGGAAGAAAGCTCTCTCTCTCTCTCTCTCTCTGTGAATATGCGATCTGTCTCCCACTCCACTTCTCCCCTGATATGAGAGATGTGAGAGAGAGAGGGGGAAGAGAGGGTGGGTCACAACCGCCTCATGTGTCAGCGACAAAACGATGGAGCCAGCTTGCCTTCTCTGAGGTCTCTCTCTCTCTCTCTCTCTCGTTCCCTCTCCCCTCCTGTCCCTTATGTCTTCTGTTAAATGAAAGGCTTGGCTGCCACATTAATATAGCTTGACAAAGAAATACATGTAACATATGTGAATAATAGAAAATCAGACCTCTGTTAAATTGAAAGGCTTGGCTGCCACATTAAAATAATGAAAAATATATACATTCGTGAAAATTTGATAATGAGAATATTAGTGGGTGAAAATAGGAAGATCAAGTCACCAAAGTGCTTCCTCTTATGTGATAGAAAAGGCAACAACCAAACAGCATACTTGCTTGACACCAAAGACCCTCCTTTCAAAGTTTTTAAGCCACCAAAAGAGCCCTGTCACATGAGATATAGGCCACAAAGGGACTATCCCTCATCCCACTGGAAAGCTCGCATTGAACCTACATTGATACCGTAGGTTCGGGAGGAGAACTCGCAACCCCGACTCTTGCACCCAACCTCACATCTCAAATCAAATACATACACCATAAACATGAAAAGATAGAATGGATCGAATAATAAAATAAGTTTGTGATGTGATCTCCCAAGCCAAGAGTGTTTCCTGATGTAGTTGCCACCTATCTTACATGGCTGCCACTTGGTGACTCAAACAAAGGAAAAGGGAAATATATAGAAGCAAAAAGTAAGCTAATAGTTTCTAACACAATTGAATTATCATCCATATAAACAAAAAAAACCATGTAAAAACTTTAAAATTAAGTGTTTGGTTGATTTAATGAAGGATGCGAGCTTGAAAATAAAATGTCTAGTATAAGAAGATGGATAACATTAATTGATAATGATATAGTGGAGTTGACTACACATGGTCAATGTGCATTCATCAAAGGTAGATGGCAAAGTAGGGATGTAGAGTCAAGCAGAAGTACTAATGCTGAAACTCCATAGTTCAATGCTAAACTCTAATATTGACAAATATTTATGATTGGGTAGGCTCTCGATGCTAGGAGCCTATGAGCTTGGAGCATACATATCATGAGAGCTTGGAGCAGGCGTTGGGGGTGGGGGGCGTTGGTTGTTGCGATTATGTAGCATATGACCTTAGAAGTCATAAATTAAGATAAATATGTTGTTCCTTCTTGATATTCACTTTGCTTTTGCTTACTTCTCAAGAGGTTAGCATTCAAGTCCTATACTTTGGAACTAAAGTTTCTATTTTGCTTGATATCAATTGTCATGTCCTCTTATATTCTATGTTTGCATGACTAGTTTCTCGATTCTTCTTAATCTTCACTATGTTTTTACTTACTCCTTGAGAGGTTAGCCTTCAAGTAATTTTGCTATCAAGTGCCATCTCCTCACTCTATTTCATGTCTACATGACAGGTTGTAGTGCATACCATGGTGCAAGGGTCTATGAGAAAGCCACAGTTTCTTCCAAATGGCCTCTCGTGTTAAATAATTACACAAAAGTTTCAATATTGGTTATTAACATGGTGAAAATGGTGATAGATAATTTTAGGTAGAAGAGTAGATATTGCTTTGAGAGAGAGAGAGAGAGAGAGAGAGAGAGAGAGAGAGAGAGAGAGAGAGAGAGAGAGAGAGAGAGAGAGAGAGAGAGAGAGAGAGAGAGAGAGAGAGAGAGAGAGAGAGAGAGAGAGAGAGAGAGAGAGAGAGAGAGAGAGAGAGAGAGAGAGAGAGAGAGAGAGAGAGAGAGAGAGAGAGAGAGCATTACTCAAAGATGTATAGTTGTATGCAAATATTCATGCCAAATAAGGGCCGATACATGCAACAAGACCTAGGCATGTATTAGGAGAAACTTTAGGGTGTGTATATATATATAATATAAAATCAAGTAGTTTTGAGCTTTACATTGAATTTGTAGAAGTAATTGCTATTAAGTGCATTTGCTTTAACGAGGTAGTCCAGTTTGTGTGATGACTTGAAAATACATTTGCAAATGAGAATCCAATTACCATTTGAAGTGACATGATGACTTGAGTCCCACTTCATAATTGAGAGATCAAGCTAATAACTATCATGATATAGTTTAATTTTTATGTCTCCCATTGCACACAATACATAAGGGTTTCAATAGTACATGACCAGCTCTCTTTGCATATTATGGTTGGTTGTAGAACTAGTCACAACATAGTTTAACTACTACAAGTGCTCTTTCTATCTGCTATCATATAAAAAGAAAAATTGTTGGGGTAAAGGCAAATGGCCACCAATAACAGGACATTCACCCCTTGTATATGTACATACTATATAGTCATATATAAGTGAAGATAACAAAGAATAAGGTTACCATTCATTTTACCCACTAAACTCTCTTGTGTGCTTCTCTCTCTCAACCCTCTTGCACTCCATACATTCTACCTTGCATCCCACCATTGCTTCCTTCTCAACTAGTATCAAAATGGTGTTCATGGGAGCTCATGCTTAGAGCAAGGAGACCGTGAGGAGTGAAGCATTGTCACAAAGATCAAGGATTTGAGCTCTTCTTATGACTTTCATGCTTGTTATCTACAACTTGAAAGAGGTATTGCTCTCATTATTGAGCTCTACATCTATGTCAAATATGTGTTTCAGCTTGAGGAACCATTGAGGCTCAATTTGGGGGCTTTGATGGCCCAGTTTGGTTGCATTTGCATAACCATTGATGGCTGGGATTGATGCCAAAGATATTAGCTTTAGACAGTCCAAAAGAGTTTTTGGTACATGGTTTTCATGTATGCAAGCACAAGGTTTGCTTAAGCAGGGGTAGCTTGTTTTTTGGAAGTAAGGGAAACACTCACTAGATCTAGTCGGAAGCTTGCTTAAGCACAAGCTCTACCTTTTTTTAGAGAAGGAAGTTAGCTTGTGTCTCTAACAAAGAAAAGGAAAGAGAAAGAGACTTGACGATTTGCTGAGATCGTGATGTCTATGGGCTGTGTTGCTTAGATGAATACTCCAGGACGTTGCTATGCTAAAAATAACTTACATTGATGCACTTTGGTTATTTGGGATGCTAACACAGTTTTCCCACCTTTTTCATATTCTAGAAGCTACAAGGCATCTATTTTATCTCAAAAACCCTTCTCTATAACCTTGGATTAAGGTCAATTGAGTTAAAGGGGCTACAAAAGCAAGATGTATATGTTTTGGAGATTGTTTTACCTCAAATTAACAATTGAGAAATTTAAAAAAGAATTGCAAAAGAGTTTGATATGTGCTAAAGAGTGCATGAGCAATTATGATATTGTCTTTGCCATTGCATTGAGCACTTGGATTTGAGTTTTTTTGGTCTTGCAGTTGATTGTGCCTTGGTTGTTTGGTATGCATTTGTCTCAAATTTAGGCTCTTAATGCTATTTAGCTATTACTTGGCTTTGTAGGGCGCCTATCTTGCAGCTAGTTGGTCACTTTGAGGTTGTAGTTGAGCATACCTTGGTGGAAATTTGGTGTGTAGGACATATTGTTGTCATTATGGCTTCTTTATTAGGTTCAAAGAATGCATTATTTAATGTTGAAAAGCTTGGTGGAACAAACTATTCAATAGTGGAAATAGAAAATCTATAATGTATTGGTCCAAAGGAAGAAGTAGGTGAAGCCAATCAAATGTAATGGGATTAAGTCTGAGGACATGGATCTACATGTCTGGGAGGAATTGGATGAGTTGGCATGCTCTACTATTATGTTGATACTCTCAAATTTGTGTATTTTAATGTGAAAGACATGGCATGTGCATATGGTGTATGAGAAAATCTTACTAACCTATATAAGAAAGATACCTCACAAGTTTGTTGGTTGAAAAAACTCATTGGTCTCCACACGAAGGAGGGAGCTTTGATGTATAACCATCTTAATATTTTCGTTAGGGGAGATTTGGACTCAAGTTTGGGCCTTCTAAAAAATTCAGACTCAGCATAGAGAGGGTTAATTCAAAAATAAAAAAGGCTAAAAATTCAAAATTTTCTAGATTTTTTTCTTTTTTCCAAAATACACAAATTAGCTAGTAGTCTTTAAGTTGTCAATTAGCCTTAATTAAGAGTTTAGAGTTTAGAGTTTAGTTCTTAGAATTAAGTGCTCGGTGCTCAAAACTTGACGACTCGTATATGAATTGATTGGAATTAATGACATAGTTTCTTTTTATCAAAAGACAAGCCAAAAGACTACATGAAGCCCTGAGTTATGCCCCTACCGCAATGCATTTGGAAGATTTCCATGTATTCTCCCTCATTTTTTTGAAAGCAACTTCACAAACATTGAAAAAAAGGATGGATGAAGCTGAATCAACATCACAAACAGAGATGGCTAGGGTGGAATCAACATGGATAGCTGGGGCAGAATCAACACCATGAATGGAGATGGTTGGGGTGGAATCAACATCACAAAGGGAGATTGCAATGTCCGAATCATCATCAAAGAGATAAAGGAGACATGCATATAATCTCCATGTCGAGCTTGATCACAAGTATGAGCCATTAAGTAAGAAAAACAAACCTTGTCTCATGTCTTCTACATCCAAAGAACTTTGTAGATTGCAAGGACAGAGGAATATATATTTATGGCTTGATGGGAAATTGTATCCAAAAGATCCTTTGCATAACTCCATGCCTCTGTTCAGGGATATTACATCCTTAGTAGGCTTCATTGGAAATGGTTATAATGGCCTCTTAGGATACACTCAACATTTGGATGCCATTAGCAATGTACACAAGTTAGAAAGAGATTTGTTAGAGAAGGATAATGGCTCTTTGAGGCAAACATTAGAGCAACATAAGCACAAATTATTGCAGAACAAGGAGACTATTTTAGAGCTAGAGAAACAAAGAGATCAATCGAGGCTTAAAGAAATAATATTGGGGGTTTGCAAATGATGCAAGAAACTTTGAAATATTCATGACATGAAGCTACTAAGTGGTGGTATTTTAAAAAAATGCATGCAGTGAAGTAAGCTCTTTGTTACTTTTTTCTCCATCTCATAAAGTATTTGTAAAATAATTTATGATAATTATACATTTTTTATTGTGAATACAAGGATGTCCTACAACCCAATGAAGAAACGACTTCAAGCATGGATGCATCAATTGAACACTTTAAAATGCTTCTAAATAAGGGAGCTATCAAAGCAACCTTGAAGGATCTTCTATGAAAATCTTGCAAAATAGGAGATTGAGATTGTCCAGAGGGGGAGTCAACTTAGCTCAAGTGATATGCAAGCTTTGTTGGATGAGGTAGGTATATCTAGCAGGGGATTCACAACTACTTACAATCTCTTTACAGGAAGATGAAGGAATTTAAGCTGCAAGGATCGATATTGCAAAATCCAACATCACTCAAAAGAATGTAAAAACAAGTGAATGATCGAGTTCTACAACTCATGGGAGCTCCATTTCATATCGAAGATAGGTATCATTTGTCACCAAGGGAGGTGATGTTTTACAACAAATACAACAATATATTTACAACTTGGAAGTCCTACACTCATACTTTGTTCAATTATTTGAGATGACTCTAGATGAATGTGATGGTCTCTTGAAATTTGTACTCAAGCTTGATGAGTGCTTGATTGTGAAGGATAAAAAGCGAGAATGGGTCACCATCACCTCGATGAATAGGACACTCAATCCAACAATTTCAAAGCACAATCCAAAATGGTTTAGTACCCAGTTTGAGAATAATATATTCTCTCTGGGGTCCTTTGAGGTGAGCAATATATCTTAAATTGGAAGTTTACATATCCTAATACTATTGTTGTGTCACATGCTTATAATATGCGTGTATTCCATGTTATGTCTAAGAATTTTGAAACCTTGCATTGGATTTTCCACAAGACAAATATACCCCAAATCATTAGTAAGAAAATGAAGGAGAGAATCTTAGATGTGGAAGGATTTGGAAGATTCAAAGTAGAGTTGCATCTAGCAGGTGATTTGAAGATCCTAAAGTCCATGTAAAATGTCTCAAAAGGGGCAAATTCAAAGAGCCCATGCATATATTGCATGTAGGCGCTACAAAGGAACTTGACAAAAGGAATAGGAAAAAGGCAACCAATAGGCACCTCAAAGATCCAAGTTTGAGAGTGGTTTTAGATATTCCCTTATCTCGAGTCCATATCTGCACAATGCATGGTCTGTGCAAGATCATTGAGAAATTACTTTTCTTGTATATATGTTTTGCTTGGACAATGCGACCTAGGTCTACATAGGTCAAGGCAATTGCAACACTTGAGAAGATATTATCAAACATTGGTTTACATGGTGGAAATGTGAAGATTGAAAGGGATGAGAAAAAGTTAAAGGATGGTTGCAAAGAAACTCTTTGTTGGGGGTGTGAAAGCACAACGACTTTTATCTCCACCACCCTTAGATAATCCTAGTCAAGTAAAACATTCTACTCAAAGAATTTAATTCAATAGGTGGAAATGCGTCCAAAATGCAATTGTGGACCATGCTAACAGTGGTGAAGCATGATCATGCAAGGCCAATGTTTGGAAGTTTTTAGATACAATCTTTAAGTTTTGTGACATGCAACCATAGAGCTTAGATGACTACCAGGACTTTGAAACAACATTGGACGAATTTAAAAAGTCAATGGTTAGTGTGCCATGGATAGATCAACATATTACCCACTACATGTTATGTTATCTTCATAATATCTGATAAAGTATAATTGTTTAATCACAGTGCATGAAACACTAATCTAGCATCCTTTCGCATGCTTTGATAGCACATTATATATAACCACACCCCTTCTTTTGCCAAGGAATATGGTAGTTTATCAATGTGGTCAACTAAAGGTACGGAGAAAACCCATTATTAAGCACGCACTAGCTATTTCAGCCATACAAGACATGGTGGAGGAGTAGAGGAAGCCAACAATTTAGAAGAATTACGCCAATGGACATACATAAAGCTTGTCCATAGAGCTAATAGAAAAGAAGCACTAAGAACATCTAAAATCAACAAAGCAATGCAACATTTTGGAGAGACAAAGATTAAAAGAATCATAGTAGAATTTTAATGCATCAATCAAATCTACTATTTGGCGACAAACTAGACAAAAGGTAAGGAAAAACTTGGATATCCATAACCAATAGTTTCTCATAAATACTTGAGGTGTTTGTAGAAATTTTGACACTGAGGAACACTTATCAATTATCTATTTTTGAAAAAAACATTTTACATAACAAATATACAACTAACTTTTTTAGAAAACCACTATTCTTGAGTATACAATAATGAAACTTACTCTGAAAGACCATTGCTCAATTTTTGGAATTGATCTACTTCTAAGAAAGTGCATTTTTCCATATTCGACAAGCATATTGGGATCCTTGATCCCGTTCATTAGCTCAAATGATGCATACGCTAAGTGATATTGGCACATAGTCTCTGAAAACCAAGGGCTGACAAAAAATTCTTATAGCTTCATGTTTCTACAAAAACATTATCTTGCATGTGTTCCACCTAATAGGATACCCTCCAAGCTATCTTAATAGGGTCTTCAATGCAAAAAGAGAGCACTTTGCATTGTCCCTTGAGAACTTGTGGTGGAGTGCAATGAACTTTGGAAAGGTGAGGTCTTTGATGTAATGGCCCAAGGTAGAGTCTTTACCTAAACCTCCCTTCCGTTTGCACCCTATACCACCAATGAAACCATCTTTGTACATGACAAGGTGAGAAATAGCAAACATACCTAGTGAGTCTCAGGAAATTTTTAATGGAAATCAATATGGTATCCAAATGGACATAGTTTATGAAACAAACCTTTCGATTTTCATTTGAAATAAGCAACTCCTCACTTCATATTTGAATGATTGGCTGATTTGCAAGCACTTAGGAGTCAAGTCCTTGTTTGATCTTCCCAAGTGAGAAACATTCAAAATTTTTTGTGTTGCCTCAAACTCTTCCTTTGAAGGAACGGATGACTCATATCGGAATGCATCCTTGTATATCATAGTCAAAGTCTTGCTGCGGAGAGGTATTCCATTTCCTTGACATTTGAATCCACAAGTAGATACTTATCCAAATCTAGTATAATAAGATTAGAATCTATTCCTAGATTCTATCCAACAAGGGCTAGGTAGTAGTGCTCCCTAATGTTAAAAAGGGCATGGATATCAGACACAACATATTGCCTTTTGCCAATAGGGAAGGAGGGGAGTAGAGCTGTGGAAAATTTAGCAACATTCTCCTCAACCTCTTGCTCAACAATAGAATCCACCACCTTTGTGTTCTCCCTTCTCAAAGCTTCAACATCAAGTGGAGCACTTTGCTCCCTCTCACTGGCCACATTTACTGGCTGCAAAACCTCTTGCACTCCATGTGCCTCCACTTCACAGGGCTATTATGTATTTTTTAGGTCTTCGATAGACTCTTTCTCTTCATCCCCTAGAAACACATGCAAAAAGCATACAAAATTGTGAAATTACTCAACAAGACAACACTTCTGTTTGTGTGCAAGATATTGTAGATTTGCTTTCTTCATGCCCTCAAGAACCCTTAGCACTGCCCTATAGAACCTTTTCCTTTGGGGCTTATCAACAAAGGTATCATTCATAGGAACATACTATAGTCCCTTGATAGGAACCTCTCCAGTAGATTTTCGCTCCAAAAAAGTGGCCTCATGTTCCTCAAGGTAGACTTGCGAGGCCTTGATCCATTCCTCCACAGAGACAATGATAGAAAACACATAGGATACTTGTGGTAGTAGGTGCTCTTGTCCCACTAGACCAAGGAAATCTACAAGCATCTCCTTAGGACTGCAATCCACTCCTCCTAGGCTCTTGTATGGGAGCATAAGGAGTGCCTTCAATACTAGCAGGCTCTTGTGCTGGAGTGTTAGGACTACCTTCACTCCTCGTAGGCTTAAGAGTCCCCTCCATATGATGCACGTGTAGCATCCATTTCTGTAAACACAACTATATGAGAAACACCAAGCGGCAAAGGGGGACCTGGACAACACAAGGGGGAGGGAAGGTTTCAAAATCTTGAGGTCTCCCCCCTCACATTGTGGGGGATCCTTAGTAGTTTGGGGTGAAGTGGACCCACACAACGTGAGGGGGGTGGGGTTCAAAATCTTGAGCCCCCTCTTGCGTTGTGCGGGTCTTTGGATGTTTGGGGCAGGGTGGACCAACACAACACAAGGGAGTGTTCTTAAAATCTCGAGGCTCCCCCTCGCATTATGTGGGTCCTTGGTGGTTTGGGGTGGGGACATGGAAAAGAGCACAATGCAATGGGGAGCGGTGTTTCAAAATCTTGAGGCCCTCCCCTCACATTGTGTTGGTCCTTAGTGGTTGTTTTGGGATGGGGGGGATTGCACATCGCGAGGGAGGGGGGGGGGTTTCAAAATCTCAAGGCCCTCCCCTTGTGTTGTCTGGTCCTTGGTGGTTGTTTTGGGAGGGTGGACCGCAAAATGCAAGGGGGGACCTTGAGATTTTGAAACCCCCCTCCTCATGTTGTGCGGTCCTAATGCCCAAGGGCGGGGGGTGCAAGCTACTATACCAAAAAAATAGAAGTCCAAAAGAGAGTGCAATGAGGGCCGCACCTTAGGACAAAGAGTGAGAATGGACCTTCGATTAAGCAACATGAGCCGGGGGGAGAGGGCAGGAGAGAGAGAGAGTAGAGAGTTAGAGAGGGAGCGAGTGAGCACAAAAATAGGGGGTGAATATGCTCTTGGCTCAGCGCTTTATAGCCTCGGGTATCGAACACATGGTGACTACATGCACATTCATTGCACCACGTGCTCGTTGGTGAACACATGGTGGCTCACTCATTTCTTCACATGCAAAGGGACCATGGTGGGGCAGACACATGGCATGTTCCTTAAATTCTCACATGTTTAGGTGCATGTTCTTGCTGATGTGGCATTGAGTGATGTCAACACATGTAAGCATCATATATAGCACAAAATTTGATGGTCGATTGATTTTTCACTTTGCACATTGCCTACCTCTCGAACCTCCATAACTCTCAGTGTTCATCTACAGTGGTGACTCTCTCTCTCTCTCTCTCTCTCTCTCTCTCTCTCTCTCTCTTTCTCTCTCTCTCTCTCTCTCTCTCTCTCTCTCTCTCTCTCTCTCTCTCTCTCTCTCTCTCTCTCTCTCTCTCTCTCTCTCTCTCTCTCTCTCTCTCTCTCTCTCTCTCTCTCTCTCTCTCTCTCTCTCTTTTTATGAAGCTCGCACAACGCGATATGGCTGATGAGCTGAAAGAGCACCATCCCCTTGCATTGTGTTGGCCCAGGTCATCCTACACAATGTGAGGGGGATGTGAAAAAGTCTCGACCCCCCCCCCCCCCCCCTTGCGTTGTGTTGTCCCCCCTCGGCTAGAGCTACACAATGCGAGGGGGGACCCTCCCAATCTTGCAATCCCTCGCCCTCACATTGTGTGGTCCTCCCCCACCTTGTCAAGAGCCACATAGTGTGAAGGGGGTCTCCTAATGTTGTTACCCCCCGCCCTCGCGTTGTGCGGTATCCCCTAGTGGCCCAGAGCTACATAACGTGAGGGCGAGGGCATCTTAATGTTGCGACCCCTCGCCCTTGCATTGCACAGTTTTCTCTAGCCTTGCACAATGTGAGGGGGGGTCCTAATTTTAAGAGACCCCCCCCCCCCTTGCGCGTTCTACTATTCCCCTTGCCCCGCACAATGCAAGGGGGGGACCTCCTAATTTTGGGACCCCCTCCCTCGCGTCATGCAATTTCGGTCTCTTTTATCCCATTTCTCTAGTTTTTTACCCTTTACTCATTGGGAGTTCTAATATTTTATTTATACTTTTTCATAGATATGATTATAACAAAGCAGACTGTGAGGGTAGTATCATCTAGAGACCCACACATTACACAACAAGGAGCATCCTATAGATAGATGTGCAAGATGATGCATGGGCTGGCCCGTGGCCCAAGCTTGTAGCAGGGATCCGGTTTTGGGAAGAGGTGACCCCCTTGTAGACTAGAGCTTGTCGTAATGGTACTGGTAGCATGCATCAATCCTTAAAGAGCTAAGGAAAATCATGAATCACCATGATTCTATAATTGTGAAGATGTCATTTACTTGGATTGTTAAAGATAAATGCAAAACAAACAACCTAGACTTTTGTTGGCATGCCTCAAGCATTGGATTGCCTACATGAAGTTGTTGAGGACTTTATGGTAGAATTTTTTCAGGACTCCTACATTTTGGCAGCTCATTCCCATAGGGTGATAGTGATGTGTAGGGACTTCAGATCCCTTATGTTACTTAGGTTCAAATACAACAAATTGCTAGTCCCACAAGGCATTACAGATAGGAAGATAAAGGGAATTTTAGAGATCCCTCTCCTCAAAGAGAGCAAGGAGGTGAAAGTGACTGATGTCACACCCTCACATTCCCACAAAACGAGGCTAAATGCCTAGAAGGTTGCCTAGAAAGAAAGGGAGGCTCGTGAGATGGAGGCCAGGGAGACAGAGGCTAGGCAAGAAAAGGTTGAGAGTGCAGAAAAGAGAGAGGCATGTTAGCATGCATGAGGACAATCATGAGATACTTAAGATACAGGGTCCATTTTTTTGATGTTATACTGCCTCTAAGAAGGCTACACTAGCATAGCAGCTCAATGCCATCCACTTTAGTGAGGAGGATATTTGAGTCCTCTCATACCTTCAAAAAGAGGTCAACGATTGTGTAATGGCTACAGTCTTAAGGTATTGTGAAACTCTAACAATTTTGCATCTTCTCTTCGTATGCATATGCCCTAAATCTTACTATTTATTTGCTGTTGCAGCTTAATTCTTGTAAACCTTCCCTCTAATGTTCAAGAGAAGGTTTTTGTCATAGATTCTCTCCTATCAACACTTTTGACCTAGGAGAGAACATTGTATTTGAATGTGTGCCCATGGTACCGAGATTGTAGTTTGGATCTCATACAACATCTGGTTATGGCATCCCATGAAAGGTAAGCCTTTTTTGGCATGTTTCTTTTAAGTTATCTCAAATATTTTTTTAATTGCCAAACTTTATGGTCCTCCTTGCCTTGTAGATCTCATTGGAGCTTGATTATTTATGATATTCTCACATGGAGATGCTTTCTAGTCAACTCAATTGAAGGATACCATGACAATATGAAGTAGTAAGTTTCATGAGAGGTAGAGGGAGAGGAAGAGAGGGAGAGAGGGAGAAAGAAAAGCACTAACTGTGTTTTTGTTTACCAAAATAGTTCTTTGAAAAAGCTAGTAAAGGCTTCAAGGTAGTGGTTCAAGACCACGAAATATTGGACAACAAAAGAGTTATTCTTTACAGAGTACCCAAGTAGGGTGACGGCCATAGTTGAGAATGGAGAGTTTGCCACAATGCAAAATTGCTCCTGGAACATCTACTTCGACAACAAATGGGTGATGTAAGTTTAATTTTTATCAATTTAAGCCTGCATAGCCTTAACAATTTTATACTTAGACTCATTTCTATGATTTTATGCAGGGTGAGCACTTAGCAACTTATACAAATGATGACCTTATTCTGTTTAGTGTAGAGATTGTTGAAATCTAATAAATTGCACTTCTCATCGGAATCTCTCAACACCACCTATGCACAACCCTCTAGCTCCACATCCAAAACCTCGGAATGCCATATCCCCATCCTAATGCCATTGACTTAGATGATTTGTACTCGACTAATGATATTGACTATTTGGACACTTTAGATATAGAGAGAATGCAAAGACTGTAAATATGCCAAAATTATAGTATTCAAATAAAATTTTTATCTCTTGTACATAATCTAGAGTTTTTGTAATCAAATTACATAATTGGAAATGGAATTCAAATGGTTTTTGCATCAATTTTCATCCTCCTTACAATTTTGCATCTATATTTCCATTTGTACCATTGGATAGGTTGAGGCAAGAGGAAAACTTATGTAGTGTGAATGTCCTTACATAAAGTATTTCTCTCTTTTCTCTGGGGCACTTGTACATAAGGTTCATTGTGATTCACGTTATTTTCAAACGAGAAAAATGTATCTTAGACAATGTACCAGATTACATATTCTATTTACCTTGTAACCATTGCACTTGAACAAATAAGTAGCAAGGATATTTAGGTCCTCATTCGTTAGGTCCATTTGCACTTGATGTAAAGAGACCTTTGCCCTTACGCTGAGCATCATTAAGAGCTCATCTTTCGACCAAACCTCTAACATCATCATAGGATTATCAGCATCATCTTGTAAGTCTTGATCAATTACAACGATCTTTCTGTTCACATAATGCCATCTCATGTAATATAAAGTTAGATTAAAATTTTGTGATGCAATCATATATTTGCAAACAACAGGTTTTCATTCCACTTTGGACATAATCCCACACACTTCTTTATATCCGAGCTTTGACGTAGGAAGTCCATACATTTTTTTGATTTGCATATGAACATTGATGTTGTTTTCCAAACTTTCTCATCATAAAAAAATCCACAAAAACATGTGATGGCATGAAGATTGTGATCTTCATTTGTCTGCTATAGCTACATTAATTGTAGATATATTTGAATATCTAAATACATATTTAATATATAAGATTAATATGTTTTCACTTCTGGGATTGGCCACTCTGCACTATCTAAAGCTGGGAGTGGAAGAGGGCTAAGGGATCCAAATCCTGTTATGCTTAATGGTGCACTGTAAAATTTATCATTAAAACAACCCTATCCTTGGCCAATGGCTTGTTAGAGGTCGCTTTGTACAACTGCTTGCCAATAGAGCTATGAATGGCATTAAAGATTCCAAGTATGCTTTTGATAGGTTGCCAGTCTTTAAGGTTTGCTGGATATATATCTACAACCCTAAACAAACTTCAATAAATTCTTGAAACATAAAAACTTGTTTCAAGCATATTGAAATTTTTTGAACTTACAATTTGGTCTATGGCATGGCATGTCAATAGGCCAATTTTGCAAATGCAGTTCTAAGTACATATACAGATGTTGTATAAGCACCTCCTTGATTTTTTTCCCTGATCCTTCGACCTTGAAATCCTTGACTCGCCCCTTGTAGGTGTCAATGAATTTATTTCCATGTTGTCTTCTCTTATTTGTCTGCAACATAACCCAACTACCAATAGAGATAGTAGTAGGAATCCACCTATTGTTGTCAAGATCAAAATCATTATAGATTGTGATTGCTTTGATAGAAGAGGAGGGATGCCGAGGACATGAGGCTTCCCCATTGACATAGAAGATGAAGCAAAAGAAGATGCTGAGTGAAAAGAGAGAATAGAATAGAAAATCTTGTGCAAAAATGAAGGGATGGCATGCACTTTGTTGAACCCTTTGAGTTTTTTGGAAAAAAAAAATGATGCTATACTAGATGGAAAACATTTTGGGTGTATTATTCATAAATTTAAAGAAAATGATCGGGATACTGCAAGTTTGTGTGGGATTGATAAGAAATGTCTCCATCTACTGTCGTTAATTTTGCCAATACCTCTTGTTTCTTGTGCCTCCACGAAATTATGCTCCAAAAATATCTAAAAATGCTTCTTTTCAAATATCTATAAAAACGAGATAAGAGACTTCAAAACTAGAAAACCCCTTTTTTATTGTAACGCTAGCTCTCCTCCTATTGGTTGAGAGGCTTTCTCTCTCTAAAACTAAAAGGCCCAAACTTGAGTCCAAATCTCCCCTAGCTAATTGACATATCAAAAGATTTCTCTTTTATAATTTAGTGAAGGCCATGTTATTGTTGGTCACGTTGCATCAGAAATGGGACACTTTCATGACTACCATTAGTAACTCCATGCTTGCAAGTGGTCTTATGAGTGCTTATGTTGACCAATTTGCTTATTGAGGAGGTGAATAGAAAGAATAATATAGGAGTGCACTCATGGTGAGAGGAAGGTCAAATGTCAGAGAAACTCTCATGAGAGAGGCAAGTTAAGTAGCAAGTCATGCAATAAAGACTATATAGAATAATTATTTTATACACATATTTAAGTAGCCCAACAAGAAGTAATCAAGACTACTGTTGCATGGAACTTAATAGAATAACAGACATTCATAATTTTGAGCTAATTGAGTCCACCTTGTAGGGGAAGCTTCACCTCAACCCCACAGGGATCAACCTAAAAACAAGAACCTAAGTTATATACTATAGTCTCATATCAACCATCTAGCATCATCTTTTGAGGTGACTGCATTGCTATCATCCCTCAAGTGAACCATCGCCACACTTGGCTCAAAGAGAGTAAGAAATGAGGGGGAGAAATGTGCATCAACCCCTCTACCTATAGGATAAAGTCTCAACTTGCTCCATTGAAAAGAAGTAAAGTAGAGAAGAAGAAAAAGTAGCACTCTGTAACCTCAAAGTCTACCTCTCTCACCCTCCAAGCTATGGAAGAAGCAAGGGAAGAAGAGAAGAAAATAAAGAAGAGAGAAGAGCCTTGCTCTCCCATTTCTCACTCACACACTCACTCTTTCACTTTTACTCACTCTCAATAAGGTGCAATGTAAAAAATGTAATATGCTGGTTGGGTTCTAATGATGACACGCTAGGATAGTTAATGTTTGGCCCTTCCTAGACTTGCCTAATCTAACACTTGAATTGTGACAAAAGTCTCTCAATGAATTGAGATCACCCTACCATGAGCATGCCATTGGAGATCTTGCCACCCACTTCTCTCTAGGTTTTTTGTAGTTTGCTAATTAATCCTAGCATGATTTAATTTAACTTATAAAAAACAACTTTCTTAATTAGCCCCCTAAAATAATATTCATTTTCATAAATTAGGTATAGACAAATAAAATTTCAAACAATCTTTTAAAAATAGTTGCAAGCAGTATATTTTATTTATAACTTCCGCAAGGCACAATGTCGTGCTGTCATTTTGTTCCTTACATTGGAACCTATATCCAAAGTACTTGGACACCTGTGCATAGGCACAATCCACCCTTATCTAGCATTAGGGACTTCCAAGAAGACCATCCTGGGCTTGCACGGGTGTTAGGCTAGTCCTCAATGCCCAAGGAATTCATAGCCAAAGCTCCCTAAACACTCTTATTACCTCTTAGCCTAATGACCTCTTTATGGAGGGTCCTCTCACATCTAGGGCTAGTCCTAGTGCCCATTGTGGACAAATCTAGCCCCTTGGTGAAGGGCTACCACTAGTCTTGAGGGAGACCTAGGGTGACTCCAAGAATCCACCCAAGCGGACACAATATCTCTTTTTGAAATGCAGAAACAATGCAATCAACCTATTCTCAACTAGAAAATCATCATTTTCCAAGCAAAAAGCATGTCTTAAAATATTTCATTGAATATCTCACAAGAGAAGATATAGTCCACAACTTATTTCTCCTTACAGTGCAATCACGTAAAGTGATATGCAATAGTTCCCCTTGGTATTTAGGGTAAAATGTTTCTCAATTCTCTTCATATTTCTCAAAGGTCATAAGTCTTTTCTCCTAGATGATATGATATGTTAGCATGCAATACTTTAACATGCATGAGCAAGGCATCTATCTTTACTCCTAGTAGGTCTATCCTTTAGGAGATAACTGTGATTAGTTTCTAATGGACAACTTATTCTCATATTCTAAGGACGTTATAAGTTGTAACTCCCTTCTAAATGCACAATAATTTAAGGATGGTCAAGGATAGATATAAACTTCTCTTTTACCCTTCATTGTTCCAAGCAATAGTAGTGAGCTAAATATAAACTTAACCAATCAATCAATTATTCATTTGATTTAATCAAAATTACTTTAAATATATCCAATGGCACCTAAATAGAAGTTGATGCCAATAAACTTTGTTCACGGGTGTAACCTTTTGTCCTATTCCAACTCTGTCTCGCTTTGAGCCCTCATAACAAGTGAACTCCTTCTAGCATGTGCTTTTGGTCTATCCCTTCCTGGACCCTTATAGCACCTCTGAACTCATATGTCAAGTAAAACTATGTGAGATAAATGGGATAAAAAATACTCCCCTCTTTCCATTATCTCTCCTCTTTACCTCTCTCTACCCCTCTCTCTCTCTATAAATTCTTCTCTATCACTATCTCTTACTACCACTTCTCCCCATTCTCTTTCACTATGTCTCTTTGTCTCTATCTCTCCTACTACTTCTCTCTTTTCCTCTTTTTTATCTCTCTCGATCTCCTTCCACTTCTCTCTCTCTCTACACACACACACACGCACGCACGCACGCACGCACGCACGCACGCACGCACGCACGCACACACACACACACACACACACACACACACACACACACACACACACACACACACACATCACTTGTGTGTTTGGTTGTGTAATGCTGGAAATAATTAATGGCTTAAGCCTTAATTGCTTGGCTTTTATAGCCTCTTCCTACCTTGCTACCATTTAGTGCTTTGAGAGAATGACTCCATATTATGCGCTGGTGATGGATCAAAGCATCTTTAGGAGAATCAACATCAAACATCATAGATCTTGGAGCGTAGTAGCAATCAGAGATGACATCAATAGTGGTGAGCATGCTAATGATGCCATAAGACTGCGAGCTTTTGTTGATGTAGGTGATGATGGAATTTCAATTGAAGTCGTGATGATGATGATGTTGATGGGGAGGGGGGGGGGGTGAAGGACGAAGCAATGACCTTTATTCTTTTTTAACATTTTTAAAAAATTGATTAGTAAGATGATACAAAAGAATTACCTTAAGTGGAAGGACAAGCAAAAATGCAAAAAGGAAAATGACACTGATCTCAAAAAGAAAGAGAAAGATAAAGAAGACAAATACATGTAGCTATGATGATGGTAATGATTTATATGTATTCTCTTTGGGTGATGCATGCTTGGTTGCCATGGTGGATAATGGCATGTTTCAAAATTGGCTTTTGGAATTTAGAGCATCATTTCATGTTACTCCACATAGAGAGTGGTTTACTAATTATGATGTTGGAAAGAGAGGATGTGTCCATCTTGGAAATAACTATGCATGCGACATTGTTAGCATTGGGGATATATACTTGTGACTTCCAAATGGAACTTCTTTTGTCTTGTAGAGTGTATAGGATGTTCCAAACTTGAGTACAAAAGTTGGATTAGTACAAGATAACTTGAGGATTGTGGTTATAAGGTGATCTTTAGTGATCATGTGTAGAAGATTTGTAAGGGATCTCTCATTCTGGCTAAAGGTCCAATATCTAGTACCTTGTATCCTTTGCATGTCTCTAGATTTAAAGATTGTAGATATCACTAAACATCCATTTGCTTCTTTATCATCATCGTTTGGGGCACATGTCATTCAAAGCTTTATGCCATTTGAACTATCTCTAATGTTCAAATTTTTATGATCTTGGTTTTTGTGAGCATCGTCTCCAAACTAAAATGTCACATAAGAGAGGTAGTGGTATTAAAAGATTAGAATGTATTGATTTGGTTCATAAGGATTTGTGTACGCCAATGCCCACAATTTCATTTGAGGACCTTCATATTTTTTCACTTTCATAGATGATGCCACTAGGAAGATTTGGGCATTTTTGTGATTTCATAATAGATTTGCATCAACTATTGAATGGATTCAGGTTTAGTAGTAGCTATTATGTCTAAATTATCATCAAGGAACATCTGGGTGACAAAGATTTGACCATTCAGCAAAGGGAGACCTTTGATTACACCTACATAGACCTTAAAATCAATGTGCTCCAACAAAGGTTGCATCACTAATGTGAACAACAATGGAGCCAATGAACAACCTTGTCAAATTGACCTCCTTAACTCAAAGGATTGAGTATGATATGCATTGATGCTAATTGCTATTGCCTAAGCATTACTAAAGAGGGTGCTCAACATTCTGCAAAAGCCCCCTCCAAATACACAATTCCACAACTAATTTTATCATAGGCTTCTAAATCCATGTTCATTAAATAATAGCCTCTAGCCAACCCCAATACATGGTCAATTTCCCACAAGATATTGATCCACGATCCAAGTGCAAGCTTCAAGCGAGCTAGAAGAGAAGAGAAGAGAAGAGAAGAGAAGAGAAGAGAAGAAGAGAGGAGAAGATGGAGAGGTTCTCCACCAAGGTCCCTCACCCTCATACACTCACTCCCTCATACTCTCACACTCCCTCTCTCAAGCACAAGCTCAAGCAAGCAAGCAAGCAAGCAAGAAGAAGAAGAAGAAGAAGAAGAAGAAGAAGAAGAAGAAGAAGAGAGCTACTTTTGACCACATATAAGAATGAGCTTCTCATTCACTTTTCAACTTTATATACAAAACCCTAAATCCCTTTTGGGTAGTCATCCCCTTATCCCCTTTTTTACATGGCCGACCATGGCCTAGGCCCTTTTTCCCATTGTCCTCCTATCTTCCTAGCTTCCTTCCTTCCGCCCATCTACCTTTACAATTTGCACAGGTGGGAGGCGATGCTCTTTTACAAAAAATTTTAGGGGCACCTTGCATTAAAAAATGCACTTTTGCCTTTGACTTAGCTTTTGAGGCCCCCCTTGCGCTTTCGGCCGTTTCCCTTCTTGCTTCTTTCATTGTGTCCGATTCCCTTTTGGGCCACCTCTTTTAGGTCCTGACTTGCACTTTTCCACTTTTTTCGCTTTCTTCTTGTGCTGAGGTTAACATGGTGCATAACAAAATAGGGGAGGATAGTCTCGAGGAAGGGGGAGCCAAAGAGGATAAGTTGCATGTTTTAACTGACAATAGAAAAATTTTGGTTATAATACGGAATGCTATCATTGTGGTGAGAAAGACCATATTTCCAATAACTATTTCAAACAGAAAGCTAAAATTAAATATGGAAAAAAACCACGAGGAAATTATGCTTCCACTAGCAAAAATAACAATAATAGAAGTGAGCAATTTTTTGCCATGCAATGTTTTATGAATATGTATGTTGATGGTTTAACTAAGAATGATACACATTATGTAGACTCAGGTGCCTCTAACCACATGACTTCTTGTGGAGAGTGAGTTATAGATATGCATAGTCTAGAGTCTCCAAGCTATGTGGACATAAGAGATGATACAACCCATCCTATTACTCACATTGAAAATGTTCCCTTGAGTATGCAGCAAAATTGTAAAACAAAGTACTTGGCTAATGTACTACAAGTACCAAACATAAGTAAGAACCTAGTTTTGTTGGTCAGATGGTGGAACAAGGGTTGCAAGTTCAATTCACATTTGATAATTGCCATATAGAGGACCCTGGAAATGGTTACAGGTTGATTGTAAAAGGTAAATGTGCTAGCAGATTGTTTACTCTTGATGTAGATTTGCTTGAAATGAAAGGTACTATGTTTGCCCAAGGTTCAGGTGTTGTGGTTGATATTGAAATTTGACATAGGTGGATTGGTCATACAAATGTGTAGCATTTGAAAAATATGTAGTTAAAATAGATTATGGATGGCTTATGAAATTTTAGAGTTGATGGGATGCATAAAGTTTGTGTAGCATGTCAACTTGGAAAGTAGTCAAGGCATCCATTTTCACATGAAAAGCATGTATGCAAGAAGCCACTATAGTTGATATATTATGATGTGTGGGATCTTACAAAGACTACAACTATGAGTGGCTGCAAGTATTATATCTCTTTCATTGATCAACATATTCATGAAGTATGGGTTTATTTTATGCTTGAGAAAAGTGAGGTGTTCACTCACTTTAAAAGCTTCAAAGCTTTGGTTGAGAAGGAGATAGGGTTATGTATTAAATGCCTAAGGTTGGATGGAGGGGGAGAGTAGTTCTCCAATGGATTTTTTTTATTTTTTATTAAAAAAGGTATTCACACACAATTTACATATAGGTATGATCCACAGCAAAATGGAGTTGTGAAGTAGAAAATTAGGCATATTGTAGAGTTTTCTCAAGCATTGATGTTTGAGAGAAACTTGCCTCACTATTATTTGACTGAAGTAGTTGCTACTATTGTATAAATTATGAACAAGACACTCATAGCTATTGTATATGGTGTGATACTTGAGGAGAAGTATGCAAGTAAAAAGCCAAACCTATACCTCTTGAGAGAATTTTGATGTATTTATTATGTGCATACTCTTGATGAATTGCATAATAAATTGGATTCCAAAGTAGAAAAATGTGTATTTATGAGATACTCTATTTATGAGAAGAGATACAAATGTTATAATCTTATTATGCATGAGATGAGAGTTAGCAAGGATGATGTCTTTGTTGAAATGAGTAGAATGTGTAGGATACAGTTGGGATTGATGTGTATGAGAGTGTGGCTATGCAGAAAAAAAGTCAACAGTCAGGCCATATGAGTCTCCTAGTTATGGATCGATATATAGATTATGGTCGTAAGTCACTCCACCAAAAATTTTACAAGTGTGAAGAAAATACGAGAAAAAGGTTGGAGATTCACCTATTATGATTGATGTATCATTAGGTTTCTCTTATTTTGATGTGGATTCAAATGGCTCTGGTCAAAACTTGGATGAAGAGTTTGGGATTCCCTCTATCAAGACACCCACTGTGAGGAAGGCACAAGAGGATAATAAGGCACCTAGTATTGATCTAGGTCTATGCATGTCAACAAGCATAAGGAAGTCCATGCATATGATATGTAGCTCATCACTTTCCATACATGGCTAAGATTGTGTAGGATATAGAGCCCACTAGTTTTGAGGATGCCTTGGGTAATACACACTTGAGTAATGCTATGAATGAAGAAATGGCTACACTTAAGGTGCCATATTTCAATATCTGCAACTACTCCTTTTCCTTTAGCATACATAGCAGTATCCATTGCAGGAATTCCAATATCTAAAGTGAACATTCGGTCAACTCTACTTCCTTTTGCGACCAACCTGTACTTATCATTAAAGTCTTCTACAAAACAACCTTTTGCATTGAATCGAACCCACAATCCCTGCTCTACCATTTAGCCAACATGCACTAGATTCTTTGTAATTGATGGCACATGTAATACATCTGTCAGACTCTTTGTCTGGCCATCATATAAGGACAAGGGAAGCTTTCCAATGTGTGAAATTGGGTGGCATGAATCATCACCCGTCTACATGTAACTTGGGTTTTGTAAGTCTTGCATCTCTCCAAACCATTCAACATGACTGGTCGTATGATTAGACACACCTGAATCGACATACCATACATCATCATGTGTCCCCTTTCATGTAACTGCATTCATCATATGCTGCATAACAAACAGACACTCATTTTTGTCTTCATTCTGTCGTGAAGACAATGCATAGTTTTCTTGCTACAATTTACCACTGTGAATATCATCCTTCTTTGCATAGCAATGGACTGCAATATGGCTTGTTTTGCCACAATAATGGCAAACAATAGCAAAATTTCCAGAACCTCTATTCTGCCATCCACCTCTTCCTCTAGAGCTCCCCCTGCCTCTAAAGTTTCCTCTGTCTCCAGAAACCTGCATTTCACCAAACTGTTGATTGAACCTATTTTGCTGGTTATCACCAGCACGTCCCATACCACGGCCTCTCGAAGAGAATCTACCACATCCCCTTCTTGAAATCGAGTAAAATTCTTGGACCTATTCACCATTTCTTTCAAATGAATCACCCTGCATATTGATCTCTTCAGTAATCATGAGAGAGATCAGCTCATCAAAATCCGAAAATGGCTTCCGTACATATACTGAAGTAACAAATGATTTCCATGCCTTCTCATTGTTAAGGCCACTCAGAGTGAATTAAACCAAATCATCATCATCCGGCATTGCATCAATCATTGCTAAAGCATTTGCAATGCTCCTCACCTTCAACACATACTCATTGACATACATTTTTCCTTTCTTCAAGGCATTCAACTCTTGCTTGAGTTGAATCTTTCGTGCCTTTATATTTACTGAAAACATGCTCTCAAAAATTGTCCAAGATGCATGTGAAGTTTCTGCATTTCTGATATGTCCCAGCATAGTATTATCGATGACTGCAGATAACCAGTACATCACCTTTTTTCCTTTCGCATTCCATTCTTTCCATGGCTTTAATTCATCTGCAGTCGGAGGGATACCTAGCTCTGGCTCCTTTTCTTCACCTAAAAAAGACTCATAAAGGCCCTTTCCAATGAGGAAGTTCATCACACGAAACTTCCATGAAGGGTAGTTGTTCTTGTTGAGCTTCTCAATAATGGGATTTCCACTATTCTCTGCCATTATCACAAACAAGGATACAACATAGTAAGCTAGTCTTCTGCAATCTTTCACAACACGTGCACAGAACTACACCAAGCAACCTTTTTCACTAATTGCTCAATAGTACATGTAATCTCCAACCTCTTTGTAGATAAACCTTATGTTTGTTTTTTGCAAACACCTCAAAAATTACAGATTTGCAATTTGTAACCTATGCACCCACTTTCAGTCAATACAGCCGAAATCACAATGTACCCTGAAACTGCTGTTCGCAACCTTGCAGCTCTAAAACGGGGCTTGAAATAGCCTCATATGCCCAAAACAACTATGGAAATGCCCTAGAGGGCTTATTTGTAGAATATACATTGATCTACTCACACACCAAATCTCACAGCAATCTGAGATTTTTTCTCGACCTTGCTTTTGGTGCCTCCACAAACACTATCCAAGCGAGAGAGTGGAAGAATGGGAGAGCTTCTTACTCGTTGCTTGCTTGCTCAAACCTTGCTTCTTCTCCTTCACTTTAGCCTTTGAAATCAGCCTCTGTCAGTGGCATGGCTCTGATACCATGTCAAGAATCGCCTGATGGGGGAATTTGCTTGAGCTGCTGCACCAAACACACACTGTATACACAAGAGGAAGCTCACTCAAGAACACAAGAAGAGAGATGGAGGCCAAAACGTTTTTCTGCTGGTTTTTTCTTCTTCTACCACACACTGTACAATGTACACAAAGTATAGATAAGATACAACATAAAGGAAAGTGGCCTTCTAAGTCAAACAGTGCATAATCAACTACACTAATCAATTGGCGTTATATCTTTGCTAGATGTAGGTAGGTGTAACAAACTAAATATAATAAGTGATAAGTCAGCGGCCATGTGAGTATCATAATGACCACCAACATGCTAAGTGTAGACATGCGGACCCATCTAGCCAGTCGGTCCATCAACGATGTCCGCACGTGTTGAGCTTGCCATCTCAACACTTCTAGGCGATAACCCTTGATGTTTAGGCATCCATTATAGCTATGGATCCTAGGTCTTAGCTCTGATTTCTGTGGTTTGCTGGCGTTGAGGTCTGGAAAGTTGTGACAAGTCATGACCCCCCTTCTTAGGCTTGGTGGTGGGTTGCTCTACCGATGGCTTTGCAGGCTTTGATTGAGCCACGCTGCCCTTGCTGAAAGCCGAGACTATACGGATGTTGTCAATGGCTAAATGAATGCATTGCGTCTGGTAGTCGACATTACAAAGTGTTTCCTTTTTAAATGTACGTCCTAGTAGCGATTCCATACTTGCATCCTTTGCATTCAACAACACATAAAAGATCATGGGCATGCTTTTAGACTTGATAGATATAACAACCTTGCACTTTCCCAAAAGTGTGTATGATCGGTCCCCCATTAGTGGGATATAATTGTGGTTTGCCAATTTGAATCCAATGATCATGTTTGCTTGGTAGTGGCAGTTATGCGTAGGTAGGTGCTATGACTTCCGCATCTTCATCTTGAATTTCCGTGAAAGTGGCCACTCGTGCATTGACAGGGTTAGGTTGTCTATGCGAGCTCCTAGCCATCATGTAGAGACTAGTACTGAGGGTGTTTCACTAGGCTCACTAGTTGCCTTACCGGCTTGCTCGTACTCCTCATTATCCGAGAATGGCAGATCGATTGCGGCTAGCACATGCATCCAATCTCGCTCATCCTCAAGACAAGGGACATACTTGGTGAGCGGCTCGTATGATTTTCAAACTTGTGCATCACCCTTCAGCATGGCTAAGATGGCATCTAAGTCGACTGGCGTAGTCTTCCAAGTATCCATTTCTACCCTTACCACTTCTATTCGATTGCCTAGGAAGTTCGGACCCTTGCCCTAGTCTTCTATGACTCGTGCATTCCTCATCCAGGGTTGGCCTAGCAGGATGTCGTAGTCCACTCCCTTCATGACAATGAAGTTCACAGAGAACTGAACACCTGCGATCTTCAACGGCTAAATTTTCAACACTCCAAATGGCCTAACCTTCATTCTATTGACCAGCGTAACATTGAGCTGAGCATTCTCAATATGTGGATTACCCCAAGCTTGGAGTATTGGATGGCTAAGCACACTGACTCCTACCCTTGTGTCCATGATCCCTTTTCATGAGGTATCTCCTAATGCTAGGACTCATAGGACTGCATGTATCTCTATGCCCAACTTAAAAGCATTTATGTATAACGACTTGGGCACTGAGTGCAGTGTTAGACTAGGTATCTGAGTTACTACATCATGATCATGTAAGTTAGCTACCCCTTGCTCCATTGGTCCTTCAACCCACAGCTTCAACCTATGCCACAGTATTGGATGCTACCTAAGTAGATCTCCCGAAGGAAAAGTCACTGGGGTTGTCACTAATGTAGTGAGGAGGTTATCAACTACTTGTGTCTATCCTAATTCAGCACTCCTTGGCCATTGGCCTTGGCTAGTTTTGTAATATTTCCCTCCCCTGCCGAATGACCCATCCTTATAATTAACAAAAAGTTAAGAAAAAAAAGAATTAACTCCCCCCTTACTCACACCGCCAAAGCTGGCAGATGGGGGGGGTTGCCATGTGTTGATGAGTGGGAGGGGGCTGTCATGTGTTGACGAGTGGGAGAAGGGCTGCCATGGCAAGACAAGTGGGAGGGGGGGACTGCCGTAGGAAGACAAGATGGGATGGAAGAGAGAGGAGAAGCTGCATGGTGGCCAACAAGCACCATGGGAGATCAGGATGATGTGGAGCTACATCGACTAACCCTTCTCTCCCCCTACCATACTCTGCATGATGGGCGTTCACTTGGATGGCTTGTTGGGGATAAGGGGGGGCCTCCATACCAAGCTATCCCCCCCCCCCCCCCCCCCCAATACACTATAAAAGGTCCTTAGGTGTAAGAAGGAGGGGATTACGATCGCTACTCTTCCTTGCTATCAGAATAGAGAGAGAGAGAGAGAGAGAGAGAGAGAGAGAGAAATCTCCCTTGAGGCTTCCAAGCTTCCCCTTTCTTTTTCCCCCTCTTTGAGAGGGTTCTCATGGTCGATTTCCTTCCAGAAGGAATCAACTCTCTTGTAGCCTGGGTGCGTAGCCGCGAAGAAAAAGCCGAATTATACGATGCCTCCCAAGCGAAGTAAGATCCAATCGAGTGCGAATTCTGCTTCAACCGATGGAGCTGCGGGTCAAGGAACAATAACACTTGGTAACCAGGTGCGTTCCATAAATCCTACTTTGATGGGAACTCTTGAAAATGTGGATCAAATTCATTGGGAAGGGATAAGTATTTTGGTAAAAATCTATGATACCTAACCACCAATTAGGTTGCATTATTCAATCATGTTGGAAATTGTGTTTTATTGCACTCTGGTATGTTTAGAATGAACAACTTGCACAAAAGATTTCACATTTGTGCACAATGAAATCAAGGACTTTATTGATTGTGTTCGTAGTGCATTAGATTTATGCACTAGCATTGGCATGCTTGAGAGGTAAAAGAAACTGAAAAATGGGTTATCGGGATAATAAAGCATATTCATCATTAAGCGGAAAGCGTACTTTTTGAATCGCAAAATTTGTGAAATTGGAAAGGTAGGAGTAAAGGCTTGAATCAAGTCCATGAGGACTGTGAGTTGCTACAATAATGGTTAAGTATGTTTAGGTCATTGCAAGGCTAAGCCGGGTATTAGGCCCCTATAAATCTTTGGAGAGAAGTAGCTCGTACTTGCATTAGTCCCGATGACTTCGTGTTCCTCACACAAAAGAAAAATACAAGTCTCTATTTATGATTTGCATAAGTGCATTGAAATGAATTCCCAAGAGTAAAACTCTGCATTGCATCATCATCTTAAGAAAGACTCGCATCTAGATTGTGTGGTATCATGGACAGTTTTAGTTGCACTTCTAGGGATTCATCTTAAAGATAGTTATAAGACATGCATATGAAGTGCTAAACTTAATTGCTCATTGCAGTTCAATAAGATGAATCCTATATACGCAAGGATAGGGCCTAGCTCAACTTATTTGGGGTTTAAAAGTAAATGAGCCAAACTATTGTTACATTCATAGGAGGACCTTGAGACAAGTAAAACACTCATTGGTCTCTATTCTACATCTGGCCTCAATAAAGTTGAAACAACCTTGAAGATATCAACTGTAACCATGACACAACTTGATGTTAATACAAGAGAACTCGAGTGTCGTTTTTCCAAGACAAGAACCTTGGAGTAAAGGCTAGCAAGCTAGGACAGCTACCATCTGGATATAGATCCAATTGCATAATTACTCACTCCTATCACATAGGAGTGGGGTCGAAAAGAAGTATTCCCTATCCCAATGTGAGAAGGACAAACACTAAGTGTCAAAGAAAGGGACTCCACCTTAGCAGATGTCCCGAGCACTCACTTGCACCATTGTTTGTGCTTATAAATTTAGGAACACCGCTTGTAAAAAGATTGTATGATCCCAAACTCATAAAAGAAGTGGGAATAATGAATTAGGTTGAACTTTGGAAGGCACACCAAACCACCCCCAATTGGAGCCGCCAACCCTAGACAAGGGGGTTCTAAATAGCCGTGATGGGAACATGGACCGAACCTACCACAAGAGGTCTCTCCATAGGTTGGTTTGAATGTAGGAGGATGCTTGGATGCCGGGGGGGCCTCTGGCTGTATATTCACTGCCTCCGAGTCCTACTCAAATGATCTGTGTGACTTGAGATAGATTCTCGAGGGCCCCTGTTACTAGTGCAAGGGCGAAATCTTGAAGGAAATAAGGTGCATCCTCACAGATTGTGGATATTGCTCCTTTTGAACAAGACTTGTATCTTAGCTAAAATGCTAATATTAAGTTTACTTCCAAGGAACCTGTCTGAAATTGTTTTCATGTTAGTGCCGTAAGATTATGTGAATGAATCATGTTCCCAAAAAGGCTTAATTAAGGAAGCTATTTTTAAATGTCACACATAAATGTGATATGGGCTAATTAGATAACTAAAGTACGCCTATATTGGGAAGTGGGTGGGCGGAACCCCGATGGATCCGAGGGTGGTCCCAGAGAACTGGGAGGCTTCTCACAAGGTTTTATCATTGTTCGACCTTTAGGCAATACGGGGTTAGAACCCGATTCATCCGTATTAGGGAATTAGAGTGGGATTATGCCCTACGGCAGAGAGGTGGAGCGACGCATCCCTCTCGTTTTTCATTCTCCTTGAACCAAGTGGGGTATGGATCTGCTTCGGATTGGGTAACTTTGCATAAAGTAGAATGTCCAGGATGCAATGCTAGAATGATGTCAGGAGACCTTGACAATTAGGGACTCAAGTTTCAGGTTGATCCTAGTGGGTTCGCCGTGAACGTTCCATTGCGAGGCAGACTCGGGAAATTGTAGGCAAGAAAACCCATGACACTCCATGGGAGTGTCAAGTGGCAACGCTTAGATTTGTTTCTCGATGGACTGTCAAAACATGCTTGGACAGCCAATAGGCAGCATGCCATAGTTGGTATCAGAGCCGACCAACGACTAAAACAATTAGGATAGATCAGGAAGAGTGAAGAGATATTTTCATTAGAAAATGTTTTTCTTTATACTCACTTGTGGATTGTTACCGCTTCCAGACTTACGAGGCATGGAGTAGGTTCCTCATATTTCATATCATGTTTAGGAAAGTGTAATAAAACATAAGTCACCTTAGTCTAGAGTAGGCTAGGGTTAAGTATAAAAGGTGGAGATGTAACTTGTGAGGGATCTTTTTTCCATTTCAAGCAATACATGCTTTGAGGTTCCTTCCTCCCACCAACTAAGAGGGTGCATGCTCTTAGCCACCTAGATATGGGGTGCATCCATGTCCCACCTTGACATGAGGTGAGTATTCATGTTGCAGCTTACATCTATGATTCTTAGCCTTCCATGGCAATACTATTTCATGCCTAGCTACCTTGGCTATGGCTTCCTTGCAAACATGGTGTATTTCTTGTATTTCTTTGCAAGCATGGTGTAACTCATAAATTTCTAGTTATTTGACTTGCTGTGAAAACTAGTATATTACATTGGTATCAGAGCATGGACTTTGATCCATGGGAAGAGTCATTTTCTTGGAGAATTTAGTCACAAGGACAGGAACTAGTTAACTGGAGTACCAAGATTTGGCCATAGGGTTTGGTACAGTTCAAACCGTGACTAGTTAGAGTTCTCTGCAACAAGTCGGGACTAATTTTGGAGGTTTCTTGAAGAAGATCTCGAGGAAGATGGAGGTTCTTGGTTGAAATAGCAAGACGTGGTCAAATGGAGGTCCATTTTGAAGGTTCTTGACCCTAATTGGATTTTAATTGGGATTATAGAAGTTAAACCTTGATTACTTTTTTGGGACCAGTTTCTCTCTCTTCTTCCCCTCAAGCTTTTCTCTAAGATTCCATGGCTTCTACTACTTCAATCTTCCTCCAATGGTCATTACTCACCAATGAGACACTAGGGCTTGATTCCTTATGCCATAAGCTTCATGTAGAGCAGTCTATTGCTTAGCTTAAGCAATCTTGATCATCCAGGACAAGAGGAGCAGTCTGCGTTGATTTTCAGCCTCTTCTATTCCACGAAAAATTTAGCCATTAATCTTGGCTATGACTATTGCAAGCTTCAACAAGGATTACTCAAGCATTTCAATAAGTATTTAGTTCTATTTCCATGCTCTTGATCATTCTTGACCTTCCAAACCTTGGCTATGGCAGATTCATGACAACAGTGAGTCTTCTTTGAAATTTCTTCAATAGATCATAGGGCTTTTGTTCTAACAAGCATCCTTGAGCTTCTTCAGCACTCACTGAACCGACATTGAAGATTTCTTGCAATATTAGAGAACTTCTTCTCTTGGAATGAGTCAAAACAAGGCAGCCACTTGAATTAGAGCACTTCTTCTCTTGGAATGAGTCAAAATAGGGTAGCCACTTGAATTCTCAAAATTTTTGATCTTTGAAGCACGTTATCATGGGGCTTTTGGTTCTTGATGCATCCTAAAGCTTCTATTCATGGGATTATATCAATAATTCATGGTCTTGTATCAATATTGCAAGAATAGGGATTCTTCTTGGAATTGCAAGTGTATGGGCAGCATATGCAAGCTTATGTGCTACAATGGAAGAGTTCTCCATCAATGATTGAACTTTTGGATTCTCAATATTGATTCCCTTTCAAATTTCCAGTCACATTTAGGCTACAAGGATCACTTCTATCAAGCTTTTGGATATTGGAGCTTTCTTGAAGAGAAATTGGATTCAATGAGCTACATATTCATTATGGGGATTGTAATTTGAGGATATTCTTGGCTACATCAAGCGGGAGCTCAGGAATTTCAAGTCTCATACGGGTATTGAATCTTCCATAATCATTTACTTCAACAATACAAGAGGTATTTTTTAATTTTTCTCTTAATCCCTTTAAAATCCAATTGCTTAAGCCATCCATTTGTTGAAAAGGTATAATTAAGAGTAATATCATTTAAGAATTACCATTTGATTGCATATAGACCCAACTTAGGGATGAATGATGTCATGATGAATTCTTTTCATCTTACCACCAATTGTTGCTAATTCCCCATTTGTTGGAAAAATTGTGCTAATCCTAATCTTGAATTACTTAATGTGATTGAATGCAATATGACTGAAAATAAGAATCAATTGGTAAGTGGAATAGAATTGTAAAGCCATGAGTCACTGCTGTAGGTATTCCTTACCCATGTCCATTTCAATTCAGTCATATTCCACTTTGTTCTTGCATATCATGAAATGACAATATTTTTATTTAGCCATGTATATCATGCTTTGATCAATAGAATACTAGCTCTACCATGTATATTACGACAGAGGAAAAAGGTCGAAGCCGGACGAGATAGCAATACAAAAGAGAGGTGACCCTCCCTTGCTATTTAAGACTCCATAAGGGTGCACAACCTGGCTCGGAAGGAACTTTGCACACCTTTCAGAGTTTCAAAGCCCATTTAGGTGCCCGTCCTACCATTTTATCCCTCACCATAGGTGATGGACCATGGAAGACCACTTGGAAAAGAGTGGATGAAGATTTGAAGACTAGGGGTACCGAACATGGCAATTTGTGACATCCTTGGGCAGATATATAGGTCTTTCCAACATGTACCTATTAGTTGTAGGTGTTTACTGGATACTTATAGGTGCCTTACACCCCATCACAAGTCTATTAATTGCTTTGGAGGTCCACAAGTAATAATGACTCATTTCAAGGTAAAATAGGGCCTCTACAAGGTGTTAACAAGTTGCATAAATTCACTGGATAGGTACACAATTTCTCTTACAGAAAATTCTGTCGTGATCTGATTTTGGATCCTAATAGCTTGATTTGAAGAGGGGATGTTAACCAAAAATTTTAGTAATGGGACATTGGGAGTAAGTTATGACCAATTTTTTGACACGGGGTCTAGTGGACTGCACCTAGACAGGCTGACAGGGGGGCACTGTTTGAGTTCATTTTACCCATATACCCTATTGCAAGCTGAAATCTTGCTAAATCTAGAGTATCCCTGATATATAAGCTTTGTTTGGATCAATAAACCATTGGCTTTTGTGCAATAATAAGCAAGTTATTGACAGTTTTCTTCCCCACAATCATTTTGACAACACCTATCCTTAATGACCAAACATAAGAGAAAAGATCAAGTCGTGGAGACCATTCAAGAAGATATCAGAGAATACATCAATGATCAAAACAACACTAATAAAGCCCTCAATCATGACCAACGAGATGATGATTTAAGCGTTGTTAATGCTTATCCCTTGTCTCACGAACCTTTTGAAGATCACATGCTTTGAAGAGAGATGCGTATGCTGAACATTGGGATGCATGATCAATATGAGCAACTTTCCAAATCTTTGGGAAGGATTGAGAACACATCCAAACAAGTGGATGAAGGACTTCAGTAGATGGTCAAGTTCAATAAGAGTGGATTTGAGGATGTACAAGTAGCTATCAAGGATTTTAAGACTCAAACCATATCTTTTACAGCAAATGAACCCACTATTCATATTGAAAATACTTCGGCCTAGATCTCCAATATGAAAGGAAAGGGGATTGATCAACCTATTATGTCAACCTTTGAGAAAGGAGAGCCATCCACATTGAGGAGTATTCATTATCAGCCACCAATATCATCAAAGCACCATGCCCGTCCTCAATTCAATCCAAGACGTGAGGCTACTTATGAAGAAGAGGAGGACATAAGCGAAGAAGAGAATGAAGAGTTTCATGGATGTGACCCCTTCTACAAATATTTTCCCTCTCAATTGACCATCAAGAAAAAATAATAAAACTTTCATGATAAGAGTGGAAGATTTGATGAAAGAAGGTCATTTCATGATATCACCAACAAAGATAAGTTATTTTATGGTCAACCCACTAATGGACAACATCATTCCTTTGGATTGGGACAACCGAATCATGGTGGCAATAATCGTAGACCAAATTCTTTTGGAAGAGATTCAATGAATAGAGATTTTTTGAGACAATCATCTTTTGGCCAGCACTCCAACAATTTTCAGCCAACTTATAATGAAAGGAAGTACAAAGAAAAGATTACCATTTCTAACTTCAAGGGGGATAATACATCTCCAACAGAATGGGAAGAATGGGTAAACAAATTAGAGATGCAACACATGTGGACATTGATGATGGACCGCCTAGTTAGATGGGTCCACACGTCTACACTTAGCATATTGGTGGTCATTATGACTCTCACACTGACTCATTACTTATTATATTCAGGTTATTACACCTATTTACAGCTGGCATAGTTATAGCGCCAGTCGACTAGTGTAGTCGGTTATGCATTGTTTGACTTAGTAGGCCACTTTCCTTTATGTTGTATCTTATCTATACTTTGTGTACATTGTAAAGTGTGTGGAAGAAGGAGAAGAAACCAACAAGAAAACGTTTTGGCCTCCATCTCTCTTCTTGTCTCTTAAGTGAGCTTCTCCTTGTGCATTCTGTGTGTGTTCGGCACAACATCTTGAGCAAGTCCCCCCACCACGCGATTCTTGACATGGTATCAGAGTTGCACCACTGAGAGAGGCTGATTTCGAAGGTTGAAGTGAAGGAGAAGAAGCAAGGTTCGAGCAAGCAAGCCACGGGTGAGAAGCTCTTCCATCCTTCCACTCTTTCTCTTGGATAGTGCCTGTGGAGGCACCGGAAGCAGGGCAAAGCAAAAATCTCAAATTGCAGTGAGATTTGGTGTGTGCGAAGAGCGATGTGTATTCTACATGCCTGTAGTTATTTTGGGCATTTGAGGCCATTTCAGGCCCTGTTTTAGAGCCGCAAAATTGCGGTACAATGTGATTTCGACTGTTTTGACCGAAAGTGGGTGCGCAGGTTACAGATTGCCAATCTATAATCCTTGAGGTGTTTGCAGGAAGCAAACATAAGGTTTATCTACAAACAGGTTGCAGATTGCATGTATTATTGAGCAGATAGTGAAAAAGGCTGTCTAGTGTATTGCTGTGAACTACAGGTTGAGGGTTGCAGAAGATTTACTTGCTCTTTGGTATTGGTTTTGTGATAATGGTAGAGAACAGTGGAAGCCCCATCATTGAGAAGCTCGACAAGAATAACTACCCTTCATGGAAGTTCAGTGTCACAAACTTCCTTATTGGAAAAGGCCTCTATCAGTTTGTTTCAGGTGAAGAAAAGGAGCCGGAGGAGAGTGATCCTCCAACTGCAAAAGAGACAAAGGCACGGAAGGAATGGAATGCAAAAGACAAGAAGGTCATGTATTGGCTGTCTGCAGTAATTGACAATAATATGATGGGACATATTAGAAATGCAGAGAATTCATATACAGCTTGGACCATACTTGAAAGTATGTTTTCCGTAAATACAAAGGCACGAAAGATTCAACTCAAGCAAGAGTTGAATACATTGAAGAAAGGGAATATGTCTATCAATGAGTATGCACTGAAGGTAAGGAGCATTGCAGATGCATTGGCAGCAATTGATGCAATGCCCGATGATGATGATTTGGTGTCGTCTACCTTGGGTGGACTTAACAATGAAAAGGCTTGGAAGTCTTTTGTAACTTCCGTATATGTTAGAAAGCCATTTCCAGATTTTGATGAGTTGGTCTCCCTTATGATCACTGAAGAGATCAACATGCAGAATGAGACATCTGAAAGAAGTGGTGAACAAGTCCAAGCTTTCTACTCTAGTTCAGGAAGGGGACGTGGCAGGTTCTCTTCAAGAGGCCGTGGTACAGGACGTGGTAGTGACAACCAGCAAAATAGATTGAATCAGCAATTTGGTGATATGCAGGTTTCAGGAGGTCGTGGTAACTTTAGAGGCAGGGGGAGCTTTAGAGGAAGAGGTGGATGGCAGAACAGAGGTTCTAACAACTCTGGTATTGTGTGTCACTACTGTGGCAAAACAGGTCATATTGCAGCCCAATGTTATGCTAAGAAAGATGATATTCGCAATGGTAAGTTGCAACAAGGAAACTATGCATCGTTCTCACGACAGAATGAAGACAAAAATGAACGTATGTTTGTTATGCAGCATATGCTGAATGCTATTACAGGAAAGGGAACACATGATGATGTTTGGTATGTTGATTCAGGTGCATCCAATCATATGACCAGCCATGTAGAATGGTTTGGAGAGATGCAGGATTTGCAAAATGCAGGTTATGTGCAGACGGGTGATGATTCATGCCACCCAATTTCACACATTAGAAAAGTTCCCTTGTCCTTGCATAATGGTAAGACAAAGAGTCTTTCAGATGTATTACATGTGCCATCTATTACAAAGAACTTGGTGTCAGACGGTCAAATGGTAGAGCAAGGGTTGCAAGTCAGATTTAATGCGAAGGGCTGCTTTGTAGAAGACTTCAATGACAAGTGCAGGTTGGTAGCAAAGGGAAGTAGAGTTGGACGTATGTTTGCTTTAGATGCTGGAGTTCCTACTATGAATACTGCTATGTATGCTAAAGGAAAAGGTGTTGTTGCATATATTGAAATTTGGCACAAACGCATTGGACATGCAAATGTACAAAGGCTAAAATTAATGTAGTCCAAAGGGTTGGTTACAGGTTTGCCTACATTTAGAGTTGCAGAATTTCATAAGGTATGCGAAGCATGTCAGTTTGGTAAGCAGGCAAGACAACCCTTTCCACATGACAGAGATGTAAGCAAAAATATCCTTGATGTTATGCATACAGACATTTGGGGGCCTACACAAAATGTATCTCTTGGAGGCAGTTCATACTTTGTCACATTCATTGATGATTGTTCTAGAAAGCTGTGGGTATATTTTATGAAGGAAAAGAGTGAAGCGTTTGAGCACTTTAGAACTTTCAAGGCTGCAGTTGAAAGAGAAACAGGCTTAAAGTAAAGTGCTTGAGATCAGATGGAGGGGGAGAATACCTCTCGAATGAGTTCAGTGATTTTCTAAGGTCTCATGGGATAAAGAGACAATTCACATGCAGATATACCCCACAGCAAAATGGGGTTGCAGAAAGGAAAAATAGGCATATTGTAGAAGTTGCACGCGCCTTGATGGCTGAAAAGAATATGCCTAAGCATTTTTGGTCTGAGGCTGTTCATACTACTGTTTATATTATGAATAGAACTCCCACAGCTGCAGTTCATGGGATGACTCCTGAAGAATGCTTTACTGGCAAGAAGCCTAATGTATCACACTTGAAGGTATTTGGCTGTGTTGCATATGTTCATGTGCCAGATGAGCTACGGAAGAAGCTTGATCCAAAGGCAGAAAAATGTATTTTTATTGGATATTCTTTAGAGTAGAAAGCGTATCACTGTTATAACCCTGTCACATGTAAGTTCAGAGCGAGCAGGGATGTCATCTTTGATTAAATGAGTAGTTGGTATGCATCTAGTGGTGATGCATTGGATGATGATGATGATCATGACACTCATGTGCAAGCTGAAAAGCAAGAATCATGGACTCTTAGTGGACCAGAGACATCATCTGGTAGTCCTTGGTCTGGGAGACTAAGGAGTACCTCTACATCTTCATGTGCATCTAGTAGCACTACAGGTAAAGACAAAGGAAAGAATAAAGTGTCAGATGGCATTGATGCAATTCTTGATGGAGACTCCAGTGGCTCAGAGAGCTTGGATGATGAGCTTGGTATTCCTTCTATCAGGACACCAGGTGTACAGAGAGCTCATAGTAATGTAAAGGCTCCATTGAGTGATCTGGTGGTACGCAGATCTAACAGGGTCAGATACCCTGTTAAAAGATTTGGTTTTGAAGGTTATGCAGCTCACCATTATGCTTATATGGTAAAACTAGTTGAGGATGTTGAGCCCACATGTTTTGAGGAGGCTGTTAGTCATGCTCGTTGCGATGCAGCAATGGATGAGGAGATGGCTGCATTAGAGGACAATAAGACTTGGGATCTAGTATCATTGCCGAAGGGCAAGAAAGCTATAGATGGTTCTATTAGTAGGCACAAAGCTAGGCTCGTTGCAAAAGGCTATGCCGAGACATATGGCATAGATTATGAAGAAACCTTCAGTCTAATTACTAGGATGGCAATTGTTAGATGTGTGATTGCTTTGGCAGCAGCCAAAGGTTGGAGGTTGCAGCAAATAGATGTAAAGAATGCCTTCTTGCATGGTGATTTGTAGGAAGAAATGTATATGGATCAACCAGTAGGTTATGAAGATTTAGAGCATCCCACATATGTGTGCAGGTTGAAGAAGGCGCTCTATGGGCTCAAGCAAGCACCTAGAGCATGGTCTGACAAGATCAGAGAGTATCTTGTCAATATTGGCTTTTATATTTTTGATGCTGATTACTCACTTTATGTGAGAAAGGGAGATGCAGGTTTGGTCATCATAGTCATCTATGTGGATGACTTGATTATTAAAGGTGATAGTGATAGTGGGATTGCTGAAGTCAAGGATTTTTTAAAGAAGAAGTTTGAGACGAAGGATTTAGGTGAGCTAAGGTACTTCCTTGGCATTGAGGTGATCAAATGATGATTATATATAGCTATCCCAAAGATAGTATGGCTTGGATATATTGTCCAAGTATGGTATGACAGCATGCAAACCACTTTCATTCCCGTTGGAGCAGAATGTAAACCTGAGTGCTGATGTTGGGGATGAGATAGAAGACCCTACTATGTTCAGGAGGATAGTGGGGAGTTTGATCTACATGACCATTACAAGGCCAGACTTAAGCTACGATGTTCGTCTTGTGAGTCAGTTTATGCAAGTACCTAGAAAGCCACATTTGGATGCAGTCAGACGCATATTGAGATACATGAAGCCCACATTACATTATGGACTTTTCTATGAGGCAGGTATAGATGTACATGTGTTTGGATACACAGATGTAGATTGGGCTGGTAGTATGTCTGATAGAAGATCTACCAGCGGATACATGTTCTCTCTTGGTAGTGCAGCAGTTGTTTGGAGTAGCAAAAAGCAATCTACAGTTGCTTTGTCAAGTACAGAGGCTGAGTATAGAGGTGCTGCTGTTGCAGCATGTGAGGTAGTATGGCTACAAAAGTTAATGGCTGATTTGATGTGCAGGTGGAAGGTCCAGTTGTCATTTATTGTGACAACATGAGCAGTATACAATTGGCTAGGATCCCTGTGTTCCATACTAGGACAAAACATATTGAGGTACACTACCACTTTGTGAGAGAGAAGGTACTAGCAGGTGAGATTGACTTGGTGTATGTCAGCACACAGGATCATATAGCTGACATCTTCACGAAGGCATTGGGTACAGAGAAGCTTCAAAAGTTTCGAAGCTTACTTGGAGTTGCAGAGATGCAGTTGAGATTGAGAGGGAGTGTTGAGATGACAAGCTCAACACATGCGGATATTGATGATGGACCACCTGGTTAGATGGGTCCACACATCTACACTTAGCATGTCGGTGGTCATTATGACTCTCACATGGCCACTGACTCATTACTTATTATATTCAGGTTGTTACACCTATTTACAACTGGCATAGTTATAGCGCCAATCGACTAGTCTAGGAAGTTATGCATTGTTTGACTTAGTAGGCCGCTTTCCTTTATGTTGTATCTTATCTATACTTTGTGTACATTGTAAAGTGTGTGGTAGAAGAAGAAGAAACCAGCAAGAAAACGTTTTGGCCTCCATCTCTCTTCTTGTCTCTTGAGTGAGCTTCTCCTTGTGCATTCTGTGTGTGTTCAGCGCATCATCTTGAGCAAGTCCCCCCACCACACGATTCTTGACATGATGAAGCCAAGATCTATTTTTCAGCACTCCATCTTGAAAACTACATGCATACATGGTGGAGATATATGCAAAGAGTTGGTCACAATTTTGCTTCTTGGGAGGATTTTAAGAAGGACATGTTGAAAGTGTTTGTCTCTCCAATGGAAAAAGAAAGATTGCAAAGAAGATAGTATGGTCTTTAACAACGAGGCATGCACGTTCGTGATTTCTCTAACATGTTCCTTAATCATTCTATGTACATTGAAGGGATTGATGATTTGGCCAAGTTAAACAAATATATATTTTTGGTCTAGATTCAACCCTCTCTTCAAAAGTAGGTGCAATGCAGCCCAAGACAATTCATGAAGCCATTTTATATGTTAAAAGGTATTGGCAGAAATATAGAAGAGAATCAATGGGGGTTTAGCCAAAAAGTATAGGGTATTCATTACCTAATCAGCCTTCAAGGGTTAGAGCACCTTTTAGCTAGCAAAGGTATGTTTATAGGCAAGAAGGCAAAGGAACAAGTATTACAATAGTAATTACAACAAGTTGCCTACATATCCAATAGTCTATGGATCAAAACCAAGTGGAGGAAATGGTTATAGACCAATGGCTGAAGCAAAACAAAGCTTTGCAAGGGCTGAAAATACACAAAAGGGATCTCAAAATAGCACTTACAACAAAGTTCTTTCAAATGAACAAATTAGAGTCATGAGGGCCAAAGGGTTATGTTTTAAGTGTGGAGAAAAATGGACACAAGACCATAGGTTGAAATGCAAATCCAAAAATAGCAAGCTTAACTTTGTCATCATCGATGAGCCGGATGAGGATGAAAGTGAAGAGGGGAATGTATTTCATGTGGAAGCAAACCCTATGATTGAAGAAATGCATGACGAGGATGAAGGAAATAATGATGAATTTTATGATATTGTGGATAGTTTTCCTTTTGATCGGGTGGTTCTTTATGTGCAATTTCTCATGATGCATGGACCCATTGTAAAGGAGAAAACACCCTTAGACTTGAGGGGCTGATCAATGGTAGGACATTTCACCTTTTGATTGATATGGGTAGCACCCATAGCTTCATTAATACCAAATCTTTGCATGGGTTGAGATTGCTTCCTCAACAAATGCAAGACTTGCTGTTGAAGATTCAAGTTGCTGGTGGAGCTTATGAATCAAGTAATGAAGTATGCCTACACACTCCTATTACTCTATCTCCTTTATGTATTATGAAAGTGGACTTGATCACTTTGGAAATGGGTCCCATAGATATTGTCATAGGCTGCGATTGGTTGAAAACCATTGGAAAATTTTCTTTGGAATTGCAAAACATGCTGATGGAATTCCAATGGAATGGACAGCCTATAATATTGAAGGGCATTGGTCAAAAGCAACTGGAACTCATCTCTATGAAGAAGATGCGTAAAGAAATCAATGCACGGTCATACATATTCACTCTTTTGCTTGCGAAAGTGGATGAATCACCAAATAAGACATCATCTTCTTCAAAGTAAGAGGATCTAAGAATGGAAGAGCTATTGGAGGAATACAAATATTTATTTCAGCAACCATCATCTTTTCCTCCAAAGCGAGAGGTAGATCACCCTATTGACTTGTTGCTCAACACAAAACCCATCAACAAACCTCCCTATTGCTTGTCAAAGCTTGAAAGGGAAGAGGTGGAAAGACAAGTTAAAGAGTTGCTGCAAATGGGTTTAATTCAGCCAAGTCAATCTCAGTTTGCCTCTCCTGTGCTCTTGGTTAAGAAGAAAGATGGATCTTTTCACATGTGCATTGATTATAGGGAGCTTAACAAGTCCATGGTGAAGAATAGATACTCGTTTCCTTGCATTGACGACCTCTTGGATGAGCTCAAAGATGTAAAGGTTTTCAACAAGATTGATCTTCGTTCGGGCTATCATCAAATTCAAATGAAGGAAGGGGATGAGTATAAAATAGCCTTTAGGACTGAAAGAGGGTTATATCACCTCTTGGTCATGCCATTTGGGCTTTCAAATGTTCCCACTACTTTTCAAGCACTCATAAATAAGATATTGCAGCCTTTCTTATTCAAAATAGTCCTTGTATCTTTTGATGATATACTCATTTATAGCAAATCCAAGTATGAGCATTTAATGCATGTGTGAGAGGTCTTTGACACATTACGAAGATACACACTTTTTGCCAAAATGTCAAAGTGTTCTTTCATGGAAGATGAAGTGGAATACTTGGGTCACATTGTGGGAGAGCGAGGCATTCGTGTGGATCCTAACAAGGTGAAATGCATTAAAGAGTGGCCTACTACTATGAATTCTACTTCCTTGAGAGGTTTCCTTGGATTATCTTCATTCTATAGGAGGTTTATAAAAAATTATGCTCATGTGGCGACTCCTTTGACCGATAGGTTGAAGAAAGAGGCTTTCTTTTGGGACTCCATAGCCGATAAGAGCTTCAACGAGCTGAAATATCTATTAGTTTCAGCACCTATTCTTGTATGCTCGGGCTTCTCTAAGGAATTCATTATATGTGCGGATGCTAGTGGAAGAGGAGTTTGGGTTGTTTTGTATCAAGACCATGGAGTTATAGCCTATGAAAGTTGCAAGCTTGATGACAAGGAGCGTCAACTACATGTCTATGAACAAGAGATGTTGGCAAATTTGCATGCTATCAAAGTGACATCACTATATATATGGCTCGGGGGGTTCACTATATATATATATTCTCTATATAACGTGTGTTCATGGCCTATTTATAAATATCCTAATCTGTGAAATTTTCTTGAATAAAACACAACCCTTTTTTATTTAATCTGTAAGTAATCCCTTTATATGACACCCTTCTGTATGTAAAAATGTATAAAAATGGTGTTTTAAAAACCTCTTATTTTGAACTCACGTTATATATACATATATTCATGAGTGAACCCCCCGAGATATATGGCAGCCATTTCAAGGTGAAGAGTGATCATCCTGTGTTGAAATACTTCCTTTCTCAACCAAATTTGTCCCCTAAACAAAGGAGGTGGCTAGCTACTCTTCAAAGCTATGATTTTGAAATATCCTACATGGCTAGAAAAGATAATGTTGTGATGGATGCTTTATCACGTATGTGGACATGTTCTATATCTTCAATCTCAATTGTACATAAGGACTAGATTCATGACATCCAAAAAGAATATTTGCTTGATGAGCAATTATCAAAGATGATGAAGGAATTTTAGCAAGGAAAAGGAGAAGAATATCCCAATTTCAATTGGCACAATGGTCTTTTATGGTATTATGGTAGAGTCTACTTGACACCACAATCCTCTTTCAAAGATCGTATTTTGCATGAGATGCATTCTTCACCTTTAGCGGGTCATCATGGGCTGTTCAAAACATTTGGCAACATCCATAAGAACTTCTATTGAAAGGGAATTTGGCAGGATATCAAGGATTATGTGATGCAATGTCTTCCGTGACAACAAAATAAAGACTCGTCTCTTCTACCCGGTGGCTTACTTCAGCCACTCCCTATTCCTCAAGGCAATTGGACTAATATCTCTATGGATTTTATTGTGGGATTGCCTACAACTAAGCATGGGTGGAATAGCATTTATGTGGTAGTTGATTGGTTGACTAAATTAGCCCATTTCATCCCTACTAAGGCCCAATTTATAGCAAAGCAAGTGGCTCAACAATTCAAGGAATGTATTTTCAAGCTTCATGGTTTTGCCAATGAAGATTGTGTTTGATCATGACACTAAGTTTATGGGCAGCTTTTGGAGGAGTTTGTTTTCTTCAATGGGGACTCTTTTGACTCCTAGTACCGCATATCACCCACAAACGGATGGGCAAACTGAAAGAGTTAACAAATGGCTAGAAGTTTATTTGAGGCCCTTTTGCCATGAGACACAAAATACATGGGACCAATGGCTCCATCTTGTGGAGTTTTGTTACAACAATACTTACCATATGAGCATTGGAATGTCTCCTTTTGAAGCTTTATATGGCTACAAAATACAAGTACCCTCCGCATCGTTTCATGAATATGTAAATCCACAAGCACATGAGGAGTTGGAAAAGATGGGGGCCCTTATGAAGCAATGCAAGGACAACATGCATAAAGCTTAAGAGACAATGAAGGTCTATGCGGATGAGAAAAGAAGACATGTGGAGTTTGAGGAAGATGAATGGGTATTTTTGATGGTTCTCAAGTCATGTTATGCTTCTCTTAAAGGAGGACACAACAAACTTGCTCATAGGTTTTATGGTCCTTATTGTATTGTCAAGTAAGTTGGGGAGCAGGCTTATCAACTAGACTTACCTTCAAACACAAGAATCGATAATGTCTTTAATGTGTCTCAGCTTAAAAAGTATGTGGGACTTCAAATTCACGTTCTTGAAGAACTACCTCCCTTGGATGATGATGGTTTGATAATCTATGAGCCCAAGAAGATTATTGGCAAGCAGGAGACGGATCTAAGGAACCGTATTCTTATTGAATACCTTATCAAATGGAAGGGTTTGCCTATTGAAGAGACTTCATGGCAACAAGCATCATATTTGGAACAATTTCCATGGCTTCACCAAGAGGACAGCTCATAAACAAGGAAGTAAACATCTTGTTGTATTAAATTTCTATGAGAAAGTAAATTCTCTTATCGACTTCAAAATTTTATTTTGAAGGTATGGCTGGATACTACATGTTGTCCTCTACATTTCTGTATCTCCACATGAAAATCAGCCACTTCTAGCTCAAGATATGGCCAATTTTGTACTACATCCTGTTTTGGGTAGTTTACATCAATCTGTTCCATTTATGTGGTCCATCTTCATCAACTTCTTTGATCTTCATCAACATGGAGCTTTATTTCAGCATGATTCCAAATGCTTCAAGCTATCTCTATAATCATCCTCGTAATTTGTTCCCAATTCAGTTTTGAGGACAAAGCTCTTTTAGATCAGGATGGCTTGTAATAAAGCATAAGTTACCTTAGTCTAGAGTAGGCTAGGGTTAAGTATAAAAGATGGAGATGTAACTTGTGAGGGATCTTTTTCCATTTCAAGCAATACATGCTTTGAGGGATCTTTTTTCCATTTCAAGCAATACATGCTTTGAGGTTCCTTCCATCCACCAACTAAGAGTGTGCATGCTCTTAGCCACCAAGATATGGGGTGCATACCATGTCCCACCTTGACATGAGGTAAGTATTCATGTTGCAGCTTACATCTATGATTCTCAGCCTTCCATGGCAATACTATTTAATGCCTAGCTACCTTGGCTATGGCTTCCTTGCAAACATGGTGTATTTCTTATATTTCTTTGTAAGCATGGTGTAATTCATAAATTTCCAGTTATTTGACTTATTATGAGAACTAGTATATTACAGACAACTATGAACTCTTAGCTATCGTAGATTGTGAGACATGATGGCGATCCTGGATTGGCTCTACAACCCCTCACCACTGTATGTGGAAAGGTGTTGGACTTGGAGCATGGGATACTGCTACATAGATGCCAACCGATTGGCATATCTTCAAAACAACCTGAAGAGGCTAAAGTGGTTGGAGGACTTGAATATTATCAAGTTATTCATCTTCCATGAGGCTCGTGTGAACTCGACCCTACACATTGGACGCCGACAAGTAGATCAAAACTGCTACACCTACGAAGAGGTGGTTAAAATCTTACCAACAGATAGAATTAAAGTAATGGGGCAAAATGAATGTCATGGCTATCAAAAATAGGGATTTCTTGAACTTCCCATATCGCTTCCTGAGCATCCATACTACTATTTTGTCCATGTAGCTGAATCCAATAGGGAATTATTAGCTTGGCATTGATGTAACTCCTGAAAAGAAAATTATCTCAACCAATCCCTATCTATTCCCGAATAATTATACTTGAGGCTTACGCTTCCCTATGGTTAAATAAGAATTTTATGTTCATTCGAATTGGCGATGGAAAATATGTGCACATTGGTTTGAGTTGTATAAGGAAGTGTTAATGAAATCCTAACATGAAAAGTTTAAATTGGTAACCAGATGATACAACCCCAAGCGCAGATCTAGAATCTTGTTTTCGCACTAAGCCTGGCAGAGGCACAAGAGAATAAGTTTCTTCTCAAACAAATTAAATCACTAGGATTCGACAAAAAAGGGAAGACTATTGAAGCCGATGTCGAAATATGGATTGAATCCATGGAGGACTATTTCAGTGTGGCCAGAACAGCACCTGTGAACCAAGCCTTGATTGCCAAGCTCAAGCTCACTGGCGAAGCTGGGCTATGGTGGAACCAATGGTGTAAGACCAAGAAGTCACACTGAAAGCACAATAACTTGGGAAAAACTAAAGGAAGCAGTGTAGGGAAGGTATATGCCACTTGTGTACGGAACTCAAAAGATGAATGAGTTCTTTAAGTTGAAACATTTGGGCCTGTCTCTGGAGGTGTACTACTCGAAATTTGTCTCTTTTGCTGAAATATGCCTCGACAATGAGTATCCCCCAACAAGTCTCAAAGTTCTGTGATGGGTTGAATCTGCCGATAAACACTTGGTTGGAATCAATGTGTCCTTTGGATTTGCAAGATGCATTGATAAGAACAGGACTATTGCCCAAGAAGTCCAGCTCAAGTCTAGACCTTGGTCTTACAAATACCAAAATCTAGGGATGTTGAAAGCTCAAATTAAAAGGGCGCACAGACAGAGTCAAGGCCAACGGAAGAAGGCGAGAGAAAATGCAATCAGTGACTTTGTCCCCACTCAAAGAAGTGATCAAAGCATGCATTATTTCCATTGCAATAAACCTGGGCACTTCAAAAGGGAATGTCCCAAATTGCTGGAGATTGTTGTCAATGGAAATTCATTGGCCAAGCTAGGGCTACTCATGGCCGCGGTCGTGCAGCATTGGGAAGGGCAAAAACTTCCAATATTACCACTAAAGGAATCGACGAAGAAGAAGATCCGTCCATGGAAGCTGAGATTGAGAGGGCAATTGTTCATGCCTCTCTCCATAAGAAGGGGCCAAACTGCCAATTCTTGGTGATTCACTAGGGTAAAAAATTCAAAACCCTGATTGATTGTGGTAGCACTCATTCTTTCATTTCACCAACCTGTGCAAGAAGGTTAGGTATAACCACCGTAGCTGCACCCACTTTGCTTTTCGAACTAGCAAATGGGCGAGAAATCACTTGCACTAGACAAACTGCTAAGGTGGAATTCCTACTCGAAAACAAGCCCACATTTGTTAAGTTCAGGATAATGAATCTAGGAGTCCATGAATGCCTACTTGGGATGGATTGGCTAATCCCCAATGATGCTCACATTCATTGTGGAAAGGGTCAAGTCTCCTTTTGGAACCCTAAGGGTGAGCTAGTTACAACAAAAGGAGAAGCTGGTAAACCAAAGATCCAGCTAACTAAGGCAATGCAAATAGTTCAAGGAAAAAGGAAGGGATTACATGTCTACCTAATCAAGCTAAACAAACCAGATCAGGTAGAGGATACCAATGAAGAACCATCATGGTTAAAATAATATGTGGATGTGTTTCCAGAAGAATTAACTGAATTACCACCACCTAGGGAAGTGGATCATGATATTAAGCTAATGCCAAGAGTTGCACCAGTTGCGAAAAGGCCCTACAAGATGTCCATTCCTGAAGCTATTGAGCTAAAGGAACGACTCAAACAACTACTGGACCAAGGGTATATACACCCTAGCAATTCTCCTTAGGGGGCTCCAGTCTTGTTCCAAAAGAAGAAGGATGGACACTTCACCTTTGCATCGATTATATAGGCATGAACCAAGTAACCATAAAAAATAAATATCCCATTCCGAGGATAGATGAGTTACTCAATCGATTGTAGGAAGAAAAAATATTCTCCAAGACTGATTTGAGGTCAGTGTATTATTAGATCCGCGTCAAGGATGAGGATATTCCAAAGATGACATTCAATACCAAATATTGTCATTTTGAATTCATAGTAATGTCTTTTGGATTGACTAATGCCCCTGAACACCATATTGGGGAATATGGGAATTTCCCATAAGTTTGGGACAAGTGGTCAAATCTTTGGATTTATCATAACTTGAACACTATAACTCCAAATCAAGCGCTCTATGCTCAATAGATTCCATTTTTCAAGTGCTTTCCAATGATAGGTCACATCATATGGTTTTGAGAAACTTATGGGTATGTTATCCGGGTGCCACCTTTTTAGTATTCAAAAAATGGGAATTGGGAGATTCCCAAACTCACTAATATTGTGTTCCTGCCACCTTTAACAAGCTAATGCAAGACATTTTTAGACCATATCTTGATGATTTTGTACTCCTCTTCTTTGATGACACCTTGGTTTATTCCAAGGAAGAGGGGGATCATGAATACCAAGTTTGCATCATCCTTGAGACCATGAGGGCTCATAAGCTCTATGCTAAGAAGAAAAAGTGTACCTTCCTCAAAAGGCAGATTGAATATCTTGGATTTATTGTGTCAAATGAAGGAATCTCTATAGACCCTACAAAGGTTAAGGATGCCCAAGAGTGGTCTCCATCGGCTACTATTAAAGAAGTGCATAGCTTTCTTGGATTAACAGGTTGGTACATGATCTTCATTAAGGACTATGCTTTAATCATAGCACCCCTCACAAATTTGCTGAAAAAGAAAGTTGCCATAGTGTGGATGCCCTCTGAACAAGCAAGTTTTGACCAACTCAAGCATAGCGTGGTGACAACACCCATTTTGAAGCTCCTTGACTTAAGCAAGGAATTTGAAGTTGTCACGGATGCTGGCTCACTTGCACTGGGTTGTGTAGTAATGCAAGCAGGTCATCCTATAGCCTATTCCTCATGGAAGCTAAAAACCCATGAAAGGAATTATGCCACCCATGACCTGGAGCTGCTAGTAGTGATTCATGCCCTCAAACTTTGGTGACATTACTTGCTTGGTAACAAGTTTTCTTTGGTCACATACCATAAGAGCCTTAAATGGATCTTCACCCAAACCGACCTCAACATGAGGCAATGTCGTTGGATAGAAATTCTGTAGGAGTATGATTTTGAGATTAGGTATCGACCAGGTAAAGAGAATGTGGCCGCTGATGCCCTAAGTCGCAAGGCATTCCTCAACTCTCTTATCATGAGGAACTCTCAATGGCTGAATCATTGGCAACTATGGTGTCAATACCTAGCAACCCTATCCTTGAACTAGCTAATGAAGAAGCTAGCCATGACCCAGAATATCTGGAGATGAAATTTTGGAGGACCAAAACCCCAGACTTAAGGTAAAATATCAAGAATTCTCCGTCAATGAGGGAGTTGTCTATTTTAGGACAAGATTATGCATACCTTTGAGCAAGAAACTCAAACAGAGAATACTTTGGGAAGCACATGACTCCCCCAAGCCATCCCGAATATATCAAGACTCTCAACACGGTCAGAAAGAGCTATCATTAGGGAAGGCTTAAGGGAGACGTGCTCAAATATATCATGGAATGTTTGTCTTGCCAATGCATTAAGGCAGAACATGTCAAGATGCATGGGAATCTGCAACCTCTCGACATCCCCCAAATGAAGTGGGAATTCATCAGCATGGACTTTGTTGTTGGGTTAACTTCAATGCAAGGAGGCTACAATTCAATTATGGTTATAGTAGACATGCTCACCAAGGTTGAACACCTCGTTCCAATCAAGACAAACTATACAACTTTAGATATTGCCAGACTGTTTATCAATGAGATATTCACACTCCATGGGTTGCCTAGAAGGATCGTTAGTGACCGCGACTCCCTCTTCACATCTCACTTCTGGAGAGGGATATTCGGGGCCATTGGGACTCAACTCTGTTTCAGTATAGCCTATCACTCTCAAGCTGATGGCCAAATAGAGAGGGTCAACCAAGTCATTGTAGAGCGTATTGCTGTCGCAAACCTAGAAAATGGATCCAATATCTACAATTGGTAGAGTTTGCCTACAATGCTTCGTACCAACAAAGCATTCAAATGACACCTTTTCAAGTATTGTATGGGCATGACTGCCATACTCCATTGAACTTTTTAGATCCTACTTTAAGGGTAGAAGCTTCTAAGCAAATGCTCGAGGAAATAGATGAGTAGGTTAAGACCATCAAACAAGACATTAGAGTCGCCAAGGATAGGCAGAAAGCCTATGCAGATCTAAATAGACAAAAGCAACTCTTCAGTGAGGGAGACATGGTTTTTATTCATGTACGGCCCAAGAAGAGTTCCTTATCATTGGGAGAATATAAAAAACTGAGTCCAAGGTATTGTGGACCCTACAGGATCCTCAAATGCCTAGGGCCCAATGCCTACAAACTCCAACTCCCTGATAACATAAAGGTTCACAATGTATTTCATGTTAGTCTATTAAAGAAATATGTATCCAATCCTAGCCATGTACTCAATGATTAATAAGTTGTAATGCCAAGCCAAGGAGTCCTTGAGCTTTGGTTAGATGGAATCCTAGACATTCAATATAAGAGCTTGAGAACTAGAATCCTCAAGGAGTACCTCATCCAATGGAAAGACTTTTCAGAAGAAGATGCCACATGGATTGACGAGAGTACTCTCAACCAATAATACCCCCAATTCCTTTCAAGATGAGGACATCTCGATTCCTTAAAGGGGGGAAGGATGTAATATTTCCCTCCCCCGTGGAATGACCCCCATGTAATTAACAAAAAGTTTTTAAAAAATAAAAATTAATGCCCCCCTTACTCACACCACCAGTTGGTGGACGGAGTGGGGGGTTGTCGTGTGTTGACGGAGGGGTGGGGCTACCGCGTGTTGACGAGTGGGAGTGGGGCTATTGTGGGAAGACAAGATGGGATGTTGGAGAGAGGGGAAGTTGTGTGGTGGCCAATAGATGCCGTGGGAGATTGAGACGACATGGAGCTACATCCACTAACCCTTCTCTCCCCCCGCCATACTTTGCATGATGGGCGTCCACTTGGAAGGCTTGTTGGGGATAAGGGGGGGCCTCCATACCATGCTATCCCCCCCCCCCCCCCCAAATACACTATAAAAGGCCCTTAGGCATAAGAAGGAGGGAATTACGATCGTTACTCTTTCATGTTGTCAAACGAGAGAGAGAGAGAGAGAGAGAGAGAGAGAGAGAGAGAGAGAGAGAGAGAGAGAGAGAGAGAGAGAGAGAGAGAGAGAGAGAGAGAGAGAGAGAGAGAGAGAGAGAGAGAGAGAGAGAGAGAGAGAGAGAGCGAAATTTCCCCTTGGAGACTTCCAAGCTTCTCCTTGGAGGGAAATTTCCCCTTGGAGGCTTCCAAGCTTCTTCTTTCTTTTTCCCCCTCTTTGAGAGGGTTCTCACAGCCAATTTCCTTCAACAAGGAATCAACTCTCCTGTAGCCTGGGTGCGTAGCTGAGAAGAAGTAGCCAAATTATACAATGCCTCCCAAGCAAAGTAAGGTGCGATTGAGCGTGAATCACGCTTCACCGATGGAGCTGTGAGTCAAGGAACTGCAATACTTGGTAACCAGGCATAAATCCTACTTTGATGGGAACTCTAAAAAATGTAGATCGACTTCATTGGGAAGGGAGAAGTATTCTAGTAAAAATCTATGATAACTAACCAACGCCAATTAGGTTCCATTATTCAATCATGTTGGAAATTGTGTTTTATTGCACTCTGGCATGTTTAGAATGAACAACTTGCACAAAAGATTTCACATTTGTGCACATCAAAATCAAGGACTTTATTGATTGTGTTCGTAGTGCATTAGATTTATGCACTAGCATTGGCATGCTTGAGAGGTAAAAGAAACTGAAAAATGGGTTATCGGGATGATAAAGCATATTCATCATTAAGTGAAAATCGTACTTTTTGCATTACAAAATTTGTGAAATTGGAAAGGTAGGAATAAAGGCTTGAATCAAGTCCATGAGGATCGTGAGTTGCTATGATAATGGTTAAGTCTGTTTAGGTCATTGCAAGGCTAAGCCGGGTGTTAGGCCCCTATAAACCTTTGGAGAGAAGTAGCTTGCACTTGTATTAGGCTTGATGACTTCATGTTCCTTGCACAAAAGAAAAATACAAGTCTCTATTTATGATTTGCATAAGTGCATTGAAATGAATTACCAAGAGTAGAACTCCACATTGCATCATTGTCTTAAGAAGGGCTCACATCTAGATTGCATGGTATCATGGACAGTTTTAGTTGCACTACTAGGGATTCATCTTAAAGATAGTTATAAGACATGCATATGAAGTGCTAAATTTAATTTATTAGGGAAGTTCAATAAGATGAATCCTATATACGCAAGGATAGGGCCTAACTCGACTTATTTGGGGTTTAAAAGTAAATGAGCCAAACTGTTGTTACATTCATAGGAGGACCTTGAGACAAGTAAAACACTCATTGGTCTCTATTCTACATTTGGCCTCGATAAAGCTGAAACAACCTTGAAGATATTACCTTTAACCATGACACAAATCGATGTTAATACAAGAGAACTCGAGTTCGTTTTTCCAAGACAAGAACCTTGGAGTAAAGGCTAGCAAGCTAGGACAGCTACCATCGGATATAGATCCAATTGCATAATTACTCGCTCCTATCACATAGGAGTGGGGTTAGAAAGAAGGTATTCCCTATCCCTCAGAGGATATTGGAAATTGCCGCCAATGCGAGAAGGACAAACACTAAGCGTCAAAGAAAGGGACTCCACCTTAGCAGATGTCCCGAGCACTCACTTGCACCATTGTTTGTGCTTATAAATTTAGGAACACCGCTTATAAAAAGATTGTATGATCCCAAACCCATAAAATAAGTGGGAATAATGAATTAGGTTGAACTTTGGAAGGCACACCAAAGCACCCCCAGTTGGAGCTGCCAACCCTAGCTAAGGGGGTTCTAAATAGCAGGCGAACTCAAGAAACCCTAGGTAACAAAACCCATGACATCCCATGGGAGTGCCGGGTGAGGATGCTTAGATTCGTTTCTTGATGGACTACCAAACGTGCTTGGACGCAACACATCACAAGTTTGCTAGTTCATAGCTTCTAAGCCCTGTCTCTGTGGTACCACTTGTGTGGTGCCGATATGTCTCTCGATTTTACTTTTGCAGGTGAAATTGGTGTGCTCAAGCTAGAGAGCTCGTTGATTTCATCTTCTAGGATGGGTTCAATGACTTTCAAGCCTTGTTCACCCACTCTTTGACCTTCTCTATGGCTTGGAGCTAGCGTTTTGGGTTGGGGTACTCCCCCATCCTAGTACAATACCCCCACCCTAGTACTCCCCTTATTAGTAGTCTTTGGAGTAGATGTCTTTGCCTCTGCATCGATGACTTTCTTTCTGGTGGGTAGTGTCATAGCACTCTTCGTTTTAAGCGTGACCTTGGCCTCCATCCTCTTCTTTCTTCACTTAGGCTCTTTTTCCTTATCAAGGCTGTGTATAGATTGCTTGGTCCAGGCAATGATATGCGTGCCTCCTTCATCTATGTACGAGCCATGATATGTAATGGAATAGGTGTGTCCTCTCTGTCAAGTGTCTCAACTCCAAACAACCCCAATGGTACTGATGGCTCGTTAGATGGACTAGAGGGTGCTGACTAGAGGGTCGCTTCCGTCTAGGGCATTCGGCAAACAAGTGGGTGATTCCACACTCTCAACACCTAAGATCGGCCTTGTCTCAATAAGCTTGCTCTCGTTCGGGGTAGCGCGAGGAGATATGCCTTGGGTGACTACAAACCGATCGGTTCTTGAGTCTGCCCTCTCCTAAGCCTTTACCTCTACCCCTTCCTAATGCCATCACGAGCTGTGGGAGCTTTCACTCAACCGCCAAGACCCTCGGACCGCTTATTGTTTCAAGCGTTCCAAGCCGAGCACTAATGGCTACCTCTCACATAGCCGACGCGCCATCCATATCTACAGGTGTAGTGAGCTTACCTTGATGCCGTTCGAGTTACCTCCTCTCCCGCGCACTCCGGTAGCTCCACGATCCAAGTGCAAGCTTCAAGCAAGCTCCATCCTCAAGCTCCACTCTCCAAGCTCCATTGCCGCGAGCAAGAGAAGAGAAGAGAAGAGAAGAGAAGAAGAGAGGAGACGATGGAGAGCTTCTCCTCCTCGGTCCCTCACCCTCACACACTCACTCCCTCACACTCTCACACTCCCTCTCTCAAGCACAAGCTCAAGCAAGCAAGAACAAGAAGAAGAAGAAGAAGAGGAGAGCTACTTTTGGCCACACACAAGAATGAGCTTCTCATTCACTTTTTCAACTTTATATACAAAACCCTAAATCCCTTTTGGGCGGTCATCCCCTTTTTCCCTTTTTACATGGCCGGCCATAGCCTAGGCCCTTTTTCCCATTATCCTTCTATCTTCCTAGCTTCCTTTCCACCGCCCGTCTACATTTACAAATTGCACGGGTGAGAGCCCGGCGCTCTTTTACAAGATTTCAGGGTGCGCCTTTTCATTTTAAAATGCGCCTTTCCCCTTTTGCCTTTGCCTTGGACTTTTAAGGTTGCCCTTGCGCTTTTGGCTTTTCCTCCTTTTCTTTCTTCAGTCGGGCTTCCTTTTTTCCGCCTTTGCCCTGCGCCTTTTCCACTTCCTTTTGCTTTCTTCGTGTTGGGGTTAACATTACCCCCCTCCTAGATGAGTGCCAGTCCCATGGCACTCACCGTCGTAGGTAGCAGGCTGTAGCGTGCACCGAAGACATGGGTGACAAGGACGCCTGTGATTTCCGTGGAGGAGTGTTGGTGGTGGTGTGGGAGAAGGTCGTCCTGGGGGCCTATTGGTGGCCAAGGTGGCAAGTGGAAGCTTGTTGGAGTTGGTGGTAGGGCTATGCTATGTTGGGAATTGCATTGATGGCCAGCACAAGTGTTGGTTTGTTGGGGATTCTGCGCATGACGATTCCTTGCGGGCTTGTTGGATAGTAAGGGACAAGCATTCAGAGTTGAGTGTTGATGAAGAGCGAACGACACTTGCGTTGGAGTCTTCAACACCTGCAATTGAAAACCTCTCCTATGGTCTCTTCCTAAGGGGTAGTGCTAGTCTTCTTATTGTGCACAAGACATATTTTGATTAGTTTGGGAGACAAGTCGAACTCTAAGTAATCTTGGAGTATTGTCCTGCACTTGAGGACCCAAACTGTGTATATGCATTGGTGCAATTAGTATGTGAGTGCTCGTGAGTATTTAGGTTATACTTAGTTAGAAGACTTTCGACCTGGTTCCTTGTATAGCAATGGGTTAGTGTAGCAAGGGGCTAAGTTGATGGAAAAATTTGTCGATGAAGATGGGAAAAGTATACTTGAATATTGCTTGAGACATCATTATGGTCTTGTCAAGGCCATGTAGCATAATTGAGCTCCTTGATGTCTTAGCTTTTGGTAGCTAGTGGCTACTCGTAGAAAAGTATGTTGTACTTGTCCGGTGTCTTTCATACCTTGCTTATCACTATTGATTGTAATGGCATTGAGATGAGTGCGAGAGAATTGTGCAAGTGGTTCAGGGTGACAAGTCTAACCATAGGCGAGGCGAGCTCCCGAGGTATGTCTTGCCCTTGATGTGCCCTGAACAATTGTGGGGGATGTACAAAGGGCTAGGGGATTAGGGACGGAGCCAGCCAACCAAGGTCACTGGACGTATCTAATTTGAGGACCCCTAGGTGCGGTGCTGTGATTGTGTGCTTTTTTTCTTTTCTTTTTCTTTTTCTTTTTCTTTTTTCTTTTTCTTTCTTTCTTTCTTTCTTCTTCTTTCTCTTTTTTTTTTTCCCTTTTTCCCTCTCTTTTTTTTTCTTTTTTTTTTGGTGGGAAAAATGAATTCAATCAATGCCATACATTGAGGCTGTTAGCCTTTCATTTGGATTTGAGAAATGTTGGGATCCAAAGGCTATGAAGAATGGATATTACAAAGATGATTGTGTCACCAGCCTTGATGCTAGAGGAACTGTTATTGAGATGAAGAGATACACTTGAGATTTTGCAAACCTCTTTGTAACATGTGAGACATCGAACAATTGAGGTAGCACTTGGAGTGAGTTGTGCATGGACAAGGGTAGAGCATCTTGCGAATTGAATCTTGGATGATGAAGAGACATTCGCCCTTGTTGAGAGTGTGGCTCCTGCCTGAAGATAGAGTTGGCCGTCTAGGAGGAGGTAATCGATGATTATGCCTTGGCCATGCTCAATTGCAATATGTGCTTTTTCTGCAAAGGTGTCCTTGGGTTCCCATCCAGTGGCGTTTCCGTCATGGCTTTTGTTTTTTGGTATCCTGTCACTTCCTCCATAATGGTTCTTTGTGGGGTTGGTGGTCTTGTGGTGACTTGGATATTAAACACTTCTAGCCCTTGACCTGTGTCATTCTGCATCCACTTGTCACTTTGTGAGAGTATATGCTCACTTGCGTTAAGTACATCGGACCAATGCAATCATGTTAAGACATAATTTTTCTGAATGCTATGATGCCTATCCCATTACTTGTTAAGGTCGCATACATTAACGGTAGGTGAAGGAAGTGTGTACAAGTGGGGATCTTGCCCCTTTACTCATCAAAAACAAAAAGTTCTGGCATGATGACTTGCCAAGTTACTTGTACATCATAGGGGCTTAGTCGATAGGTACCAGGCAGGGTGAGTCCGGTTGGCTAGGTGACCGGGGTGGTGCTAGTGCAGGGCTCCTGTGAGGCTGGGCAGGGAACATGTCGACCGGGATATGAATGGTGTAATCCCGGCTTGCTACCGTCTCCAGAATTTCTTTAAATAATTCACTAAATTCTTCTCGTTCCCGAGCTGCCCTTTCTGCCTTTGAGCGTCTGGGGCCCGAGTAGGAGCTGGGAGTGCACACCACTAGTGCTGTGGCCTGTTGCAGGTTTCGGATCTCGACCTTCTGAACTCGCGGGTTCTTCGGCCTTCGCCCTGGGCAATGTCGCTTAGGGACCCACTTCTTGGCATACCTCTTGATGGTGGGCACATAGCGCTCTGGTGGAGGGGCGCGTGCCACATGCTCCCGTCTCTTGCGAAGAGCATCTTTGTAAGCCAAATCTCCATGATGCTCCATGCGTTCTGCTAAAGAAGGAAACCTGCAAGGTGTGAACCAAGGGTTACACCTTGATACAGGGTACAATTGTTCGCATGGAAGGGATTTTAGTGTGGTTTATCAAGTGCACATGTGACAAGAAGGGGAGGGGTGAGGCATGCAGTGTTTTGTCATAACGGGATGGCCCCCATGATGATGTTTGTTTTGCTTCCAGCCATTAGCCAATATTGGCTTATGCTAAGTTGTGTGGACTGGTTGTCATGGAGTGGGATAGGGCACATCCTCGGAAGGATAGACCACAAAGGGAAGAAGGTGTATAGAAAGGGACTACACCCTGTCTACACCATCAGAGTTGTTGGTCAAGGCCTCCTATGGTGGCAATATGGGTTGCAGTTGCATGCCCTTCACTTGGAGGTGGGAGTGGTCACACGGCTTTTAAATGTGTGATGAGAAGAGGACTTGAGGAGGTTAGCCTGTTAGAACCAACTCTTCTCCCTGCGCTTGACTATCATTGCTTGTGTGTGTTGATAGTATCTATACAGGGTAACACAAAAATCATTGTTTGTATATACATTTATACATATACGAATCCATGTCACCTCACGAGGATAGAAACCAATTGTAGAACTCAGGATTGTACTGGAGTGTGGCACACACATCTAGTATTCATGGCAGCTTACTCAATACCGATAGATATTTTGCCACATCGAGTAGCATAGAACCTTGTCCGAGTCTACTGGCAATATGTAACTCCTCCTCAGTGAGAACCTTATCAGACATAGCGTTCTCTTGGCTAGTTCTAGCTAAGTCCATACCCCGAATGTCAGTGAGCACTCGAAGGGAAGTTGGTGCAACGTAGGTTGGGTCTCTTTGAGACCGCCATTTGGCCAATCGCTCTTCTGAGACCGTCATGATCTGAGCCCCTAGTTCGGCCATTACGACGCGGCTTTTGCACCAACGCCGCTCAAATTGACTCTGGCCTGCTGACAGTCGCTTTAGTAGCTCTATGTCTACGAGATTCGGTCGACATAGCACTTCATTGAACGTGACGGATAAGCGCAGTTCGTCAGCCTCCTCGTCAGGGATGAGTCGCATGTGTTCATGCAGGAACCTGTCGTAGTGCCCATCAAGATGTTCTTGTTCTTCCCATGTTAGAGGAAAGGTCAAGTAATCTCCGAGCAGCTCTTTGGGGATTGTGCCCATGTCCGCAAGGACGTAGACTCGCGCGACCACTTTGAGCTTAGCCTCCAACTCAGTTAAGCATTATGTGACACTTCTATGTTCAATGAGGCTTGCTCGGTTGCTATCTCATGCAAAGTTCTAAGAGTTTCCTTAGGCTTTAGCATGGCTGGGGGCTCAGGCCTGGATGAGCAAGATTGGTCAACACTAGGATTTCTCATGCTCATGGGGTTCTCACGTTGCTCCTGAGGTTTTGCTGCTATTTTGTCATGGTTCTTCTCGGGTGTGACTGGTATGACCTTGTCACCCTGTTGTGACAGCGTTGTATCCACTCTTGATTGATCAATGTGAGTTCTATTGTCAGTGGATAGAGTGTTGCAAGCAACTGTTGATGGCAACGGTAGCTTTGGTTTCTCAGAACACACGGATGTGTCTGGGGTTTCACCGCTATTAAGAGAGGCATCAGTGGGTTCATTGGTGGGTGGACTCGACGCTTCATTCATCAGCTCTCCAGTGCCCTTCGTCTCAATGTTCTTTGGGTCCACAACCACCTGCATCTGTTGTTGTTTTCTCTGCTTTCTCCTCTTTTTCTTGGTCAATGAAGGTGCCTCTTTCAACAACTCAGGACCCTGGGCTATATCGACCGTTGATGTGCTTGGTCGGGCCTCAGCTTTCCCCTTCTCTGGTGTGTCCTCATAGGACATGGCCGTGGCCTGCTGAATAGCCTTGCTAGGCTGTGGGAGCACAACTGCCGCCCTTTTCGGAGAGTCTAGCTTTTCAACCAACTCCCCTGCGTTTAACTCCCCCGTCCTAGGCTTTAGGCACTTTGAAAGTGCTGGAGTTGTTGAGGGATTTGGTTGCGACACCTCCTCCACAGGTAAACTACTGAGGACACGCTCCACAAGGGGCATTGTCACAGCCAAGGGCTGTGACTACTGTGATCCCTGATTGGAAGTAGTAGCAGCTAGTTTAGTGGGCTGGCTACCCTTGGTGGATTGCGATGTCACGTCCCTAGGGCGATCAGAAGTGGTTGTGTCTTTTGTTGGCCTTTGAGCACTCATCTGTGTAGATCGAACGTGAGCTGATCTAGTCGCTTTAGGTGGCTTAGGCATATCCTTGGGTCGAGAGCTACAGATGGCATCATGTCCCACTTCTTTGACGATTGGAAGCTTAGATGGAGATAGAGATTGGAATTGAGCAGTCGCCCTAGACAACTGCTGTAGTGCTTCCTGTGTCTATTTGGGAGAAGAGGGCGTAAGAGATCTAGGACTCTTGGGTGGACTTGGCACTCGCTGAATGATCTGCTTGAGGTTACTAGACGATTGTGCCATTTGCTTTGTTGAGCAATCAGCCTTGCCTTGAGCGATGTTGTGCCTATGATGTTTGTTTTCCCCTTCGGAAATCAAAGGCTCCTTGGGCACTAATGATTTTTGTGCACGCTCAGTGGCTGCATCTGATGTCCGCTTGTCAAGCACACTAGGCTGAGGATCCACTTTTTGATAGGCCATGTTTGGTTTCTTGATTTCAGTAGTGATGGGCTCAATCACTCCAATATGTTTGGTTTGGAACTTGGCCGTTCGTTTAGTTTTCCTCCTACGCCTCTTTGCTTTGGACATAGTTTGGGCTTCTGATAGAGGTGGCCTAGCAGGGAGTTTGGGCACCCAAATCCATTGGTTACCTGCGTAGTATCCTTGAGCACATAGCAATGCTTTGGATATCCATCGTGGTGTTGTGCTGACTCTCCATCGACGCCTCTGTCTATAAGGCTTGGGCTTCTTTTGGGGTCTTCTTCGATATTTGTAAGTCCAAAGCCCGTCCTTGGCATTGTCTCTTGACCTTTTTGTTTCAAGCATGGCCTCACTCACTGGTCCTCGTTGTTCGACCTGTGCTTGTATCAACTCTTCCAACAAATCCTTGCCCTCGTTAGTAGGCTTGACTGTTACGTCAGCACCTTCCTTGCCTTTCCCTCGAGGTTTGGTGAGGTCACCCTTGCTAAACGTTGTGATTATCCTCACACCTGGTAGTGTCAGGTGTATCCTCTGTGCTATATAGTCGGCTTCACACTTCGTTGCCTTTTTGAAGGGCCTTCCTAGGAGGATTTTCTTTCCACAATTCTTGCTATTTGGGGGGACATAGAACAGGACTGGCAAGCTTTCTGTTTCAATAGTTACAAGGATTTTGCACTTCCCTAGAAGTGCTTGTGGGTGTTCCCCGTAAGGGTTAAGAGTTGCATCAGTCGGTTTGAGCTCTGGTTGACCTAGTAGAGTCCATGCTTCATAAGTCAAGATATTGAAATCTGCTCCTTCATCAATGAGAGCATCAACACTATGCTCTCTTTCTGCGGTGAGTTTGACCCTAAGATAAGCAGGTGGTACTATGTCTTCATCTTCCGGGTCTTGGCTTGTAAATTTAAGCCTTCTGACAGATGCCCTTGAGTTCTCGACTGCACGACCAGATGTGGATTCTCTACTGCTGTCTTGGATCGTCAGTGCAGTGCTATTCAAGGTACATCTCTCGTCAAGAATGTCATGTCTAGTCATCTTCGCATTTGTAGCTTGCTGAAGTTGCATTTTGCTCTGACTAGACACAGTTTGAACACAATGTCTTTGTGTTCTCGTGGTGTGGCCTTTTTGCCCTTGATGGCTAGATTGGCCCATTGAGGTTCTAGGGTCTCTGTTTGTCTCTGTTCGGATATGGGCTTTTGGTTGCTCTATTGCAAGTGAGACTCCATGCTGGTGTAGAGCCATTACTTCACTAGGGTCCAATTTGGAAGACCTGTCACTGCGCGCGTTTTCTCTCCAACCTACTCGGGGGAGGTGCGGAGAGGGCAGAGCCCCCTCTGCGGGGGTCCGGGGGGGCAGTCCCCCTCGGCCCGCAGGGCCGTTACGGTAGACGCCATATGCAATTTGGAGGATCGTTTATAGCCAAATTTTGAGCTACGTGCTCTAACTTTTAGCCCGGTTATGGATCTGTGATATGCCTTCAGCTCTACGTAGCCTCAGGGGTCAATCTCGGGGTTTAGATGTATCAAAATTTGTGTTCTAGGTACCTGTCCGATTTTGACAGTTTTCTGTCCGATTCTCAGATGTCCGATTTTCGGGAGTCCGATTATCGGAATCGGATGTCCGATTTTGGGTTGGTCCGATCGGACCAGTGGTCCGATTTTGGTCACGTCCGATTCTAGGAGTCGGATCAAAAAATGGTCCGATTTTCAAGTGGTCCGATTCTGGGAATCGGATCGGACAAGGTGGTCCGATTCTGGACTGGTCCGATTCTGGGACTCGTCCGAGTGTCCGAGTCGGACGGATTGGTCCGATTGGACGGGGTTGATCCGAGCGTCCGAGTTCGAGTGGTCCGATTTCTCAAAATCGGACGGGTTGGTCCGAGTCCGAGTGTCCGAGTGGTCCGAGCGTCCGATTCTCAAAATCGAACGGATTGGTCCGATCGGAACGTCCGATTCTGGGAATCGGATGGCCTGGTCCGACGGCGCGGACGACGGCCTGCGAGTTGCATGCGATGCCTCTAGGCTGATGTCCACTACACCGAATCATCCAGCGCCTTCCAGATAGGTGCAAGACACTACAAGGGAATGCCAGACATGCCTGGAACCACTGTGGTGCTCGAATCGAACGACACTCCAAGGATCTGTGCCCCTATTTCCCTGTTTTAGCCTGTTATATAGCAACACAGGACCCTACTATTTGTTTCTTTTTTTTCTTTCTTTTCTTTGTTTTTTCCTACCCTAAATGCATCCAAATCACAAAATAAATACCTATACTACTCCATTCCACAACATAAATCACAGAAAGCAAAAAACCTACTTGCCAAGGAGATCGAATACCATCTTCAACCCCCTTGCTTCCTACCTATCTCAAGCACCAGTTCAGGGAAGCCCTTACTTTGATGCTCAATTCGAAGCGCGCAAGCGCTCAAGGCTTGAATCCGTTGGTCCCGGCAACGGAACCAAAATGTGGGAGCTTTCACTCAACCGCCAAGACCCTCGGACCGCTTATTGTTTCAAGCGTTCCAAGCCGAGCACTAATGGCTACCTCTCACATAGCCGACGCGCCATCCATATCTATGGGTGTAGTGAGCTTACCTTGATGCCGTTCGAGTTACCTCCTCTCCCGCGCACTCCGGTAGCTCCACGATCCAAGTGCAAGCTTCAAGCAAGCTCCATCCTCAAGCTCCACCCTCCAAGCTCCATTGCCGCGAGCAAGACAAGAGAAGAGAAGAGAATAGAAGAAGAGAGGAGACGATGGAGAGCTTCTCCTCCTCGGTCCCTCACCCTCACACACTCACTCCCTCACACTCTCACACTCCCTCTCTCAAGCACAAGCTCAAGCAAGCAAGAACAAGAAGAAGAAGAAGAAGAGGAGAGCTACTTTTGGCCACACACAAGAATGAGCTTCTCATTCACTTTTTCAACTTTATATACAAAACCCTAAATCCCTTTTGGGCGATCATCCCCTTTTTCCCTTTTTACATGGCCGGCCATAGCCTAGGCCCTTTTTCCCATTATCCTTCTATCTTCCTAGCTTCCTTTCCACCGCCCGTCTACATTTACAAATTGCATGGGTGAGAGCCCGGCGCTCTTTTACAACATTTCAGGGTGCGCCTTTTCATTTTAAAATGCGCCTTTCCCCTTTTGCCTTTGCCTTGGACTTTTAAGGTTGCCCTTGCGCTTTTGGCTTTTCCTCCTTTTCTTTCTTCAGTCGGGCTTCCTTTTTTCCGCCTTTGCCCTGCGCCTTTTCCACTTCCTTTTGCTTTCTTCGTGTTGGGGTTAACACGAGCACTAATTGGTAATCCATGAGGATTGGGTTGTTGTCCTCTTTGTCATACGAGATGTAAGGGTTCACATAAGGCTCATCATTGTTTGGCTCCTCCACGTAGTGGATTGGAGTGTCGCTTGGTGGATGGGTGATGTAAGGTCCAAGTGGCCTGGGTATACCAATGGGATTAATCTCCATCCTAGGAATGGTTGGTTTAGTGTCATTAGGTACCAAGAGAGCCAATGGAGCCAATGGGTTGTGAGTATGGGAGTCATATCGGTAGTCTGCAATGCATGGAAACATGACTGAACCTATCATAATTGGAACAAGGTCGGGACCTAGGGTCCTAACACTCAGCTCGCAAGTGGTTTCCACCACAATACATGCATTGGACATGTGGATGTGTTCGTCTCCTCACGATTTCTTGTAGCCTTGCTATCTCCATCTTCATCTTTGCCAGCTTCAGTCTTCTTTCCCTTATCCTTGCTATACTTGGGATTGATCATTTGCTAGATGTGGTTGCCCTTTATGAGGTTCTAGAGCTAGCCTCGTCATGGTTTGAGCTCCTGGAGCTCCTCTTCTTGAGTTGGTCATCCACTCAAATGGCTTCTTCAAAGACCCTAGTTAGCATATCTTGCTGCAAGCTTGAGTTGCCTGCCAAGGCCTTGTAGAGTTCCTCACTTAGTATTCTGTTGATGAAGACCATGGACATCGCTCTTTCCATGGGTCATTTGTTTATCAGGATTATCTTAAAGAGACTCCTCACATGGTCACATAATCCCTGATATCCTCATTCTCTCTCTGCTTCACGTTCATGAGCTGTACGATCAGATTGTTCGAGTACCCAACCTCCGAGAATCTCTCAATGAAGACGTTCTTGAGATGGTTGAGGTTGTTACATTCTGTGGCATCTAAGGTGGTGTACCAAGTCCTTCCCTTATCGTCTAAGCGTAAGCTGAAGGCTTGCAAGCACTGGGTGAGATCGGTGAGGCTGTTGGCCTCACAAACCTCCTCGAACTGCTCTATGGAGCTGTAGGGATAAGGTACTTGTCTAATTGCTTGGCAACGACATGGATCTTTGATTGGCTCTTCAAGACTTGGTTGACTCCTAGCCCTATGAGCAATGAGGTTGCAAGTGTTGTTGCACTTTGCTCTGCAGATGTGTTGTCTAATAGTCACTTCATAAGAAGCTCGCTCAGCGTAAGGTCTCCTTCTAGCACACACACACTCTCTCAATTCCTTGCTAAGGATCTCTTGCATTTCTATGTTCTGTCATAAGCTTCTAACTTGTTGTTCTTGATTGTATGCCACTATGCCTTGCAAAGCTTCCCGTGCTAGTTTCCTCTCCTCTTTGAGATCCACTATGATGTCCTTGGATGGCCTACCATGGTGGTCCATCTGGGTTTGCAAGTCGTACTTGCTCATTATTTGTTGGATTTCATCCAAGAAATCCCCCAGATCAAGCTCTTCATTGTGTTGTCTGCAGTTTTGGTTGGGCCTCTACCATATCTATTGTCTCTTGTTTCACCAGGGTGTTGATGAGGTTGATTAAATTGGGTAGATTCATGCTTGTAATGATGTTGGACCTTCAATTTGTCTAGCTCCTGTGTTGCATCTTTCTCTTGGTCCTACCACTTGGGGTTCTCTATTACCTATCTAAGTTTCAAGGTCTTCTCCTACTAGTGGGTTCGTCGTTCAATTTCTTAAGTCTAAGTGAGTTCCTTATTATTTACTGACAATCCTCAATTTACCATCACTTAGTGTGTGTGCATGCTCTTTTCCATGCATTGTGCAAAATTAGACTTTTAGCTTTTCTTTTGGTGCACTTCAAGTGTCTAAAAACAATGTGGGGTATAATGCAGAATGGTAAATGCAGCTTCAAAACTCTCGTCTACATTCTCGGCCTAATAGGGCTTTAAGCTTGGTCATTGGCCACTCTCACTAGTCTCTAAGGTCTCCGCTGTGTCTTTCTACTCATCCAAGGTCTAATCGAGTATCTATGCCTCAGTTTGGGACTCTCAGCAAGGTGGTAAGCTAGCAAGTTGGCTAGCGTCATTGCTAGATCGACAATTCATTAGTTCTCTCATTTCTTGTGCCAGGAAGGTGTCTTGTTCTTCTGTATTGCTCTCAGGGGTTCATTTGCTGGCTATGGTCCATGTCAGTTAGGGTCTACAGATATCAAATTTGAAAAATCGTAGATTCAACCCAGCTGGTCCGAATTGCAGGGTTCGAGTGTCAAATTTGGCCCTGCTATAAGTGGCCTAGGACCGCCAAGTAATATAAGGGCCGAATCTGAGGCCGAGCGTCTGAGACCATCCGAATGCCAAGTGGCAAGGTGGTCTGAGTGGCCGATCTTCCAATTCTGATGAGCCGAATATGGTGGTTCGAGTGGTAGTTAGTTTGAATTAACTAGGCCGAATGGTCGAGGGCCGAGTGAGATGGGGCCGAATCAAGTGGTGCAAATTCCAGGTGGTCGAGTCTAGTTGGGCCGAGTGGGCCAAATGTGAGCAGCAGGCCGAGAGCCAATCCTGGGGTTTGGCCCAAAGTGGCTGTCCGAGTTTAGGACTTGGACATGCTGAGTAGATGTGTGGCAAAAACGAATGCGATTTTCACTTCGTTTGCACGATCTATAGCGCGCTTGGTTGCAAGCACTTCCATAATAGCTCAGTGGTGGTCAGACACCAAGGTTTGCATATACCTGGTGTGCTTGAAAACTTCTGGAATGAATCGATTGATCCGCTACAAGGGTTTGGTCTCTCCAAGCTCTCTCACAATGCTAATGTTGCAAATGAGCTCTCCCTTGTCCTCTTGGGTTTTAAACCCATGCCCAACTAAGGCTTGTGACCTACCCGCTCCCTTTGCTTGCGACATTAACACACATAAATACTCTTTTCCCCCATTTCTTCCTTGTTTGTGTCCTATTTGGACCTGTTTTATACAAAAAAACCCTAAATATTTTTCTTTCGATTTCTTAATCCTATCCTACTCTAAATGCAACAAAAATCAAAAGCCAAATACTGAAATGATTCCTCCTACTTGGGTAATCATAACAAAACTAAAATACTTACTTGTTTTGAAGGTTAAAACCCCAAATCTATCTCAAGTGGTTTAGGGATGAAACCCTTACTTCATTGCTTGATTTGAGGCAAGCAAGTGCTCAAAACTTGAATCCATTGGTCCCAACAATGAAACCAAAATGTAGTGGGAGCTCACGCTTAATCGCTAAGACCCACGGACCGCTTATTGCTTCAAGCATTTCAAGTGAGCACAAATGGCTATCTCTCACTTAGCCAACGTGCCTTCGATCCTATGGGGGTGTAGTGAGCTTACCTCGATGCCCGATTGATTAGCCTCCTCCCTCGTGTACACTAGTAGCCCCATGATTCGTGATGCTCAAGCAACCTCAAGTCTCCACCTTCAAGCTCCATCCTCCATAGCCGCACGCAAGAGAAAAGAAGAGAAGAGAAGAGAAGAGAAGAGAAGAGAAGAGAAGAAGAGAGGAGATGATGGAGTGATTCTTCTCCTTGATCCCTCATCCTCACACACTCACTCCCTCACACTCTCACACTCCACTCCCTTTCTCTAACACACACAAGCAAGCAAGAAGGAGAGAAGAAGAAGAGTCCACTTTAGCCACACACCAAAGAATGAGATTTTTCATTCACTTTTTACCTTTTATACAAAACCCTAAATCCCTCTTGGGCGGTCATACCCCTTTTTTACATGGTCAACTGTGGCTATAGGCCCTCTTTCTTATTGTCCTCCTATCCTCCTAGCTTCCTTTCTACTGCTCCTCTACCCTTACAATTTGCACAGGAGGGAGCCTAGCGCTCTTTTACAAGGATTTTGGCTGCGCCTTTACATTTAAAGGTGCACCTTCTCTTTTTTAGCACTTTTTGGGCTTTGATGGCCACTCCTTGGACTTCTCATGGCCATGCCTGCTCTTTTGGGTGCTTCCAGGTCTGATTCCCTTCTGGGTGTCACCTCTTTTAGCTCCCAACTTGCACTTTTCCACTTTTTCTTGTGATGAGGTTAACAATCAATCCTATCCCTCTTACTTTAGGCATGCTGCCTTCTGTTCATTGAGTGGTGGATACTAACAACTTGTAACATGCCATTGACTATATTTTTAAACCCTGTTTGATTCCATATTAGCTAAACTACTCTATTCTAGTTCATACTTGTTCTGCTATAGTTAGGTACTCTATACCTAAGTTTTCTCATAGTAAAGTTACTCCCACTACTTGATCTAGGTTACTCTTAATAATCACCAGTACAACACCACTTTTTATGATTGAAATTATGCTATTCCTATGATTTCTTTATTGTTAGAGAACCTCAATATGAACAATTAGTCCTAGGTTAATTATTTCTATCACATCCAATCTATATTATAGCCATTTTCTTAATATTGATGGTGGTTGGTCTAACATGCTTATGGTTTGTGCTCACTAGTGATGCATAATTGTAGTTGCCATAGTTGTGTGTTGATCATGTTGCCATTCACAAAATATATGGAGCTATTTAATTCTCTCCTACTATAGCCAACAATCATTTTATTGCCCTAGACTTTAACTCAAGCCTTTGCATAAAGCGTTCTCTATTATAGCTATACACTATAGAGAATATCTACTAATCTATATAGATGCTTATTGATATAAACTAGAGTTCTTTTCTCTGCATTTGTTGCAAGGTTATTACTAGTCAAAATCTCAAGAGAAAATGTAGCCTACCACCATATTAATTCTACTTGTTATTACCAACTTCAATGAAGGATTTACTACCTATATACACAATTTCCATACCCTATTTTCTCATCTAAGTTGAGTCTTAATGCAGTAATTCAATGCTACCATCAATAACATTTGCCAAATAATCTACACAATCTTAGCTTAGATTGTATCTCATTGATATGTACTAATAAGGCTATGTTGTGCCTTGATGTAGTAGCCTCTACATAGTTGCATATCAGCTGCTATTCCTAGCTCTTTTTCTAACCTTGGTCTATTTAAAGAAACTTAACCAAGCCCAATAACCATGTTGATATTGCCTTAGTACTCATGGCACCCTAATTTGGAAGCCCTTGGCTATGGGGATCCCCTACCTCCTCCTATTTTTATTCAAGGGCTTTCAACATGCATTGCCTCTCAAAACATATTGTTATTGATATGGACAAAGCTAGTCTTGCTATGAATGCTGATACAAAGAGCTTGTTGTTATTACAACTAGACATGTCAAGGTGGCTCAAAATTTACCACATTTCATTAAACAACACTAAGCTTGCAATCGTAAAGTTGAAATTACTTATGGAGAACTTGGATAAGGCAATATGATGAGGCCAACCTAAACAATTGGTTCAATTCCTCTAAAGCATTATGAAAAATATTTGTAGGCACGGGTATTCCTTTTCAAGAAGAAAACTCCAGACCTAGAAAATCCCTAGAGATCAAAACACCTTCCCTTGTTAGTGGCATGGAAAAAAAATCCTTGGTCCCTTCTAAGTTCTTGGAAGAAGAAGTAGAATTCTTGCATGCTACTTGGGACACCCCCTAATGGGCTAAGAAACAAGAACAAGGCTCATATGGAGACGCATTCATCCCATACCACTTGCTTGAAATCTATTTGAAGGCAAACAATCATCAAGCTTGATCATATGTTATGTTCACTTTAATAGCTCCCATTCCAATTGAAATGTGGTTACTATTCTTAAGTGAAATCGATGAGACTACATTTGAAAATGAATTTTCTAGTTTGGCCATTGATGGTGTTTCATCTCTCTCAAAGGTATCTATTTTGAATGGACCCATAACTATGGTTTTATTTGAGCCTAATGGATGCACATCCCCTTATGGTGTTTGTGTGGTGGCCAAGTCCACCAAATCTAAGGGTAGCAAACATGACTAAAATTCATAATATGGAATTTTACTGCAATATCTATTACAAATGGCTCCATGGCCTTCACTTCCTTTTTCTCTTCCATATCAACTCCCATTTAATACATTGGACAACATAGCTCATGAACCATAGATCTATCATTGATAACACATGAGACCCCTATGAGCTTATGACAACAACTCATGAACAATAGATCTGCCTCACCATTGATGACACATGAGACCCCTAATGACAACAATGCATGCTTAGAAAAATTAAATTGTAACACTAAATATGATAAAGGCCACACATTTTAAGCTAATGCTAAGCATGTTTCAATGATAAGGATAATGGTTATTATTAATGAGGTATTATATGCCAATTCATTAGTGGAAGTACTTGGAAAAATCTCCCAACACAAACTTATTAAAACTATATTTGTAGTACAAAACACAATAAGAACTAGCTAGTGGATAGTCGCTTGGTAGTTAAGCGCACTTGAGTGACGACACTCTTGGGATGGGTGATCTTTCGAGAAGCTTTCCTACAAGTGAGCAGTTTCTTCTCCCATGTCGCCAATAGCACCAAAAAAGCCTTCATAGCCCATTTTCAACCATACCAAGGCCACGCTTCCACCAATGTCTATGCCTTGGTCACTATCTTAGTTATGAGCCTTGGAGGGATGCCGTAATGCTGTGTAGCCCATGCCCTTGGCCACCGCCGGCTGTTGCTTTGCATTTGGGGTCTCTTATTTCTTGGAATTTATAAAATCCTTTTCTTTTTTAGAGATAAAAAGAGCCCTACCCTAACATCATCAATGATATTGACTAAAATGTTAAAGGTAAAACCCCCTCTTCCTTGTCACCTTGCAGTACTATACAAACAAGGGTAGGAGTGCCTTGAAAATGTACAACTCTTATACAAACTCCATCCTATTGAGTTTGATGAAGCTATTCTCTCCCCCTCTCTCTTTTGCAATTACATAGAAGACCTAAGAAATCCCTTAGAGCTCTTCCATTTCTTTTCCACATGATGTTGAAGCTCTCTTGGATTTTGTTGAGTCTATTCCATGGCCCCTAAGAGATGCATAGATGCTTTGTGGGCTCTCATGCATGACAAAGGGTTCACTGGTGCTGAAGTTCAACTTGAAGCTAAAGTACACCTTGAAGCTATCCCCAAATCCATCCAATTCATAGAATCGGTCATTGCACGGCAAACCAAAGTTACGGTCACACCTCATTGTTACAAGGATGGTTGCCTCACGGAGGATAATCAGAGGTTTGGTGAAGGAAAAAAGAGTTATTTCTAAATACATAAAATTTAACTTAGCATTTCATAAATTCTTTAATCAACTTATGTGGTTATTTCATTGTAATTAATGAAAGAAGCTCAAATAGTTGGAAAAGCACATAGAATGAGTCTTTTGCTTTATAAGTTATGGCTAGAATTACTCAAATTTACCATTAGGAAACATCAAAACATACTAGAATCATGATTTTGTTTTAGGAAAGGATATGGGAATTAATGAAGGGATAGACTCTATGCATCGTATATGTTAAGAAGTGTATAAAAGACAATGTTTCTATAGTCATATTTGATTTTGGATTGGAGAATGATGAATTATATATTTTTTGGTTCCGATCTTGTAATAACAACTTGAGGTGTTATAGAATATGGTGGTCTAGGACATTGGGATCTCCAACCCAATGCTCCTTAACACTTTGCAAATTGTAGAAATACTCACTTGTGATGGAAAATGGGGGTCCTACGCTCTTGGGGATGTAGATGTTTAATTTATTTTGATCACTCGAGCACCGGAGAAGACAAAAGACTGAGTGATAAGTTCCTTTATTATGTAGGATGTCTTGTGAGGCTCAAGAAAGCTTATTTTAGCTCTAACCCAACAAATTCCTTATTGACCAGAGATGAAGTGGGATCACATACAACCCAACCTTGTAGGATTGAAAGCTCCTATCCTAGATTGGATGATGTTTTTCTATGGAAAGACAATTTCTTACCACTTTGCGGAGTGAAGGCTCTTATTACTATTATGAAATAAAGTAATTGATTTCCAAATTTTTTGTTATGTACTAAAGATTGAGATTAATGAACCCTATTTATTGAAATAAAAAAAGAAAATTGCTTTTATGTGTCCAAAAAGTGTGGTGGTATGCTTTGCTAATTAAAAAACTAAAGAAAATCCCATTGACGAAAGTAGGAGAGTTTGATCCCAATGATCGAACACCTATGGTTGGGGGGACCTATTAAGTCAGGTAACTTTCCAACCCGAAAAAAAAAGGTAGGACTAGTTTTGGTTCTAACATCATTTTAGGGGGCCGGATATGAGATTTTACCTTATGGGTAGGGGGATTGAGTTACATTGTCCACCATCTATTACCTCCTTGGACCGAGTGTGGTGTTAACCCTGCTCTCGCCTAGGATTGATTACAAAGTGATCTTTCTTAGGTGGGAACTAGATTACTATTAGGGGCAACTTGTTCACATTCAACTAAGCTTAACATTGGGGAGATTGGGAATCATTGTGCAGATGGACACGAATTTTGGTCACAATTGCTAGAGGAGTCCTCGAGGCTTTATGGAGGAGGCACCTCACATGTGGTATTAGAGCCAAGGTTCAAAAGATAAGGCTACAAGCCTAAGTAGTCAATGGATAAAAAGAATTAATGAAGTAAACACACATGTTTAGATGTACATTTACTAGTTGTTTTGGACCAATACAAGTATATGCACTATGCCCATAGGAAATCAAGGATGAGGAAGCTACACATTTGCATGATATTTTTCCCTTGATATATCAAATGGCCTTAGGATCAAATAAGTTTTCATACCATGAGGCCATCTTTAAAATAATGGAAATGAGCTTCCGTCCTCTGAATGTTTTATAACCTTGTCCTAATTCATAGTATATGATAAATTTTTGGCCAAGGAATAGATCACATGTGAGGATCTATGCTAGCATTAACATTTTTCTCTGCCTATGAGCTATGGAGGATTCACTGGCTTGAGCAACTAAGATTAGTCAATATATATCTTTTGTTTATAGCCTTTGATGAATGGATTTTGTCTATAGAAAATGTGCATATACTTGTTGAGACATTGTAGTCTATTGACAAGTGTTGTAGATAGTACCACTTGGCATGAGATCCTCCACCATTTCCAATATGCTTAGCATTTACCTCATCCCACCAAGACCATGTGATGGTCCTACTTCTTCCACAATGACGATTGCCTTGGAAAGAGTGGTTATGCGATTTTTGGGATGTTGATGCCATGAGATGATGAGGAAGGTTGAAATGAGAGAGAGAGAGAGAGAGAGAGAGAGAGAGAGAGAAGAGAAGAGAAGAGTGGAGCAAAGTAGATGAGTTTCTACCTTGCATGCACTTCTATCTGGCACCCCTTATGTGACATATATATAGATAGAGTTTGTAGTAGACATGTTTGAGTTAAACATTGTTTTTAGCGACCAAGTGGTGGATGCTTTGGGACCCAATTTGGATGTTGAGAAAGGGGAATGGAATGGTTTCCTATATCAAGATGGAGGTCACTTGTTCCAAGGTTCTTCTTGGACTTGATGTGCAACCACTAATTAAGCATATTAAACATGCCTCTAATGCTTCGAGGGAGTAAACTGATGGAATGCGCCAATTGATAGTCATGTGTGCTTCTATGTGCAAGTCACATTCGTCTCATTGAAGAATCTTAGAACCTTGATCGGGAACACTTATTGGAGTTTTCTAATACTTTGTTGGGTGATTACATCCAACAGAACTATGAAGCATTCTCTGATGATTAGGATCAAGATGAGGATCTAGATGAAACCATTGATACCAAGATAGTGATGTGTTCTTTCTTGACATTGAGAGTCCTTATGAAAGACCATGTTAGAATTTCCCAATTGGATGTTGTTGACCAAGTTTAACATTGATCCATGGTATTCAAGGTCATTTACAATACTACTTGCCAATCCTCGAACATTGAGTTTCAAGAAAATACGATGACAATTCTTGAGAATATGAGAATATTTTCTTGAAACATTGAGTTTCAAGAAAATATGATGACAATTCTTGAGAATATGTCAAACACTTAGTACACTTGAATCCAACAAGGATGGTCCATAGGAATGCCATGGAGAATGGCTTGCAGCTTCTTCACAATCAACCATGATAAAATAGGCAATCTCAAGAGAATTCGGTGAATTGAGAAATTGAAGCTAGTTTGATGTTTCTTATTTGAAGGCCAAAGGGTTAATGATACTGTAATGGTTAATGGGGGGACAATGACCTAGCACCATTGGGTGTATGAGCAAGCCATCCCAGTTATACCTCCTAATCGTATCATAGTTCATAGGAGACATGCACGTAACAATTTTGCTATTAAAGGATACCCTCCCTTACATTCACTTTACAAAGCCTTTGAGATAGATGAGAAAACCCCTTACTTTGTAAATATTCCATTGCATGAAATCCATGACAAAAAAATTTGTTATATTCCTTTATTTGTATTAATAAATATTATCTTAATTTCTAGGGTTGACTAAGAAAGAGTAGAGACTTTAACTTTGGAGCAATTTGATCTAACATTCAACTTGTGTGATAATCAAAATCACCAAATGGTGTGAATTGAAGATACATAAAAGGAACTCTGAGAGAAGAAGTTTCTTCTCAAGTAGACACCACCACCCAAGTTTAATAATGAAGGATGCAAGGTGCAACAAGATGCAGAAGTTTGGATCAATTCTATGGATGATTATTTCCCAGGCACTAAAACTACGATTGCAAATAAATCCATGACTACACACCTTTGTCTCACATGCAAAACTAAGCTTTCGAAGAAATAGTTTTGTTTTTTGATTACTATTATGAAATAAAGTAATTACTTTTTTAATTTCTTGCTATGTGCTAAAGATTGAGTTTAATGAACCTTGTTTAATGGAATAATAAAAGAAGGCTGCTTTTATGCATCCAAATACTGTAATAGCATGCTCTAGTAATTAGAAAACCAAGCAAACCCAATTGAGAAAAGTGGAATGCTTTGATCTTGGTGATTGAATGCCTATGGCTATGTGGATCCGATAGTTAGGAAGCTTTTTAATAGTATTGGGGGTAAAGGCACCTGTGCCTAGCCGCTCGTATATTAGTTACAGGCACAACAATACATTGTAGGTGGTGGATGCCCATCATTGTCACTTCATTCTTTATTCTTTCAGTGACATTTGAATAAAGGGAAGGCAAGTCACACATTGTGACTATTGGAGTTCCCACATCTTGTGTTTCTCTCTTTGATGCTCTTACTCCTTTCACCATAGCTCTTTCTCTTTTGCTCCATGCTTTCACTTCAAGGCCATGGGAGATTCACTAGTAGTAATAAAGAGACGTCACCTGCGTGCAAGAAATATATGAAAATACCCCTTATCTACCCCCTATTTATGGGGCCTTACCTTATAAAATGTACCCTTCCTTCCCTTAAATAACCCTCCTCCCTTACACTCACGTGGTACAATATGGTAAACCCTAGTGGACCCCCCAGGTTTAGGGATCACTCCCTTTAACTAGTATCGGAGCCATTGCACCCACATTGAGGAGTTCAACCTAACCTTGCTTCAGTTTGTGCAGAATACTATAGTTCACAAGTCTCATTGGCAGCCATAGCCCTACCACTTGAGGTTTGTAATGATCATCCATTGCTCCAACATTCCTTAGGACCTCTTGAGGCCCAATCTAGGATCTTGTTAGAGGTCATTGATAATTTTTTAAAGCCCTACTATGGGTAGCATAGGTAGCATCAATACGATGGCACCTAGCATGATTTGCACTTGATCTTCAAACTCTCTGAACAACACACGTGACAGCTCAAATGCTTACTCTGACACTTCAATAATCATTGAGCATTGCTGGCAATTCTCTATCGTAAGCATTGTGGTCTTGGATACTCCTATTGAGTTGAAAAATCTCTGACATTGGCTTTATTCTGTGATACTTTACTATAATAACATCTGGGACAACATACTATTAGGGTTTGGAGCTATTATTTATGTTTACTGATGCTCATATGTACCTTGATGCTTGAGGGATGTCATGACATTGTATTGAATGCTTCTTGGACTGATTTGAGCACTTATTTGCTCAGCTTTACAAAGGTTTTTTTTAAATGTTGTAATAAGCAGGGATGAATGCTATTTTGTAAGAGAAACTTTATGCTTATTGCCATTGGATGCTTCATGAGGACTTTGGATATTACATTGTGATATACCATTGATCTTCCATGCTTGGTTATGCTCTTTACATGCTCTTGAATTGAGATTAGAGCTGTGAATCTTGACCTTGGCTACTGTCATTCATTTTTATGTATGGTCATTTCTCTAGTCAGAGCTACTACAGTTAGAGCTTTGCAAGTTACTTGGATTGTATGCTCCCGGATATATGCTACTTGGATCTTGGATGTATGGATGCCTTCCACATGCTGTTTTGGGCCTTGTCTAGCATTTGAATTTTGTCACAATGGGAGCTATTGGGTTTATGTAGAGTCCAATTGACACTTGGATGTGGTCTTATAGTGAAATTGTGAAACTTGGTGACATGTACATACTCTCATCATGCTTTATGTATGCAGTTTATGCTTAATTGGATGATTTGACATTGCTTTTGGGCCGACGTCTATCTCTCTCATGATGTTTTCAATGATAAATGTATCTTGGTTGGCTATGTATTGAGCTTCTGTTACATTGCTTGATCCATTGTGCCTTTTGTTAGTCTCTTTTGTTACTTGTGAGACCTACTCTAGCATGATGGTTATGCCTATGGGATGTATCTTAGTCTAACATATTGATCCTTTGACAGTTCTCACTACTAGTCGCATATTCACTCAATGCTAGTTGGAGCTATTCCTTGGCAGTTGCAGTTTGTCTTGTATCTGTGGGAGCTTTCTCTCAACCGCCAAGACCCACGGACCGCTTATTGCTTCAAGCGTTCCAAGCCGAGCACTAATGGCTACCTCTCACATAGCCAATGTGCCATCCATATCTACGGGTGTAGTGAGCTTACCTCCATGCCGTTTGAGTTACCTCCTCTCCCGCGCACTCCAATAGCTCCACGATCCAAGTGCAAGCTTCAAGCAAGCTCCATCCTCAAGCTCCACGCTCCAAGATCCATAGTCGCGAGCAAGATAAGAGAAGAGAAGAGAAGAGAAGAAGAGAGGAGAAGATGGAGAGCTTCTCCTCCCCAGTCCCTCACCCTCACACTCTCACTCTCCCTCTCTCAAGCACAAGCTCAAGCAATCAAGAAAAAGAAGAAGAAGAAGAAGAGGAGAGCCACTTTTTGCCACACACAAGAATGAGCTTCTCATTCACTTTTTAGCTTTATATAAAAAACCCTAAATCCCTTTTGGGTGGTCATTCCCTTATCCCCTTTTTTACATGGCCAACCGTGGCCTAGGCCCTTTTTCCCATTGCCCTTCCAACTTCCTAGCTTCCTTCCTACCGCCCATCTACCTTTACAAATTGCACGGATGAGAGCCCGGCGCTCTTTAAATTAAACAATGATGCACTTGCGCTCTTTTAAAAAAGTATTGATTCGCGCTTTTTTTTGTGTGCCCTTTTTCTTTATTTAGGACTTTTCTGCATTTCTTGTGCTTCCATATTTTCATTGGTGCGCCTTCGTCTTCCGTTTCACTTTTGCCTTAGCCTTTGTCTTCTGCTTTAGCTTTTTCAGATTTTTCACCTTGTTCGTCTAACGGTTAACAGTATCATTGATTTCTTACTATTGTACTTCATTTTCAACATGCTATAATTGCAATTTATTGCAACATTTATGCAAGCAACCACCTCCATTTGACAATCTTTTGCATTTAGTTTGTGGACATCTCATTAGTTGGATAGTACATCTTGCTTTTAGCTTGATCTGGCAATGGTTTTGGGGCTGATTTGTAGGTTATTATGATAGTATGTTATCCCCTTTTGTGTATTTTTTTGGTCTCAGTATGACTGGTGGTTCCAATGATGGTGCTATCTTTAATATTGAAAAGTTGGATGGCACAAACTACAGTTATTGGAAGGCCCAAATCTAGCAAGTCTTAGTGTAGAAAACACAGGTCAAGCCTTTGAAAGATGAGGATGTCGAGTATGAATGTATTAATACAGAGGATTGGGCTAAATTGGATGATCTATGTAAGTCCACAATCATATTGTCCCTCTCTAAGCAGGTTTTTAATAATGTTGTCTCTGATGGGTAGTGCACATGGGACTTATAGTATAAGGTTCACAATTTCTATGACAAGCAAAGCCTCGCTTCTTAGGTAGGTGTATTGGCTAAAGCAATTCATGGACCTTCATATGAAGGAGGCCACTTCCATTTCAGCCCACCTAAATGAGTTTCATTCCATTCTCAGCCATTTGTCTTCATAGGGGATTTAATTCAAGGGCAATCTCCCCCCTTTGTTCCTCTTGGTTACACTATCTGAATCATGGGATACATTTCATACTACTATCTATGTAAACATGCGTATAGATGGGCTAAAGTTATAGGATGTAAGGGTGTGATATTGAATAAAGATGTTAATAGAAAGAGTATCAATGCTTCTCATACCTCTCATGCTTTGATAGTTGGGGACAATAATGGTCAAAGCAGTCATGATTACCATGGGAGAGACTCTCAATAATCTCGTTCTTAGTCATATGGACAGTCTCATAGTAAGTCCCATGGTTGTAAGTCACATGGACAATCTTGCAGTAAGTCCCATGGCTGTAAGTCACATGGACAGCCTCACAATAAGTCCCATGTCCATAAGTCCTCATTAACATGTCATTAGTATGGGAAAGCAATATATATTTGGCCACAATGCCATAAAATGTGCGAGGACAAGCACAAGGAAAAGGGAAATGATAAAGTACATGATAAAAATGATGGGTCCTTAGCAAGTCCAACATTAAGATTTAAGAGATTAATGTCATGAAAATTGATTTTCATGATGATTTCATACTTGCATCTTCTTCTCTTGATACTTCATAGCTGACTGATGCTTTGTCAGGATATACTTTGTTGGTTGATAGATTTAGGGGCTTTCTTTCATATGACCCCAGAGAGTGGTTCTACTCCTATTGCAGTTTGATTGGATATGTCCATTTAGGTAATGACCTAGAATTAGAGATTGTTGGTATTGGTGATATCCACATGCAATTTAGTTCAGTAGTGTGCTTATTCTTCATAGTGCACATAATGTACATGCTCTCATCCTCATCACGAAGAGCCTTATCTTTGCTAGCACTTTGGATGATATAGGTTATGTAGTTTCTTTTGGTGAATCCTCATAGAATATTATCAGTGGGAATCTTATCACTGCATGTGGTGCTAAGTCCAATATTCTCTATCCCGTGGTTGTATCTAGGTCACTTGACCATGTTTTGGTAGTGGATGCAGTTCCATATGTATCTCTTTGGCATTGTCATCTTGGGTACATGTCCTTGAAAGGAATGAAAATGCTTACTCATTTGTAGTATCTTTCACCTCCTTGAACTATAAGTGCTTTGAGTCTTGTGATAATTGTTTATATGGTTGGTAGACATGTAATAGGCATAAAAAGTCTAGTATGACATGCATGGGTGAGCCTTTGGCTCTTGTTCATTTGGATGTATGTCGTCCCATTCCTTGCAAATCATTAGGTGGCACAAAGTATTTTGTTACCTTCATTGATGACTATATGCATAAGGTTTGGGAATATCCAATTAAGTAGAAATAAAAAATCTTGGTTATATTTCAGCATTGGTTTACTTTGGTTAAGAACCACTCTAGATATAGGCTAAAATATCTCAAGTCAAATAATGGGAGTGAATATGTCTCCAAAACCTTGGAGCAATTTTGTGATGAAAGGGGTGTTAAGCATCAGTTGACCACCCCATACACCCCATCCTAGAATGATATGGTTGAGCACATAAATAGAATAATTCAGGAGTGAGTTCATAGTATGCTTATCCAGGCAGGCTTATCATAATATTTTTGGACTGATGCAATTACTACTATCGTACACTTGATTAATCAGTCCCCATGTACTCCTCTTGACTATTAGGTTGCAGAGGAGGTATGGTTTGGAAAACCTCTCTCATATGCTCATTTGTGTGTCTTTGGTTGTGAGGCTTTTTGCCATATTCCCAAGGACAAGTGCAATAAGCTAGAACCTAAGTTTAGAAAATGCATCTTTCTTGGTTATGGGGAAACAGGCGAGATAAGATATTGCCTATGGGATCCTCAAGATTGGAAGGTTATCCGTAGTCATAATGTTGTTTTCCATGAGGAGAAAATGCATAAGCAACTTGAGCATGTCATTGAGGTATGTAGGGTTATATTTCAGGAGGAGCCTCTTGCTCTACTAAATAGCTAGCTAGACACCATGCAGTAGTAGTTATTGCTTTAGTGGCCTAGGTTCATGATGCTCCATAGGATGTACATGCCCCACACCTTGTTTTGAGGTGGCCTACTAGAGATAGACAACAACTTGCATGGGTTGAGCCCTCTATGGATTATGTTATGGTAACAAATGTTAGTGGGCCTCTTACCTATGATGAGGCCATGTGCAGAGGTTGATAGTCACTCTTGGGAGAAGGCCATGAAGTCAAAGTACGACTCACTACAGAAAAATCATATGTGGGATTTGGTTCCTTTGGCTAGTGGAAAGCATGCTTTGCCATACAAGTGGGTGTACAAGTTGAAAAGTGTCTATGGATACCCCAAGTTGATATACAAGGCTAGATTGGTTGCTAAGGGTCTCAAGCAGGAGCATGGTGTGGACTTTTATGAAGTCTTTTCTCTTGTTGTGAAGATGACTACCCAACTCTTGGTACTAGCTTTGGTTGCTCAGCTTGACTTAGATCTTGATCATTTGGATATCAAGATAGCTTTTCTTCATGGGGATTTGTATGATGCAATTTACATGGAGCAGCCTAAGGTCTTTGTAGAACCTGAAAGGGACCACTTAGCATGTAGATTGAAAAAGAGGCTCTATGGCCTCAAGTAGACACCTAGAGAATGGTACCACAAGTTTGATGCTTTTATGCATTCATAGGGATATTCTTGTAGTGATATGGATCCATGTTTAAACATGAAAAAGGCTTGTAATGGTAGCCTTATCATTTTGATCTCATTTTGATCCTTTATGTGGATGACATGTTGATTGCTGGGAGTGCTCATGATGAGTTGGATGCCTTGAAAGGTCAACTCAAGAAGATCTTTGAGATGAAAGACATGGGACGTTCCTCACATTTCCTTGGGATGTGTATTACATGTGATCACTCTAAGGGGCTCCTTTACTTGTCATAGAAGGAGTACATCTAGAATGTCCTTGAGTGGTTTTATCTATAGGATGTTAAGCCTATTGGCTATCCTTTACTTTCTCATGTGAAGGTTAGTCAGGCAGTCCATTGTCCATAGTTTGATGAGAAAAAGGCAAAGATGGCCAATATCCCTTAGGCATCTATAATGGGCAATTTGATGTATGCCATGATAGCCACTCGTCCTGACATAGCATTCACAATAGGAGTCGTGGCACACTATATGGCTACGCATAGCAGACTGCATTGGTATGCCTCAAGGATATCTTAAGGTACCTAAAGGGACAACATCTATGTGCATTTGTTATGGTGGCCAAGATATAGAAGTCGTGGGATACACAAACTCTGATTATGCAGGACATGAAGACAATATGAAGTCCACCTCTGGCTATGTCTTCACCTTTGCTAGATGTGTTGTTTCTTGGATATCCAGATGAAAAAATGCATGGCCCTATCTACTATTGAGGTAGAGTATATTGTAGTCACTAAGGCTTGTAAGGAGGCTCTTTGGTTAGGCCATCTAGTGGCAAACCTTGGCATTACTAAGATGAGGTCCCTACACTACATTCAGATTCTATGAGTGCTATTTAGTTGGCAAGAATTCGAGTAGTCTTACAAACAAAGCACATTGAGGTGTGATAGCACTTTATTCAAGAGGTTGTTGAGGACAAGTCCCTTGAGCTTGTCAAGATCTCAACTAACCAAAAACCTATAGATCTGCTCACTAAAAGTCTCTCAATGGAGTGTTTTGCCTTCCTTAGGAAATGATGGGCTATGGATGAGATGACGTCTTTCCTCATCTTGTTGTACTTATGTACATTTGTACTTTGTCACTTTTTTCTTATTCTCTCCTCAGTAGGGTCATATTCACCTTTAAATGGGGGGTTGTTGGGGGTAAAGGCACCTGTGCTTAGCCGCTCATTCATAGTACCCGCACACATGTACACTACATGTGGTCAGTGCCCATCACTACCACTTTATTCTTCATTCTTTCATTGACATCTAAATAAAGAGAAGGCCAATGACACATTGTGATTATTGGAGTTTCCACATCTTGTGTGTGTCTCTCTCTTGCTCTTGCTCCTTCCAACATAGCTCTTGCTTCCGCTCTCTATGCTTCCACTTCAAGGCTCGCTCCCTTCAAACATTAAGTAGAATTAATTACATCGTGACCCTCCCAATATATCAATGGGACTATTTCAAAATCTAACATACAATTTTAGGGGGATAAAGATGAGATTTACCTTATGATTTGGGGGATTGAGTTACACTCTCCTCCTTCTCTCACTCTTCTCAAGCTTCAAACTAAACTATGTTAAGTAGTCTCAAAAGGAAAGCTATGGCATTAGATGAGTCTAGCTCCACCATTTAAGGAAAGCTATGGCATTAGATGAGTCTAGCTCCACTATTTAAGGAAAGCTACTTTTTGAATGATGCATGTAGGACATCATTATTCATTAACAACATGGACACAATAAGCTAGTGACTCCTAAGTCAAAAGCACCGCATATTCATCTTACCTATGTCAATGGGTTATTGGGTACAATTTCCCCTAAAAAATACTTTAATGATTCTTCTTTTTGATAGGAAAACTACTCCCTCTTCATATATTCAAAAATGTGATCTTTGGTTGGTGCTTGCTACCTTCAATTGAGGCTATGGTTTACAATCCAAGGGATACTTTTACATCCATTGAAGTATCTTATCATTAACATAGATATTCTAGTATCTTCTACTGTCTCAATTCTAGGCACATTGGTACTACAAATTTAGGCATGGTCAATAATAGTTCTTTAAGGATGCTTTTTGCCAAAGGTCTCAACCATATTCCCCCTATAGATTTTGATATTATTGAAGCTAAGAATTCCCTGAATGATGTTTTTTTTTAATTTTTTTGGATACTCGATATTAAGGGAATAGATCTTCTACCCCAAATTTGACAATTATATTGACAATAAGCTTTCAACTATATCTTTTGAACAAATTGTTTATGACGATTATGGGATGGAGCTAAAGTCACTTTGCAAGGACTTCCATATATATTGGGTATTAACAAGGTGGCCAATAATCCATATTTTTTTGCAAAAATTTCAAAAAAGCAAAGATTTGCTAATAATAGGTTCAAGAAGGCTAATTATGGAGACTAGTACAATCTTCCTTAAAGTGCAACTTGAAACAACCACCCACTTTAAGACTTTGATCGACGACTATAGCTAGTAATTCTTACTCTATGCTAATTTTGGTGGATAGCTCATGGGTGACATTGAAAGGATGGTGGTCTCTCATGTAACAACACTTGTTTGGTTTCCACTACAAGATACAGGCCTCATATCAACGTTTAAAGTGACGAAAATGTTCACAGAAAAAATTGCTCCCATCGTCGCTAAACACATCGTGCTATTAGTGACGCCATAGAACCATCGCTATCGGCGTTGCTATTTGCGTCGCATTTGTGACACAAATAGTGACGGAAATAGTGACTGTTTGCACCACAAACTACGATGCTAATAGCGACGCGTGCAGTAAAATTTGTGACGTTGATAGCGACGATTATAGAGATTTTTTTTTGTGGTAGTACATGTAGCGCTATGTGCTATATTTGGGCCATACAAAAGGGTTACAGTAAGATGTACAATGGTCGTAAAAATAAAGGCAAAGTGTCCTTGAATCCACAACTAGACTAATACATAAAATAAATAGAAGATCGCTTAATGAAAGTGCTAATGGAATCATGGCAAGATATAAAGGATGATAATAACATAGTCTGTTAAATGCTCCACGAATCCAAGTGCAAGCTATAAATCCTCACCATTCGCAAGCTCGTCCCGGCACAAAGGAGCATTTAACGAACTCTACAAGAAAAGAAACAACTACACATTAGTCCACCATACAATAATGCATTTTAATTAAAATTAGTAACTATGAACAAGAAAAATGAGTGACTTACTGGACCGCCACATGTGCATATAATCTATCAATCAATGCAATGAGACCGTGTCTCTCTGCATATCAAGTCTCTAGGCCGGTGGGATCACGGTTTGTAATGGAGTGATGCAAAGAAAACAAAATACAACAGTTAGAAACACGATTGTCAGTACAAGTAATATTACAAAAAAATAAGAGAGAAGAACAAAAGAAAAACTTACAAAGTCCTCTAGATAAGTCCTATGGCCACCACTCCCAAGATGATGGACCACTCTTGCCTCCAATCGTACCCTCGTTGCCTCGTGCTGCTATCTCCAAAGTCCTAGAGAATCTATAGCCTCCTCCTTGAGTCACTGCCAGTCATCTACGTCTAGCCACTCGGGCTTTGAGGCTCCACTCTTAAGTACCTTGAGTGCATCGACCGATCATCTGTATGACATGTACGTACGCATGCACTCCATCATCCAGCCTATGGAGAATCTATCTGTTATAGTGAGTATCGGAAACTCCTCATGCAAGGATGCTACTATGTAGTCCTTGCTCCCCTCCCGTATGTTCTTCCAATGATCAAAGGCGTTGTGCCAAAAAACTTGTTGGCACAACTCTCTCATACGAGCCATCACCCTCCTCTCCTCATCATTTATGATGACGGCTCTTGTCCTATCATCTACAAGGTATCCATACCCCTCTGGGGTATGTCTAAGATGCGTCCTCTCCGACCTGCGACCACACTCCTCGGCATATCCAGGAGACCCTTGTACATCTGGTGTACCCACAGGGGTGGTATCTCTCGGAGTAGCATCCATAGAAGTGCCACCTATGGATGGTTGGAGCAAAAGCTAGAGTGACTGGAGTAGACATCCTCATAGGTGTGACAAATCCCACAGGTGACGCAAATCCAACAAAATGACGAGATAGAGACATTGCATTGGTACCTCCACAACAACCACTTGAGCCACGCTCTCTCAAACTTGCATGAGAGCGAGGAGTAGCACATGTATCTCAAGCCGCTGATCGTGGGTACACCACATCCATGTCTTCGCAGCATCCCCCAAAACCACTCCATCCATCCGGCCCAAGTCTAGACTATCAAACTCATCTACGAGAAACCAAAGCATCAGAGCATGCCAAAGTAGATCGAATGGAATGGCTTGATGGTGTCTAAGACAGCTCTTGGTCTGCCATATCTCTGAATTGAGCCATATGATCTAGAGACATATGTGTGAAGATATCCTATAGCTCCTCGTTGCTTATCCCTCAACTCATCGTACTGTCGAAATATCCACAAAGGTCACCTGCACATACAAAAATTGATGTTAGCATAATCAATATAAAGATTCAAGCAAAGCACGGTAATATAACTCTTAAAAAAATAAACTTACTTAAAATGAACTTACTTAAAATGCATATTCTAGAGTACCTTATAAGCGATTCATCAACCAATTGAGTAGGTGGATGCATACACTAGAAGGTCGATAGAAAGGTCACCACAAAAGGATGAGTCTACCTTGTTCTCAAAGAATTCTTGGCCTCCTATCTTTCAATCATTGTTACCCGGTTTTTCCTCCTCTACATGCTCCAAGCTTTGGGCAGCCTCTACCCCTTGCAATATCGACCCCTCTATCTGCATACTGTCCTTATCTATGCTAGAAACATTGCTTTCATCATATACTCTCACACTTCAGGGAGCTGAAGATACAACATACCACCATTGAGGTTATTGGGGGTTTGGATAGAAAATTACCTATTCAAAATCACATACAAGAGAGATTTAACATTTGTGACATATACCATGTCGTAATAAAAGTTTATAAAACATGAGTTTATGCACTGGCCGGCAATACAAATGTGTCGCACAAATCCGTCCATCTTTTTTCAAAATCTATTTCAAGAAATCTAGATGGACCTCGTCGAATAGTTACCCCGACTTCTTTCAGTACCACTTTGAACCACTGCACATCGAATAGGATCATGGAGAAGCTACGGTAATCCATCGTGATAATACTTTGCAAGTTCCCAAAATACTCCATCTCTTCTATAACGGTGTTTGGATCAATGGCTCGTTGTCAGCTCTCTTGCTCGAACTTTGCCATGACACCACAATCCGTTGTGGATTGCATTTGGTTGATACGCTCCACGCGAAAATGTCGTCCGTGTGACCACACCGCACTATATATTTTGTACTGTACATTGAAATAGTTAATTAGTTGTCACATATAATATCTAGATATGACAACTTATAAAACATGTGGTCACTTTTGGACTATATCCCCTTGAGAATTCCCACTCCTCAGTAGAGACCTCCACCCCTTTGCGAGAGGTTATGATCAAAGCTCCATGTAGCCATCACATAAACATAAACTATGACATCTCCTCCATGCCCTCGGGATATCGAATCGGTTGGTGGCGCATACTACATCGAAATTCAAATCGTGCTTCTTCCTGATCTTTCCTGGCTTGCTAGTACCTAGCGAGCCATGTCTCCATGGAGGCATTGTGCAACATACAAAAGCAATTCATTTTCTTCTCCATTGCAGCATCCATTCTTTTTTCTACCCCATTTCCAATCACCACATCTTCGATCAGCATACTATTGTTTGAATCCACCATTGGTAGCCACTGTGAAATATGCACTAATGTGTCATACACTAGTTATGCTACCTTCTGGCCAAGCTCGTTGTTGCACAAAGCCTTTTAGAGTTTTCATAAAGTGCTCCAAGAAGAACATCCATCATGTATGGATAGGTCCAACAATCTCCACTTCGTCTACAAGATGCACCAAAAGGTGGGTTTGTATCGTGAGCTTGCTGGTGGGCAGGTACTTCTCAAAGAGACAAACCATGTCCACTACTCCCGGCCTTGTGGATTCAATAGAGGATGTCTTGATCTCCTTCTATGAAATCCATTGCACTAAATTTGACAACCTATAAATCACCCAGCATATTTCTGGAGTAAGGCATCCTGCAACAATCAGGATCAGTAGTACAAATTGCCACAAATGAAGAAGCATTATGAACAATGACTACACTCCAAATAGCAAATATGTAGGTTACTTACAATCCATTCGTAGTACAAGCCTGACATATCTTATGCCAATCATGGGATTTTAGCCTTGTTAGTTGGTCATCTTTAGAAAACACGGATCTGAGAGAATGCATCATACCCGTCAGAGTGCAAATAGACTTGATAATTTGCTTCACAATACACTCTTCTTTAGTGGGACAAAACCCATGGAGCATGAGGTAGTTGCAAGCAACCATCAGCACTCAACTGTGGCCAAAGCGCCTCCATCTTGCCTACCTCCTTTCAAATCCATTCATGCCCCTACAGTGTCTCTCTTTCTTGTGATGTGTAACAGCTGATTTTTTATGCCAAGAAGTGCTTAAAAGTAGCCAAAAATTACGAATTTCAGGGGAAAATAGACTTCGTCGAAGGCAGTGGTGGCAATCAGTATGATTTTAAGCAGCAAGTCCCTAAAGCACTAGTGCTAATTTTCATGGAAATCAAACGGTGGTGGATGGCCAAGCTGGAGTTTTCCTAAATGCAAAATGACGTCAGGAATCCAATGCAAGTCTCGGATATCCATTCAGAGGTCGTTTGATCCCCCATTTAATCCCCGCAAGGTTCGTGGTTGTGAAGCAGCTACTAGATTTGGAAGCCAAGAAGAGCATGCGATGGGCCCTAGCTTTGTAGATTTCGACGTCACTGAACCACCCGTCCAGACGGATCTCGATTCTGATGTCGTTTGCCTCCTCGAAACTGAGAAATCCATTTCCGCGCAGTGTGAAACCCAAGTCATGAACCTGTTCTTTTGTGTTTTAAAGCTTAAAGCTCTAATTAAGAGCTTAAAAGCTCAAGAATGAAATGCCATTGGGGGGGGGGGGGGGGGGGGGGCATCAATTTTTCAACGCCCCATTTTTCCTCTATTTTTCATCATTTTCTGATCGGGCAAATGGAGAGGAACCCTCCTGGCTGTGGGATGAAGATTCTTTGTGCCTCTGATCACTCCAAACCACGCGAGGAATGATGCACTAAGCAAAGAGATAAAAACCCAATCTTTCTCTCGCCTTCCTCTCTCTCCTGCATAGAGGTAATTCATGTGCAAGAAATCAAGAAGAAGAGGGGCTGAAGGATGCTTGTCCGGTTGTGATGATCGGATTGCTTCAAGATGAAGAGGAGGATGAGGAAAGAGGTTCAGGACTAAAGAATGGTTGCTGGTCAGTCCGTGGGCTGCCCAGAATAATTATTAAAAAACCCGCAACACGCAAAACACGCGGTATGCTCTAATTTTATGAAGAAATTTACTTGTTTTTGTTGTTTCATGGTCCAAATCTTGTTCATATACAATGAATTTTTATTTGAACCTTTTTTGCATCACGGTTGAGGGCTGTAACTACAAAAATGCAGAACCCGCAATGATTTAGAGCCGTTATTGATTCTTTAAAACCCACAAAATGACATTTTTCAATGGAAATTAGTGGTTTTTTCGATTTTGAGTTGGAAAATAGGAGTGAAAATGGGATAAACTCATAGAAAATGTTAAGTTTTAGTCAAAATAATAAGCCAACATAAATAAATCAGAAAATACCTATTTTTTATGAATTAAAAAAAGAAAAAAATTGCAAAAAATGAAGAAAATTTGGGTTTTTACGCTCAAAAAATATGGAAAAATAAGATTTATGAGCATGAATGTTTGGCGAGGTTAAAGCATGAGGTCAAGCCTCACTTTGGCCTTGTCCTTTGTGTTATAGTACGTGCTTATTATTTTTTACATACAAAAATGACACAAAACAACCATTTACACCTATGCACCACAGCATTACCTAAACGGTGTGAGGGGGGGATGAAGTTCGTGCGATGATCTAATTGCTGAAAAGATATAAATTCTTTTTTTCCTCTTTGTGCATAGTATTTAGGGATCGTTCCATAATTAAATATAGGCGACTAGTAGCATGGAAGTTCCGGTGCTAGTCCCTAAAGCAGCACAGCATGTAACACTTAGTTAAAATTCATGAAAGGGCTATTTTTGCACATCACATGGCTATTTCTTTTAACATAAAATGGTTGTGCACAATCGTCATACACCTTGCATCAAGCATGCCACATGTGGTATCTCCTCGAATGCATTGCAATTGATTGATAAACTTTCACCAATGCTGAGAGGACAGGAAACCTAAGCTGTGGGTTAGACAGGTGCTTTCGTTGGGGAAAGTTTTGTGAGGCAAATCAAAATCTCCTGGAATGCTGAATTATGAAAAAGTGGAGTTTGTGCAAATGTTACATGTGTTAGCGATGCATCTTGGGGCCAATCCTCGAGGTGTAGTAGAGTCATAGTGAAGCCGCGGCAATCAACCGCCCGCCGAGAGGTGGTTCCCTATGTGTGTATTATGAGGCGTTATGCCTATATGATATGGGATCTCCCTCTGTGGAGAAGGGAAGTTGAACATTGGACTACATATTGGATACAAATGCAAAATTGTCATAAGCATTTAGTTCAAAGTGAGTTTTAGACTCTCCTGGCCCACGAGGCCATGTGGTGGGGTTGTCTGTCGTGTGCATGAGGTCTAGCTAGTGCCATAGCCAGTGCCGGTCTATTTTACGTCCCATCAGTGGTGCGTTTGTCAGGAGCCGCCAACAAGTGGTGGTTCTCAAATCTAGGGTTTTTAGGGACCAAATAGTTGGTTTATGTCCTCTGACAAGGACCGTTAAGCCAAAATACAAAAAGTAGAATGTGCTGAGAGGGCTAGATGGTAGTTGGAGATTGTAAGATGCTATTCTCCTCAAAGGAGCAGCCCGTTACACATAAGTGGCAATGGTTCCGCTAATCTAGGTGTTACGAGTAGCTCTTTGAGTTCAAGTGGAAGTCTTGGTACTTTCCTATTTCCAGTTAATCAATCCACAACAAGTGGGGGTGTAATGTTGCCTACACAAACTCCTGTTGTCAATCCGGTTGTAGCCATGGCACAACCTATCGCAATTCCAGCAGGTACACCGGATTTACCGACATTAGGAGCACCGTTGCCCATTTTCCATGGGTTAGTAGAAGAAGATGGAGAACTCCACATTAAGGATTTTCAAACGCTCATGTTCAACTATCGAATCCAAGACGAAGGACACCTAATGATGTTCTTCAACATGACGTTAAAAGGAAGAGCGACAGTGTGATATCACAGTCTAGAAGCCGAAAACCATAACTAGTAGTGCCCAATTCTTTACGGCTTTCCATAGAGAGTTTGCCCCTAAAAAGGGTGGACAATATTGGTTGCATGTTCTGAATGTAACACGCCAACAACCAAATGAGAATGTCCAGGCATATGCCAAGAAACTAAAGCAAGTTCTTCGCAAACTTAACGCTTATATTCCCATTCCAGTGACTGCACACTTGCAATATTTTCTACATGGATTGGATTTTAATATCCAAGTGCAGATGAGTAGTGTTGCTTTGGCCGATATTGACACTGTCGTTACCCAAGCAGAAGGAGTAGAGTCGCACTTGCAAGCGGCTTATGCAGCAAGGATAAATTGGAATGGTGATAATTCGACCTTAACCAATGGGAGTCAAGGGGACCCCATGTTAAATAGAGTGGAAGAGGGAGTATTATGTCGAATTTGCCTATGTTACCAGCTACTCCTAGCATGACTATGCCTATGGCTAGTCAGGCGGCCTCGCTAAATAGTGGTGGAAACCAAACAATTAATCCTAATGTTGTCCCAGTTGATCAGCGAGCGGTCGATTCCTAATCAAGTGGTTAGGCCCATGGGACAATAGACTGACGATTGCGGCTATGAGTCGAGTGCTTCTAATGTCCTTGGTGAAGTTAAGGACATGATGAAGCACTACACCGATATGATCTCTGAACAGTTGTGGGAGCTTTCACTCAACCGCCAAGACCCTCGGACCGCTTATTGTTTCAAGCGTTCCAAGCCGAGCACTAATGGCTACCTCTCACATAGCCAACGCGCCAACCATATCTACGGGTGTAGTGAGCTTACCTTGATGCCGTTTGAGTTACCTCCTCTCCCGCACACTCCGGTAGCTCCACGATCCAAGTGTAAGCTTCAATCAAGCTCCATCCTCAAGCTCCACGCTCCAAGCTCCATTGCCGCGAGCAAGACAAGAGAAGAGAAGAGAAGAGAAGAAGAGAGGAGAAGATGGAGAGCTTCTCCTCCTCGGTCCCTCACCCTCACACACTCACTCCCTCACACTCTCACACTCCCTCTCTCAAGCACAAGCTCAAGCAAGCAAGAACAAGAAGAAGAAGAAGAAGAGGAGAGCTACTTTTGGCCACACACAAGAATGAGCTTTTCATTCACTTTTCAACTTTATATACAAAACCCTAAATCCCTTTTGGGCGGTCATCCCCTTTTTCCCCTTTTTACATGGCCGGCCGTAGCCCATGCCCTTTTTCCCATTGTCCTTCTATCTTCCTAGCTTCCTTTCCACCGCCCATCTACATTTACAATTTGCACGGATGAGAGCCCAGCGCTCTTTTACAAGATTTCAAGGTGCGCCTTTTTATTTTAAAATGCGCCTTTCCCCTTTTGCCTTTGCCTTGGACTTTTAAGGTTGCCCTTGCGCTTTTGGCCTTTTCTCCCTTTCTTTCTTCAGTCGGGCTACCTTTTTTCCGCCTTTGCCCTGCGTCTTTTCCACTTCTTTTTGCTTTCTTCGTGTTGGGGTTAACATTACCCCCCTCCTAGACGAGTGCCAGTCCCATGGCACTCACCGTCGTAGGTAGCAGGCTGTAGCATGCACCGAAGACGTGGGTGACAAGGACGCCTGTGGTTTCCATGGAGGAGTGTTGGTGGTGGTGTGGCAGAAGGTCCTGGGGGCCTGTTGGTGGCCAAGGTGGCTGGTGGAAGGTTGTTGGAGTTGGTGGTAGGGCATGCTGTGTTGGGGATTGCATGGATGGCAAGCACAAGTGTTGGTTTGTTGGGGATTCTGCGGATGACGATTCCTTGCGGGCTTGTCGGATGGTAAGGGACAAGCATTCAAAGTTGAGTGTTGATAAGGAGCGATTGGAATTTCGTTGGAGGCTTCAATACCTGCAATTTGAAAACCTCTCGTGTGATCTCTCCCTAAGGGGTAGTGCTAGTCTTCGTATCATGCACAAGACATATTTGATTAGTTTGGGAGACAGGTCGAACTCTAAGCAAGCTGAGAGTATTGTCCTGCACTTGAGGACCCAAACTGTGCATATACTTTGGTGCAGATATTATGTAAGTGCTCGTGCATACTTAGATATTACATAGTTAGAAGACCGTGGGCTAGTTTCTCATAACAATTCGTGGATGAAGCAAAGTTGTCCATGTGGAGAAGGAGTACGTGTGAAGGCATATGAGACATCCTTTGCATTGTGACTGCACGATGTAGCATAATGAAATACAAGGACACCGCACTTTTAGTATCTGGAAACTATTGGACTCGCTTGATGAGTACGGTGTACTTTTCATGGCCAATCGTGCGGTGCTTATCACCCCTGATTGCAATGGTACGAAGGCAGGGTGCAAAAGAAAATTGTGCAAGTGGGTCAGGGTGACAGGTCTAACCCTAGGCGAGACAAGCTCCCCAGGTATGTCCTGCCCTTGATGTGCCCTAAACAATTGTGTGTGAGTGTAAGGGGCTAGGGGACTAGGGACGAAGCCGGTCGACCAAGGTTACCAGACGTACCTAATTTGAGGACCCCTAGGTGCTGTGCTGTGATCGTGGGTGCTTCTTATTTTTCCATTCATTTCTTTTCCTTTCTTTTCGTTTCTTTTTCTTTTTCTTTTCTTTTTTTCTTTTCTTTTCTTTTCTCTTCTTCTTCTCTTCTTTTTTTTTTGGTGCCTAAGTACAACCATTACAATATATTGAGGCTATCAGCCTTTCAATGGGTTGGAAAATGTCAAGCTTCGAAGGCTCAGAAAATGAATAGTACAATGATGATGGTGCCCTAGCCTCGTTGTTAGAGAAGCAGTTGGCGAAAGAGGGAGATACACTTGAGATATTGCAACCCTCCTTGCGGCACATGCGATGTGGGTACAATTGAGGTAACGACTGCCATGAGCCAACTATAGAACTTGACCCAAAAAGGGGACGTGGCCCAGGAATGTTTTGTGGGCCATGCAATGTGGGCGGTTGGCAAGGGTGCTTTCGGCAGCGTGGCTTTGCCACGGCTCGTTGTGGGGTTGTGGGTGTTGCGGTGATTTGGGCATTGAACACTTTCGCACAAGGACCTGTATTATCTTGCATCCACTTGTTGCTTCATGAGAGTATATGCATTGTGTATGCCGCAACTATAATAACCCAGTGCAATGCAGGGAGACATCACTTATTTGAATTTTATGGTGTTGACTAGACATTTATCACCTGCGCTTGATTAGCTTTTTCTTTTGCTAAAGACGTAGCATATATTAAATGCAGATATAATAAGTTCATCCAAGTCAGGAACATGTCAACACTTAACAAGTCGGGAACACTCAACCATTAAAAACCAAAAGTCCTGGCCAGTTGTCATTTGATAAGCCCTTTATGCATTATGGGCTACTCGATTTGTACGAGGCGGGGCGAGTCTGGATGGCCGGGTGATTGGGGCTCTGCTGGTGTGGGGCTCCCGTGGGGGTGAGCAGGGAACATGTCGGCCGGGATATGAATGGTGTAATCCCGGCTCGCTACTGTCTCCAGAATTTCTTTAAATAATTCATTAAATTCTTCTCGTTCTTGAGCTGCCTTTTTTGCTTTTGAGCGTCTGGGGCCCGAGCAGGAGCTGGGAGTGCGTACCACTAGTGTTGTGGCCTGTTGTTGCAGGTTTCGAGTCTCGACCTTCTAGACTCGAGGGTTCTTCGGCCTTCGCCCTGGGCAATGTTGCTTAGGGCCCCGCTTCTTGGCATACCTCTTGATGGTGGGCACATAGCGCTCTGGTGGAGGGGCGTGTGCCACATGCTCCTACCTTCTACGAAGAGTGTCTTTGCAAGCCAACTCTTCATGATTCTCCATGCGTTCCGCCAAAAAAGGAAACCTGCAAGGTGCGAACCAAGGGTTAGACCTTGATACAGGAGACCACTGTTTGCATGGAAGGGATTTTAGTGTGGTTTATGAAGCGCATATGACAAAAAAGGGAGCAGTGAGGCATGCGGTGTTTGTTGTAGGGGAATGGTCCCCATGCTGATGTTCGCATTGCCTCCAGTCATTAGCGGACATTAGTTTATGCTAAGTCGCGTGGACTGGTTGTCATGGAGTGGGACAGGGCACATGCTCGAAAGGATAGACCAAAAAGGGAAGAAGGTGTATAGGAAGAGACTCCACCCTGTCTACACCATCAGAGTTGTTGGTCAAGGCCTCCTATGGTGGCAACATGGGTTGCATGTCCTTCACTTGGAGGTGGGGCTGATCACCCGACTTTTAAAAGTGTGATGTGAGGAGGACCTGAGGCGCTTAGCCTGTCAAACCCGACTCTTCTCCCTGCGCTTGACTATCATTGCTTGTGTGTGTTGATATTGTTTATTCATGGTGACACAAAAATCAGTGTTTATTTATATACATATCTATGAATCCATGTCACATCACGAGGATAAGAACCAAGTGTAGAACTCGGGGTTGTACCGGAGCATGGCACACGCATCTAGTATTCGTGGCAGCTGACTTAATACTGATAGATATTTTGCCACGTCGAGTAGCATGGAACCTTGACCGAGTCTACTGGCAATATGTAACTCCTCTTCAGTGAGAACCTTATCAATCAAAGGGCCCTGCAGCCTAGTCCCAGCCAAGTCCGCGCCCTGAATGTCAGTGAGCACTCGAAGGGAAGTTGGTGCCACGTAGGTTGGGTCTCTTTGAGACCGCCATTTGGCCAATCACTCTTCTAAGACCGTCATGATCTGAGCCCCTAGTTCGGCCATTACGACGCGGCTTTCGCACCAATGCCGCTCAAATTGACTCTGGCCTGCTGACAGTCGCTTTAATAGCTCTATGTCTACGAGATTCGGTCGACAAAGCACTTCATTGAATGTGACGGTTAAGCTAGTTCGTCAGCCTCCTCGTCAGGGATGAGTCGCATCTGTTCATGTAGGAGCCTGTCGTAGTGCCCGTTAAGATGTTCTTGTTCTTCCCATGATAGAGGAAAGGTCAAGTACTCTTCAAGCTGCTCCTTGGGGATCGTGCCCACGTCCGCAAGGACGTAGACACGTGCGACCACTTTGAGCTTAGCCTCCAACTCAGTTAAGCATTCTGCGACACTTCTATGTTCAACGAGGGCTTGCTCAGAAAGTAAATACCTACACTACTTCATTCCACAACATACATCTCAAGAAAGCAAAAAACCTACTTGCCAAGGAGATCAAATACCATCTTCAACCCCCTCGCTTCCTACCTATCTCAAGCACCAGTTCAGGGAAACCCTTACTTTGATGCTCGATTCGAAGCGCGCAAGCGCTCAAGGCTTGAATCCATTGGTCCCGGCAACGGAACCAAAATGTGGGAGCTTTCACTCAACCGCCAAGACCCTCGGACCGCTTATTGTTTCAAGCGTTCCAAGCCGAGCACTAATGGCTACCTCTCACATAGCCAACGCGCCAACCATATCTACGGGTGTAGTGAGCTTACCTTGATGCCGTTCGAGTTACCTCCTCTCCCGCGCACTCCGGTAGCTCCACGATCCAAGTGCAAGCTTCAAGCAAGCTCCATCCTCAAGCTCCACGCTCCAAGCTCCATTGCCGCGAGCAAGACAAGAGAAGAGAAGAGAAGAGAAGAAGAGAGGAGAAGATGGAGAGCTTCCCCTCCTCGGTCCCTCACCCTCACACACTATCTCCCTCACACTCTCACACTCCCTCTCTCAAGCACAAGCTCAAGCAAGCAAGAACAAGAAGAAGAAGAAGAAGAGGAGAGCTACTTTTGGCCACACACAAGAATGAGCTTTTCATTCACTTTTCAACTTTATATACAAAACCCTAAATTCCTTTTGGGCGGTCATCCCCTTTTTCCCCTTTTTACATGGCCGGCCGTAGCCCATGCCCTTTTTCCCATTGTCCTTCTATCTTCCTAGCTTCCTTTCCACCGCCCATCTACATTTACAATTTGCACGGGTGAGAGCCCGGCGCTCTTTTACAAGATTTCAAGGTGCGCCTTTTTATTTTAAAATGCGCCTTTTCCCTTTTGCCTTTGCCTTGGACTTTTAAGGTTGCCCTTGCGCTTTTGGCCTTTTCTCCCTTTCTTTCTTCAGTCGGGCTACCTTTTTTCCGCCTTTGCCCTACGTCTTTTCCACTTCTTTTTGCTTTCTTCATGTTGGGGTTAACAACAGTATTGACAAATAGCTGTGGATGTCAATTTTCTTAAAAAGCAACAGAATTTGATAGGGAGCTGACGCCCTGAAGAGGGTGGCCCCTCAAGATTCAGCTGTAAGTGGTGTGGGGGCCAACATTTCCCTAGGAATTGCTCGAATGTCAAATGTGATATTTGCAAAAAGTCTGGCCACTTAGCTACTACCTGTTGGAGTAAGATCAATTCTCTCCAACAAGAGAGTAAACAACCAGGTCCAGTTAACCATCGCACACAAGGAAATAATCTCCAACAAGACGATGAACCAAGGTAAATACTGCAAAGAGGAAAGGCTGTTGTAGAGGAGTTACCTTATGGAAGTGGAGTCTGCCTTATTGAGGCTGTATGTATCAATGATGTTGAAACTTCTAATCTACGAGCCATAACAAGAGGTCAAAAGATTAAAGAGGGTGACAAAGGAATTGTAAAACCTGTTGAGGGAAGCCCTAAGCAAGATGCTAGGAAAAAGCGAGTCCTCAATCCTGATATGGAAGGTGGACCATTAAGACCTGTACAGCATGTAACGCTTAGTTAAAATTCATGAAAGGGCTATTTTTGCACGTCACATGGCTATTTCTTTTAACATAAAATGGTTGTGCACAATCGTCATACACCTTGCATCAAGCATGCCACATGTGGTATCTCCTCGAATGCATTGCAATTGATTGATAAACTTTGACCAACGCTGAGAGGACAGGAAACCTAAGCTGTGGGTTAGACGGGTGCTTTCATTGGGGAAAGTTTTGTGAGGCAAATCAAAATCTCTTGGAATGCTGAATTATGAAAAAGTGGAGTTTGTGCGAATGTTATATGTGTTAGCGACGCATCTTGGGGCCAATCCCCAAGGTGTAGGAGAGTCACAGTGGAGCCGCAGCAATTAGCCGAGAGGTGCTTCCCTATGTGTGTATTACGATGCATTATGCCTATATGTTATGGGATCTCCCTGTGAGGAGAAGGGAAGGTGAACGTTGGACTACATATTGGATACAAATACAAAGTCGTCATAAGCATTTAGTGCAAAGTGAGTTTTAGATGCTCCTGGCCTGCGAGGCCATGTGGTGGGGTTGTCTGTCGTATGCATGAGGTCCGGCTAGTGCCATAGCCAGTGCCAGCCCATTTTAGGTCCCATCAATGTGCTCCCATAGTAAGCTGCCCACATTCTTGAAAATATATATTGGATCCAACAAGTGGTTGATTTGTAAGTGGGTCCAATACAGTAACTCGTAGAAAATTGAGAACCGTCGCATTCCGTTTGGATGCGACTCCGTGTGGACCATTTCAACTCGTACTAGATTTGGGTGTTCACTCATGCTGGAGGTCGTCCAAGAAAACCTTCCCTCAGTTCATGACCCTCCAGTAACAAAGTGGCATGTCCTTGATATACCATCTTCTTCATGGTTTGTGACCTTCGAGAGTCTAATTGTGGCCCACACAATGGACATGCATGATAAGCTGAGGTAACTAGACTTGTCCCAACACCTCTATTTAGTGAACATAAACTTGAACGAGCTATGATAGATATGACCAAGGAGAATGGAAGCCTACTTATGTAAGCGCTTCCCAAATCTTGGAAAGTCATGCATGGTCCACATGAGAATGGCTCGTATATTGGCGTAGACCGTCGACCATTATGCTTGCTCGTATCTTCCACAATGGCCCCCTCCTCCCACAAAATCTTAAGCTCATTGACTAATGGATGGAGATAGATGTCCATACTCTTGACTTTGTAGCGGCCACGAATGAGCAAGCTAAGGATCAGGTGTCCTTTCTTTGTAGAAAGCCATGGTGGGATGTTGTAGTTAACAAGGACTACAGGCCACACACTATAAGATGTTGAGCAAAGACAGAATGGGTTCACACCATCCATAGCAAGACTAGGTCAAAGATTCCTTGGCTCTCGTGCAAAGCATGGAAAGATAGAGTCAATGTGGTTCCATGTGCGTGAATCCATTGAAATTTGTTGGACTTCATCTATGGATCTATTATGTGCATGCCACATTGTCAAGCTCGCTATGCCCGACGTACGAAACATGTGAAGTATACAAGAGATATGTGGAAAGTGTCTAAGAACTTTTTGAGGCAAATTGCAAGTCTCGTCGATACTGTGAGCACCACACTTTGGACATATCTCCATAGTCTCATACTCTCCTCGAAACAACATGGAATCTTTGACACATGTATGGATGCTTTTGTAGTCCATGCCAAGCTTTCGTAAAACATGTCATGCATCATCACGAGACTCAGGCATGGTATTTCCAAGTGGTAATATATGATACTTTAGCAACCTGAAAAGAAACCATAAAACACCTTGAAAAAGCACAATTGTTTTTTATAATGATGCCGAAAAGAAATCAACGAAGTGTACGGAGAAGGTACCTGAACAACTCGATCACGCTCGCATCATTCCACCTGTATTTGAAAGGTGAGAAAAGGATCAAAGCTTGCTTGGAAGAGCTATGGCGGGAGAGAAAGAGCAAGAAAGAAAGAGAGACCAAATGGGAACTCCAACCATCACAATGTGTGACCGGGCCTTCCTTTATTCAAAAAATCACTAAAAGAATGAAGAATAAAGTGACGGTGACAAGTGCCCACCACCTGTAGTGTGCAGTGGCGGGTACTGTCAGTGTAGTAATACACGGGAGGCGCTTGCTTGGAAGAGCTATGGTGGGAGAGAAAGAGCAAGAAAGAAAGAGAGACCAAATGGGAACTCCAACCATCACAATGTGTGACTGGGCCTTTCTTTATTCAAACAATCACTAAAAGAATGAAGAATAAAGTGACGATGACAAGTGCCCGCCACCTGTAGTGTGCAGTGGTGGGTACTGTTAGTGTAGTAATATATGGGCGGCTAGGTAGAGGCCCCTTTACCACCAACAAACTCCCACTTAAAGAAGAATCTGCCCCAGTGAGGAATGAAAAGAAAAAGAAAAGATAGCACAATGTACACATGCACAAGAGGATGAGGAAAAACATCATCTCATCCAATGCCCATCAATCTCCTGAGGAAGGCAAAGCGCTCAGTAGTGAGGCTTTTCATGAGCATATCTGTAGGATTTCTGTCAGTTGAGATCTTGACAAGGTCAACAAATATATCCTCCAGGACCCCAAGTATGAAGGGATACCTCACCTCAATGTGTTTTGTCTTCGCATGGAAGACCAGATTCTTAGCTAGCTGAATAGCGCTCATAGAATTCGAATGCAGTGTAGGTATAGCATCAATCCCAAGGTCATAAATCAAACAGCCTAACCATATGGCCTCCTTGTAGGCCTCAGTGGTGGCTGCAACATATTCGGTCTCAATGGTAGAGAGAGCCATACACTTCTGAACCCTGGACATCCAATAGACAGCATCTCTAGCATAGGTGAATACATAGCCAGAAGTGGACCTCCTACTATCTGCATGTCCTACATAATCAGAGTTTGTGTACCCTACAACTCCCGTATCTTGGCTGCCATAGCAAATACAAGTTTGATGTGCCCTTCAGGTATCTCATGATACCTTTCATGACATCCCAATGCTTCTTGCCAAGTGTAGCCATATAGCATGCCACACCACCAACTGCAAAAGCAATATCTGGATGAGTGGCTATCATGGAATACATCAAACTGCCCACGACTGATGCATAAGGGATCTTGGCCACCTCGGCTCTCTGCTCATCTATCTGCAGACGTCTGCAAACAATCGGCCTATGAGACCTTCACATAAGAAGGTAATGGATAGCCAATAGGCTTCATGTCTTGCATGCAGAAACGCTCAAGGACTTTATGAATGTACTCCCTCTGTGAGAGAGGTAAAGTAGTCCATGATTCCTGTCGTGCTTAATGCGCATACCAAGAATGTGGGAGTCCCGTCCCAAATCCTTCATCTCAAAGCTCTTCTTTAGCTGAGATTTAAGAGCATCTAGCTCATCATGAGCTTTCCCCGCTATCAGCATATCATCACATAAAGTACCAAAATAAGTAATGAGCCATCACGGGCTTTCTTCTTATAAAGACGCGGATCCATAGCACTCTTGCTGTAGCCCTTTGACTGCATAAAGGCATCAAAATTATGATACCACTCCCTAGGTGCCTCCTTCAAGCCATAAAGAATTTTCCTCAACTTGCACACTAGGTGCTCCCTGTCAGGTTTTGCAAAGCCCTTAGGCTGCTCAATGTATATCTCATTATGCAAATCCCCATGCAAGAATGCAATCTTGACATCCATTCAATACATGTCCAAGTCAAGCTGCGTGACTAAGGCCAAAACCAAGTATATGGTGGTCATCTTGACCACATGAGAAAATACTTCATTAAAGTCAACTCCATGCTCCTATTTAAAATCCTTAGCAACAAGTCATCTTGACCAAAATTCAACTCCATACTCCTGTTTAAAACCCTTAGCAACAAGTCTTGCCTTATAAGCCAGCTTGGGGTACCTAAGGAGTAGTTTTTAGCTTGTATACCCATTTGCATGGGAAAGCCTTCTTGCCGTTAGGCAATGCAACCAAATCCCAAGTCATATTCTTATGCAAGGAGTCCATCTCAGACAGCATAGCCCTGTCTCAGGAGTGACTGTCACCCCTGCGCATAGCTTCATCATAGGTGAGAGGCTCCCTGATATCTGTAACCAAGACATAATGTATCGAGGGCTCAAATCGAGTAGGTGGACATCTAGCTCTAGTAGACCATCTCATTGTAGGCTCTGTTACATGTCTATCATCCTATCCAAGACCCTGGCCATGTGTACCAACTGCTCCTGTAGGCTGTCCAACTAGCTATGCAACAGGAGCACGTGGCTCCTCCTTAAATATAACCCTGCATATCTCTACCACCTTCTAAGGCTGCCTATGCATCTTGTCTTCATGGAAGACTACATCATGTCTGCGGATGACTTTTCGCGCATGTAGATCATCCGAAAGGCGGTAACCCATCTCGCCTGCATCTCCATAGCCAAGGAAAATGCCTTTGACACTCTTAGGATCCAACTTAGTCTGCTTGTCCTTGGGCACATGGCAGAATGCCTCACATCCAAAGACATGTAGATGCGCATAAGATAGATGTTTCCCAATCCATATCTCCTCTACAACCTAGAAATCCAAACCATTGGATGGTGATCTATTGATGACATGCACAGCTGTACTAACTACTTCAGCCTAAAAGCTCTATGGTAGGTCTACATGGCTAAACATACTGTGTACATGCTCTTGGATGGTTCTATTGATCTGCTCAGCCAAACCATTCTAGGGTGGGGTATAGGGGGCGATCAACTGACGCTTAATATCCCTCTCATCACATAGCTACTTAAAGGCATGTGATATATATTCTCCCCCATTGTCAGTCCTAAGGCATTTCACAGTCTGGTTCTCAACCAATGCAAGCCATCTCTGAAACATAGCCAAGACATTTGACTCAAGCCTAATGGGGTAAGCCTAGAATTTACGCAAATAATCATCAATGAACGTCACAAAATACTTTGCATCACCCATAGACTAACAGGGCATGGGCCCATAGACATCCAAATGTACCAATGCCAGGGGCCCACCCACATGTGTGTCCTACCGAACTTCTTATGCGTATTCCTAGTCTATCTGCGATAAAGACAATGCTCACATGAATCAAAACATGCATAGTCAAGGGGTCATAAGTACTACAAGCTAGAAAGCATTTTCATTCTCTTCAAGGACATATGGCCCAAATGGGCATGCCAAAAGAGATACATGTGGGATGGAACTGACTGACAAAACATGGTCAACAGAGGACCCCTTGACTACAAGAGGATAGAGGCTGCTAGCCTTGGCACCTCTAACAAGCACAAGTCTGCCATGGGTCATCTTCCATGTAGAATCCCCAAATGAAATGAAAGGTGAGAAGGATCGAAGCTTGCACAGGAGCTATGGCAGGAGAGCAAGAGCAAGAAAGAGAGAGACAAGAAATGGGAACTCCAACAATCACAATGTGTGACCGAGCCTTCCTTTATTTACTAGTCACTAAAAAATGAATGTAAAGAATAAAGTGATGTGACGGGCGCCCGCCACCTGCAGTGTGTATTGGTGGGTACTGTCAGTGTAGTAATACACGGGGCGGCACGGCGGAGGCGCCTTTACCCCAACAACCTCCCACTTAAAGGCGAATCTGCCCAGTGAGAGAGAAAGAAAAGAAAAAGACAGTACAACTGTACATAGGTACAAGGGATGAGGAAAGGCAACATCTCATCCAACGCCCATCAATCTCCTGAGGAAGGCAAAGCCCTCAGTAGTAAGGCTTTGTGTGAGCAGATCTACAGGATTCTCGTCAGTGGAGATCTTGACAAGGTCAACAGACTTGTCCTCCACGACACCACATATGAAGTGATACCTCACCTCAATGTGTTTTGTCTTCGCATGGAAGACCGGATTCTTAGCCAACTGAATGGCACTCATAGAATCCAAATGTAGTGTAGGTATAGCATCAATCCCAAGGTCAGCAACTAGATGGCCTAGCCATATGGCCTCCTTGCAAGCCTCAGTGGCTGCAACATACTCGGCCTCAGTGGTAGACAAAGCTGTACACTTCTAAACCCTGGACATCCAAGAGACAGCACCTCCAGCATAGGTGAATACATAGCCATAAGTGGACTTCCTACTATCTGCATGTCCTGCATAATCTGAGTCAGTGTACCCCATGACCCCTGTATCCTGGCTGCCATAGCAAATACACATATCTGTTGTGCCCTTCAGGTACCTCATGATACCCTTCACGGCATCCCAATGTTTCCTACCAAGTGTATCCATATAGCGTGCCACAACACCAACTGCAAAGGCAATATCTGGACGAGTGGCGATCATGGCATACATCAAACTGCCCACGGCTGAAGCATAAGGGATCTAGGCCATCTCGGCCCTCTGCTCATCTGTCTGCGGACAAACGGCCTGTGATACCTTCACATAAGAAGGCAATGGACAGCCAATAGGCTTTATGTCCTACATGCGGAAGCGCTCAAGGACTTTATGAATATACTCCCTCTGTGACAAGTAGAGGAGTCCCTGATGCCTGTCGCGTCTAATGCGCATACCAAGTATGTGAGAGGCCTGTCCCAAATCCTTCATCTCAAAGCTCTTCTTCAGCTGAGATTTAAGAGCATCTAGCTCATCATGAGCTTTCCCTGCTATCAGCATATCATCCACATAGAGTACCAAAATAAGCAATGAACCATCACGAGCTTTCTTCGTGTAAAGACACGGATCCATAGCACTCCTGTTGTAGCCCTGTGACTGCATAAAGGCATCAAACTTATGATACCATTCCCTAGGTGCCTGCTTCAAGCCATAAAGACTTTTCTTCAACTTGCACACTAGGTGCTCCCTGCCAGGTTCTGCAAAGCCCTTAGGCTGCTCCATATAGATCTCATCATGCAAGTCTCCATGTAAGAAAGCCGTCTTGACATCCATCTGATATAGATCTAAGTCAAGCTGAGCAACCAAAGCCAAGACCAAGCGCAGGGTGGTCATCTTAACCACAGGAGAAAAGACCTCATCAAAGTCTACACCATGCTCTTGCTTAAAACCCTTTGCTACCAATCTAGCCTTGTATGCCGGCTTGGGATGTCCAGGGGTACTTTTCAACTTGTAAACCCACTTGCATGGCAAAGCCTTCTTGCCCTTAGGCAAGGCAACCAAATCCCAAGTCTCATTCTTATGCAAGGAGTCGATCTCAGACTGCATAGCCCTCTCCCAGGAGTGACTGTCACCCTTGCGCATAGCCTCATCATAAGTGAAAGGCTCTCCTGCATCTGTAACCAAAATATAATGCATAGAGGGCTGAAATCTATCAGGTGGACGTTTGTCTCTAGTAGACCGTCTCACTGCAGGCTCTGTTGCCTGCCCAGCTGCCTGTCCAACACCCTGACCATGAGCATCTGCTGCAGCTATAGGCTATCCAACTGGCTGTGCAGGAGCTCTAGGCTCCTCCTGAAAGATCACTCTACGGATCTCAACCACTTTCTCAGACTGCCTGTGCATCTTGTCTTCATGGAAGACTACATCATGGCTGCGTACTATTTTCCATGCCTGCGGATCCCATAGGCGATAGCCCATCTCTCCTGAATCACCATAACCAAGAAAGATGCATTTAATGCTCTTTGGATCCAACTTACTCCTCTTGTCCTTGGGCACATGGCAGAATGCCTCACATCCAAAGACACGGAGATGCGCATAAGAGGGTGGCTTACTAGCCCAAACTTCCTCTGCAACCTGGAAATCCAATCCACTAGAAGGCGATCGGTTTATGACATGCACTGCCGTACTAACTGCCTTAGCCCAAAAGCTCTGTGGTAGGCCTGCATGCCTAAGCATAGAGCGGACATGCTCCTGAATAGTCCTGTTCATGCGCTCAGCCAAACCATTCTGGGCGGGGGTGTAAGGGGCGGTCAACTGACGCTTAATACCCCTGTCATCAAAAACTGCTCAAAACCACGTGAGACATATTCTCCCCCATTGTCAGTCCTAAGGCATTTCAGCCTATACCCAGTCTGGTTCTCAACAAGAGCAAGCCAATGCTGAAAGACTGCCAAGACATCGGACTTTTGCTTTATGGGATAAGCCCACACTTTCCTAGAAAAATCATCAATGAAGGTAACAAAGTACTTCGCGCCACCCATAGACATACACGGCATGGGCCCACAAACATCTGAATGCACCAAAGCCAAGGGCTCACTCATGCATGGCCTACCCGATTTCTTATGCATAGACCTATTTTGCTTACCATAAAGACAATGATCACATGAGTCAAAACGTGCATAGTCCAAAGGCGGAAGATACTGCAAACCAAATAACATTTTCATTCCCTTCAAAGACATATGCCCCAAACGGGCATGCCAAAGTGATACATGTAGGATAGAGCCCACTGCCAAAACATGGTCTATAGAAGACCCAGATACAACAAGAGGATAGAGGCTGCCAGCCTTGGCGCCTCTAGCAAGCACAAGTCTGCCTTTGGTAATCTTCCAGGCAGAATCCCCAAAACAGACATGAAACCCTGCATCATCCAACTGTCCTGCAGACATAAGACTGCACGTAAGCGCAGGTACATGACATATATCCCTGAGCAAAAAGGAACTGCCAGTGGAAAACTGCAAAACTGAATATCTCCACAGCCCACAATATCAAGAGACCTGTCATCTCCAAGTCTGACTGATCCAGATACAGTACGGTAAGAGTGAAACCACTCACGGTAAGGCGTCACATGGAAGGACGCACCTGAATCCAATAACTAGCATTATGCATACATACTAGGTGTCTCAGTCAAGTGTGAAGCATCAGAAGAACTAGCTGCAAGTATGAACTCATCACTACCATCAGAATCCTCGGTCTGCATGACATTAATTTCTTCAATCTTGACGCTGGACTTCGCAGGTACTATGCTGCGATCAGAGGACTTCTCCTGCACTTTCTCTTTCCCCTTATCCTTGCGCTTCTCATTGCGCAACTCATGACACTATGGTCTGATATGGCCCTTTTTCCCACAATGATGACAAGTGACATTAGCGTTGCGCCCATGCGACTTTCCACGAGATTTAGACCGACCCTTCTACGAGTCACGGCCATGGTTATTACCATGATCATTCCTGTCATTCCTGCCTCTAACTGTCAAAGCATGTGAAACACGAGACTTAAAGGCTAAAGTCCAATAGTAACCACCAAGTAACGAGTCATCGGATTGAAGACAACAAGAAATAGTAAAAGCTGAAAAAACTAGTGGACTAAAGACTATAAGAAAGGGCTTAAATAGTACAAACAATACAAACCCTATGATAGGTGGCATCCCTTGCATCTCATTCCACACTTCCAGTCCCACACATCCCCCCTTGTCCCCCTCGTCTCGAGACATGTCCCCTTGTGATGGACCAATGCATGGAAGGGCAGTGCGGAATACATCCCATGACTCATTCAGAGTCTCAAGCAAGAAAAGAGGAGTTACTTCCTCTCCAAAGGTGATATCCTGCAAAGTCGGGTTCTTCAGTATAGCATGGAACTGGCTCAAGTGAGCAGACATCGTCGCATTATCCTTCATGCGCAGATCCATAAGCTACTTCAGCCAGTACATCTGACTCGCCGGACTTTTCTTATCATAAAGATTATTGATCTTATTCCATAGATCCCATGCACTCTGTGCTTCCTCAAATACATTATGATGTACCTGTTCAGTGAGAGACAATACAATTGTGGACTTGCATAGCTCATCAAGTTCAAGCCAGTCGTCATTGTCCATAGTTTCAGGCTACTCCCCACTCAACCGAAGTGGCTTAATCTGAGATTTCTGCACCAAGACCTGCCAAATTTGACTCTTCCAATAAGAGTAGTTGGTACCATCCAACTTTGTGATGTTAAATATGGCATTATCGGTCGAAGAGGACACCATAATGCAGGCTGGAAATGCACAGACAATGTAAAACTGCTGGTTGTTTTACTGCAGAAAATGCCCAAAATCCACTTAAATGAGCTCCAAATGGCGAGAAAAGTGTGCCAAAAGATGCTGCCCACTTAGTACTAGGTACGGTACACCAAATCAGGATATTTTAGCATAAAAAATACTGCTCAGTCTACCAATAAATGCTTGCTGTAATAAATTTCAGAATTGCAATAATGAGAGCAAACTGTCCCAAAACTGAATCTAATGTCAACTAAACAATGCTAGGTCCAAAGCCGGCATAAAGAGGACAAAGCAAAGCCAAATGACAGTGAAAATACATGAGCATAACACCGAGAGATGTCAAATAGCATCTGCCAGTAAGAGGCACACCCCAGACAATCTAGGCAAAATGTAGAACCAACTGCCAAAACCTGACACAAATAGGTGTCTACTCAAAAGAAAGCGGATCCAAAATTGAGACTTAGCTCATAAGCATCCTGTGAACCAAGACATATACTCAATGCAACATCCAATTGTCGGAGTATAATCCCAAAGTCTCAATACATCTATAACTGCTCAATGACATAGACTGCTCCAATAGCATGTAATCCGTGCTCAAGGTCAAGTAAGCATGCAAGATGCTCCCACTGGCACAAAAGGCGTACAATCAAGTTAAGGGCTCAAGCAACCCAAGACAAAGTACCAATGACAAGTGACCAAGTCAATGCGTCATACACTTCCCAAGAGCATGACATACATGAAGCAACTGATGTAGCAACCACTAAGCAAGACATAATCCCAATGGCAAGATCTCTGTCAAGTCAATACATCCAGTAGCAAGCCAAAGTCAATATCCCTGTGAGTCGGAAGTGCTCAAAACATCCAAATCGGAGCTCCAAAATATCTGTCAAGCATGGACGAACTAAGAGGCATCAACCACGGACCAAAGCATGTAATGCATAGAGCTTATCCGTCAAGTACAGACAATAGGCATAAGCGGCCCAAATGCCAGTCAAGTCGACCAAACTGCCAATGACAAACCAATAACAACGGAGCAAATACGATGCTCAAAAGCATTCCGGAATCACGATCATGAGTTCGAAGTCGATCCCCAAAGTGTAATACATCATGACATAACCCATAGCATACATCCGGTATCGATAGAGAAGCAATACATGTGACAAATGAGCTTCAGCCCGCTCATGTACAGCAGCTCTAAACAGTCCAAAACTGTCAATTTCCAGCCCAAAAATAATGCCAAATCATGGGCAAATCGAATGCATACATTCCCAAGACATTAGGCATCATGTAGACCGCATACGGGCATCAAACAAGGTAACCGGAGTAGAGTATAAGCATCAAATGCCAATGCCAAGTGTGGCTGCCCTATTTCCAGCACTGTATAACAGTAAATAACAGTCCCAAATCAGCCAATATTTCAAGCCAAAATCATGGCATAATCATGTGCATACATTCCCAAGGCACTAGGCATCATGTAGACCGCATACGGGCATCAAATAGCACAACCGGAATGGAGTATAGTTCTACTAATAGTTGTCTTAATGAGTAGTTTCCCTATGTTGGGACAGCTCCTGACTCCTTGAGCTCCATGGATGCTATGGATAGCCCTATTCATTATGACTTGGTTCATCTTCTACATATTCTTCTTCTACAGACGTATGCTTCCATTGTGGGAAGCTTGGGCATGTTAAAAGAAAATGTTTCAAATGGATTAGAGAGTAGCAGAGGCAGAGACAGACTTGACATGAGCAGAGAGTTAGAGATACAGGAGATGCAGTGGGTGTTACCACTGTTACTAGTGGTGAGGTGCATGTTGTTACCCATGATGATGCAGTTGAGCATGTACTCATGTCATCTAGTTTTCCTACAACTTTCTTGCTCAGTGATACGACCTACGCCTCAGATTGGCTATTGGATTCTATGGCATCTTGTCATGTTACTCCACATAGCGCATGGTTCTCTACTTACAAGGAGTTTGATGGATGCATTTCTTTGGGCCTTGAGGAGACATGCTATTATTGGTATAGGAGACATACACCTAGCTTTACCTAATGGGACTTCTCTTATTCTTAGGGATATTTTACATGTTTCCATGCTCAATAAGAGCTTGATTTCTGTCAGTCATGTGCATGATGCAGGTTACACTATTTCTCTTTAGGATAGGTCATGGAAGATCTGTCATGGTTGCTTGGTTTTGGTCAGAGGTTCTAGAGTTGGTTCTCATTACCCAGTGCATGTCTCTCATGTGGGAGATTCTATGGTTGCAGTTATCTGGATACCACATGCATTTTTATGGCATTATCGCCTAGGCCATATGCGCCACAGAGAGATGGAGATATTATCTTGTTCAGACTCATGGTTGCCTCCTATGTCACTTACAGATCTTCATCCTTGCCCTAATTGTACTCTTGGTCCTTGTAGAGCCCCCTTGGCTTATGGCAATCATATGAGGCATGCTCCTCTAGATCTTGTCCATTGTGTAGTATATGGACCTATGCCCTCCTAGTCACTTGGTCGAGCGTCATACTTTGTGACCTTTGTTGATCATGCTACCCACCGTGTTTGGGCTTTTCCCTTGGTGCAGATTGAGGATGATGCAGTTATGCTTGATAGGTTTATAGATTCTATTGATAGCAGGCCTAGGTGCTTGCTGATGGATTATGAGAGTCGTGCTCTCTCTCCTAGCTTTTGGACCTCTTGTCAGCAGTATGGCATTGATTTCTTGTGCCCACAGTATTATGGGATTGCTCATGGCATGTGCCTAACCTTACAAGAAAAGGTTACTTCTATGCTTACCACAGCTGGGTTGTCTTATGGCTTTTGGGCTGAGGCACTTATAACAGCAGTCTATTTCGTAAATAGGATGCCGTGCTTGACCTTGGATCATATTACACCCCATGAGGCATGGAGTGGCATGCAACCCTCTTATGATTACTTGAGGATGTTTGGCTACTAGGCGTCTATACGTATGCCACATGAGCCTATGTCACGTAGATGTATCCTCCTTGGTTATGGAGATGGTGACTTTAAGGCCTACAGATTATGGGATTTGGATGCCCATCAGGTCATACACAACTGTCATGTTGTCTTCTATGAGATACAGACACCTCTCAAGCGTCTTGATGAGCGTTCAATACGCTTTATGGCTGATTTTACAGCAAGCTATTTATTTTGAAAATGAGGCACTTATTAGCCCAGATGACATAGCTATGCATAGCGGTTAGGGCCAGGTTGTTGGTGGTTAGTTGCTAGACCCCTTGCAGGTTCATGAGAATCGTTTTCTTGTAGTTTTGTAGGCTGGACAGCCAGCCATATGTCAGTCTTCCGCTTCGTTGAGGCCACATGTAGTCTTGAGACCCCGTTGGATGAGTGTCCGAGATGTTGGCTCTCTTTCAATGATTGACTCTAGAGAGTTTTATTGCTCTCCACTGTCTTGTATGCACCACGCTGATGCTATGTGTGACTCTGATGCTTTATAGCCGTGCACTAATGAGTTGTGCTTGCTTCTTTTGCTACAGAGGTTCCTGACACTTCTTGCACAGCTCACTTTTCGATTGGGCGTTGGGTGAGATGTCATGATTCCTCACCTTTTCTTTTCTTTTTTCTTTGTTTTTGTTGAGATGACAAGCTCAACACATGTGGACATTGATGATGGACTGCCTGGTTAGATAGGTCCACATGTCTACACTTAGCACGTTGGTGGTCATTATGACTCTCACATGGCCACTAACTCATTACTTATTATATTCAGGTTGTTATACATATTTACAGCAGCTGGCATAGTTATAGCGCCAGTCCACTAGTGTAGTCGGTTATGCATTATTTGACTTTGTAGGCCACTTTCTTTTATGTTGTATCTTATCTATACTATGTGTACATTGTAAAGTGTGTGGAAGAAGAAGAAGAAACCAGCAAGAAAACGTTTTGTCCTCCATCTCTCTTCTTGTCTCTTGAGTGAGCTTCTCCTTGTGCATTCTGTGTGTGTTCCACGTAGTATCTTGAGCAAGTCCCTCCACCACGCGATTCTTGACATGGTATCAGAGCTGCGCCATTGAGAGAGGCTGATTTCGAAGGTTGAAGCGAAGGAGAAGAAGTAAGGTTCGAGCAAGCAAGCTACGGGTAAGAAGCTCTCCCATTCTTTCACTCTCTCTCTTGGATAGTGCGTGTGGAGGCACCAGAAGCAGGGTCGAGCAAAAATCTCAGATTGCAGTGAGATTTGGTGTGCGCGAAGAGCGCCGTGTATTCTGTAGATTGGCCCTTTAGGGCTCTTCCGCAGTTATTTTGGGCATCTGAGACCGTCCCCCGTTTTAGAGCCGCAAGGTTGCGGCCAGCAGTTTCAGGGTACACTGTGACTTCGACTGTATTGACTGAAAGTGAGTGCACAGGTTACAGATTTCAGATCTGTAAGTTCAAAGGTGTTTACCAGCGAGTAAATACAAGGTTTATCTACAAACTGGTTGCAGATTGCATGTATTGTTGAGCAGACAGTGAAAAAGCCTGTCTGGTATATTGCTGTGCACTATAGGTCGAGGATTGCAGAAGATTTGCTTGCTATTTGGTATTATTTTTGTGATAATAGCAGAGAATAGTGGAAGCCCCATCATTGAGAAGCTCGACAAGAACAACTACCCTTCATGGAAGTTTCGTGTCACGAATTTCCTTATTGAAAAAGGCCTCTACAAGTTTGTTTCAGGTGAGGAAAAGGAGCCGAAGGTGAGTGATCCTCCAACTGCAGAAGAGACAAAGGCACGGAAGGAATGGAATGCAAAATATAAAAAGTTCATGTATTGGTTGTCTGCAGTAATTGACAATAATATGTTGGGACACATTAGAAATGCAGAGAATTCATATGCAGCTTGGACCATACTTGAAAGTATGTTTTCTGTGAATACAACGTTTGAGCACTTTAGAACTTTCAAGGCTGCAGTTGAAAGAGAAACGAGCTTGAAAGTAAAGTGCTTGAGGTCAGATGGAGGGGGAGGGTACCTCTTGAATGAGTTCAGTGATTTTCTGAGGTCTCATGGGATAAAGAGACAGTTCACATGCAGGTAAACCCCACAGCAAAATGGGGTTGCAGAAAGGAAAAACAGGCATATTGCAGAAGTTGCACATGCCTTGATGGCTAAAAAGAATATGCCTAAGCATTTTTGGTCTGAGGCTGTTCATACTGTTGTTTATATTATGAACAGAACTCCCACAACTGCAATTCATGGTATGACCCCCGAAGAATGTTTTACAGGTAAGAAGCCTGATGTCTCACACTTGAAAGTGTTTGGCTCCATTGCATATGTTCATGTGCCAGATGAGTTGCGGAAGAAACTGGATCCAAAGGCTGAAAAGTGTGTCTTTATTGGATACTCTTTAGAGCAGAAAGGGTATCGCTATTATGACCCTATCAAATGTAAGTTCAGAGTGAGCAAGGATGTCATCTTTGATGAAATGAGCAGTTGGTATGTATCTAGTGGTGATGCATTGGATGATGATGATGATCATGACATGCATGTGCAGGCTGATAAGCAAGAATCATGGACTCTTAGTGGACCAGAGACATCATCTAGTAGTCCTTGGTCTGGGAGACTAAGGAGTACCTCTACATCTTCAAGTGCATCTAGTAGCACTACAAGTAAAGACAAAGGAAAGAACAAAGTGTCAGAAGGCATTGATGCAATTCTTGATGGAGACTCCAGTGGCTCGGAGAGCTTGGATGATGAGCTTGGCATTCCTTCAGTGAGGACTCCAGGTGTGCAGAGAGCACGCGTCAATGCAAAGACTCCATTGAGTGATCCAGTGGTACGCAGGTCTAGCAAGGTGAGATACCCTATTAAAAGATTTGGTTTTGAAGGTTATGCAACTCACCATTATGCTTATATGGTAAAACTAGTTGAGGATGTTGAGCCCACATGTTTTGAGGATAATGTTGGTCATACTCATTGGGATGCAGCAATGGATGAGGAGATGGCTGCATTAGAGGCCAATAAGACTTGGGATCTAGTATCATTGCCAAAGGGCAAGAAAGCTATTGGATATAAGTGGGTTTATAAGATTAAGCACAATGCAGATGGTTCTATTAGTAGGTACAAAGCTAGGCTGGTTGCAAAAGGCTATGCCCAGACATATGGCATAGATTATGATGAAACCTTCAGTCCAGTTGCTAGGATGGCAACTATCAGATGTGTGATTGCTTTGACAGCAGCCAAAGGTTGGAGGTTGCAGCAAGATATGAAGAATGCCTTCTTGCATGGTGATTTGCAGGAAGAAGTGTATATAGATCAGCCAGCAGGTTATGAAGATTTAGAGCATCCCACATATGTGTGTAGGTTGAAGAAGGCGCTCTATGGGCTCAAGCAAGCACCTAGAGCATGGTTTGACAAGATCAGAGAGTATCTTGTCAATATTGGCTTTTATGTTTCTGATGCTGATCACTCACTTTATGTGAGAAAGGGAGATGCAAGTTTGGTCATCATAGTCATCTATGTGGATGACTTGATTATTACAGGTGATAGTAATAGTGGGATTGCTGAAGTCAAGGATTTTTTGAAGAAGAAGTTTGAGATGAAGGATTTAGGTGAGCTAAGATACTTCCTTGGCATTGAGGTGATCAGATGTGATGATGGTATATGGTTATCCCAAAGACAGTATGGCTTGGATATGTTGTCCAAGTATGGTATGACTGCATGCAAACCACTTTCAGTCCCGTTGGAGCAGAATGTAAAGTTGAGTGCTGATGTTGGGGATGAGATAGAAGACCCTACTATGTTCAGGAGGATAGTGGGGAGTTTGATCTACATGACCATTACAAGGCTAGACTTGAGCTACGCTGTTGGTCTTGTGAGTCAGTTTATGCAAGTACCTAGAAAGCCACATTTGGATGCAGTCCGACGCATATTGAGATATGTGAAGTCCACATTACATTATGTACTTTTCTATGAGGCAGATACAGATGTACAGGTGTTTGGATACACAGATGCAGATTGGGTTGGTAGTATGTCTGATAGAAGATCTACCAGCGAATACATGTTCTCTCTTAGTAGTGCAGCAGTTGCTTGGAGCAACGAAAAGCAATCTACAGTTGCTTTGTCAAGTACATAGGCTGAGTATAGAGGTGCTGTTGTTGCAGCATGTGAGGTAGTATGGCTACAAAAGTTAATGGGGCTGATTTGGATGTGCAGATGGAAGGTCTAGTTGTCATTTATTGTGACAACATGAGCAGTATACAATTGGCTAGGAACCCTGTGTTCCATGCCAGGACAAAACATATTGAGGTACACTACCACTTTGTGAGAGAGAAGGTACTAGCAAGTGAGATTGACTTGGTGTATGTTAGCACACAGGATCAGATAGCTGACATCTTCACGAAGGCATTGGGTACAGAGAAGCTTCAAAGGTTTCGAAGCTTACTTGGAGTTGTAGAGATGCAATTGAGCTTGAGGGGGAGTGTTGAGATGACAAGCTCAACACATGTGGACATTGATGATGGACCGCCTAGTTAGATGGGTCCACACATCTACACTTAGCACGTCGGTGGTCATTATGACTCTCACATGGCCACTGACTCATTACTTATTATACTCAGGTTGTTACACCTATTTAGAGCAGCTGGCATAGTTATAGCACCAGTCCACTAGTGTAGTCGATTATGAATTGTTTGACTTTGTAGGCCACTTTCTTTTATGTTGTATCCTATCTATACTATGTGTACATTGTAAAGTGTGTGGAAAAAGAAGAAGAAACCAGCAAGAAGATGTTTTGTCCTCCATCTCGCTTCTTGTCTCTTGAGCTTCTTCTTGTGCATTCTGTGTGTGTTCGGCACTACATCTTGAGCAAGTCCCTCCACCACGCGATTCTTGACAGTTTTCACTCCCCAACCACATTAGCCTTTTAGTGGGAGGTTGTTGGGGTAAAAGGCCTTTGGGCCTACCCTTCTACACTGTGACCGCCCATTCTTTATTCATATATAATATGATAGTGCAATAAGGCTGTCACTTTAGTTGGATAACACTTACATTGTGTGTGCTCTTCTCTCCTGCATCTTCCTCTTCTCCTTCTCCACTGCCATTACATCCCCTTCATTCTTAACCACAAATTCCAAGGGGTAACTTGGGTTTGTACAAGATGAGACTAAGTGAGTACAAGAAAAGTATTGTGTCCCTAAAAGATTTAATGTTTTGATTTATGTTGATCAAACGAGACCTCTAATGGGTAATCGCGGATACTAATTCTTGATATATAGGAGACCTTGAGATGAAATTGCCAATACTGTTTGTAATTAAACTAACCGAGATTTTATTTTATGGTGGGCAAGGACCCATGAAACTCCAAAGGAGTTCTTCTCAAAAATAGAAATCTTGTTTAGATTCAGAGGAAGGGAAAATCTGAGAAGACTATTGGAAGGTATTGCCACTTATGCTAATTTTTCCACTTACACTAAGTTTTTCCTTGATATTATTATTTTTGGAAGGAAAAGATTTTTCTTGGAAATAAAGTTTTTAAAAGTAATGCATTCAAAATTAGATGTTTGTGATTGTAAGCTAGGTACTGATCTTCCCTAAAATCATCAGGCTAAAAGATGGATGATTGAGTACAAATCGCACAACTAAGAAAGTATTCAAGTGAGCACAGAATGCCAACTGAGGCAATGTTCTTAATGGCGCTAGACCTCCCCAAGGCAAGCGTGAATAAAATCTACTCCAAAGGTTTTTTCTTCTATTTCTCATTATTGAGTCTAGACCAATCATGATGCAAAAGGTCTTGTCGGTAGGAGGAGGTGAGGCTACCAAGGGGTGTAACATGTCTGCTCGTCCACTTGTTGGACACGTCTTAGCAGCCCATCGGGAAGAGAGTCTAGAAAGTGCCGCCTCACAAGGACTGTCACAGGGTTTGCGATCTAGGTCTTCCCAAGTCTGCCCCGAGCAGAAGTGTCCGGCCCTTCCCACTTAGGATTGACCTGAAGTCAGGGTTCCTTTCCTATCAGCAAAGTCTCTAGGAAGTAACTAGCGTCGAGCTCCAGATAAACCACTTTGCATAGGAACAATAGAGTCGAAGCGGATTTATGTTGCGGAAACGACAAGGATGCGAAGCTCAACCTCTTTGCCATAAGGCATAATCCCATTCCTTTCCCCTAAAACAGCATAAATCGGGATTCTAACTCTACTAATGCTAGGTCTTCATAGTCTCGTTATCTCGTCTTTTGAGAAAAGTTCCCAGCTAACTGGGACCACCCTTCCATAGGATGGACCCAAGTCACACCCACCGCACTTTCCTCGGTTTGCTTAGTTATCTAATTACCTACCACATTATGTTTGACATGCAAAAGTAGCTTCCTTAATTAATCAATTTAGACACAGGCTCATTCATGTAACTTAGGCACTAACACAAAAACAATGTTAAGCAAGCTCCTTTTTCAAATATCTAATCTTTATTTATCATAGTTTCGGAATACATCAAGTATCATGCCCGAAGGCTATCCCAGCAATCTACAGGATTGCTGCTCCAAGTTCCGCCCATAGACTAGTACACAGGCCTCGAGATCCCATCTCAAGTCACGTCAACCTCTTGTGCGGGATCCGGAGGCAAGGAATTTACAGCCAGAGCCTCCCCTGGCACCCAAGCGTCCTCCCGCTCAAAGCAGCACCCACGGAGAGACCTCTCGCGGCGGGTTCGGTCCACATACACAGCACGGCTAACAACCCTCTTGGATAGGGCTAGGCAGACAGTCGGAGGTAACTGAACTTGCCTCTCCCTCCAGGCTTTTATCCTGAAGCATTAAGTGTTTTGCCTTGAATTAGTTCCTTGAGCAAAGAAGTTCAAACAATGTACCTAAGTGTACAATCACGATCATTTCGGAGGTTGTTTGTACGACCAACCGCTAAGGTGTGATTCCTTCTTTTCGAATGCTCCCAGCATTCAATCCTGGATCATTCGCGACTTGGCGAGATCCCAAGGGCTTGGCAAGCTAGGTTGCTTGTTTCCCCTTTATCTTCGGGTTAGGGTTTGTCTCCTACCGACCCTAATTATCCTTACCTTAGGTCTCCTGGTAAAAATAGGTCATGGACAACCCCGTTGTCCTTGGTTGGTCAACTTGCTAGTTATCTCCTAGATCCCTTGAAGTACCTATGTACCTTTATCTTTGATCTTAATTGATCAAGATTGCCTATCCCCTTGACCATGGTTGGCCAATATGGTTTTGTTTAGAACAGTCCTACTCCACCTTAAGTATAATCTTCTTAAGCCCTCTTAATAATACTCACAGGTGCTTAAGCTTTTACATGTCCCTCTTGAAGTCACTAAGGACCTTGTCATGGGATTCATGGATCTCAGTCCCACTTGGTAGGTTACAACAACGTTGAATTTTCCCAACAACTTTAATGCACGCGACGTAATGCCATACCTTCATTTCAAAGCTTACAATTTTGATATAATCCATACAATATTTTATACCACACATGCGAAGGTACTTCCTATGCATGCAATCTTAACATTATCCTTTAGGTAATTATTTACACGATCTATAACCTGTTTTCTGCCATTTATTGCATGTACCTTAGGATCCATCATTCGATATAGACATGCACTTTGTTTCTTTCAATGTCCTCTTAAATGTGTTTTAAGCAAGAACTTATGCAAGGAACAATGCACTTTATGCACGAATTCTTGCAAGACATTTTTGGTAAATTATGATGCAATTATCTAATCAATTTCACCTATTGTGATGCCATCTTACAACAGAATTTATCTTGCTTGTTACCTACATCACAGCTAAGTTCATACCTAGGAAATTATCAAACACGCAATTTAATGTGATGCATGTGAATATGGTTTTTCACCATGATAATTGTAACCTATGATTTAATAATGGAACAACTTCGGTTTGCAGTGATGTCGTGATTCTAGTTGTGTTGATGCCTGATGAACCGTTCGCCACCTTGTTTCGAACCTCCATCCACACTTGCAGGGTTTCCGGCCATCTTGGTGGAACTACGCTTCAGGGCCATACTTGAAGATGCATGAACGAGTGATAGTTTTCTCGCATTCTCCTATGCACGATTCTCGCCGCCTCTCCTTGAGTGGAGAAAAGATAATGAAGGGGGAGGGGCGTATCTTTAGGAATTCTTCTTCTTCTTCTTCTCTTCTTCTGCTCTCTCCCTTCTTCTTCTTCTTCTTCTTCCTCTCTTCTTCTCCTTCTCTCTCTCCCTTCCTCTTCTTCTTCTTCTTCTACTCTTCTTCTCCTTCTCTCTCTCTCCTCTTCTTCTTCTTCTTCTCCTCTTCTTCTCCTTCTCTCTCTCCCTCTTCTTCTCCTTCCCTTCTTCTCCTTCTCTCTCTTCCTCTTCTTCTCCTTCTCTTTTTCTCCTTCTCTCTCTCCCTCTTCTTCTTCTTCTTCTTCTTCCCCTCTCTCTCTCTCCCTCTTCTTCTTCTTCTTCTTCCTCTCTTCTTCTCCTTCTCTCTCGCCCTCTTCTTCTTCTTCTTCTTCTTCTTCTTCTTCTTCTTCTTCTTCTTCTTCTTCTTCTTCTTCTTCTTCTCCTAGGGGGCCGCTTCTTGTCAGCCGAGGGAGGGGGGGACTGCACTTTTAAGGAGGGGGAGGAGGTCTTCACGAGGGGAGGGAGACGGCCATTAACGGCTGCCACCCTCCACCTGGGGGGCTACATGCCCCCCTTCACTCACTTCACTCCCTCTCTCTCTCTCTCTCTCTCTCTCTCTCTCTCTCTCTCTCTCTCTCTCTCTCTCTCTCTCTCTCTCTCTCTCTCCCTCCGACGTGCTATCGGCGGGGAGAGAGAGATATATATATATATATTTAAAAAATTGTATTAAAATTAATTTTTTTTAAGGGGAGGGTATATTACATCCTCTCCCCCTTAGAGGAATCAAGATGTCCTCATATCGAGAAGACCTGGGGGTATTGTTGGTTGAGAGTATTTTCGTCCATCTAGGTGGCATCCTCTTCTGGATAATCTTTCCACTGGATGAGGTATTCTCTCAAGGTCCTTGATCTCAAATGCCTCTTCCTAACATCTAGGATTCTATCAGGCGGTAGCTCAAGAACTCCTTGGCTAGGTATTACAATTTGCCGATCATCAAGTAAATGATTCGGATTAGGTAGATACTTTTTCAATAGGCTAACGTGGAATACATTATGAATCTTTAGAGTTGCGGGCAGCTGTAGTCTGTAAGCATTAGGCCCTAGGCACTTGGTGATCTTATAGGGTTCACAATACCTTGGACTTAGCTTCTTGTACTCTCCCAAGGACAGTGAACTCTTTTTAGGGCGTACACGGATGAAGACTATATCACCTTCAACGAAGGATCTGTCTTGCCATTTCAAGTCAGCGTAAGCCTTCTGTCTATCCTTGGCAGCTTGGATGTCTTGTCTTATTGATTTGATTTGATTGTCCATGTCTTCCAACATCTGCCTTGAAGCTTCTACCCTCAAAGTTGGATCTGAGAAGTTCAAAGGGGTACGACAATCATGCCCATACAATGCTTGAAAAGGGGTCATTTGAATACTCTGTTGGTAAGAAGCATTGTAGGCAAACTCAACCAGTGATAAGTATTGAATCCACTTTTTGGGTTCGCGATGGCAGTATACTCTAAGCATATCTTCAATGACTTGATTGACTTGTTCTGTTTGACCATCAATTTGGGGATGGTAAGCTATGCTGAAACAGAGTTGAGTTCCAATAGCCTCAAAGATAGCCCTCCAGAAGTGTGATGTGAAAACAGAGTCACGATCACTAATGATTCTTCTGGGTAACCCATGAAGCTTGAATATTTCCTTGATGAATAATCTTGCGATGTCTGAAGCTTTATAGTTCCTCTTGACAGGGATGAGATGTGCGACCTTGGTGAGCATATCTACTACAACCATAATAGAGTTATATCCTCCTTGAACTTGGGGAAGGCCAACAATGAAGTCCATACTAATGAATTTCCATTTCATTTGGGGAATGTCAAGTGGTTGCAATTTCCCAAGTATTTTAACATGTTCTACCTTAATGCGTTGACAAGACAAACATTCCGTGACATATTTGAGTACGTCTCCCTTGAGCCTTTCCCAATAAATCTTTCTGACAGCATTAAGGGTCTTGGCATAACCAGGGTGTCCTGAGAAAGGGGAGTCATGGGCTTCTCAAAGTATCTTCTGCTTGAGAGTTTGTCTTGCAGGGATACATAATCTTGTCTTAAAGTAGACAAGCCCACTACTGATGGAGAATTATTGATACTTCATCCTTAGCTTCGGGTCTTGATCCTTGATGGGGATCTCCCTTAGCATTTTCTGATAGACTAGGTCATGATATGCCTCTTCTTTTGCTAGCTCAAGAATCGAGTTATTTGGCATTGATACCTTTGTGGCTAGAGACCTTGCTGTTGATGGATCTTGCAAGATGAGAGACTTTAGAAATGCCTTGCAACTAAGTGCATCGACAACCACATTCTCTTTGCCAGGTCTATATTTGATTTCAAAATCATATTCTTCCAGCACTTCGATCCATCGACGTTGCCTCATATTGAGCTCATTCTAAGTGAAAATCCATTTAAGACTCTTGTGGTCCATTACTAAGGAAAATTTGTTACCTAGAAAGTAATGTCTCCAAAGTTTGAGAGCATGGATGACAGCCAATAGCTCCAGGTCATGGGTAGCATAATTCCTTTCATGGCTCTTCAATTTTCTTAAAGTATATGCTATGGGATGACCTTCTTGCATAAGTACACATCCTAAAGCAAGTGTGCTAGCATCAGTTACCACTTCAAACTCCTTACTAAGATCAGGAAGTTTCAGGATGGGTGTTGATACTAGGCTTTGCTTTAGTTTGTCAAAGCTGGTCTGTTCAGCAAGTGACCATACAATTGCTACTTGCTTCTTTAGTAGATCAGTCAAAGGTGCTGCAATCAAAGCATAATCTTTGATGAAAATCATGTACCATCCTGTCAACCCAAGAAAATAACGTATTTCTTTGACAGAAGTTGGTGTTGGCCATTCCAGAATGTCTCTGACCTTAACTGGATCTACTGAAATTCCTTCTGATGATACAATGAATCCCAGATATTCAATCTGTCACTTAAAAAATGTGCACTTCTTCTTCTTGGCATAAATCTTGTGTGCTCTCATTGTTTCAAGAACAATGTGAAGCTGGGGTTCATGATCCTTTTCTATTTTGAGTAGACTAGGGTATACGAAGTCATCAAGATAGGGCCTAAAGATATCCTGCATTAACCTGTTGAAGGTAGCAGGAGCATTCATCAGCCTGAATGACATCACTAGGAGTTCGAAGTGTCCATACCTTGTATTGAATGCAGTCTTTGGAATATCTTCTTCCTTGATCCTTATCTCGTAATATCCAGATCTGAGATCTATCTTTGAGAAGATCTTCACTCCTTGAAGATGGTCAAGTAATTCATCTATTCTTCGGATGGGGAATTTATTTTTTATGGTTGCTTGATTCAACCCTCTGTAGTCAATGCATAGGCGAAGCGTTCCATCTTTCTTCTTTTGGAACAACACTGGAGCTCCCCATGGTGAACTGTTAGGACGAATGTAGCCTTGATCTAACAGTTGCTTGAGTTGCTCTTTCAGTTTGATAGCTTCCAAGATGGACATCTTATACGGCCTCTTTGCGACCGGTGCAGCTCCTGGCACAAGTTTGATTTCGTGGTTGACTTCCCTTTGAGGAGGAAGTTTCATCATATCTTCAGAAAATACGTCTGCGTATTCCTTTAACCATGAAGGTTCTTCTCCAGATTCTTGATTTTGATCTAGCTTATTCAGTTTCATCAGGTAGACAGGTAGCCCCTTTTGGACACCTTTTATTATCCGTGTTGCTTTTGCCAATTGTATTTTTAGCTTACCAGCCTCACCTTGAGTCGTGATGACTAGTTCCCCTTCAGAATTTTGGAAGGAGACTTGACCCTTCCCACAGTGGATGTGGTGGGTATCATTGGGTATTAGTCAATCCATTCCGAGTAAACATTCATGAATACCTAGGTTCATTACCCTGAATCTCACAGAAGTTGGCTTCCCACCCAATAGAAATTTTACCTTAGCAGTTTGCCTAGTACAAGTGACTTCACGACCATTTACTGATTCCACAAGTAAAGTAGGTGCATCTATTGTGGCTATCCCTAATCTTTTTGCACAGATTGGTGAAATGAAGGAGTGTGTACTGCCACAATCAATCAAGGTTTTGAAGCTTTTGCCTTGATATTCTGATGGAGTCTGAATCACCGAGAATTGGCGATTCGGACCCTTCTTGTGAAAAGTGGCGTGAACCGTTGCCCCCTCAATGTCAGCATCCATGGATGGATCTTCTTCATCGTCCAGCTCCTTGTAGGAAACACTAGAGGTTCTCCCTCTGGCCATAACGGTGGTTCCTTGGCCATGAGTGGCTCTATTTTGACCTTGGAATTGCCCTTGGCGGTGTCCTCTGCTAAGCTTGGGACACTCCCTCTTGAAGTGTCCGGGCTCGTTGCAATGGAAGCAACGTGGGTTGCGATCATTGCTTTGTGTTGGAACAAAGTTGTTGACAGTATTGGCCCTAGCTTTCTTTCTTTGGCCCTCATTCTGACCCTGCACTCTCTTAGTCTGAGCCTTAAATATACCCTTATTCTGATCTTTGTAAGGCCAAATCTTGTTGTTCCTTGGTTTGGTATGCACCTCCTGTATTATTGGAGCAACTCAAATGAGTGTGTCTTGTAGGTCCGTTTGGGCGCATTGATTCCAATTGAGTGTTTATGGGTGGATTCAACCCAATACAGAATTTTGACACCTGTTGTGTCATATCCATTGGGGGTGCATACTTTAGGAGTGAAATGAACTTCGAATAATATGCTTCCAGGGATAATCCTAGCTGCTTCAAGTCATAGAATTCATTCATCTTTTGTGTGCGATAGGCAGGTGGCAGATACCTCCCTCGCACGGCTTCCTTAAGCTTATCCCAAGTGACTGTCCCCTTCAAGATCGCTTGGTCTCTGCACCACTGTTTCCACCAAAGTCTCACTTCACATGTAAGCTTAAATTTGGTGAGCATGGCTTGGTTAGCAGGTGTAGTTCCTGCTGCCTCAAAGTAGTCCTCCATGGACTCAATCCATATCTCAGCGTCGGCTTTAACAGTCCTTCCCTTGCCATCAAACTCGAGTGGCTTAATTTGTTTGAGAAGGAACTTCTTCTCTTGAACCATAGCTGGACTTAGTGCAGGAGTCGGATTTGGAACCTGTGCTTGGGGTTGCGTCTGAACAATAAGATTCTTTATGTTAACATCTTATCATATGCTCCCATATTACGTTCATATGACTAGCACAACTTTTAGCCAAGTGATTTAATCACTTATCACCTTAGCTAACATTTACGATCAAGATAGACAAGTGTAAAAAGCCTTATTTATTCATGAGGGCATATCCCTTTGAGTACATTTATTTGGATAAGTAGGACTGGCTGATTGATACATCAGTTTGGAAAAAATAGGATTGTGTTACAATCGGCTACATGGATGGAATAATAATATGGAGTGGGTTCATGGATTTTCAGGAAATGGTAAGTCATAGGAAGCTTGGGGTATCCCTTCCTTTGATACCCGTTCTTCTCATAGAGCCCTAACACTTTGATCCTGTCGGCAGAGATCACCCGGGTCACTTCTTCATAGACATACTTGTTCTGCTTGACTTGTCGACCGCTTACATGCAAAGTTGCATTTACATGAGCTTCGACAAAGATGAACACCTTTACGATCTTTAAATCCTCCATCCACTTAATTCTCTTCAAGTTGGTCTGAAGGTATGCGAGTCAGTGGGCTACTATGTAGTATATTCCTAAGTCTCCCATCCATCTCCGCTTCGCATATAGGGGTGAAGGATTATAGATGCGGTCCAGAATATCCATCATGCCAAGCCTCTGGTGATAAAAAGAAGCATGCATTGTAATCATTAACATGACCTGGAACACCAAGAACTTGCTCCATGCTTCATGACTCTGCAACCCAGCATCCATAAGTGAGTAAAGAAATGTTTTCAACAGAAAACACTGTACTATTCTACTCACCTTCCCCTGTTTATCCCCTTATTCCCTTCATTTTCCAACATTAGGTTCCCTTGTAATCTTTAGATCTCGTTGGTTTGCTCTAATACCAACTGTAACGTGTCCACTCATTCACTTGTGGGACACGTCTTAGCACCCATCGAGAAGAGAGTCTAGAAAGCGCCGCCAGGCACTCGCAAGGAATGTCACAGGGTTTGCAATCTAGGTCTTCCCGAGTCTGCCCCGAGCAGAAGTGTCTGACCGTTCCCACTTAGGATCGACCTGAAGTCAAGGTTCCTTTCCTATTAGCAAAGTCTCTAGGAAGTAGCTAGCATCGAGCTCCAGATGAGCCACTTTGCGTAGGAAACAACAGAGTCGAAGCGGATTTATGCTGCACTTGGTTCATGGAGAATGGGAAACGAGAGGGATGTGAAACTCAACCTCTCTGCCACCATAAGGCATAATCCTATTTCTTTCCCCTAAAACAACATAAATCGAGATTCTAACTCTAATTATGCTAGGTCTTTATAGTCTCGTTATCTCGTCTTTTGAGAAAAGTTCCCAGCTAACCGGGACTACCCTTCCGTACGACGGACCCAAGTCACGTCCACCGCACTTTCCTCGGTTTGCTTAGTTATCTAACTACCTATCACATTAAGTTTGACATGCAAAAGCACCTTCCTTAATTAATCAATTGAAACACAGGCTCCTTCATGTAACTTAGGCACTAACAGAAAAACAATATCAAGCAAGTTCCTTTTTCAAATATCTGATCTTTATTTATCATAGTTCCGGAATACATCAAGTATCATGCCCAAAGGCTATCCCAGTAATCTACATGATTGCTCCTTCAAGTTCCACCCTTAGTCTAGTACAAGGGCCTCGAGATCCCATCTCGAGTCACGTCGACCTCTTGTGCAGAATCCGAAGGCAAGGAATTTACAACTAGAGCCTCCCCTGGCACCCAAGCGTCCTCCCGCTCCAAGCAGTACCCACGGAGAGACCTCTCGTGGCGGGTTCAGTCCACATACCCAGCGCGGCTAACAACCCCCTTGGATAGGGCTTGGCAGACAGTCGAAGGTAACTGAACTTGCATCTCCCTCCACGCTTTTAACCTGAAGCATTAAGTGTTTTGCCTTGAATTAGTTCCTTGAGCAAAGAAGTTCAAACAATGTACCTAAGTGTACAATCACGATCATTTCGGAGGTTGTTTGTACGACCAACCGCTAAGGTGTGATTCCTTCTTTTCGAATGCTCCCAGCATTCAATCCTGGATCATTCGTGACTTGGCGAGATCCCAAGGGCTTGGCAAGCTAGGTTGCTTGTTTCCCCTTTATCTTCGGGTTAGGGTTTGTCTCCTACCGACTCTAATTATCCTTACCTTAGGTCTCCTGGTAAAAATAGGTCATGGACAACCCCGTTGTCCTTGGTTGGTCAACTTGCTAGTTATCTCCTAGATCCCTTGAAGTACCTATGTACCTTTATCTTTGATCTCAATTGATCAAGATTGCCTATCCCCTTGACCATGGTTGGCCAATATGGTTTTGTTTAGAACAGTCCTACTCCACCTTAAGTATAATCTTCTTAAGCCCTCTTAATAATACTCACAGGTGCTTAAGCTTTTACATGTCCCTCTTGAAGTCACTAAGGACCTTGTCATGGGATTCACGGATCTGAGTCCCATTTGGTAGGTTACAACAACGTTGAATTTTCCTAACTTTAATGCACGTGGCGTAATGCCATATCTTCATTTCAAAGCTTACAATTTTGATATAATCCATAAGATTTTTTATGCCACACATGCGAAGGTACTTCCTATGCATGCAATCTTAACATTATCCTTTAGGTAATTATTTACACGATCTATAACCTTCTTGAATGATCTAACTTTATGTGATCATGGTATGAGTCTAGCTGCACTTTAATCTTTTCTGCCATTTATTGCATGTACCTTAGGATCCATCATGCGATATGGACATGCACTTTGTTTCTTTCAATGTCCTCTGAAATGCATTTTAAGCAAGAATTTGTGCAAGGAGCAATGCAATTTATGCACGAATTCTCGCAAGACATTTCTGGTAAATTATGATGCAATTATCTAATCAATTTCACCTATTGTGATGCCATCTTACAACGGAATTTATCTTGCTCATTACCTACATCATAGCTAAGTTCATACCTAGGAAATTATCAAACACACAATTTAATGTGATGCATGTGAATATGGTTTTTCATCGTGATAATTATAGCCTATGATTTAATAACGGAACAACCTGGGTTTGCAGTGATGCCATGATTCCAGTGGTGTTGATGCCTAATGAACTGTTCGCGGTTGCGGTGCCACCTTGTTTCGAACCTCCATCCACGCTTGCAGGGTTTTCAGCCATCTTGGTGGAACTACGCTTCGGGGCCATACTCGAAGATGCGTGAACGAGTGATAGACTTCTCGCACTCTCCTATGCACGATCCTCACCGCCTCTCCTTGAGTGGAGAAAAGATAATGAAGGAGGAGGGGCGTATCTTCAAGAATTCTTCTTCTTCTTCTTCTCTTATTCTCCTCTCTCTCTCTCTCTCTCTCTCTCTCTCTCTCTCTCTCTCTCTCTCTCTCTCTCTCTCTCTCTCTCTCTCTCTTCTTCTTCTTCTTCTTCTTCTTCTTCTTCTTCTTCTTCTTCTTCTTCTCTCTCTCCCTTCCTCTTCTTCTTCTTCTTCTACTCTTCTTCTCCTTCTCCCTCTCTCCTCCTCTTCTTCTTCTTCTCCTTTTTCTTCTCTCTTCTTCTTCTTCTTCTCTTCTTCTCCTTCTCTCTTCTCCCTCTTCTCCCTCTTCTCCCTCTTCTTCTTCTTCCCTTCTTCTCCTTCTCTCTCTCCCTAGGCTCCTACAAATTGCCAACTACCCTTCGATTTTCAGTCTATGTCTTGGAAGTTCCAATACTAGTTGGGGAACAAAACTTGAAGATAATAATACCTTGAACAAGAAAATATTTGTAAAAAGTCATTTTTTCTCAAAGGAACTATTAAGAAGGAATTGCTTCACTCTGTTTTTGTGTCGTGAATTAAAGGTGTGCAATGAATTTGTATTAGGAGATCATTCAAAGAAGCTATTTTTATATGTTGAACCTAAGTGGTAGGTAATTAGGTAACTAAAACTACTCTCTCGAGGGAAGCAAGAGGACAACATATCCAGACCTATGGCTGGGTGGTCTCGGTAAGCTGAGAGCTTTCCTAAGAAGAAATAAAAATCGCACTTTAGATGGACCATTAGAAACCAGAAAGCCTGACTCCCATCACTTTAGAACCCTAGGCAGAAGGGATTAAAGTGTCATACTTATCCCATTCTCTTGAACCCAGTGCAACATAAGCCCATTTAAGTAAGCAATCCCTAAGGAATGGAATCTCGAATGGCTGATACTAACCAATTGTTAGTAATCGATTTGACCAGAAAAACTCAGGTCGATCCTCGTGGGAACAACCACTACAGCCCTACCAGCATACAGGAGTCTCCTATGGCTATAACCCAAGGCAAATCGAGCATTGTGGAAGAGCTTCTTATTCATTGCTTGCTTACTTACTTTTGTGCTCCAATGCAATCACCTCAACCTTCAATCCAACTCCATATAGCTATGGGATGGCTATGATACCATGAAAACAAACAAGAGAGGAGAGAAGTGGATAATCCAAGAGCACATATAAAAAAGCAATGAAGACTCGAGAACACAAAGATATAGGGATTAAATCTTCTTCTTCCACACAAAAGAACTAAGACTATAACATGATAAAAGACTAATATGAGAGTAGCACAACATATGTACACATGGTCACTAAGTATGAACACGCTAAGGAAAGAAAAGGTGGCACAATAAATGTGCCATAACCAACAGTGGACTACGTGGGTGTAGTCCAACTATAGAATCATTGACGTATCCTCATGTTAGTTACCTAGCATGCTAGTGAGTAATAACTTACCACATCACCAAGGCGAGTACTGGATGTCAACTTATGTATAGTTCAACATCTCAACAGAGATATGATCAAGGGCACAAACCTATGGCATGTGAATCAGTAGGTGGCCTTTAACAGCCATTAACTCAACACCATAGGCAAAAACCAAGGATCTCTACTAACAGACTATCCAAGCTAGTCCAATAGCAAATATGTCAAACTCCTTCCAATCTACAACACTTACCTAGAACTAGTCTTACCCTGTAGGTATACTCAACTCTATGGATGTCCAATCATACGTATGTGAAGTATACATGTTTACACTAACAAATCCATTTTAGATATAATAGATTTTGATACATTCAAATTTCAATTTTTGTATATCCTCAATATTTAGAATACTTGGGAATGTTTCTTATATCCAAGAAGAACATAGTGAGGCCTTAGACATTTATTGATAGAATTAAATTATCTTTTGATTTCTAAGATGGTGTTCATTCATCCTCAACCTAGAGGATGAAGTGTACATTCATCCGAAACCCAAAAGATTTTCAAATTTACGACTCTAAAACTGTTGTATAGAAATCCTAAACCATAGACTAGAAACAACAACCATGAGATTATGTAGTCATTCAAAACTTGCTATTTTTGATTACTTTGACATGCACATCCATAATCAGACTACGATTACATCCATATAAGCCAACAACCAACCAAAAGATGATAATAACCATCATCCATTGATTTGACTCCTAACAACTCATAGCTTGTGAATTCCTTCAAATACATTAACATAGATTTAGCACCACTCTAGCAAATGATTCAAGATCTCAATTATACTTTTGAGTATAGTCAGATTTTTAAATTTTGTCTTTGATAATAAAAAGGCTTTAACTATAGTAACATATAGATTCCTAAGTCTGTATGTTATTCCATTTAAAAAAAATTCAAAGACGTAATTATTAGGGCACTTGAAAATCTATTATTTAATGGGATTTAAGACTACCAACAAGTTCAGTACTCAATGTTTGCCTATTTATGTTTTCTTTGCTATGTAAACAATCAAAGCAATGGCAATCTCTCTAACAACAACAACTAGAGATTTGATTCAACTCCAAAATTTGATTAAGTGAATGCTTTGATTTCCCTTCTACACCTTATCTCTAGGATTCAAAAACAATCCACCTTACATGTCATAACATTATCTTCTCTATGTCCTCATCCCCAGTCTAGAAATAACACTTGTACCCTTAGAAAACTAGCACCAAACATGCATCCTATAACTCTATACAACAAACTACTTATTGCTGTGGTTAATTTTCACAATCTTTCCCAAATAATCATGCTAGCAAGAACTTCTATTAAACACATCATGGAGCAAGAGAAGAAAAGATTCATCCCTCCAAGCTTCGTGAGTGGCATATCAAGAACACCAAAAATAAAATTTGTCTAGCAATTCATAATCTTCAGTGTTTGCTCAAAGAACTCCATCATGTTTCTACTATAAAAGAGAGAGAAAAAGATTTTTGAGAGAAAATAACCATGTCCATTGCCATCCCTTTCACTTGTTAGGCATGCTCTCCTAGACTATGACATCTTAGAATCCAAACTAGCCCCTCAAATGAGGTGTGTTAGCATTCCCCACAACCCTTTTTCCAATAAACATTTTCCCTTCAACTAGATTTTTCCAAACAATAAATTATCCACTTTGCAGTCCACTTGGCAAGCATATAGAAAAAATGTGAAACATTAGTCTAACTCCTTAGGATATTTACATGCATGTTATTTTATTAACCTCGCCCATTTCACATGTTGGGGACACACCTTAGCAACTCCAAAGAATAATCAAATTTAGACTCTACTAGTTGCCCACAAACCACATCCTAACCTAACTAGGATCAATGCATTTCACTAATGTATGTCTCTATCCCAAAGGCATGTTGACATATTTTTTCTTATCATTTGCATAATGAGAAGCTTGATGTTAGAAAAGTGATGCTCATAACATGGTTTTTGTGCAACCAACAAAATTCTGAAGCAACGGTGCTACTATATCAAGATTTTCTTATTCAGTGGGTTCAAAATTCAACAAGAAGGCTTTGAATGAAAAGGAAAAAGGATTACATTGTAATTGGATGCTCTTTATCTCTCCCTCATGTGAAGTGGTAATATTGGTGGATGGTGTTAATACTTTTATGGGAAAAACACATCCTTTAAGGACTTGCAAACAATTGATTGTATTTGGTATCCCACATTCAAGGATGCTTGCACAACTAAGGGAATGTTTGAGAGCAATGAAGAATGGTCTCAATGTTTGGAGGAGTTTCTACATGGATCTTGGGATGTGATTCTCGAATTTATTTATGATGATTTTGATATTTTGCGAACTTGCTTCTCTAGAACAATTATGGGTGAGATTAGAAGTATTGTTCTTACAAATAATGTCTTACACAATATGAGAAATTTTGTCTTATGGAGTGAATGAGTCCATGTAGTGGTGGGAAATGCTTGTAAGTAAAATTTGGCAAGACTACATGTACATCATTGTTTGGATTTGGTAAGTCATTTCTTTGTAAGTAAAATTTGGCAAGACTAAATGTACATCATCATTTGGATTTGACAAGAGTACATGTACATGATTCTTTGGATTTGGATACTAAATCATCTACTATTGCTAGTGTCACCAAATGACCACATAGCATTAAATGTACATGATTGTTTGGATTTGGCAAGACTACATGTACATGATTGTTTGGATTTGGATACTATATCATCTAATATTGCTAATGTCACCAAATGGCCACATATCTCACTCAGGATTCACTATTCAATCAAGTTGGATGGTCACTAAATGTGTCACATACCTATGCAGAGTTACCTTGTAGATTGTTGATAATTGCATACCTTATATTGTGGGATAAAACTCTAGTGATGCATCATAATGCATTTGAGTCTCTCAATAGGATTTTGAGATATCTCATGTCTTGAAACACACCTTTTGGTGGAGAGATTATGTTGTTTGTGGGGGTGATTTTAGGCACATATTGCCATTATAGTGAAGGGAGGTTATAAGAATATTGTGAATATCTCTTTTTGTTATTCCAACTATCGCAACACAATAAAATATTCATGTGTGTGCTACTTGAAGATGGCTCTAAGGGTGGAGGGTTTGTAGGTGGGTTCAAGACATTGCTTATGATGTTGATTTAATAGATGCTAATCGTAGACTTCCATTTCCTATAAGCATGGTAATACAAGGGAGATTGGTTGGGGGATCTCATTATGCCTATACATAGTTATATTTCCACTACGCATTTCCATGTGTCCCTTTTTAGTGGACATGCTTAAACCAAGAAACACTGAGGTGCGCGAATTGAAAATTGATGTTCTATGTTTGATGCTAGGAAACACATCACAATATCATACTGGTGACAATATTGTTGACACAAATTAAAATTGTCTCCTTACTTTGTCTTCTAGTTAAAGTCTATTCATCTAGGAGGTGGCTTTCCTCTACATTTATTGCTCTATTAAAAGTAAATGCACCTACAATTTCTCTTCATAACTAGAATCTTGCAAAAGGTTGCATGATGGCACAATGATAATGTACAAGACTTTTAGTAGGAAGGTTTTGGAGGTATAAGTAATTACAGGTACAAGCATTGGTGTTAAAGTGTTGATTCTAAGTACCACCTTCATCCCCATGAGCTTTCACTTTTCATTTTCCATGAGATGATAATAATTTCCTATCATAATGGGTAGGTGGATCTAGTAGACTACCCTTAGGTTTGAAGAGAAGCCATGGTCTTCTCATATATGAAGTAGATGAAGGGAAACCATACAATATCAAGAACTAATATATGGAAAATAGTCAAGTAAAGAAGGGAAGATGCTCAAAGATAAGTTATCCAAATATAAGAAAAAGAAGATGATGATTTAACACTAATTTGAATACTCCTACAAAATAGTATAGATATTTGGGGGCTCACTATATGTAAATTCTTACTATCATGTGCATACAAAGCCTTATGTAAAAAGCCCCTTATCTGTAACTTCATCATGGATAAAAGACACCCTTTTTCTATTCAACTTATCAATGTACCCATCAAATGACCCTTCTGTATTTAAAAAAAGTTTTTAAAAATATTTTTAAAATCCATACACTTGAATCACATAATAGACTTATACTTTCATGAGTAGTCTCTCTAAGCATTAGATCCCAATGCAAAAGTAGGGAAAAGACCAATAGGAGCACACGAACACGATGAAAGCCTATTGAGGAACTATCCATAAGAATGTTCTATAAGGTGGACCCCTTGGGGTTTACTACTACTCAAATAGTTAGTTGCTAGATGCAGTTTCAAGCTACATGCATGCATAAACACTTGCATGATGTTGCTATTAGAACTATCTAGATGTGGACTACAAAAAAGGACAATGTCCAAAAAACGAGGCCTTAGAGCTTGTAGCAATAAAAAGGGGAGGTTGAGAGATATCAAGGCTCACCAAAAAGGTTGGCATGGTCCTGGATATGCAATTGTAGGAGAGCACCAAGCTTCTAGGTTTGCAGTGTTGCTAAGCTCAAGTGGGATTGAGTTGGTGAGAGTGTTGTGAGAAGAGCTCAATGAGAGAGAGAGAGAGAGAGAGAGAGCTGGGAGAGAGGTTCTGCCTATCGCCTAGTCATGTAGGACTAGGGCTATAGCAATGCCCGACAACCACTCAGCAAAGGAGAAAGAGAGCAAGAGCTTGGCACCCCCCACCTAAATCGTTTTGAGATTGCACTACCCTGGGGCCTACGACTATTGCTAGAACACCCTGCAAGCTGCCAGCTACCTATGCACTGGTTGAAGACCAGTAGGACACATAGCCAGAGGCGCCAATCCTTCTGCGGACCAGCAAGTTTGTCACAACAATTGTCAGGCAAATTAGGGCAAACCTGCATAGGATGACAGGTACATGCAACAACAACCACATTGACTACCGATCGTGACGTGTCTAGGTCATGACTACTAGCACAAGATAGCAAACATGAGCAGTAGTGCTAACTGCTCGTGCAGGTGTCTAAGGGACTATGAGCTATGGGGAGTGGAACCGCACTCTAGGATTGCGCTTCTTCTTGCATGTTGTTGTGCATAGCTTGAGAGAGAGAGAGAGTGAGTGAGAGAGAGAGAGAGAGAGAGAGAGAGAGAAGATCTGTGCTTGGTTATGGAGAAATTGTAGGAGTCAAATGGAATTGACATGGATTTTCTAGACTAGCATATTGAGAATGGAGATGATAAAGATTCGATCGAATCAAATGGTGACTTGTCAGCAGAAGATTCTAGATAGCTGATGGATGGGGATAAGATGGGTAAACATCGTAAAATGTTTGTTGATGAACCGCTCTTGTGTGCCTAGAATTTGTCTCAACCAAATGATCATGCTTCATGCTCATAGCCTGATGGGCCTTTTCAATTTATGCTAGCTACTACTAATAATCTAATGTTGGATTATGCTCAACCCAATGAGGGTAAAGCAAGTTCTTTACCAAAAGGTGAACATGTGGTAGTTGTCATGGGTACAGATTTGGTTTTACAGTAGGATTGCTGCTTTCCATGAGAGGGCAGCCATCTTCTACTTCATAGGAATGACTCCTTTGATCACTAGAATTCGTGCCTAGTGCAGTCTATGCTTGTCAATGCTCAGATGGGTCAAAATGATGCTTCAGCACAAGTGCAGGCCCCACGTGTTGAAGAGATTTATGATGGACCAAAGGGGTTCCTTGAAGTCCTTTTTCACTCCCCGAAAGTGTGTGCTTTTATTATGCAACATATCCCTTTGTTTATGGATGGTCAGTTGGTACATATGGCCCCTTGGAGACCTATGGCAGAATTTAAGGAGATACTTAGGCAAGCATGTCCTATTTGGGTTGAGGTGGTCAATTTTCATGTTCATCTTTGGAGACTTCTACCTTTGGTATTGAGAACTCTTGGTGAGGTGTTGGCAAAGCCTTGGTTGGCCTCCTGCAATAGGAATAGGGCTTGCGTGTTTTAGGATACAGGGGAACCTTGCCCAACTAAAGTCCAGCTCGAGGCTTCGAGATTGCAAACATTGGTTTACGAGCTGAAATGGGATACATTTGCTGGTCACTATTTCAGATGTGGCCAATTGGGCCATTTCATTTCTGAATGTGATAGAATCCCTAATGTTTTGCAGAATTCATTGGTTCATGACATGGATATGCATGAGCATCATCCTCAACAAGTGGTTCAACAGCCAAAAGCAGATCATGAGACAATTCTCCAACATGGACATGATGATGGTAAGAAGAATGTGGCTCAAACTGGTATAGAGTGTGCATCACCTTTGGTTGGCCAAAATTTGCCTCTACATAATAATTCTTGGGTTATTGTGGTTTGACGCAATGCTAGATAGGAGCCTCATTTGTCTCTTGCCCACCCACCTCCATTGCCTATCACTTAGACTTTTCAACATAGAGGTAGGGGTTTCTACATAAAACCTCAACCCTCATGTTCTCCTACAGTCACCGTGGAGGATAAAAGGGTTTCTGATTCTGCTTTGCGCTTTGATCTGCAAAGGAGACTTGTGCTTCCTCATGATGTTTACTACTCTTAGTAACAATAGTTTCCTTCCCATGATTCGATTGCTAGTTTGCAGAGAGCAGATATGTTAGATGTGATCCGAAGTGAAATGGAGAAATTTCATACAGCTAAAGCTGTTGATGTAAAAGGGAAAGGGAAAGGGGTGGTTTAATAGTTTTCTTTCTTTGTGTTATCATGAAAATCGCTTTATGGAATGTGAAAGGTATTTCTTCGAGCAGTAAGTAGCATCGGTTGTGGAAAGTTGTGTTAACTAGAAATTGGGATGTTTTTTGTGTTGTGGAGCATAAATAGCATGCTTTGGCAGGATCTACCTACGTATACAAGAAATTGGGATGTTTTTTGTGTTGTGGAGCATAAATAGCATGCTTTGGCAGGATCTACCTATGTATACAAGGATTATTCAGTTTTTTTAAATGTACATGTTCCACATAAATCTGGAGTTATGATGGCCATCAAATCATCCCTACAACCATCTTTGGTTTCTCATGACCATCACGGTAGATTTATGATTCTGGAAATCCTATATAAGGGAGAGGTTTTGTGGCTAGTGGGGTGTATGCTCCTTCTATTGCTTGTGAATGTCATCAACTCTAGGATAATTTGCACTGCCTATCCCTAGGCTTTGTTATGGGTAACTTCAATGCATGTGTATCTATGGATCAGGTGACTTCACAACACTCAGTCATGGATGGTCCTAAATGACAGGCTTGGGATGCTTTGGCAGTTGTATCCTTGAAACAAGACATGTGGTCTTGGTTGCATCCTTCTTAGGCTAGATATACTTATCACTCTCTTCAAGACCCAAATGCTTGGGCCCTACTGGATCAAATTTATATTTGCCAAAGTGATTCTTTTCTTCCTGAAGTTATTGATATGCGGGTGGAGAAATAGCATGTTTTGTCAGATCACTATCCTTTGGTCTTGGAGCTGAATCACAGACCTATCCATGCCTTTAAGGCCCTCCTTGCCCATTTTCCTCTTCGTTTCAATCGGTCCTTTCTGCTGAAAAATCTATTTTTGGAATATATTCAGCAATTAATTACTTCTTTTAGCTCCAGGGTTGTATTTAGAGATAATGCTCAATCGTTATCCCGACAGTATGGTATTTAGCATGCTTCCTCTTTACGCGTTGAATTGCAACATGCACAAGCATTGTTGACCCACTCGTTGTCTTTGTGTCAGTTGGGGGACTCCAATGATGACTTGCTCACATGCATTGAATGGTTGAAAGGCAGACAAGCTCAATCTTTACAGGAAGAGGAATATGCTAAATACAAATTGCTGGCCAGAGCAAAAGATTTACATGACGATAACTGTCAATCCTAGAAATTTTTTGCTTGATTGCATCAGAAATATGCTCGTGAAAATATTGTGTGTTTGATGGATGAGCAAGGTGTCATGGTGACTGAACCTACTTCAATCATTTAGATGTATGTTGACTTTTATAAATCGTTGTTGGGCCCACATGAGACTCTTTTAGATGTGGTTCTTTCTACTCGCATATATATTTGCAATTTGGTTGGTAATTAGGTTAATCCATAATGGATTGATTTGATGGAGGTCGATATTTCGAAGGAGGAAGTGAAAGAGGTGATATCTCATTTGCCTCGAAGGAAAAGCCTTGGCTGGGATGGGCTTCCTAATAAATTGTTTTCGGCCCATGTGGAGCAACTTAAAGACCCATTGTCTTGTCTATGTCAACAAGTGTGGAATTCTGGTGAGATTCCTTCAGACTGGAAGATTGTTGTCATTTGGTTATTGCCCAAGGTTCCCTCTCCATCCTCTCCTTGAAACAAAATGGAAACTCGTTTCTATAATGGGTTCTTTATATAAAATCTTTTCTAAAATCATCGACAACACGTTGCAGAAAGTATTTCAGCAATTGATTCATCCACACCAATACGGTTTCATTAAGGGCTGAAATATAATGCACATTATTTTGAATGTTCAACTATGCTAAAGCTTCAGCCCAGCAGGTGGTTATGCTTTAGCTTGATATTGAAAGGGCATTTGATCATGTTTGTTGTTCTTTTTTGCAGCAGCTAATGACAACAATGGGATTTGGGCCTGGTATGATTTCTCTTGTGGATATTATTAGTCAGGGCTTTGTAGCTCGCATCGCACTTAATGGAGGGATCATAGATGAAATTGCCTTGCCCCAAGTCATAATCGGACAGGGTGGGTGGTCCAATTTGGATATGTCTGATTTCTAGGATCGAACAGGTCGAGCAGCCAGGCAGTGGGTCCAATTCTCACCTGTCCGATTCTTGAAATTAGACAGGATGAGGTGGTCCGAGTGGTGGGGTGGAAGAGTCCGATTCTAATCATCCAATTTTCAAAATCGGACAAGGCATTTGGTTTAAGTGTCTGATTCTAAGAATCGGACATTGGTAAACTTATCTAATTCCGACGGCCAAAACGCAATTTCAACTACAATTTGATCAAAATCTAGCGATTGAGCTATGATAGCTATCAAGAATTTCCAAAAATCAAATATGGGTGTAGGGCGAGGGCCTCATATACCTAAATCTTGCAAAAAACTCCATTACGCTCCGACCGATCCGACACAAGCTTGTGGCCTCCAAGCTCTCTCTCTCTCTCTCTCTCTCTCTCTCTCTCTCTCTCTCTCTCTCTCTCTCTCTCTCTCTCTCTCTCTCTCTCTCTCTCTCTCTCTCTCTCTCTCTCTCTCTCTCTCTCTCTCTCTCTCTCTCTCTCTCTCTCTCTCTCTCTCTCTCTCTCTCTCAAAGCTAGGATTGCAAATGAGGCTTTCCCTTGCCTCGCGAGGTCTTAAACCCTTGCTGCTTGGCACAACCTTAATCTTCTCAATCACTCCCCTTGCGATTCCAACACATCTAAGCACTCATTTTTTCCATTTTTTCCGTGTTCATGCCTTGTTTGGGCCTATTTTATAGCGGCAAACCACCCTAAGCTTTCCACTTCGATTTCTCGATCCTAACCTACTCTAAATGCAACAAAAATCAAAAGCAAAGTACTGAAATGATTTCTCCCACTCAACTAATAATCAAAAACCAAAAATACTTACTTGTAGCACGGATTAAAAACCCAAAACCTCCTATCTAACTCAAGCTCTAGTTCAGGGATAAAACCCTTACTTTGATGCTTGGTTTGAGGTGCGCAAGCGCTCAAGCTTGAATCCGTTGGTCCAGGAAACGGAACCAAAATGTAGAGGGTGCTCATGCTCAACCGTCAAGGCCCACGGACCGATTATTCTTTCAAGCATTTCAAACAAGCACCTATGGCTATCTCTCACCTAGCCGACATGCCTTCGATCCTACCTAGGTGTAGTGAGCTTATCTCAATGCCCGAAGGAGTTACCTCCTCCCTCAAGCACACCAGTAGCTCCACGATTCTTGATGTAAGCTCAAGCATTATCAAGCCTCCACCTCCAAGCTCCATTCTCCATAGCCATGCGCGAGATAAGAGAAGAGAAGAAGAAGAAGAAGAAGAAGAAGAAGAAGAAGAAGAAGAAGAAGAAGAAGAAGAGAAGAAGAAGAGAGGAGATGATGGAGAGCTTCACCTCCAAGATCCCTCACCCTCACATACTCACTCCCTCACACTCTCACACTCCCTCTCTCAAGCACACACAAGCAAGAAAAGAGAAGAGGAGAAGAGAAGAAGATGAGTCCACTTTTGCCACACACCAAAGAATGAGCTCTCATTCACTTTTTGGAGTTTATATACATATCTTAAAATCCCTTGGGCACCCATCCCGTTTTTACATGACTGGCCATTGTGGCAAGGTCCTCTTTTCCATTTCTAGTCTACTTGCCCTATTCTTTAGCCTATGCTTGCCTACCTTTTACATTTTGCATAGGAGGGAGCCTTGGCGCTCTTTTACAATGGTTTTTAGGGAACCTTGCATTTAAAAATGCACTTTTTGCATTTGACTTGATTTTTTAGGCTGCCCATGCGCCTTGCTTGTTCTCCATCCTTCTTCTTCCTTTGCATCCACATTTTACTTATTTTTATTTCATCTCGAGCTGGGGTTAACAGGGGGTTGAGCTAACTCTCTTCCTCGTACCCTCTGGGGGTAATTCATCTCTCTCTCTCTCTCTCTCTCTCTCTCTCTCTCTCTCTCTCTCTCTCTCTCTCTCTCTCTCTCTCTCTCTCTCTCTCTCTCTCTCTCTCTCTCTAGCTTCCTTCCGCATCCTTTTGAGGTCTCTTGTGCCTCCCTAGACTAAGTAGAGGACATGCCTTTTAATAGGCTGAAGGAAGTGCATGTTGCCTCTCCCTTCCCCTCTCTTTTTGCCCTTCTTTGAGCAAAGAAAGCTCCTCCACTCAAAGTGGGGAGCTTCTTTCTCTCTTATTTTATTATGTTTAATTTTTCTCTCTTTAGTTTTCTAAACCAAAAAAAAGAGGGTTATTCGTGAGGCCGTCAATGCTGCTTGATATGGTGATAAAGAAGGATTTTTATGGTAAAGGAGATTTCCTTTTAGCAAGGGTGATCATGACGACGAAGAAGATGATAATTATAATGATGATGATGAGGATGATGATGTCTGTGTGATTGCAATGGCTTTACGAGTCTGTTGAGCTTTGCTCATCAAGCTAATCCAATCAATATTTGCAACGTGCTTTGCATCCTAGCCTAACTAGTCAAGCTGATCGTCATGATTTTGCGGGTGATGACAATGAAGATTATGATAGTGATGACATCGACGAAGATGACATTGATGATGATTAGGAGGAGGGGGTGGCCTTCTTTTCGGTGGCCGTCAATTTGACCCCCCTATTTCTTTTAATTAGTTAGTTTATCGTTAGTAATTAACATTAGTTTAGTTAGTTATTTTTCTAATGTTAGTTTTAGTTAGTTAGTAACTAACTTACTCATTATTACTATCTTATCTAACTTACTTACTAATTTATTAGCTATCCTTACTAATCTTTTGAACTAACCAACTAACTTTTATTGCATGGAAATATTACACTTGAACTAATAGACCCACAAAATTGAGAGAATTGTGAGCAAGGCAACAATAATAGCAATTGCTACCAAATGAAGGATAAGTAGGAGAATCTTCAATCTTGGATGAGGACAGAGTGCCTATAGAGAATTTTTAGAATGCATTATCCTCATAGGAATAGTGGGGAAAAGGAAGCAATATCTTTTGCCCATTCTCTAGAGAGCCCAAATTGGTACAATGGAAGGAATACAATGTTGGACTAGCTTGATGGATATCCTAAAGAACCATGTTTGCCTTGAGAATTTTGGTTTTCAGCACTTCTTTGCTTTCCAAAGCCCAAGCAAAGGTAGATCAGAAGAATATGTTTAACATAGCAGCAAATTTGAAGTAGGCCCTCTTGTAGCAAGAAGCAAAAGAAGTGGTAGCTCATGCTTGTAGAAAAGAACTTGGAGGAGCATAGGTGGAAGAATGATGACATCTTGCAACCATGAAGATGGAGAAGAATATGTAGAAGGAATATCTAAAAAGAAAAGGAAGAAAAAGGTTGAGAGAGTCAGCCTACATCCGTTATGCCTCATGATACTATTATTGGCTTACAAAAGCAAGGTGCCTTCTAGTTGATGGCACCACCTCCTAATTGCTAATACCATAGCTCACTACACAGTGAAAGAACATAAAATGTTGAGTGGACAACTTGAAAAGAAGGAGACAATCTAAGTTTTCAAAACATCTAGCTCATCATGTACTCTCCTAGCAATGAACATATCATCCACATAAAGTACTAGATAATAAGGCTGCCATCACGAGCTTTCTTTATGTAGAGACACGGATCCATATAACTATGGAAGTAAGACTGTAACCACACAAATACATCAAACTTATAATATTATTCTCCAGGTGTCTACTTAAGATCATAAAGGCTCTTCCTTAACTTGCACACTAGGTGTTTCTGCCCTTTTCCTAAAAGCCCTTAGGTTGCTGCATATAAATCTCATCATGCAAGTCCCCATGTAAGAAAGCTCTCTAAACATCCATCAAATAGAGATCCAAATCTAACTGAGCAACCAAGGCCAATACCAAGCATAGGATAGTCATCTTGACTACAGGAGAAAAGACTTCATCAAGTTAATACCATGCTCCTGTTTAAAACTCTTAGTAGCAACCAATCTAGCCTTGTATATTGGCTTGGAGCATCCATTTGTACTCTTCAACTTATACATCCACTTGCATGGCAATGCGTGTTTTCCACTTGGCAAAGAAACAAAATCCCATGTATGGTTTTTTTGCAATGAATCAAACTCGGACTACATGGCCCTCTCACAAGAGTAATTATCACTTCTATGCATAGCCTCCTCGTAATAAGAGGCTCACCAAAAAATTTCACCATAACATATTCTATAGAGGGCTCAAATCAATCAAGCTAACGTCTATCTCTAATAGACCATCTTGAAACAACCAAAAAATATGCATTTCACTGATTTAGGATCCATCTTATTACATTTATCCTTGGGAACATGGCAAAACACCTCATATCTAAAGACATTTAAATGAGTATATGATTGCGGCTTTCCAGACCATACCTCCTCTGCAATCTGACAAACTAATAGTAGTGCATGAGGATTTGTTTATCAAGAGTAAGCCTACATGGCTAATTATACTACGAACTCTCTCCTGAATTGTCTTGTTCATACGCTTCGCAACACCATTCTAGGATGAGGGGTGTAAGGAGCGGTCAACTGATACTTTCATCACAAAACTACTCAAATGCTTTAGAGATATATTCACTCCCATTATCAAACCTTAGATATTTCAACCCATACCTACACTGGTTCTCAATAAGAGCAAGGCAATGTTGAAAGGAGGCCAATGCATTTGATTTTTGCTTTATAGGATATGCCCAAACCTTATGCAAATAATCATCAATGAAAGTCACAAAATGCTTCACGTCACCTAGTGCCTAATAGGGCATGGGACTACATACATTAGAATGAACAAGAGCCAAAGGTTCACCCATACACATAATGCCAGACTTCTTATGAAAACTACATGTTTACCTGCCATAAAGACAATAATCGCATGAATCAAAACATTTCTAATCAATGGGTGGAAGATATTGCACGAGAAGGTATTTTCATTCCTTTTAAGGACATGTGCCCAAGGTGATGATACCATAAAAAGACACGTGGTATGTCAACCACAACCAAAACATAGTTAATAAATCCATATAAAAATAAAGGATAGAGGTTGCAAGTCTTGGCATTTTTAAAAAAAAAAGATTTCCGTAGGTAATCTTCCATACGAAACCACCAAAAGGTATATAATAGCCTATATTATCCAAGTATTCAATAGATAGAAGGCTTTTAGTCAAAGCTAGTCTATGATGTACATTATGTAAAGTAAAAGAGCTACTTGAAGAAAACTGCACTCGTGCATCCCCAAGGCCAATAATATCCAATGCCAAGTCATTTCCTAGTCCAACAAAATGTGTCATTCTATGATAGGATTGAAATCAATCCCTATGAGAGGTAACATAAAAGAAAGTCCCCCAAATCAAGAAAACAACACTAAAAATATGTAGACAAAGTGTCTATCAATTGAGAAGCATCAAGAGAGGAAGCTGCTAAGATACACTCCTCATGTGACTCGAGCTGCACCACATTTATCCCTCTAATCTTTACACTGGATTTACTAGGGACAATGCTATGATCATTAGACTTTTCCTACACTTTACTCTTGCCTTTCTATTTGCACTTATCATCATGTATCAAATATGACGTGCTTCCCACAATAACCACATGACTTACTGCGAGACTACCCATGAGACACAGATCTTTGTGAGTCTCTACCACAATGGTCATTACTCCTCTTACCATCATGTCTATTCCTAATAGTCAATGCATGAGAAGTACATGTCATATCCACGTTCTTTCTATTTATCTCCTTTGTGAGTAAGGCACCCTCAATCTCCTAGAGTTTCAAACCATCCTTAGGTATATTAACACACATTGTAGTACATTAGTATGTATTCACAATCAATAACAAGGGAGGGAGATTACCCTTGAACTGAATACCCTACAAAGTCAATTGGTTGAGAATAAAATTCATTCAAATGTGTGGATACACTAGTCCCTTCCTTCATGTGAAGGTCTATGAGTCGTTTCAACCAATATATCTACTATGAAGTAGGACTTTGCTTCTCATAAAGATTACATATCTTTTTTCATGACTACTAAGCATTATCCTTAGGTGTCCCAACATTGAAATAAACCTATTTAGATAATAATAGGATAAGAATAGATTTATGTAGCTCATCCAACTCATCACAAGGGAAAAATAGAAGGAAATACCAAAGTATAGAGCTATCTACCAGCTACAAGCAATAGACTGCCTAAGTACAATGTTTGCTCTCAAAGACAATGCTGAAAATTGTAATTACAACAATCTTGAAAAAAAGATAGTAGTATATTTCAGTCAAACAATAGGCAAATAGCCAAGAAAAAAATTTCCTATTTTTAGTGATATTCGAATAGCAACTTGGACACCAAGAATGTAACTAGTAATAAGCATAAACCATCGTACCAAAGATTGTCACAAACTCAAAATGTTAGTAAACCATACATCCCATAAGTATATACATCACTAACAAACTATTGACAGAGATAAGTACTGCTATCCAAAAGCATACATAATCAAATCAGTCCGCAAGTGGAAGTAATTGTATCCAATAACATACAAGAGAGATCTATATGAGCCAAGAGTCCCATTATCTCAAAGAACCAAGCTCTCAAATCAACTAACCAAAGTTCGAGCACATCAAATGTCGCTCAAATCTAAGTGCCAAAGCATGTCATAACCATATCCCAGCTCATACATCAATGCTAGACATCACTGTAAGCATGTAGCATATCTAAAATACCATGTAGACACAATAGGCATTCAAAGCAATCCAAACTATTATGACATCATAAACCTTTGCAAAAAAGAGCTAATCAAGCTCTAAACAATCCAAGTAGTATCCCAAAACATAACCATACCATCCCGACACCAAAATAGCATCCTTGAAGCATCAAATATGCACGATGGAAGTTATTGTTTGCTCTCCAAACTAGAACTATTCCATTTCATATAAAATAGAGAACTAAAAGCACCATATAGAATCAACTCAAGGAGTGCTCAGATGTTTAGATCTCATTGCACTCTTTATTTCTAGCTATAGAACACCTAAATCCGATATTGTATACAAAAGTTATGGTCAAAATACTAAAGTGTTGTCAAGCTACCATAGTTGTCCACAACTTCTGCAGCATGCTATGTATCCACTCAAAATGGATAGAATGGTTGCTTCTTATCTCGATAAGCACTTAGTAAGGCTTAACTAAGTCATGGGAAGCTCCTCAATAACAAGTTGGAACAAGCCAAGAGAAGGGAAAACTCAATGTATACCTCAAGAGGAAGAAATAATGGTGTCATGAAACCTTGAGCTGAAGCTTTGAAATTGGACTAAAGGAAAGGATGAATAAGCTCCTCAAGTTCCCACTCTGATACCACTTGAAAAGGTAGAGCCCAAGTGGAAGCACACAAGTAAAAGCAAGAGAAAACCAAGAGCTATGGTAGATGGAGCAAGGAAGCAAGAGAGAGAGACATTGTATGTGGGAATCCCAATAGTCACAATGTGTGGCTGGCCTTTCCTTATTCAATAGTCACTAAAAGAATAAAGAAAAAAGTGTCAATAATGGACGCCCTCCACCTACAATGTACAAGTGTGCAGTCACAATGTACAAAGTAAATATAGAGGGATGTAGGCACATGTGCCTTTACCCCCAACATGCGGGACTTGCTACATGATTGCCCACGAGGTTGAGACTTGCCTCTATTGGACTACGAGTCTCTACCACAATTATTATTCCCATTTTCACTATTTTTGCCTTTCATTGTAAGTGCATGAAATGCAAAGGCTATATTAATATTCTTCATATTCACTTCTTCTATAAGTAAAGCACTCTCTATATCATTGCATTTAAAGCCATCTTCAAGAGAATTAGTACTCATAGCAGTATGAAAGGTATCCCATGACTTTAGTAGTGTGACAAGCAAGAATAAAGATTGTATGTTATTCTCAAACTAAATGCCCAACGAGATAAACTGATTGAAAATAGAGTGGAGCTCATTTAAATGACATAAGGGTGCCCTCCTTCATGCGAAGGTCCACAAGCATTTTCAACCATTAAAACTGAGATGCAAGACTCTCTTTCATAAATCATATGCACCACCATCAATCGAAATAACATTGAAGTACACCTGCTTAGACAAAGACAATATGATAGTAGACTTACATAGCTTTGCCTCAAATTTTTGGCTTGATGTCCTTGGCTTTCAATGGCCTAACCTACTTTTTTTGTACCAATACCTATCACATTTACATTTCCAATATTGGAAGTTATTACTATTCAACTTCAAAGAACTGCAAAGTATAACAGTATGGGCTACTGTAATTATAGCAAAATAATCAAGGAAGTTACTATATTTATATCCTCTACATCATGTGTGTTTAAGGTCTATTTATAAATATCCTTATCTATGAATTTTACCTGAATAAAACATAACCCTTTTCTATTCAATCTGTAAATAATCCCTTTATATTACACCGTTTTGTATGTAAAAAATGGTATTTTAAAAATACCTTATTTTGAACCCACGTGATGCACACATATATTCATGAGTAACTTAGCCAAGGGAAAATAGTGCAAAAAATGAAGCAAAAGTGCAAGAAGTTAGGAACTAAATAGTATATAGCTGTCCACAAATAGTATGCACTAGAGTGCTTGAACAAAGCATTTGCTCTCAAAAAGAACTGCTAAAAAATAAATATTAATATTGTTGTTCATGAAATTGTAGCATATGACCATACATTTATAGGCAAATGACCAAAGAAGCAAGCTCCTACTACTAAGAATATTCGAGTAGCAACCCACATCTATAAAATGCAACTAGGAGTATAGCAACCAAGCACCAAGAATTGTCAAAATATACAATGTATCAAATACATAAATGCATATAACAATGTGTATCGAGCATGTATCCACCACTGGCAACCCATTGACAATGATAGATACAAGGTATCTGAGCTCAAAGTAAATCGGCCTATAGTCATGAATCTTTGCAATAAACAATCTAGCATAAACCAAAAGAGCATAAAGAGTCTCCCATTGTCTCAATGAGCGAAGATCTACAATATAAATACAAATGGCTCCCACTAGAAGCAAATACAAAATGCCCAAGAGTACAATAAAGCTCAATATATCAAGCACATAATATTTGGAAACCCAAGTGCATCCATGATACATTCACGACTATATACGTCCAATATGTCTTTGATAATCTGCAACTGAATAATCATTGAAGCAAATGGCTAACACCCAAATACATCCAATGGAGCTCAAATCCAAGCTTCAAAGGTCACCATAAACTTATCCAAGCATGAATAGCAATGTTGAGCATCAATATAAGTACATGAAAGACTTGAATAACATGTAGCCATATAATACTACACAAAGCTATGTAACCTGCAAGCCTGTTGTCCAAACTAGAACTGCTCTATTTTGTATTAAAACAAAGAACCAAAAACTACATAGAATCAACTATCTGAGTGCTTACATCTATATATCTTATTGTGCTCTTCATTTCTAGCTATAAAATACCTCAATCCAATATCGTATGCAAAAGTTATGGCCAATTTACAAAAGTGATGTTAAGCTACCATAATTGTCAATGACTTCTATAGCATGCTTTGTATCCACTCAAAATGAATAGATTGAATACTTCTTAGCTTAGTGAGCACTCAACAAGGCTTAGCTAAGCCTTAGGAAACTACTAAAATAACCTCAAACAAGTATTGAAGGTAGAGAAGCCAATGCACACCTCAAATAGATTGAAATGGAGCTACCATAAAAGTTGTAAGTCAAGCTCTCTTCCCAAGCTGCATGCAATATCAATGAAGCCCCTCAAATTCCCACTCTAATACTAGTTGAAAGGTGGAGCAAGAGTGGAAGCACGAGTAGAAGCAAGAGTGGAAGCACAAGCAAAAGTAAGAAAGAAGCAAAAGCTAGGAGGTTCACACGAGAGCAAGAGCAAGATGATATGTGGGAACTCCAATAATTACAATGTGTAACATGCCTTGCCTTATTCTATTGCCACAAAAAAAGAAAGAATAAAGTGACAGTGATGATAGGTCCTTGCAACCTACAATGTATAGATGTGAGGGCACAATGTACAAAGTGAATGTGGGTGATTAGGCACATGCGCCTTTAACCCCCAACACATGCATAAACCTCTTTCAAACTTGGAACATTGAAGGTTTTAGACTTGATTTGGTTGTGAAATTAGTTCAACACAAAGATTCACTCAAAATAAGTAGTGTCAATCCCAAAGCAACTAGCTAATTATGCTCCCATGAGCTAGTATAATAGTGTAATAGATATCCAACATTTATGCTTCTTCTGAGGCAACAATAAATTGGTACAAATGGAGTATGTTCAATAATTTATAAAAAAATTAGATCAATCTTTCAATCCAAATTCAACCACATAAGATCTTGAATTATACAACCGATTATCATAGTCTTCAACTACCTAGTCAATGGGTAAAGTAGCTAGTCATGGGCTAATGCTTGGCCCATGGCATCCCATGATTAGAGATTAAGTAAATTCATAATTCTCAATGAGGAAACAATAGAAAACCAAATATTTAATGATTTCTTATATCCATCATAATACATGAAAAATCAATGTCTCTTGTTGAAACTGGTTAAGCACATATAATTTGATGGTGCTTGGCAAGTGAGAGGCCTATTTTTAGAGTTTTTGTTTGTTTTTTTATGAATTTGATTGGATGAGAAATCATAATCCAATCCATTATTTCAACTACGTAACTACTCTAAGAAATTACTCTTGGATTGGTCATTTTCAGTCTGCCCTTCATACTACATGTCTCACAAGGTTTGTGCCGTCATCGATATCCTAGCAACACTCTCCATCATGCTAATGCACCATGTGTATTCCATTCATCAATGATGAGGATATTTAATGATCAATAATCCATTGTGTCTCTTTAGTGGAATGAGAAATAAAGTTTGGACAAATGGACCTATGCATATGGGAGCATGAACTCTTGAATCTCCAATGCCTTGCAGTTTCTCACCTGGAAAAGTATTCTCACGAAATGTTTGACTAACCTCACATAACTGTGGACTCTATTCTACAACCAAGCTAAGATATTAAAATAGGAAAAGAAAGTACATGGATGCAATGAAAATTCGAAGTGTGTAGTCTATATGGTTGCCATTGAATTCAAAGCTCTTGTCAATCCCCATAGGCCCTTCTCCTTGTGTCCACACTCATGAATCCCAAGAGCGCACAATGAACTCCTTTGCTTGTTCCTCCAATCTGAAGCAAGTTTTTTTTTTTTTTGGGGGGGGGGTTTGTTTAATAGAAAGAAAATGATGAATGAAGCAAGGTGAATGAGAATGCACTTGAGTAGATTGAGGATAACCCTCTTCTTGCAACTACTCCAAGAGCAATGGTATCCTCTCCTTCCACTCGCAAGCTCGTAGGAGAATCAACATAGCTAGTAGAAGCTAGAGTAGAGTATAGATAAGCCACATTTACTTTGCAGCCACTGGAATGATTTTTTTTTAAATTCCCACTTTAAATATGGTTGGCCTTTTTTACACGTGGGTTGCCTCTTACTATTTTGCATTGTGCCTAACTATTCTATCACTTACAACCTTCATGGTTTTAGCCCATTGGGTGCGTTAGTTCTTCATTCCACTAACACACACACAACCACACTTTACATGCACACACTTTTTAAGTTACAAATTGCATAGGAGTGAGGGTGATGCTTGATAATGATTTCACAATAAATGTTTGGGGTTTCTAAGTATTAAATTTAATTTCCTAATGCTTGATAATGATTTCACAATAAATGTTTGGGGTTTCTAAGTATTAAATTTAATTTCCTAATTTATCTTGGAGGACCTAATGCTTAGTGTTGTTTTCACTTCTTCAATTTTGGGTTGCACTTTCACACTTAGCTTTAGTTTTTATCATGTGGATGCGGTTATTGTTATTGTTGGGTAGTCATGTTTTGATTTTTGCTTTTGATTTTGGCCATTCGACATACATTGCTTTTTTCCTTTTGTTGCCTATCACTAATTTTCTTTTCAACCTTTGTTGTAGTTGTCCTCGAAAGGGATTAGCATCTATCAATCCTCTTCCATGGCTTGCATTTATAATTTTTTTTAAATTTCATGTGGCTCATAATCAAGGGCAATGTCTCCCATCTAGGCTTACCACTTGGGAGGAACCTTAAAGTGCCACCAAGGTGGACCTCATAATTAATTGTTCTTTTAAGACCTTTGTTGAGATGTAGTTTCATTACGATGTCCATTGCTAAGCTTCCACCAAGGTGCCCACAAGTGTTGTTAACCCTCAACCGAACAAGGTGGAAAATCTAAAGCAGAAGCCAAGGCCAAGACAGAAGTGAAAAGGAAGACGAAGGCGTGCCAATAAAAATATGGAAACACAAGAAGTGTAGAAAAGTCCTAAATCAAGGAGAAAGGTGCACAAGAAAAAGCCAAGTCAATACTTTTGTAAAAGGGTGCAAGGCGCACCATGATTTCTTTTAAGAGCATCGGGCTCTCACTCGTGCAAATTGTAAAGGTAGATGGGCAGTAGGAAGGAAGCTAGGAAGATAGGAGGACAATGGAAAAAAGGGCCTAGTCGGCCATGTAAAAAAGGGGATAAGGGGATGATCGCCGAAAAGGGATTTAGGGTTTTGTATATAAAGTTGAAAAGTGAATGAGAAGTTCATTCTTGTGTGTGGCCAAAAGTAGCTCTCCTCTTCTTCTTCTTCTTCTTCTTGGTTGCTTGATCTTGTGCTTGAGAGAGAGTGTGTGAGAGAGTGAGGGAGTCAGTGTGTGAGGGTGAGGGACCATGGTGGAGAAGCTCTCCATCTTCTCCTCTCTTCTTCTCTTCTCTTCTCTTCTCTTACTCGCGGCAATGGAGCTTGGAGCGTGGAGCTTGAGGACGTGCTCACTTGAAGCTTGCACTTGGGTCATGAAGCTACTAAAGTGCTCGGGAGAGGAGGCAACTCGATCAGGCATGGAGGTAAGCTCACTACACTTGTAGAGAGAGATAGTGAAGGGGATGTAATGGCAGTGGAGAAGGAGAAGAGAAAGATGTGGGAGAGAAGAGCACATACAATGTAGGTGCTGTCCAACTGAACTGACAGTCTTATTGCACTATCATATTATATATGAATAAAGAATGGGTGGTCACAATAATGTACACGGGCAGGCCCAAAGGCCTTTTATCCTAACAACCTTCCACTAAAAGGCCAATGTGGCTGGGGAGTGAAAACAAAGAAAAGAAAAAGAAAAATACAAGGTGAGGAATCATGACATCTCACCCAACACCCAATCGGAAAGCGAGCTGTACAAGAAGTGTTGGGAACCTCTACAAAAGAAGAGTCAAGCATCCCCAAGTCCATGACATCTAGGAGATAACTGATCCCGCAGCTCCATACAATGGAGCAATCCAAGAATGCTTCTCATGAAGCAAGCACAACTCATCAATGCATGGCTGTAAAGCATCAAAGTCACGCATAGCATCACCATGGCGCATACAAGACAACAGAGAGTGGTCAAACTCTCTAGAGTCAATCATTGAAAGAGAGCCAACATCCTTTATACTCATCCAAGGGGGTCTCAAGACTACATGTGGCCTTAGCGAAGCGGAAGACTGACATGTGGCTAGCTGTCCAGCCTACAAAACTACAAGAAAATGGCTCTTATGAGCCTACAAGGGGTCTAGTAACTGATCACCAACATCCTGACCCTTATTGCTATGCGTAGCTATGTCATCTGGGCCAATAAGTGCCTCATTTTCAACATAAACAGCTTGCTGTAATGGCACTATAGCTACTGTAAAATCAGACATAAAGCGTATCGAACCCTCATCAGGAGGCCTAAGAGGTGTCTGTGTCTCATAGAAGACAACATGACGGCTGCGTATGACTTGCTGGGCATCCAAATCCCATAATCTGTAGGCCTTACAATCACCATCTCCATAACCAAGGAGGATACATCTATGCAGCATAGGCTCATGTGGCATATGTATAGATGCCTGGTAGCCAAACATCCTCAAGTAATCATAGGAGGGTTGCATGGCACTCCATGCCTCATGGGGTGTAATACCATCCAAGGTCAAGCATGGCGTCCTGTAACCAAATAGACTATCGTCATAAGGGCCTCAGCACAAAAGCCATAAGATAACCCAATTATGGTAAGCATAGAAGCAACCTTTGCCTGTAAGGTCAAGCACATGCCATGAGCAATCCCATAATACCGTGGGCACAAGAAATCAATGCCATACTACTAACAAGAGGTCCGAAAGTTGGGAGAGAGAGCATGACTCATAATCCATTTGCAAGCACCTAGTCCTACTACCAACAGAATCCCTAAACCTGTCAAGCAAACTGCAAATCCTCAATTTCCACCAAGGGAAAAGCCCAAACATGGTGGGTAGCATGATCAACAAAGGTCACAAAGTACGACGCTCCACCAACAAGTGACTGAGAAGGCATAGGTCCATATACTACACAATGGACAAGATCTAGAGGAGCATGTCTCGTACAATCGCCATAAGCCAAGGAGGCTCTGCAAGGACCAAGAGTATAATCAAGGCAAGCATCAAGATCTGTAAGTGACATAGGAGGCAACAATGAGTCTGAATGAGACAAGATCTCCATCTCTCTGTGGTGCATATGGCCTAGGCAATAATGCCATAACAATGCATGTGGTATCCGGATAACTGCAACCATAGAATCTCCCACATGAGAGACATGCATTGGGTAATGAGAACCAACTCTAGAATCTCTGGCCAAAACGAAGCAACCACGACAGATCTTATATGACCTATCCTGAAGAGAAATAGAGTAACCTGCATCATGCAACTAACTAACAAAAATTAAGTTCTTACTGAACATGGGAACATGTAAAATATCCCTAAGCATAAGAGAAGTCCCATTAGGCAAAGCTAGGTGTATGTCTCCTATACCAAGAATAGCATAAGTCTCCTCAAGGCCCAAAGAAATGCATCCATCAAACTCCCTGTAAGTAGAGAACCATGCTGTGGAGTAACATGATAATATGCCATAGAATCCAATAGCCAATCTGAGGTGTAGGCCGTATCACTGAGCAAGAAAGTTGTAGGAAAACTAGATGACAGGAGTACATGCTCAACTGCATCATCATGGGTAACAACATGTACCTCACCACTAGTAACAGTGGTAACACCCGCTGCATCTCTTGTGTCTCTAACTCTCTGCTCATGTTGAGTCCGTCTCTGTCTCTACTGCTCTCTAATCCATTTAAAATATTTTCTTTTAGCATGCCCAAGCTTCCCACAATGGAAGCATACATCTGTAGAAGAAGAATCTGTAGAAGATGACAAGGGATCCAAGTCATCATGAATAGGGCTATCCATAGCATCCACGGAGCTCAAGGAGTTGAGGGCTATCCCAACATAGGGAACCTACTTACTATCAGTAGAAGCACAAGTAGTAGAAGCGTGCTGCTGCAAGTACTCTTCCATCCTCACTGGAGAGGGAAGCACAGAAGCATCAACTAGGGAGGTAGAAGCTCCCACATGAAAAAGACTTGTAACTAAGTGCATGACATAACCAACTGCAATAGTGTAAAGGTCAAGACATCTGTCAAAAGAGCATACGGTATTCAGCCATGAAATCAGTGCATAACCATAATGGCAAACATGACTCTATAGTACATCAGACCACATAGTAGTATCCAAGTCAATGCAAGATTGGTAAGTGGCATAAGATCCTGCACTGGTCAAGCTCTAAGAGAAGCCCAAGTATCTATACAACAACATCCAAATAAGGAGCTCTGTAAAGTACATGATAGTAGACAAAGTGCATAATTGGGTAAGCATCAAGAGCAACTGCTCTCTGACCTGTATGGGCAAAAGCAACCCAACGAGCATAACACAGAAGCAACAAAGCCATAACTGCTAAACCCAAGCACTATCAAGAAGTCTAGTGATCAAGAAGTAACCCGCAAAGAACCAAGCATCAATGAGCAATGAAATTTCAATAACCAACTGCCAAGACAATGGAGCAAGCACTGCTCAAAACATGTATCTGCATCCAAGTAAATCCAAGATCCATAATCGGGGCATTAAGGGCCAAATAGCATCCAAGCTGCATAAGTGATAAGCCAACCAAATGCAAACTGCTCCACAAAATTCTCAAGTGCAAGTCGTTTCAAGCCCAAATATCCGCCATACTACAACCGAACCCAAAAGCATCCACATCAAACATCAGTCCCATGATAGGTAGCACGGGGCATAAACCTTGTCAAGTGAAATGCCAGCTACAAAGAAAATGACAGTGAACCAAGAATTGAGCTCTAATCTTTGCTCAAGAAGCATTCGAGAGCATAAATATCAAAGTGGCATCATCCAAATACATCAACATATCATCCCGAGTAGTCGGGAGCACTCGTAGACCATAGGCATAACCAAACTGGAGGTAAAATAACCTATCGACCAAGGTAGCATAAATCGCAACCAAGAACAAAGTGTCTGCATCCAAATCAAGGCTCAATAGCTCTCAAATAGCATATCCGGGCATAAACCATGATGACCAAGCATCAATACATCCAATAGGACACCCGAATGCCAACAAAAAGCATTATGCATAAGCCGTCCCTGATAAAACCTTGCTGCCCAAACAATATACATCAATAAATCCCTACATAAATTGAGCTATGGAAGCTCAAACCAAGTCCCAAAGCATCTCAAAACATTGGGTAAACATCCCCAAAGCATTTGGGCATCAAATACCAAGCCTCGGGAGCATCACATAAGCTAAGAGCATGACATTTTCTTACTGTAAATCAACTCAGATCTATTACAGAAAATTCTATGATCAAAATTTGGCAGATCTAACATCAATATTGCATCCAGAGCATGCCAAAAACCCTAGTTAGACTCTTACCTTGCCTAAATCGGGTTCCGAATGCCTGAGATATGAGAAAAAATGGGATTTTTGAGCCAGGTTTTGAAACAAACGCAAAAAACGTGAGCTGCTATTGTGGGGTATGCTGGTTATGCTAAGGATAAGGGGGCGAATGGGAGCATACAAGGTGCCCAATGAAGCCAAGGAACACCTGCCAAGAGCTTATGAGGGTCGAGGAGAGGCGGGAGATGAAATCTTACCTCGAGGGGAAGAAGCCATGGCTGGCATTGAATCTCCGAGCTCTAGGTCTTCAATCCTGGCTGAAATAATGCCGACGGGCCAAGCTCCATGATCAAGCTCTTATCCAAAGCTCTGATACCAGTTGAAGGGGATGCAATGGCAATGGAGAAGGAGAAGAGGAAGATGCAGGAGAGAATAGCACACACAATGTAGGTACTATCCAACTGAATCGACAGCCTTATTGCACTATTATATTATACATGAAAAAAGAATGGGCGGTCATAGTGTACACGGGTAGGCCCAAAGGCCTTTTACCCAACAAATAGCGTGTCAGCTATGTGAGAGGTAGCCATTAGTGCTCGGCTTGGAACGCTTGAATAATAAGCGGTCTGTGGGTCTTAGCGGTAGCTCACCTCTACAAGTGCAAATGATTAATGTCACTGTTATCTTACTAAAGTGCCCACGATGCCTTCAGTCCTCAATAACTTTTTTGAAGGTTTAAACTTTGGGGGAGAGGGTTATAGAACAAACTTGAATAGTTCCTAAAATAGAGTCCATTGATTAAACAACTCAACAATCTCAATGAGATGATTTGAACTCCTTAACCATCAAATTTGGCCTAACACTCACCTTGATCATCCAAGCAACCATTGGGGTGTCCTAGCAATAGGCACGGGAATTGTGAGCCTCATATCAAGAAAATACATGATCATAGAGGGAAAAGGAGATGCCCCAAAATAGGAACAAGAACAAGAAGAAGGTTAAGAGAAAAAGCATATATGTCTTTTTTAAAATACATAAAATATCAAGTACAAGATTTGAAGCTATTATAGTACCTCCATGTAATAACATATAATATAATATGTACTATACCATGTGGCATAGCCAATTGGTGATATTCAATATGTATACAATACATAGTGTATAACTCATTAACTTACAAAGCCTTAACCTAACAATTATAATATTTAAAACTTGTTTTGGTAGGGTGTTTTTTATCTTTCCCATTCAACCCATCAGTAGGACTTCAAAAATCTCTAGCCTAAAGCAACCCTTGAACTCCAAGGCTTTTAATGGAGGGAAAGAGAAAAGATCCCAATAACCAAAACAAAAGCAAGGCAAAGAGAAAGAGCAAATGTTAAATTTTTTAATATAACATAAGTTTTAAGGTTTGAAGCTACTATAGTAACATGCAATCTATGCAATAATATTTAATATAAATATTATTTTGATATTTAAAACAATCATATTAAAAATGTGTTTTATGCAAGCATCTTTTATTCTTGCCATCCCATTGATACTTCCATTAATTTTTTGCAAATTGTGAGCTTGCCATTCCATCGTTGAGTTACCCTTTCACTAGACAAGTTCAAAGCATTGTTCACTAATATTAGCTTTATAGCAAATGCATGGTGAACTTTCTCATCCTACATCTCTTGCTTTAGTTCCTTCCCCAAAGATTGCCATGGCTACATCACAAGGCCAACTTTAGGCCCAATAAAGACGATTGTGGTTGTAGGCCATACACCCCATTTGTGTAATTTGAGAGAATTGTGTAATCTATGTTTTGAATTAGTTGCAAGTGAGTGAGGTTTCATTCGAGCTTTGAACTATAGTTGAGAGAGAGAGAGAGAGAGAGAGAGAGAGAGAGAGAGAGAGAGAGAGAGAGAGAGAGAGAGAGAGAGAGAGAGAGAGGTGTTAACTAAGCTTTGAATCAAAACTTTGAATGAGCTATGAGTGAAAGAGGTTCTATTCAAATTTTGAACTCTAGCTGAATGAGAGAGTGAGGACATTATAATTGCATGACTCTACCCAACAATATTAGACATGGAAGAATTGGTTCGATTGAAGGTGGAAGTGGCACAAGTGGAGGAATGGTGAAGTGTAAAGATGATGGGGCTATATAAGGCAATGAATATGGTGCACCTAAGGGGACCCTGCCTTGGAGCTACACTTCAAGCGTCAAATCAAAGAGCATAGGAAAATGCCATCACTGCACTTTTGAATATGTCAATATGTGCAAATAACAAGAATTTGATAATTTGGTAGTTGGTGTATTGGAACCACTAGTTGAGGTAGTAAGGGCAAGCAATAACATGGAAGTAAGGGAAAATGCATATGTAATATTGTTCTCATTGTTTGTTGTGAATGATTGTAAGATGGCTATTAGGAGCAAGCCCAATGTTGTCCCAATGTTGCTAAACCTAATGTACTAAGGGAGTTCCAAGGGCAAGAAAGATGTTGCAATTGTGCTATTCAACTTGTCTATCTTCATGAGAAACAAAGCAAAAGTGGTGTAAGAAGGCGGTATATTGTGGTCAGTGGACCTTCTAACAAAAGAGGACAGGTATTACTAATTAGTTGCTTGAAGTGCTTGTAGTTCTAATGAGAATAAGTGAAGTTGTGCTTGCAATTGATGAGATGAAGGCTATACTTATGTTAGTCAATCTTTTGTAGTGGAGATTACCAAGGGGTGAAGAGAACTCCATGGTTGACTCATTAGTGCTTTGCAAAAGTGGTGTTGAGGTTGTGATTAGGTGTGTAATGGCACACCCACAACATTGTCTTCTGTGGAGACCTATGGTAGCTCTCAAGGTACACTAGACCAACCACACGAAGTCATGTATGTTCAATTGTTTAGATC